>NC_091265.1:8767500-9392500 GCF_042477335.2 Ovis canadensis | reverse complement strand
AGATGAGGGATCCTTTCCCTGTTTCGTAGGGAAAGAATTCCCGGCGTTCCCGTCGCATCTCAAGAGGAGGCGCTCTCCACAGGAAAGGCGAGAGGAACTCCAGTGTCGTGACACCATTCCAAGAGTCCCCCAGATGTGTCAGTCCATTCCAGAGGAACCTGTTTTCCCTGCACTGCCTTGACGTTCAAGCCGAGGATCGACTCCCACCACGTGTGCACGGGGGACAGCCCTGTGGGAAAGCCTCGTGGGAAAGCCTCGTGGGAAAGACTCGAGGGAAAACCATAGATCCTTTGATGCACGCGGCGGACTGCGTGACACTGCTGCTACCGCTCTGGAGGAAAGCGCAAGTGCATGCCCGCATTCAAGACGAGGACTGACTCCCCTGGGGAGACTCCAGAAGTACCCCAAGATCCATGTCAGCACTGGAGAGGAATCCTCAGGTTCCGGCCCCGACTCCACACAAGGTCTTAGGCCCCGGCATCGACGGGAGAGGAATCCCGAGAGGCCCCCGAGGAACTCGCATGGGGACTGGCCTTTCCTGAGGCCACCAGAGCGGGTCCCTGAGGTCCCCGTCCTAAGTCGAGAGCACCTGCCGCAACTCGAGAAAATCCAGGAGGTTTTGCCCTCCAGGCGAGATGAGGCCCATTTCCGCTGAGGCTTCTCGAGGCCAATCACATCTAACCACTGGACCTTCCAAAGGGTCCTTCACACCCTTGCTGCAACTCAAGAAGTTCCCCGACATACCCGTCTGCACTCGAGAGGAAGCACGTGGTGTCCCGCACACATCCAGGGGAGCCCCGTTTCCACCTCCTAGCACGAGATGAGGGATCCTTTCCCTGTTTCGTAGGGAAAGAATTCCCGGTGTTCCCGTCGCATCTCAAGAAGAGGCGCTCTCCACAGGAAAGGCGAGAGGAACTCCAGGGTCGTGCCACCATTCCAAGAGTCCCCCAGATGTGTCCGTCCATTCCAGAGGAACCTGTTTTCCCTGCACTGCCTTGACGTTCAAGCCGAGGATCGACTCCCACCACGTGTGCACGTGGGACAGCCCTGTGGGAAAGCCTCGTGGGAAAGCCTCGTGGGAAAGACTCGAGGGAAAACCATAGATCCTTTGATCCACGCGGCGGACTGCGTGACACTGCTGCTACCGCTCTGGAGGAAAGCGCAAGTGCATGCCCGCATTCGAGACGAGGACTGACTCCCCTGCGGAGACTCCAGAAGTACCCCAAGATCCATGTCAGCACTGGAGAGGAATCCTCAGTTTCCGGCCCCGACTCCACACAAGGTCTTAGGCCCTGGCATCGACGGGAGAGGAATCCCGAGAGGCCCCCGAGGAACTCGCATGGGGACTGGCCTTTCCTGAGGCCACCAGAGCGGGTCCCTGAGGTCCCCGTCGTAAGTCGAGAGCACCTGCCACAACTCGAGAAAATCCAGGAGGTTTTGCCCTCCAGGCGAGATGAGGCCCATTTCCACTGAGGCTTCTCGAGGCCAATCACATCTAACCACTGGACCTTCCAAAGGGTCCTTCACACCCTTGCTGCAACTCAAGAAGGTCCCCGACATACCCGTCTGCACTCGAGAGGAAGCACGTGCTGTCCCGCACACATCCAGGGGAGCCCCGTTTCCGCCTCCTAGCAAGAGATGAGGGATCCTTTCCCTGTTTCGAAGGGAAAGAATTCCCGGCGTTCCCGTCGCATCTCAAGAGGAGGCGCTCTCCACAGGAAAGGCGAGAGGAACTCCAGGGTCGTGCCACCATTCCAAGAGTCCCCCAGATGTGTCAGTCCATTCCAGAGGAACCTGTTTTCCCTGCACTGCCTTGACGTTCAAGCCGAGGATCGACTCCTAGCACGTGTGCACGTGGGACAGCCCTGTGGGAAAGCCTCGTGGGAAAGCCTCGTGGGAAAGACTCGAGGGAAAACCATAGATCCTTTGATCCACGCGGCGGACTGCGTGACACTGCTGCTACCGCTCTGGAGGAAAGCGCAAGTGCATGCCCACATTCGAGACGAGGACTGACTCCCCTGGGGAGACTCCAGAATTACCCGAAAATCCATGTCAGCACTGGAGAGGAATCCTCAGGTTCCGGCCCCGACTCCACACAAGGTCTTAGGCCCCGGCATCGACGGGATAGGGATCCCGAGAGGCCCCCGAGGAACTCGCATGGGGACTGGCCTTTCCTGAGGCCACCAGAGCGGGTCCCTGAGGTCCCCGTCGTAAGTCGAGAGCACCTGCCGCAACTCGAGAAAATCCAGGAGGTTTTGCCCTCCAGGCGAGATGAGGCCCATTTCCGCTGAGGCTTCTCGAGGCCAATCACATCTAACCACTGGAACTTCCAAAGGGTCCTTCACAACATTGCTGCAACTCAAGAAGTTCCCCGACATACCCGTCTCCACTCGAGAGGAAGCACGTGGGGTCCCGCACACATCCAGGGGAGCCCCGTTTCCGCCTCCTAGCTCGAGATGAGGGATCCTTTCCCTGTTTCGTAGGGAAAGAATTCCCGGCGTTCCCGTCGCATCTCAAGAGGAGGCGCTCTCCACAGGAAAGGCGAGAGGAACTCCAGGGTCGTGCCACCATTCCAAGAGTCCCCCAGATGTGTCAGTCCATTCCAGAGGAACCTGTTTTCCCTGCACTGCCTTGACGTTCAAGCCGAGGATCGACTCCCACCACGTGTGCACGTGGGACAGCCCTGTGGGAAAGCCTCGTGGGAAAGCCTCGTGGGAAAGACTCGAGGGAAAACCATAGATCCTTTGATCCACGCGGCGGACTGCGTGACACTGCTGCTACCGCTCTGGAGGAAAGCGCAAGTGCATGCCCGCATTCGAGACGAGGACTGACTCCCCTGGGGAGACTCCAGAAGTACCCCAAGATCCATGTCAGCACTGGAGAGGAATCCTCAGGTTCCGGCCCCGACTCCACACAAGGTCTTAGGCCCCGGCATCGACGGGAGAGGAATCCCGAGAGGCCCCCGAGGAACTCGCATGGGGACTGGCCTTTCCTGAGGCCACCAGAGCGGGTCCCTGAGGTCCCCGTCGTAAGTCGAGAGCACCTGCCGCAACTCGAGAAAATCCAGGAGGTTTTGCCCTCCAGGCGAGATGAGGCCCATTTCCGCTGAGGCTTCTCGAGGCCAATCACATCTAACCACTGGAACTTCCAAAGGGTCCTTCACACCCTTGCTGCAACTCAAGAAGTTCCCCGACATACCCGTCTCCACTAGAGAGGAAGCACGTGGTGTCCCGCACACATCCAGGGGAGCCCCGTTTCCGCCTCCTAGCTCGAGATGAGGGATCCTTTCCCTGTTTCGTACGGAAAGAATTCCCGGCGTTCCCGTCGCATCTCAAGAGGAGGCGCTCTCCACAGGAAAGGCGAGAGGAACTCCAGGGTCGTGCCACCATTCCAAGAGTCCCCCAGATGTGTAGGTCCATTCCAGAGGAACCTGTTTTCCCTGCACTGCTTTGACGTTCAAGCCGAGGATCGACTCCCACCACGTGTGCACGTGGGACAGCCCTGTAGGAAAGCCTCCTGGGAAAGCCTCGTGGGAAAGACTCGAGGGAAAACCATAGATCCTTTGATCCACGCGGCGGACTGCGTGACACTGCTACTACCGCTCTGGAGGAAAGCGCAAGTGCATGCCCGCATTCGAGACGAGGACTGACTCCCCTGGGGAGACTCCAGAAGTACCCCAAGATCCATGTCAGCACTGGAGAGGAATCCTCAGGTTCCGGCCCCGACTCCACACAAGGTCTTAGGCCCCGGCATCGACGGGAGAGGAATCCCGAGAGGCCCCCGAGGAACTGGCATGGGGACTGGCCTTTCCTGAGGCCACCAGAGCGGGTCCCTGAGGTCCCCGTCGTAAGTCGAGAGCACCTGCCACAACTCGAGAAAATCCAGGAGGTTTTGCCCTCCAGGCGAGATGAGGCCCATTTCCGCTGAGGCTTCTCGAGGCTAATCACGTCTAACCACTGGAACTTCCAAAGGGTCCTTCACACCCTTGCTGCAACTCAAGAATTTCCCCGACATACCCGTCTCCACTCGAGAGGAAGCACGTGGGGTCCCGCACACATCCAGGGGAGCCCTGTTTCCGCCTCCTAGCACGAGATGAGGGATCCTTTCCCTGTTTCGTAGGGAAAGAATTCCCGGCGTCCCCGTCGCATCTCAAGAGGAGGCGCTCTCCAAAGGAAAGGCGAGAGGAACTCCAGGGTCGTGACACCATTCCAAGAGTCCCCCAGATGTGTCAGTCCATTCCAGAGGAACCTGTTTTCCCTGCACTGCCTTGACGTTCAAGCCGAGGATCGACTCCCACCACGTGTGCACGTGGGACAGCCCTGTGGGAAAGCCTCGTGGGAAAGCCTCGTGGGAAAGACTCGAGGGAAAACCATAGATCCTTTGATCCACGCGGCGGACTGCGTGACACTGCTGCTACCGCTCTGGAGGAAAGCGCAAGTGCATGCCCGCATTCGAGACGAGGACTGACTCCCCTGGGGAGACTCCAGAAGTACCCCAAGATCCATGTCAGCACTGGAGAGGAAACCTCAGGTTCCGGCCCCGACTCCACACAAGGTCTTAGGCCACTGCATCGACAGGAGAGGAATCCCGAGAGGCCCCCGAGGAACTCGCATGGAGACTGGCCTTTCCTGAGGCCACCAGAGCGAATCCCTGAGGTCCCCGTCGTAAGTCGAGAGCACCTGCCGCAACTCGAGAAAATCCAGGAGGTTTTGCCCTCCAGGCGAGATGAGGCCCATTTCCGCTGAGGCTTCTCGAGGCCAATCACATCTAACCACTGGAACTTCCAAAGGGTCCTTCACACCATTCCTGCAACTCAAGAAGTTCCCCGACATACCCGTCTCCACTCAAGAGGAAGCACGTGGGGTCCCGCACACATCCAGGGGAGCCCCGTTTCCGCCTCCTAGCTCGAGATGAGGGATCCTTTCCCTGTTTCGTAGGGAAAGAATTCCCGGCGTTCCCGTCGCATCTCAAGAGGAGGCGCTCTCCACAGGAAAGGCGAGAGGAACTCCAGGGTCGTGACACCATTCCAAGAGAGCCCAGATGTGTCAGTCCATTCCAGAGGAACCTGTTTTCCCTGCACTACCTTGACGTTCAAGCCGAGGATCGACTCCCACCACGTGTGCACGTGGGACAGAACTGTGGGAAAGCCTCGTGGGAAAGCCTCGTGGGAAAGACTCGAGGGAAAACCATAGATCCTTTGATCCACGCGGCGGACTGCGTGACACTGCTGCTACCGCTCTGGAGGAAAGCCCAAGTGCATGCCCGCATTCGAGACGAGGACTGACTCCCCTGGGGAGACTCCAGAAGTACCCCAAGATCCATGTCAGCACTGGAGAGGAATAATCAGGTTCCGGCCCCGACTCCACACAAGGTCTTAGGCCCCGGCATCGATGGGAGAGGAATCCTGAGAGGCCCCCGAGGAACTCGCATGGGGACTGGCCTTTCCTGAGGCCACCAGAGCGGTTCCCTGAGGTCCCCGTCGTAAGTCGAGAGCACTTGCCGCAACTCGAGAAAATCCAGGAGGTTTTGCCCTCCAGGCGAGATGAGGCCCATTTCCGCTGAGGCTTCTCGAGGCCAATCACATCTAACCACTGGAACTTCCAAAGGGTCCTTCACACCCTTGTTGCAACTCAAGAAGTTCCCCGACATACCCGTCTCCACTCGAGAGGAAGCACGTGGGTCCCGCACACATCCAGGGGAGCCCCTTTTCCGCCTCCTAGCTCGAGATGAGGGATCCTTTCCCTGTTTCGTAGGGAAAGAATTCCCGGCGTTCCCGTCGCATCTCAAGAGGAGGCGCTCTCCACAGGAAAGGCGAGAGGAACTCCAGGGTCGTGCCACCATTCCAAGAGTCCCCTAGATGTGTCAGTCCATTCCAGAGGAACCTGTTTTCCCTGCACTGCCTTGACGTTCAAGCCGAGGATCGACTCCCACCACGTGTGCACGTGGGACAGCCCTGTGGGAAAGCCTCGGGGGAAAGCCTCGTGGGAAAGACTCGAGGGAAAACCATAGATCCTTTGATCCACGTGGCGGACTGCGTGACACTGCTGCTACCGCTCTGGAGGAAAGCGCAAGTGCATGCCCGCATTCGAGACGAGGACTGACTCCCCTGGGGAGACTCCAGAAGTACCCCAAGATCCATGTCAGCACTGGAGAGGAATCCTTAGGTTCCGGCCCCGACTCCACACAAGGTCTTAGGCCACGGCATCGATGGGAGAGGAATCCCGAGAGGCCCCCGAGGAAATCGCATGGGGACTGGCCTTTCCTGAGGCCACCAGAGCGGGTCCCTGAGGTCCCCGTCGTAAGTCGAGAGCACCTGCCGCAACTCGAGAAAATCCAGGAGGTTATGCCCTCCAGGCAAGATGAGGCCCATTTCCATTGAGGCTTCTCGAGGCCAATCACATCTAACCACTGGACCTTCCAAAGGGTCCTTCACACCCTTGCTGCAACTCAAGAAGTTCCCCGACATACCCGTCTGCACTCGAGAGGAAGCACGTGGGGTCCCGCACACATCCAGGGGAGCCCCGTTTCCGCCTCCTAGCTCGAGATGAGGGATCCTTTCCCTGTTTCGTAGAGAAAGAATTCCCGGCGTTCCCGTCGCATTTCAAGAGGAGGCGCTCTCCACAGGAAAGGCGAGAGGAACTCCAGGGTCGAGCCACCATTCCAAGAGTAACCCAGATGTGTCAGTCCATACCAGAGGAACCTGTTTTCCCTGCACTGCCTTGACGTTCAAGCCAAGGATAGACTCCCACCACGTGTGCACGTGGGACAGCCCTGTGGGAAAGCCTCGTGGGAAAGCCTCGTGGGAAAGACTCGAGGGAAAACCATAGATCCTTTGATCCACACGGCGGACTGCGTGACACTGCTGCTACCGCTCTGGAGGAAAGCGCAAGTGCATGCCCGCATTCGAGACGAGGACTGACTCCCCTGCGGAGACTCCAGAAGTACCCCAAGATCCATGTGAGCACTGGAGAGAAATCCTCAGGTTCCGGCCCCGACTCCACACAAGGTCTTAGGCCCCGGCATCGACGGGAGAGGAATCCCGAGAGGCCCCCGAGGAACTCGCATGGGGACTGGCCTTTCCTGAGGCCACCAGAGCCTTTCCCTGAGGTCCCCGTCGTAAGTCGAGAGCACCTGCCGCAACTCGAGAAAATCCAGGAAGTTTTGCCCTCCAGGCGAGATGAGGCCCATTTCCGCTGAGGCTTCTCGAGGCCAATCACATCTAACCACTGGAACTTCCAAAGGGTCCTTCACACCATTGCTGCAACTCAAGAATTTCCCCGACATACCCGTCTCCACTCGAGAGGAAGCACGTGGGGTCCCGCACACATCCAGGGGAGCCCTGTTTCCGCCTCCTAGCACAAGATGAGGGATCCTTTCCCTGTTTCGTAGGGAAAGAATTCCCGGCGTCCCCGTCGCATCTCAAGAGGAGGCGCTCTCCAAAGGAAAGGCGAGAGGAACTCCAGGGTCGTGACACCATTCCAAGAGTCCCCCAGATGTGTCAGTCCATTCCAGAGGAACCTGTTTTCCCTGCACTGCCTTGAGGTTCAAGCCGAGGATCGACTCCCACCACGTGTGCACGTGGGACAGCCCTGTGGGAAAGCCTCGTGGGAAAGCCTCGTGGGAAAGACTCGAGGGAAAACCATAGATCCTTTGATCCACGCGGCGGACTGCGTGACACTGCTGCTACCGCTCTGGAGGAAAGCGCAAGTGCATGCCCGCATTCGAGACGAGGACTGACTCCCCTGGGGAGACTCCAGAAGTACCCCAAGATCCATGTCAGCACTGGAGAGGAAACCTCAGGTTCCGGCCCCGACTCCACACAAGGTCTTAGGCCACGGCATCGACAGGAGAGGAATCCCGAGAGGCCCCCGAGGAACTCGCATGGAGACTGGCCTTTCCTGAGGCCACCAGAGCGAATCCCTGAGGTCCCCGTCGTAAGTCGAGAGCACCTGCCGCAACTCGAGAAAATCCAGGAGGTTTTGCCCTCCAGGCGAGATGAGGCCCATTTCCGCTGAGGCTTCTCGAGGCCAATCACATCTAACCACTGGAACTTCCAAAGGGTCCTTCACACCATTCCTGCAACTCAAGAAGTTCCCCGACATACCCGTCTCCACTCAAGAGGAAGCACGTGGGGTCCCGCACACATCCAGGGGAGCCCCGTTTCCGCCTCCTAGCTCGAGATGAGGGATCCTTTCCCTGTTTCGTAGGGAAAGAATTCCCGGCGTTCCCGTCGCATCTCAAGAGGAGGCGCTCTCCACAGGAAAGGCGAGAGGAACTCCAGGGTCGTGACACCATTCCAAGAGAGCCCATATGTGTCAGTCCATTCCAGAGGAACCTGTTTTCCCTGCACTGCCTTGACGTTCAAGCCGAGGATCGACTCCCACCACGTGTGCACGTGGGACAGAACTGTGGGAAAGCCTCGTGGGAAAGCCTCGTGGGAAAGACTCGAGGGAAAACCATAGATCCTTTGATCCACGCGGCGGACTGCGTGACACTGCTGCTACCGCTCTGGAGGAAAGCCCAAGTGCATGCCCGCATTCGAGACGAGGACTGACTCCCCTGGGGAGACTCCAGAAGTACCCCAAGATCCATGTCAGCACTGGAGAGGAATAATCAGGTTCCGGCCCCGACTCCACACAAGGTCTTAGGCCCCGGCATCGATGGGAGAGGAATCCTGAGAGGCCCCCGAGGAACTCGCATGGGGACTGGCCTTTCCTGAGGCCACCAGAGCGGTTCCCTGAGGTCCCCGTCGTAAGTCGAGAGCACTTGCCGCAACTCGAGAAAATCCAGGAGGTTTTGCCCTCCAGGCGAGATGAGGCCCATTTCCGCTGAGGCTTCTCGAGGCCAATCACATCTAACCACTGGAACTTCCAAAGGGTCCTTCACACCCTTGTTGCAACTCAAGAAGTTCCCCGACATACCCGTCTCCACTCGAGAGGAAGCACGTGGGTCCCGCACACATCCAGGGGAGCCCCTTTTCCGCCTCCTAGCTCGAGATGAGGGATCCTTTCCCTGTTTCGTAGGGAAAGAATTCCCGGCGTTCCCGTCGCATCTCAAGAGGAGGCGCTCTCCACAGGAAAGGCGAGAGGAACTCCAGGGTCGTGCCACCATTCCAAGAGTCCCCCAGATGTGTCAGTCCATTCCAGAGGAACCTGTTTTCCCTGCACTGCCTTGACGTTCAAGCCGAGGATCGACTCCCACCACGTGTGCACGTGGGACAGCCCTGTGGGAAAGCCTCGGGGGAAAGCCTCGTGGGAAAGACTCGAGGGAAAACCATAGATCCTTTGATCCACGCGGCGGACTGCGTGACACTGCTGCTACCGCTCTGGAGGAAAGCGCAAGTGCATGCCCGCATTCGAGACGAGGACTGACTCCCCTGGGGAGACTCCAGAAGTACCCCAAGATCCATGTCAGCACTGGAGAGGAATCCTCAGGTTCCGGCCCCGACTCCACACAAGGTCTTAGGCCACGGCATCGATGGGAGAGGAATCCCGAGAGGCCCCCGAGGAAATCGCATGGGGACTGGCCTTTCCTGAGGCCACCAGAGCGGGTCCCTGAGGTCCCCGTCGTAAGTCGAGAGCACCTGCCGCAACTCGAGAAAATCCAGGAGGTTATGCCCTCCAGGCAAGATGAGGCCCATTTCCATTGAGGCTTCTCGAGGCCAATCACATCTAACCACTGGACCTTCCAAAGGGTCCTTCACACCCTTGCTGCAACTCAAGAAGTTCCCCGACATACCCGTCTGCACTCGAGAGGAAGCACGTGGGGTCCCGCACACATCCAGGGGAGCCCCGTTTCCGCCTCCTAGCTCGAGATGAGGGATCCTTTCCCTGTTTCGTAGAGAAAGAATTCCCGGCGTTCCCGTCGCATTTCAAGAGGAGGCGCTCTCCACAGGAAAGGCGAGAGGAACTCCAGGGTCGAGCCACCATTCCAAGAGTAACCCAGATGTGTCAGTCCATACCAGAGGAACCTGTTTTCCCTGCACTGCCTTGACGTTCAAGCCAAGGATAGACTCCCACCACGTGTGCACGTGGGACAGCCCTGTGGGAAAGCCTCGTGGGAAAGCCTCGTGGGAAAGACTCGAGGGAAAACCATAGATCCTTTGATCCACACGGCGGACTGCGTGACACTGCTGCTACCGCTCTGGAGGAAAGCGCAAGTGCATGCCCGCATTCGAGACGAGGACTGACTCCCCTGCGGAGACTCCAGAAGTACCCCAAGATCCATGTGAGCACTGGAGAGGAATCCTCAGGTTCCGGCCCCGACTCCACACAAGGTCTTAGGCCCCGGCATCGACGGGAGAGGAATCCCGAGAGGCCCCCGAGGAACTCGCATGGGGACTGGCCTTTCCTGAGGCCACCAGAGCGGGTCCCTGAAGTCCCCGTCGTAAGTCGAGAGCACCTGCCGCAACTTGAGAAAATCCAGGAGGTTTTGCTCTCCAGGCGAGATGAGGCCCATTTCCGCTGAGGCTTCTCGAGGCTAATCACGTCTAACCACTGGAACGTCCAAAGGGTCCTTCACACCCTTGCTGCAACTCAAGAAGTTCCCCGACATACCCGTCTCCACTCGAGAGGAAGCACGTGGGTCCCGCACACATCCAGGGGAGCCCCGTTTCCGCCTCCTAGCTCGAGATGAGGGATCCTTTCCCTGTTTCGTAGGAAAGAATTCCCGGCGTTCCCGTCGCATCTCAAGAGGAGGCGCTCTCCACAGGAAAGGCGAGAGGAACTCCAGGGTCGTGCCACCATTCCAAGAGACCCCAGATGTGTCAGTCCATTCCAGAGGAACCTGTTTTCCCTGCACTGCCTTGACGTTCAAGCCGAGGATCGACTCCCACCACGTGTGCACGTGGGACAGCCCTGTGGGAAAGACTCGTGGGAAAGCCTCGTGGGAAAGACTCGAGGGAAAACCATAGATCCTTTGATCCACGTGGCGGACTGCGTGACACTGCTGCTACCGCTCTGGAGGAAAGCGCAAGTGCATGCCCGCATTCGAGACGAGGACTGACTCCCCTGCGGAGACTCCAGAAGTACCCCAAGATCCATGTCAGCACTGGAGAGGAATCCTCAGGTTCCGGCCCCGACTCCACACAAGGTCTTAGGCCCCGGCATCGACGGGAGAGGAATCCCGAGAGGCCCCCGAGGAACTGGCATGGGGACTGGCCTTTCCTGAGGCCACCAGAGCGGGTCCCTGAGGTCCCCGTCGTAAGTCGAGAGCACCTGCCGCAACTCGAGAAAATCCAGGAGGTTTTGCCCTCCAGGCGAGATGAGGCCCATTTCCGCTGAGGCTTCTCGAGGCCAATCACATCTAACCACTGGAACTTCCAAAGGGTCCTTCACACCATTCCTGCAACTCAAGAAGTTCCCCGACATACCCGTCTCCACTCAAGAGGAAGCACGTGGGGTCCCGCACACATCCAGGGGAGCCCCGTTTCCGCCTACTAGCTCGAGATGAGGGATCCTTTCCCTGTTTCGTAGGGAAAGAATTCCCGGCGTTCCCGTCGCATCTCAAGAGGAGGCGCTCTCCACAGGAAAGGCGAGAGGAACTCCAGGGTCGTGACACCATTCCAAGAGAGCCCAGATGTGTCAGTCCATTCCAGAGGAACCTGTTTTCCCTGCACTGCCTTGACGTTCAAGCCGAGGATCGACTCCCACCACGTGTGCACGTGGGACAGAACTGTGGGAAAGCCTCGTGGGAAAGCCTCGTGGGAAAGACTCGAGGGAAAACCATAGATCCTTTGATCCACGCGGCGGACTGCGTGACACTGCTGCTACCGCTCTGGAGGAAAGCCCAAGTGCATGCCCGCATTCGAGACGAGGACTGACTCCCCTGGGGAGACTCCAGAAGTACCCCAAGATCCATGTCAGCACTGGAGAGGAATAATCAGGTTCCGGCCCCGACTCCACACAAGGTCTTAGGCCCCGGCATCGATGGGAGAGGAATCCTGAGAGGCCCCCGAGGAACTCGCATGGGGACTGGCCTTTCCTGAGGCCACCAGAGCGGTTCCCTGAGGTCCCCGTCGTAAGTCGAGAGCACTTGCCGCAACTCGAGAAAATCCAGGAGGTTTTGCCCTCCAGGCGAGATGAGGCCCATTTCCGCTGAGGCTTCTCGAGGCCAATCACATCTAACCACTGGAACTTCCAAAGGGTCCTTCACACCCTTGTTGCAACTCAAGAAGTTCCCCGACATACCCGTCTCCACTCGAGAGGAAGCACGTGGGTCCCGCACACATCCAGGGGAGCCCCTTTTCCGCCTCCTAGCTCGAGATGAGGGATCCTTTCCCTGTTTCGTAGGGAAAGAATTCCCGGCGTTCCCGTCGCATCTCAAGAGGAGGCGCTCTCCACAGGAAAGGCGAGAGGAACTCCAGGGTCGTGCCACCATTCCAAGAGTCCCCCAGATGTGTCAGTCCATTCCAGAGGAACCTGTTTTCCCTGCACTGCCTTGACGTTCAAGCCGAGGATCGACTCCCACCACGTGTGCACGTGGGACAGCCCTGTGGGAAAGCCTCGGGGGAAAGCCTCGTGGGAAAGACTCGAGGGAAAACCATAGATCCTTTGATCCACGCGGCGGACTGCGTGACACTGCTGCTACCGCTCTGGAGGAAAGCGCAAGTGCATGCCCGCATTCGAGACGAGGACTGACTCCCCTGGGGAGACTCCAGAAGTACCCCAAGATCCATGTCAGCACTGGAGAGGAATCCTCAGGTTCCGGCCCCGACTCCACACAAGGTCTTAGGCCACGGCATCGATGGGAGAGGAATCCCGAGAGGCCCCCGAGGAAATCGCATGGGGACTGGCCTTTCCTGAGGCCACCAGAGCGGGTCCCTGAGGTCCCCGTCGTAAGTCGAGAGCACCTGCCGCAACTCGAGAAAATCCAGGAGGTTATGCCCTCCAGGCAAGATGAGGCCCATTTCCATTGAGGCTTCTCGAGGCCAATCACATCTAACCACTGGACCTTCCAAAGGGTCCTTCACACCCTTGCTGCAACTCAAGAAGTTCCCCGACATACCCGTCTGCACTCGAGAGGAAGCACGTGGGGTCCCGCACACATCCAGGGGAGCCCCGTTTCCGCCTCCTAGCTCGAGATGAGGGATCCTTTCCCTGTTTCGTAGAGAAAGAATTCCCGGCGTTCCCGTCGCATTTCAAGAGGAGGCGCTCTCCACAGGAAAGGCGAGAGGAACTCCAGGGTCGAGCCACCATTCCAAGAGTAACCCAGATGTGTCAGTCCATACCAGAGGAACCTGTTTTCCCTGCACTGCCTTGACGTTCAAGCCAAGGATAGACTCCCACCACGTGTGCACGTGGGACAGCCCTGTGGGAAAGCCTCGTGGGAAAGCCTCGTGGGAAAGACTCGAGGGAAAACCATAGATCCTTTGATCCACACGGCGGACTGCGTGACACTGCTGCTACCGCTCTGGAGGAAAGCGCAAGTGCATGCCCGCATTCGAGACGAGGACTGACTCCCCTGCGGAGACTCCAGAAGTACCCCAAGATCCATGTGAGCACTGGAGAGGAATCCTCAGGTTCCGGCCCCGACTCCACACAAGGTCTTAGGCCCCGGCATCGACGGGAGAGGAATCCCGAGAGGCCCCCGAGGAACTCGCATGGGGACTGGCCTTTCCTGAGGCCACCAGAGCGGGTCCCTGAAGTCCCCGTCGTAAGTCGAGAGCACCTGCCGCAACTTGAGAAAATCCAGGAGGTTTTGCTCTCCAGGCGAGATGAGGCCCATTTCCGCTGAGGCTTCTCGAGGCTAATCACGTCTAACCACTGGAACGTCCAAAGGGTCCTTCACACCCTTGCTGCAACTCAAGAAGTTCCCCGACATACCCGTCTCCACTCGAGAGGAAGCACGTGGGTCCCGCACACATCCAGGGGAGCCCCGTTTCCGCCTCCTAGCTCGAGATGAGGGATCCTTTCCCTGTTTCGTAGGAAAGAATTCCCGGCGTTCCCGTCGCATCTCAAGAGGAGGCGCTCTCCACAGGAAAGGTGAGAGGAACTCCAGGGTCGTGCCACCATTCCAAGAGACCCCAGATGTGTCAGTCCATTCCAGAGGAACCTGTTTTCCCTGCACTGCCTTGACGTTCAAGCCGAGGATCGACTCCCACCACGTGTGCACGTGGGACAGCCCTGTGGGAAAGACTCGTGGGAAAGCCTCGTGGGAAAGACTCGAGGGAAAACCATAGATCCTTTGATCCACGTGGCGGACTGCGTGACACTGCTGCTACCGCTCTGGAGGAAAGCGCAAGTGCATGCCCGCATTCGAGACGAGGACTGACTCCCCTGCGGAGACTCCAGAAGTACCCCAAGATCCATGTCAGCACTGGAGAGGAATCCTCAGGTTCCGGCCCCGACTCCACACAAGGTCTTAGGCCCCGGCATCGACGGGAGAGGAATCCCGAGAGGCCCCCGAGGAACTGGCATGGGGACTGGCCTTTCCTGAGGCCACCAGAGCGGGTCCCTGAAGTCCCCGTCGTAAGTCGAGAGCACCTGCCGCAACTCGAGAAAATCCAGGAGGTTTTGCCCTCCAGGCGAGATGAGGCCCATTTCCGCTGAGGCTTCTCGAGGCTAATCACGTCTAACCACTGGAACTTCCAAAGGGTCCTTCACACCCTTGCTGCAACTCAAGAAGTTCCCCGACATACCCGTCTCCACTCGAGAGGAAGCACGTGGGTCCCGCACACATCCAGGGGAGCCCCGTTTCCGCCTCCAAGCTCGAGATGAGGGATCCTTTCCCTGTTTCGTAGGGAAAGAATTCCCGGCGTTCCCGTCGCATCTCAAGAGGAGGTCTCTCCACAGGAAAGGCGAGAGGAACTCCAGGGTCGTGCCACCATTCCAAGAGACCCCAGATGTGTCAGTCCATTCCAGAGGAACCTGTTTTCCCTGCACTGCCTTGACATTCAAGCCGAGGATCGACTCCCACCACGTGTGCACGTGGGACAGCCCTGTGGGAAAGACTCGTGGGAAAGCCTCGTGGGAAAGACTCGAGGGAAAACCATAGATCCTTTGATCCACACGGCGGACTGCGTGACACTGCTGCTACCGCTCTGGAGGAAAGCGCAAGTGCATGCCCGCATTCGAGACGAGGACTGACTCCCCTGGGGAGACTCCAGAAGTACCCCAAGATCCATGTCAGCACTGGAGAGGAATCCTCAGGTCCCGGCCCCGACTCCACACAAGGTCTTAGACCCCGGCATCGACGGGAGAGGAATCCCAAGAGGCCCCCGAGGAACTCGCATGGGGACTGGCCTTTCCTGAGGCCACCAGAGCGGGTCCCTGAGGTCCCCGTCGTAAGTCGAGAGCACCTGCCGCAACTCGAGAAAATACAGGAGGTTTTGCCCTCCAGGCGAGATGAGGCCCATTTCCGCTGAGGCTTCTCGAGGCCAATCACATCTAACCACTGGAACTTCCAAAGGGTCCTTCACACCCTTGCTGCAACTCAAGAAGTTCCCCGACACACCCGTCTCCACTCGAGAGGAAGCACGTGGGGTCCCGCACACATCCAGGGGAGCCCCGTTTCCACCTCCTAACTCGAGATGAGGGATCCTGTCCCTGTTTCGTAGGGAAAGAATTCCCGGCGTTCCCGTCGCATCTCAAGAAGAGGCGCTCTTCACAGGAAAGGCGAGAGGAACTCCAGGGTCGTGCCACCATTCCAAGAGTCCCCCAGATGTGTCATTCCATTCCAGAGGAACCTGTTTTCCCTGCACTGCCTTGACGTTCAAGCCGAGGATCGACTCCCACCACGTGTGCACGTGGGACAGCCCTTTGGGAAAGCCTCGTGGGAAAGCCTCGTGGGAAAGACTCGAGGGAAAACCATAGATCCTTTGATGCACGCGGCGGACTGCGTGACACTGCTGCTACCGCTCTGGAGGAAAGCGCAAGTGCATGCCCGCATTCGAGACGAGGACTGACTCCCCTGGGGAGACTCCAGAAGTACCCCAAGATCCATGTCAGCACTGGAGAGGAATCCTTAGGTTCCGGCTCCGACTCCACACAAGGTCTTAGGCCCCGGCATCGACGGGAGAGGAATCCCGAGAGGCTCCCGAGGTACTCGCATGGGGACTGGCCTTTCCTGAGGCCACCAGAGCGGTTCCCTGAGGTCCCCGTCGTAAGTCGAGAGCACCTGCCGCAACTCGAGAAAATCCAGGAGGTTTTGCCCTCCAGGCGAGATGAGGCCCATTTCCGCTGAGGCTTCTCGAGGCCAATCACATCTAACCACTGGAACTTCCAAAGGGTCCTTCACACCATTGCTGCAACTCAAGAAGTTCCCCGACATACCTGTCTCCACACGAGAGGAAGCACGTGGGGTCCCGCACACATCCAGGGGAGCCCCGTTTCCGCCTCCTAGCTCGAGATGAGGGATCCTTTCCCTGTTTCGTAGGGAAAGAATTCCCGGCGTTCCCGTCGCATCTCAAGAGGAGGCGCTCTCCACAGGAAAGGCGAGAGGAACTCCAGGGTCGTGACACCATTCCAAGAGTCCCCCAGATGTGTCAGTCCATTCCAGAGGAACCTGTTTTCCCTGCACTGCCTTGACGTTCAAGCCGAGGATCGACTCCCACCACGTGTGCACGTGGGACAGCCCTGTGGGAAAGCCTCGTGGGAAAGCCTCGTGGGAAAGACTCGAGGGAAAACCATAGATCCTTTGATCCACGCGGCGGACTGCGTGACACTGCTGCTACCGCTCTGGAGGAAAGCCCAAGTGCATGCCCGCATTCGAGACGAGGACTGACTCCCCTGGGGAGACTCCAGAAGTACCCCAAGATCCATGTCAGCACTGGAGAGGAATCCTCAGGTTCCGGCCCCGACTCCACACAAGGTCTTAGGCCCCGGCATGGACGGGAGAGGAATCCCGAGAGGCCCCCGAGGAACTCGCATGGGGACTGGCCTTTCCTGAGGCCACCAGAGCTGGTCCCTGAGGTCCCGGTCGTAAGTCGAGAGCACCAGCCGCAACTCGAGAAAATCCAGGAGGTTTTGCCCTCCAGGCGAGATGAGGCCCATTTCCGCTGAGGCTTCACGAGGCCAATCACATCTAACCACTGGAACTTCCAAAGGGTCCTTCACACCCTTGCTGCAACTCAAGAAGTTCCCCGACATACCCGTCTCCACTCGAGAGGAAGCACGTGGGGTCCCGCACACATCCAGGGGAGCCCCGTTTCCGCCTCCTAGCTGGAGATGAGGGATCCTTTCCCTGTTTCGTAGGGAAAGAATTCCCGGCGTTCCCGTCGCATCTCAAGAGGAGGCGCTCTCCACAGGAAAGGCGAGAGGAACTCCAGGGTCGTGCCACCATTCCAATAGTCCCCCTGATGTGTCACTCCATTCCAGAGGAACCTGTTTTCCCTGCACTGCCTTGACGTTCAAGCCGAGAATCGACTCCCACAACGTGTCCACGTGGGACAGCCCTGTGGGAAAGCCTCGTGGGATAGCCTCGTGGGAAAAACTCGAGGGAAAACCATACAACCTTTGATCCACGCGGCGGACTGCGTGACACTGCTGCTACCGCTCTGGAGGAAAGCGCAAGTGCATGCCCGCATTCGAGACGAGGACTGACTCCCCTGGGGAGACTCCAGAAGTACCCCAAGATCCATGTCAGCACTGGAGAGGAATCCTCAGGTTCCGGCCCCGACTCCACACAAGGTCTTAGGCCCCGGCATCAACGGGAGAGGAATCCCGAGACGCCCCCGAGGAACTCGCATGGGGACTGGCCTTTCCTGAGGCCACCAGAGCGGGTCCCTGAGGTCCCCGTCGTAAGTCGAGAGCACCTGCCGCAACTCGAGAAAATCCAGGAGCTTTTGCCCTCCAGGCGAGATGAGGCCCATTTCCGCTGAGGCTTCTCGAGGCCAATCACATCTAACCACTGGAACTTCCAAAGGGTCCTTCACATCCTTGCTGCAACTCAAGAAGTTCTCCGACATACCCATCTCCACTCGAGAGGAAGCACGTGGTTTCCCGCACACATCCAGGGGAGCCCCGTTTCCGCCTCCTAGCTCGAGAGGAGGGATCCTTTCCCTGTTTGGTAGGGAAAGAATTCCCGGCGTTCCCGTCGCATCTCAAGAGGAGGCGCTCTCCACAGGAAAGGCGAGAGGAACTCCAGGGTCGTGCCACCATTCCAAGAGTCCCCCAGATGTGTCAGTCCATTCCAGAGGAACCTGTTTTCCCTGCACTGCCTTGACGTTCAAGCCGAGGATCGACTCCCACCACGTGTGCACGTGGGACAGCCCTGTGGGAAAGCCTCGTGGGAACGCCTCGTGGGAAAGACTCGAGGGAAAACCATAGATCCTTTGATCCACGCGGCGGACTGCGTGACACTGCTGCAACCGCTCTGGAGGAAAGCGCAAGTGCATGCCCGCATTCGAGACGAGGACTGACTCCCCTGGGGAGACTCCAGAAGTACCCCAAGATCCATGTCAGCACTGGAGAGGAATCCTCAGGTTCCGGCCCCGACTCCACACAAGGTCTTAGGCCCCGGCATGGACGGGAGAGGAATCCCGAGAGGCCCCCGAGGAACTCGCATGGGGACTGGCCTTTCCTGAGGCCGCCAGAGCGGGTCCCTGAGGTCCCCGTCGTAAGTCGAGAGCACCTGCCGCAACTCGAGAAAATCCAGGAGGTTTTGCCCTCCAGGCGAGATGAGGCCCATTTCCGCTGAGGCTTCTCGAGGCTAATCACGTCTAGCCACTGGAACTTCCAAAGGGTCCTTCACACCCTTGCTGCAACTCTAGAAGTTCCCCGACATACCCGTCTCCACTCGAGAGGAAGCACGTGGGTCCCGCACACATTCAGGTGAGACCCGTTTCCGCCTCCTAGCTCGAGATGAGGGATCCTTTCCCTGTTTCGTAGGAAAGAATTCCCGGCGTTCCCGTCGCATCTCAAGAGGAGGCGCTCTCCACAGGAAAGGCGAGAGGAACTCCAGGGTCGTGCCACCATTCCAAGAGTCCCCCAGATGTGTCAGTCCATTCCAGAGGAACCTGTTTTCCCTGCACTGCCTTGACGTTCAAGACGAGGATCGACTCCCACCACGTGTGCACGTGGGACAGCCCTGTGGGAAAGCCTCGTGGGAAAGCCTCGTGGGAAAAACTCGAGGGAAAACCATACATCCTTTGATCCACGCGGCGGACTGCGTGACACTGCTGCTACCGCTCTGGAGGAAAGCGCAAGTGCATGCCCGCATTTGAGACGAGGACTGACTCCCCTGGGGAGACTCCAGAAGTACCCCAAGATCCATGTCAGCACTGGAGAGGAATCCTCAGGTTCCGGCCCCGACTCCACACAAGGTCTTAGGCCCCGGCATCGACGGGAGAGGAATCCCGAGAGGCCCCCGAGGAACTCGCATGGGGACTGGCCTTTCCTGAGGCCACCAGAGCGGGTCCCTGAGGTCCCCGTCCTAAGTCGAGAGCACCTGCCGCAACTCGAGAAGATCCAGGAGGTTTTGCCCTCCAGGCGATATGAGGCCCATTTCCTCTGAGGCTACTCGAGGCCAATCACATCTAACCACTGGAACTTCCAAAGGGTCCTTCACACCCTTGCTGCAACTCAAGAAGTTCCCCGACATACCCGTCTCCACTGGAGAGGAAGCACGTGGGGTCCCGCACACATCCAGGGGAGCCCCGTTTCCGCCTCCTAGCTCGAGAGGAGGGATCCTTTCCCTGTTTCGTAGGGAAAGAATTCCCGGCGTTCCCGTCGCATCTCAAGAGGAGGCGCTCTCCACAGGAAAGGCGAGAGGAACTCCAGGGTCATGCCACCATTCCAAGAGTCCCCCAGATGTGTCAGTCCATTCCAGAGGAACCTGTTTTCCCTGCACTGCCTTGACGTTCACGCCGAGGATAGACTCCCACCACGTGTGCACGTGGGACAGCCCTGTGGGAAAGCCTCGTGGGAAAGCCTCGTGGGAAAGACTCGAGGGAAAACCATAGATCCTTTGATCCACGCGGCGGACTGCGTGACACTGCTGCTACCGCTCTGGAGGAAAGCGCAAGTGCATGCCCGCATTCGAGACGAGGACTGACTCCCCTGGGAGACTCCAGAAGTACCCCAAGATCCATGTCAGCACTAGAGAGGAATCCTCAGGTTCCGGCCCCGACTCCACACAAGGTCTTAGGCCCCGGCATCGACGGGAGAAGAATGCCGAGAGGCCCCCGAGGAACTCGCATGGGGACTGGCCTTTCCTGAGGCCACCAGGGCGGGTCCCTGAGGTCCCCATCGTAAGTCGAGAGCACCTGCCGCAACTCGAGAAAATCCAGGAGGTTTTGCCCTCCAGGAGAGATGAAGCCCATTTCCGCTGAGGCTTGTCGAGGCTAATCACATCTAACCACTGGAACTTCCAAAGGGTCCTTCACACCCTTGCTGCAACTCAAGCAGTTCCGCGACATACCCGTCTCCACTCGAGAGGAAGCACGTGGGGTCCCGCACACATCCAGGGGAGCCCCGTTTCCGCCTCCTAGCTCGAGATGAGGGATCCTTTCCCTGTTTCGTAGGGAAAGAATTCCCGTCGTTCCCGTCGCATCTCAAGAGGTGGCGCTCTCCACAGGAAAGGCTAGAGGAACTCCAGGGTCGTGGCACCATTCCAAGAGACCCCCAGATGTGTCAGACCATTCCAGAGGAATCTGTTTTCCCTGCACTGCCTTGACGTTCAAGCCGAGGATCGACTCCCACCACGTGTGCACGTGGGACAGCCCTGTGGGAAAGCCTCGTGGGAAAGCCTCGTGGGAAAGCTCGAGGGAAAACCATAGATCCTTTGATCCACGCGGCGGACTGCGTGACACTGCTGCTACCGCTCTGGAGGAAAGCGCAAGTCCATGCCCGCATTCGAGACGAGGACTGACTCCCCTGGGGAGACTCCAGAAGTACCCCAAGATCCATGTCAGCACTGGAGAGGAATCCTCAGGTTCCGGCCCCGACTCCACACAAGGTCTTAGGCCCCGGCATCGATGGGAGAGGAATCCCGAGCGGCCCCCGAGGAACTCGCATGGGGACTGGCCTTTCCTGAGGCCACCAGAGCGGGTCCCCGAGGTCCCCGTCGTAAGTTGAGAGCACATGCCGCAACTCGAGAAAATCCAGGAGGTTTTGCCCTCCAGGCGAGATGAGGCCCATTTCCTCTGAGGCTTCTCGAGGCCAATCACATCTAACCACTGGAACTTCCAAAGGGTCCTTCACACCCTTGCTGCAACTCAAGAAGTTCCCCGACATACCCGTCTCCACTCGAGAGGAAGCACGTGGGGTCCCGCACACATCCAGGGGAGCCCCGTTTCCGCCTCCTAGCTCGAGATGAGGGATCCTTTCCCTGTTTCGTAGGGAAAAAATTCCCGGCGTTCCCGTCGCATCTCAAGAGGAGGCGCTCTCCACAGGAAAGGCGAGAGGAACTCCAGGGTGGTGACACCATTCCAAGAGTCCCCCAGATGTGTCAGTCCATTCCAGAGGAACCTGTTTTCCCTGCACTGCCTTGACATTCAAGCCGAGGATCGACTCCCACCACGTGTGCACGTGGGACAGCCCTGTGGGAAAGCCTCGTGGGAAAGCCTTGTGGGAAAGACTCGAGGGAAAACCATAGATCCTTTGATCCACGCGGCGGACTGCGTGACACTGCTGCTACCGCTCTGGAGGAAAGCGCAAGTGCATGCCCGCATTCGAGACGAGGACTGACTCCCCTGGGGAGACTCCAGAGGTACCCCAAGATCCATGTCAGCACTGGAGAGGAATCCTCAGGTTCCGGCCCCGACTCCACACAAGGTCTTAGGCCCCGGCATGGACGGGAGAGGAATCCCGAGAGGCCCCCGAGGAACTCGCATGGGGACTGGCCTTTCCTGAGGCCACCAGAGCGGGTCCCTGAGGTCCCCGTCGTAAGTCGAGAGCACCTGCCGCAACTCGAGAAAATCCAGGAGGTTTTGCCCTCCAGGCGAGATGAGGCCCATTTCCGCTGAGGCTTCTCGAGGACAATCACATCTAACCACTGGAACTTCCAAAGGGTCCTTCACACCCTTGCTGCAACTCAAGAAGTTCCCCGACATACCCATCTCCACTCGAGAGGAAGCACGTGGTGTCCCGCACACATCCAGGGGAGCCCCGTTTCCGCCTCCTAGCTCGAGATGAGGGATCCTTTCCCTGTTTCGTAGGGAAAGAATTCCCGGCGTTCCCGTTGCATCTCAAGAGGAGGCGCTCTCCACAGGAAAGGCGAGAGGAACTCCAGGGTCGTGCCACCATTCCAAGAGTCCCCCAGATGTGTCAGTCCATTCCAGAGGAACCTGTTTTCCCTGCACTGCCTTGACGTTCAAGCCGAGGATCGACTCCCACCACGTGTGCACGTGGGACAGCCCTGTGGGAAAGCCTCGTGGGAAAGCCTCGTGGGAAAGACTCGAGGGAAAACCATAGATCCTTTGATCCACGCGGCGGACTGCGTGACACTGCTGCTACCGCTCTGGAGGAAAGCGCAAGTGCATGCCCGCATTCGAGACGAGGACTGACTCCCCTGGGGAGACTCCAGAAGTACCCCAAGATCCATGTCAGCACTGGAGAGGAATCCTCAGGTTCCGGCCCCGACTCCACACAAGGTCTTAGGACCCGGCATCGACGGGAGAGGAATCCCGAGAGGCCCCCGAGGAACTCGCATGTGGACTGGCCTTTCCTGAGGCCACCAGAGCGGGTCCCCGAGGTCCCCGTCGTAAGTCCAGAGCACCTACCGCAACTCGAGAAAATCCAGGAGGTTTTGACCTCCAGGCGAGATGAGGCCCATTTCCCTGAGGCTTCTCGAGGCTAATCACATCTAACCACTGGAACTTCCAAAGGGTACTTCACACCCTTACTGCAACTCAAGAAGTTCCCCGACATACCCGTCTCCACTCGAGAGGAAGCACGAGGGTCCCGCACACATCCAGGGGAGACCCGTTTCCGCCTCCTAGCTCGAGATGAGGGATCCTTTCCCTGTTTCGTAGGGAAAGAATTCCCGGCGTTCCCGTTGCATCTCAAGAGGAGCCGCTCTCCACAGGAAAGGCAAGAGGAACTCCAGGGTCGTGCCACCATTCCAAGAGTCCCCCAGATGTGTCAGTCCATTCCAGAGGAACCTGTTTTCCCTGCACTGCCTTGACGTTCAAGCCGAGGATCGACTCCCACCACGTGTGCACGTGGGACAGCCCTGTGGGAAAGCCTCGTGGGAAAGCCTCGTGGGAAAGACTCGAGGGAAAACCATAGATCCTTTGATCCACGCGGCGGACTGCGTGACACTGCTGCTACCGCTCTGGAGGAAAGCGCAAGTGCATGCCCGCATTCGAGACGAGGACTGACTCCCCTGGGAGACTCCAGAAGTACCCCAAGATCCATGTCAGCACTAGAGAGGAATCCTCAGGTTCCGGCCCCGACTCCACACAAGGTCTTAGGCCCCGGCATCGACGGGAGAAGAATGCCGAGAGGCCCCCGAGGAACTAGCGTGGGGACTGGCCTTTCCTGAGGCCACCAGGGCGGGTCCCTGAGGTCCCCATCGTAAGTCGAGAGCTCCTGCTGCAACTCGAGAAAATCCAGGAGGTTTTGCCCTCCAGGTGAGATGAGGCCCATTTCCGCTGAGGCTTGTCGAGGCTAATCACATCTAACCACTGGAACTTCCAAAGGGTCCTTACACCCTTGCTGCAACTCAAGCAGTTCCGCGACATACCCGTCTCCACTCGAGAGGAAGCACGTGGGGTCCCGCACACATCCAGGGGAGCCCCGTTTCCGCCTCCTAGCTCGAGATGAGGGATCCTTTCCCTGTTTCGTAGGGAAAGAATTCCCGTCGTTCCCGTCGCATCTGAAGAGGTGACGCTCTCCACAGGAAAGGCTAGAGAAACTCCAGGGTCGTGGCACCATTCCAAGAGACCCCCAGATGTGTCAGTCCATTCCAGAGGAATCTGTTTTCCCTGCACTGCCTTGACGTTCAAGCCGAGGATCGACTCCCACCACGTGTGCACGTGGGACAGCCCTGTGGGAAAGCCTCGTGGGAAAGCCTCGTGGGAAAGCTCGAGGGAAAACCATAGATCCTTTGATCCACGCGGCGGACTGCGTGACACTGCTGCTACCGCTCTGGAGGAAAGCACAAGTCCATGCCCGCATTCGAGACGAGGACTGACTCCCCTGCGGAGACTCCAGAAGTACCCCAAGATCCATGTCAGCACTGGAGAGGAATCCTCAGGTTCCGGCCCCGACTCCACACAAGGTCTTAGGCCCCGGCATCGATGGGAGAGGAATCCCGAGCGGCCCCCGAGGAACTCGCATGGGGACTGGCCTTTCCTGAGGCCACCAGAGCGGGTCCCCGAGGTCCCCGTCGTAAGTCGAGAGCACATGCCGCAACTCGAGAAAATCCAGGAGGTTTTGCCCTCCAGGCGAGATGAGGCCCATTTCCGCTGAGGCTTCTCGAGGCCAATCACATCTAACCACAGGAACTTCCAAAGGGTCCTTCACACCCTTGCTGCAACTCAAGAAGTTCCCCGACATACCCGTCTCCACTCGAGAGGAAGCACGTGGGGTCCCGCACACATCCAGGGGAGCCCCGTTTCCGCCTCCTAGCTCGAGATGAGGGATCCTTTCCCTGTTTCGTAGGGAAAGAATTCCCGGCGTTCAGGTCGCATCTCAAGAGGAGGCGCTCTCCACAGGAAAGGCGAGAGGAACTCCAGGGTCGTGCCACCATTCCAAGAATCCCCCAGATGTGTCAGTCCATTCCAGAGGAACCTGTTTTCCCTGCACTGCCTTGACGTTCAAGCCGAGGATCGACTCCCACCACGTGTGCACGTGGGACAGCCCTGTGGGAAAGCCTCGTGGGAAAGCCTCGTGGGAAAGACTCGAGGGAAAACCATAGATCCTTTGATCCACGCGGCGGACTGCGTGACACTGCTGCTACCGCTCTGGAGGAAAGCGCAAGTGCATGCCCGCATTCGAGACGAGGACTGACTCCCCTGGGGAGACTCCAGAAGTACCCCAAGATCCATGTCAGCACTGGAGAGGAATCCTCAGGTTCCGGCCCCGACTCCACACAAGGTCTTAGGACCCGGCATCGACGGGAGAGGAATCCCGAGAGGCCCCCGAGGAACTCGCATGTGGACTGGCCTTTCCTGAGGCCACCAGAGCGGGTCCCCGAGGTCCCCGTCGTAAGTCCAGAGCACCTACCGCAACTCGAGAAAATCCAGGAGGTTTTGACCTCCAGGCGAGATGAGGCCCATTTCCGCTGAGGCTTCTCGAGGCTAATCACATCTAACCACTGGAACTTCCAAAGGGTCCTTCACACCCTTACTGCAACTCAAGAAGTTCCCCGACATACCCGTCTCCACTCGAGAGGAAGCACGAGGGTCCCGCAAACATCCAGGGGAGACCCGTTTCCGCCTCCTAGCTCGAGATGAGGGATCCTTTCCCTGTTTCGTAGGGAAAGAATTCCCGGCGTTCCCGTCGCATCTCAAGAGGAGCCGCTCTCCACAGGAAAGGCAAGAAGAACTCCAGGGTCGTGCCACCATTCCAAGAGTCCCCCAGATGTGTCAGTCCATTCCAGAGGAACCTGTTTTCCCTGCACTGCCTTGACGTTCAAGCCGAGGATCGACTCCCACCACGTGTGCACGTGGGACAGCCCTGTGGGAAAGCCTCGTGGGAAAGCCTCGTGGGAAAGACTCGAGGGAAAACCATAGATCCTTTGATCCACGCGGCGGACTGCGTGACACTGCTGCTACCGCTCTGGAGGAAAGCGCAAGTGCATGCCCGCATTCGAGACGAGGACTGACTCCCCTGGGGAGACTCCAGAAGTACCCCAAGATCCATGTCAGCACTGGAGAGGAATCCTCAGGTTCCGGCCCCGACTCCACACAAGGTCTTAGGCCCGGCATCGAAGGGAGAGGAATCCCGAGAGGCCCCTGAGGAAGTCGCATGGGGACTGGCGTTTCCTGAGGCCACCAGAGCGGTTCCCTGAGGTCCCCGTCGTAAGTCGAGAGCACCTGCCGCAACTCGAGAAAATCCAGGAGGTTTTGCCCTCCAGGCGAGATGAGGCCCATTTCCGCTGAGGCTTCTCGAGGCTAATCACATCTAACCACTGGAACTTCCAAAGGGTCCTTCACACCCTTGCTGCAACTCAAGAAGTTCCCCGACATACCCGTCTCCACTCGAGAGGAAATACGAAGGTCCCGCACACATCCAGGGGAGCCCCGTTTTCGCCTCCTAGCTCGAGATGAGAGATCCTTTCCCTGTTTCGTAGGGAAAGAATTCCCGGCGTTCCCGTCGCATCTCAAGAGGAGGCGCTCTCCACAGGAAAGGCGAGAGGAACTCCAGGGTCGTGCCACCATTCCAAGAGTCCCCCAGATGTGTCAGTCCATTCCAGAGGAACCTGTTTTCCCTGCACTGCCTTGACTTTCAAGCCGAGGATCGACTCCCACCACGTGTGCACGTGGGACAGCCCTGTGGGAAAGCCTCGTGGGAAAGCCTCGTGGGAAAGACTCGAGGGAAAACCATAGATCCTTTGATCCACACGGCGGACTGCGTGACACTGCTGCTACCGCTCTGGAGGAAAGCGCAAGTGCATGCCCGCATTCGAGACGAGGACTGACTCCCCTGGGGAGTCTCAAGAAGTACCCCAAGATCCATGTCAGCACTGGAGAGGAATCCTCAGGTTCCGGCCCCGACTCCACACAAGGTCTTAGGCCCCGGCATCGACGGGAGAGGAATCCCGAGAGGCCCCCGAGGAACTCGCATGGGGACTGGCCTTTCCTGAGGCCACCAGAGCGGGTCCCTGACGTCCCCGTCGTAAGTCGAGAGCACCTGCCGCAACTCGAGAAAATCCAGGAGATTTTGCCCTCCAGGCGAGATGAGGCCCATTTCCGCTGAGGCTTCTCGAGGCCAATCACATCTAACCACTGGAACTTCCAAAGGGTCCTTCCCACCCTTGCTGCAACTCAAGCAGTTCCGCGACATACCCGTCTCCACTCGAGAGGAAGCACGTGGGGTCCCGCACACATCCAGGGGAGCCCCGTTTCCGCCTCCTAGCTCGAGATGAGGGATCCTTTCCCTTTTTCGTAGGGAAAGAATTCCCGGCGTTCCCGTAGCATCTCAAGAGGAGGCGCTCTCCACAGGAAAGGCGAGAGGAACTCCAGGGTCGTTCCACCATTCCAAGAGTGCCCCAGATGTGTCAGTCCATTCCAGAGGAACCTGTTTTCCCTGCACTGCCTTGACGTTCAAGCCGAGGATCCACTCCCACCACGTGTGCACGTGGGACAGCCCTGTGGGAAAGCCTCGTGGGAAAGCCTCGTGGGAAAGACTCGAGGGAAAACCATAGATCCTTTGATCCACGCGGCGGACTGCGTGACACTGCTGCTACCGCTCTGGAGGAAAGCGCAAGTGCATGCCCGCATTCGAGACGAGGACTGACTCCCCTGGGGAGACTCCAGAAGTACCCCAAGATCCATGTCAGCACTGGAGAGGAATCGTCAGGTTCTGGCCCCGACTCCACACAAGGTCTTAGGCCCCGGCATCGATGGGAGAGGAATCCCGAGCGGCCCCCGAGGAACTCGCATGGGGACTGGCCTTTCCTGAGGCCACCAGAGCGGTTCCCTGAGGTCCCCGTCGTAAGTCGAGAGCACATGCCGCAACTCGAGAAAATCCAGGAGGTTTTGCCCTCCAGGCGAGATGATCCCCATTTCCGCTGAGGCTTCTCGAGGCTAATCACATCTAACCACTGGAACTTCCAAAGGGTCCTTCACACCCTTGCTGCAACTCAAGAAGTTCCCCGACATACTCGTCTCCACTCGAGAGGAAGCACGTGGGGTCCCGCACACATCCAGGGGAGCCCCGTTTCCGCCTCCTAGCTCGAGATGAGGGATCCTTTCCCTGTTTCTTAGGGAAAGAATTCCGGGCGTCCCGTCGCATCTCAAGAGGAGGCGCTCTCCACAGGAGAGGGGAGAGGAACTCCAGGGTCGTGCCACCATTCCAAGAGACGCCCAGATGTGTCAGTCCATTACAGAGGAACCTGTTTTCCCTGCACAGCCTTGACGTTCAAGCTGAGGATCGACTCCCACCACGTGTGCACGTGGTACAGCCCTGTGGGAAAGCCTCGTGGGAAAGCCTCGTGGGAAAGACTCGAGGGAAAACCATAGATCCTGTGATCCACGCGGCGGACTGCGTGACACTGCTGCTACCGATCTGGAGGAAAGCGCAAGTGCATGCCCGCATTCGAGACGAGGACTGACTCCCCTGGGGAGACTCCAGAAGTACCCCAAATCCATGTCAGCAGTGCAGAGGAATCCTCAGGTTCCGGCCCCGACTCCACACAAGGTCTTAGGCCCCGGCATCGACGGAAGAGGAATCCCGAGAGGCCCCCGAAGAACTTGCATGGGGACTGGGCTTTCCTGAGGCCACCAGAGTGGGTCCCTGTAGTCCACGTCGTAAGTCGAGAGCACCTGCCGCAACTCGAGAAAATCCAGGAGGTTTTCACCTCCAGGCGAGATGAGGCCCATTTCCGCTGAGGCTTCTCGAGGCTAATCACATCTAACCACTGGAATTTCTAAAGGGTCCTTCACACCCTTGCTACAACTCAAGAAGTTCCCCGACATACCCGTCTCCCCTCGAGAGGAAGCACAAGCGTCCCGCACACAACCAGGGAAGCCCCGTTTCCGCCTCCCACCTCGAGATGAGGGATCCTTTCCCTGTTTCGTAGGGAAAGAATTCCCGGCGTTCCCGTCTCATCTCAAGAGGAGGCGCTCTCCACAGGAAAGGCGAGAGGAACTCCAGGGTCGTGCCACCATTCCAAGAGTCCCCCAGATGTGTCAGTCCATTCCAGAGGAACCTGTTTGCCCTGCACTGCCTTGACGTTCAAGCCGAGGATCGACTCCCACCACATTTGCACGTTAGACAGCCCAGTGGGAAAGCATGGTGGGAAAGCCTCGTGGGAAAGACTCGAGGGAAAACCATACATCCTTTGATGCACGCGGCGGACTGCGTGACACTGCTGCTACCGCTCTGGAGGAAAGCGCAAGTGCATGCCCTCATTCGAGACGAGGACTGACTCCCCTGGGGAGACTCCAGAAGTACCCCAAGATCCATGTCAGCACTGGAGAGAAATCCTCACGTTCGGACCCCGACTCCACACAAGGTCGTAGGCCCCGTCATCGACGGGAGAGGAATCCCGAGAGGCCCCCGAGGAACTCGCATGGGGACTGGCCTTTCCTGAGGCCACCAGAGCGGGTCCCTGAGGTCCTCGTCGTAAGTCGAGAGCACCTGCCGCAACTCGCGAAAATCCAGGAGGTTTTGCCCTCCAGGCGAGATGAGGCCCATTTCCGCTGAGGCTTCTCGAGGCTAATCACGTCTAAATACTGGAATTTCCAACGGGTCCTTCACACCCTTGCTGCGACTCAAGAAGTTCCCCGACAGACCCGTCTCCACTCCAGAGGAAGCACGTGGGGTCCCGCACACATCCAGGGGAGCACCGTTTCCGCCTCCCAGCGCGAGATGAGGGATCCTTTCACTGCTTTGTAGGGAAAGATTTCCCGGCGTTCCCTTCGCATCTCAAGAGGAGGCGCTCTCCACAGGAAAGGCGAGAGGAACTCCAGGGTCGTGCCACCATTCCAAGAGTCCCCCAGATGTGTCAGTCCATTCCAGAGGAACCTGTTTTCCCTGCACTGCCTTGACGTTCAAGCCGAGGATCGACTCCCACCACGTGTGCACGTGGGACAGCCCTGTGGGAAAGCCTCGTGGGAAAGCCTCGTGGGAAAGACTCGAGGGAAAACCATAGATCCTTTTATCCACGCGGCGGACTGCGTGACACTGCTGCTACCGCTCTGGAGGAAAGCGCAAGTGCATGCCCGCATTCGAGACGAGGACTGACGCCCCTGGGGAGACTCCAGAAGTACCCCAGGATCCATGTCAGCACTGGAGAGGAATCCTCAGGTTCCGGCCCCGACTCCACACAAGGTCTTAGGCCCCGGCATCGACGGGAGAGGAATCCCGAGACGCCCCCGAGGAACTCGCATGGGGACTGGCCTTTCCTGAGGCCACCAGAGCGGGTCCCTGAGGTTCCCGTCGTAAGTCGAGAGCACCTGCCGCAACTCGAGAAAATCCAGGAGGTTTTGCCCTCCAGGCGAGATGAGGCCCATTTCCGCTGAGGCTTCTCGAGGCTAATCACGTCTAACCACTGGAACTTCCAAAGGGTCCTTCACACCCTTGCTGCAAATCAAGAAGTTCCCCGACATACCCGTCTCCACTCGAGATCAAGAACGGTGGGTCCCGCACACATCCAGGGGAGCCCCGTTTCCGCCTCCTAGCTCGAGATGAGGGATCCTTTCCCTGTTTCGTAGGGAAAGAATTCCCGGCGTTCCCATAGCATCTCAAGAGGAGGCGCTCTCCACAGGAAAGGCGAGAGGAACTCCAGGGTCGTGCCACCATTCCAAGAGTCCCCCAGATGTGTCAGTCCATTCCAGAGGAACCTGTTTTCCCTGCACTGCCTTGACGTTCAAGCCGAGGATCGACTCCCACCACGTGTGCACGTGGGCCAGCCCTGTGGGAAAGCCTCGTGGGAAAGCCTCGTGGGAAAGACTCGAGGGAAAACCATAGATCCTTTGATCCACGGGGCGGACTGCGTGACACTGCTGCTACCGCTCTGGAGGAAAGCGCAAGTGCATGCCCGCATTCGAGACGAGGACTGACTCCCCTGGGGAGACTCCAGAAGTACCCCAAGATCCATGTCAGCACTGGAGAGGAATCCTCAGGTTCCGGCCCCGACTCCACACAAGGTCTTAGGCCCCGGCATCGACGGGAGAGGAATCCCGAGAGGCCCCGGAGGAACTCGCATGGGGACTGGCCTGTCCTGAGGCCACCAGAGCGGGTCCCTGAGGTCCCCGTCGTAAGTCGAGAGCACCTGCCGCACCTCGAGAAAATCCAGGAGGTTTTGCCCTCCAGGCGAGATGAGGCCCATTTCCGCTGAGGCTTCTTGAGGCTAATCACGTCTAACCACTGGAACTTCCAAAGGGTCCTTCACACCCTTGCTGCAACTCAAGAAGTTCCCCGACATACCCGTCTCCACTCGAGAGGAAGCACGTGGGGTCCCGCACACATCCAGGGGAGCCCCGTTTCCGCCTCCTAGCTCGAGATGAGGGATCCTTTCCCTGTTTCGTAGGGAAAGAATTCCCGGCGTTCCCGTCGCATCTCAAGAGGAGGCGCTCTCCACAGGAAAGGCGAGAGGAACTCCAGGGTCGTGCCACCATTCCAAGAGTCCCCCAGATGTGTCAGTCCATTCCAGAGGAACCTGTTTTCCCTGCACTGCCTTGACGTTCAAGCCGAGGATCGACTCCCACCACGTGTGCACGTGGGCCAGCCCTGTGGGAAAGCCTCGTGGGAAAGCCTCGTGGGAAAGACTCGAGGGAAAACCATAGATCCTTTGATCCACGTGGCGGACTGCGTGACACTGCTGCTACCGCTCTGGAGGAAAGCGCAAGTGCATGCCCGCATTCGAGACGAGGACTGACTCCCCTGGGGAGACTCCAGAAGTACCCCAAGATCCATGTCAGCACTGGAGAGGAATCCTCAGGTTCCGGCCCCGACTCCACACAAGGTCTTAGGCTCCGGCATATACGGGAGAGGAATGCCAAGAGGCCCCCGAGGAACTCGCATGGGGACTGGCCTTTCCTGAGTCCACCAGAGCGGGTCCCTGAGGTCCCCATCGTAAGTCGAGAGCACCTGCCGCAACTCGAGAAAATCCAGGAGGTTTTGCCCTCCAGGCGAGATGAGGCCCATTTCCGCTGAGGCTTCTCGAGGCTAATCACGTCTAACCACTGGAACTTCCAAAGGGTCCTTCACACCATTGCTGCAACTTAAGCAGTTCCGCGACATACCCGTCTCAACTCGAGAGGAAGCACGTGGGGTCCCGCACACATCCAGGGGAGCCCCGTTTCCGCCTCCTAGCTCGAGATGAGGGATCCTTTCCCTGTTTCGTAGGGAAAGAATTCCCGGCGTTCCCGTCGCAACTCAAGAGGAGGCGCTCTCCACAGGAAAGGCGAGAGGAACTCCAGGGTCGTGCCACCATTCCCAGAGTCCCCCAGATGTGTCAGTCCATTCCAGAGGAACCTGTTTTCCCTGCACTGCTTTGACGTTCAAGCCGAGGATCCACTCCCACCACGTGTGCACGTGGGACAGCCCTGTGGGAAAGCCTCGTGGGAAAGCCTCGTGGGAAAGACTCGAGGGAAAACCATAGATCCTTTGATCCACGCGGCGGACTGCGTGACACTGCTGCTACCGCTCTGGAGGAAAGCGCAAGTGTATGCCCGCATTCGAGACGAGGACTGACTCCCCAGCGGAGACTCCAGAAATACCCCAAGATCCATGTCAGCACTGGAGAGGAATCCTCAGGTTCCGGCCCCGACTCCACACAAGGTCTTAGGCCCCGGCATCAACGGGAGAGGAATGCCAAGAGGCCCCCGAGGAACTCGCATGGGGACTGGCTTTTCCTGAGGCCACCAGAGCGGGTCCCTGAGGTCCCCATCGTAAGTCGAGAGCACCTGCCGCAACTCGAGAAAATCCAGGTTTTGCCCTCCAGGCGAGATGAGGCCCATTTCCGCTGAGGCTTCTCGAGGCTAATCACATCGAACCGCTGGAACTTCCAAAGGGTCATTCACACCCTTGCTGCAACTCAAGAAGTTCCCCGACATACCTGTCTCCACTCGAGAGGAAGCACGTGGGGTCCCGCACATATCCAGGGGAGCCCCGTTTCCGCCTCCTAGCTCGAGATGAGGGATCCTTTCCCTGTTTCGTAGGGAAAGAATTCCCGGCGTTCCCGTCGCAACTCAAGAGGAGGCGCTCTCCACAGGAAAGGCGAGAGGAACTCCAGGGTCGTGCCACCATTCCAAGAGTCCCCCAGATGTGTCAGTCCATTCCAGAGGAACCTGTTTTCCCTGCACTGCCTTGACGTTCAAGCCGAGGATCCCCTCCCACCACGTGTGCACGTGGGACAGCCCTGTGGGAAAGCCTCGTGGGAAAGCCTCGTGGGAAAGACTCGAGGGAAAACCATAGATCCTTTGATCCACTCGGCGGACTGCGTGACACTGCTGCTACCGCTCTGGAGGAAAGCGCAAGTGCATGCCCGCATTCGAGACGAGGACTGACTCCCCTGGGGAGACTCCAGAAGTACCCCAAGATCCATGTCAGCACTGGAGAGGAATCCTCAGGATCCGGCCCCGACTCCACACAAGGTCTTAGGCCCCGGCATCGACGGGAGAGGAATCCCGAGAGGCCCCCGAGGAACTCGCATGGTGACGGGCCTTTCCTGAGGCAACCAGAGCGGGTCCCTGAGGTCCCCGTCGTAAGTCGAGAGCACCTGCCGCAACACGAGAAAATCCACGAGGTTTTGCCCTCCAGGCGAGATGAGGCCCATTTCCGCTGAGGCTTCTCGAGGCTAATCACATCTAACCACTGGAACTTCCAATGGGTCCTTCACACCCTTGCTGCAACTCAAGAAGTTCCCGGACATACCCGTCTCCACTCGAGAGGAAGCACGTGGGGTCCCGCACACATCCAGGGTAGCCCCGTTTCCACCTCCTAGCTCGAGATGAGGGATCCTTTCCCTGTTTCGTAGGGAAAGAATTCCCGGCGTTCCCGTCACATCTCAAGAGGAGGCGCTCTCCACAGGAAAGGCGAGAGGAACTCCAGGGTCATGCCACCATTCCAAGAGTCCCCCAGATGTGTCAGTCCATTCCAGAGGAACCTGTTTTCCCTGCACTGCCTTGACGTTCAAGCCGAGGATCGACTCCCACCACGTGTGCACGTGGGACAGCCCTGTGGGAAAGCCTCGTGGGAAAGCCTCGTGGGAAAGACTCGAGGGAAAACCATAGATCCTTTAATCCACGCGGCGGACTGCGTGACACTGCTGCTACCGCTCTGGAGGAAAGCGTAGGTGCATGCCCGCATTCGAGACGAGGACTGACTCCCCTGGGGAGACTCCAGAAGTACCCCAAGTTCCATGTCAGCACTGGAGAGGAATCCTCAGGTTCCGGCCCCGACTCCACACAAGGTCTTAGGCCCCGGCATCGACGGGAGAGGAATCCCGAGACGCCCCCGAGGAACTCGCATGGGGACTGGCCTTTCCTGAGGCCACCAGAGTGGTTCCCTGTGGTCCCCGTCGTAAGACGAGAGCACCTGCCGCAACTCGAGAAAATCCAGGAGGTTTTGCCCTCCTGGCGAGATGAGCCCCATTTCCGCTGAGGCTTCTCGAGGCCAATCACATCTAACCACTGGAACTTCCAAATGGTCCTTCACACCCTTGCTGCAACTCAAGAAGTTCCCCGACATACCCGTCTCCACTCGAGAGGAAGCACGTGGGGTCCCGCACACATCCAGGGGAGCCCCGTTTCCGCCTCCTAGCTCGAGATGAGGGATCCTTTCCCTGTTTCGTAGGGAAAGAATTCCCGGAGTTCCCGTCGCATCTCAAGAGGAGGCGCTCTCCACAGGAAAGGCGAGAGGAACTCCAGGGTCGTGACACCATTCCAAGAGTCCTCCAGATGTGTCAGTCCATTCCAGAGGAACCTGTTTTCCCTGCACTGCCTTGACGTTCAAGCCGAGGATCGACTCCCACCACGTGTGCACGTGGGACAGCCTCGTGGGAAAGCCTCGTGGGAAAGACTCGAGGGAAAACCAAACATCCTTTGATCCACGCGGCGGACTGCGTGACACTGCTGCTACCGCTCTGGAGGAAAGCGCAAGTGCATGCCCGCATTCGAGACGAGGACTGACTCCCCTGGGGAGACTCCAGAAGTACCCGAAGATCCATGTCAACACTGGAGAGGAATCCTCAGGATCCGGCCCCGACTCCACACAAGGTCTTAGGCCCCGGCATGGACGGGAGAGGAATCCCGAGACGCCCCCGAGGAACTCGCATTGGGGCTAGCCTTTCCTGAGGCCACCAGAGCGGTTCCCTGAGGTCCCCATCGTAAGTCGAGAGCACCTGCCGCAACTCGAGAAAATCCAGGAGGTTTTGCCCTCCAGGCGAGATGAGGCCCATTTCCGCTGAGGATTCTCGAGGCCAATCACATCTAACCACTGGAACTTCCAAAGGGTCCTTCACACCCTTGCTGCAACTCAAGAAGTTCCCCGACATACCCGTCTGCACTCGAGAGGAAGCACGTGGTCTCCCGCACACATCCAGGGGAGCCCCGTTTCCGCCTCCTAGCTCGAGATGAGGGATCCTTTCCCTGTTTCGAAGGGAAAGAATTCCCGGCGTTCCCGTCGCATCTCAAGAGGAGGCGCTCTCCACAGGAAAGGCGAGAGGAAGTCCAGGGTCGTGACACCATTCAAAGAGTCCCCCAGATGTGTCAGTCCATTCCAGAGGAACCTGTTTTCCCTGCACTGCCTTGACGTTCAAGCCGAGGATCGACTCCCACCACGTGTGCACGTGGGAGAGCCCTGTGGGAGAGCCCTGTGGGAAAGCCTCGTGGGAAAGCCTCGTGGGAAAGACTCGAGGTAAAACCATAGATCCTTTGATCCACGCGTCGGACTGCGTGACACTGCTGCTACCGCTCTGGAGGAAAGCGCAATGCATGCCCGCATTCGAGACGAGGACTGACTCCCCTGGGGAGACTCCAGAAGTACCCCAAGATCCATGTCAGCACTGGAGAGGAATCCTCAGGTTCCGGCCCCGACTGCACACAAGGTCTTAGGCCCCGGCATCGACGGGAGAGGAATCCCGAGGCGCCCCCGAGGAACTCGCATGGGTACTGGCCTTTCCTGAGGCCACCAGAGCGGGTCCCTGAGGTCCCCGTCGTAAGTCGAGAGCACCTGCCGCAACTCGAGAAAATCTAGGAGGTTTTCCCCTCCAGGCGAGATGAGGCCCATTTCCGCTGAGGCTTCTCGAGGCCAATCACATCTAACCACTGGAACTTCCAAAAGGTCCTTCACACCCTTGCTGTAACTCAAGAAGTTCCCCAACATACCCGTTTGCACTCGAGAGGAAGCACGTGGTGTCCCGCACACATCCAGGGGAGCCCCGTTTCCGCCTCCTAGCTCAAGATGAGGGATCCTTTCCCTGTTTCGTAGGGAAAGAATTCCCGGCGTTCCCGTCGCATCTCAAGAGGAGGCGCTCTCCACAGGAAAGGCGAGAGGAACTCCAGGGTCATGCCACCATTCCAAGAGTCCCCCAGATGTGTCAGTCCATTCCAGAGGAACCTGTTTTCCCTGCACTGCCTTGACGTTCAAGCCGAGGATCGACTCCCACCACGTGTGCACGTGGGACAGCCCTGTGGGAAAGCCTCGTGGGAAAGCCTCGTGGGAAAGACTCGAGGGACAACCAAACATCCTTTGATCCACGCGGCGGACTGCGTGACACTGCTGCTACCGCGATGGAGGAAAGCGCAAGTGCATGCCCGCATTCGAGACGAGGACTGACTCCCCTGGGGAGACTCCAGAAGTACCCCAAGATCCATGTCAGCACTGGAGAGGAATCCTCAGGTTCCGGCCCCGACTCCACACAAGGTCTTAGGCCCCGGCATCGACGGGAGAGGAATCCCGAGAGGCCCCCGAGGAACTCGCATGGGGACTGGCCTTTCCTGAGGCCACCAGAGCCTTTCCCTTAGTTCCCCGTCGTAAGTCGAGAGCACCTGCCGCAACTCGAGAAAATCCAGGCGGTTTTGCCCTCCAGGCGAGATGAGGCCCATTTCCGCTGAGGCTTCTCGAGGCCAATCACATCTAACCACTGGAACTTCCAAAGGGTCCTTCACACCCTTGCTGCAACTCAAGAAGTTCCCCAACATACCCGTTTGCACTCGAGAGGAAGCACGTGGTGTCCCGCACACATCCAGGGGAGCCCCGTTTCCGCCTCCTAGCTCGAGATGAGGGATCCTTTCCCTGTTTCGTAGGGAAAGAATTCCCGGCGTTCCCGTCGCATCTGAAGAGGAGGCGCTCTCCACAGGAAAGGCGAGAGGAACTCCAGGGTCATGCCACCATTCCAAGAGTCCCCCAGATGTGTCAGTCCATTCCAGAGGAACCTGTTTTCCCTGCACTGCCTTGACGTTCAAGCCGAGGATCGACTCCCACCACGTGTGCACGTGGGACAGCCCTGTGGGAAAGCCTCGTGGGAAAGCCTCGTGGGAAAGACTCGAGGGAAAACCAAACATCCTTTGATCCACGCGGCGGACTGCGTGACACTGCTGCTACCGCTCTGGAGGAAAGCGCAAGTGCATGCCCGCATTCGAGACGAGGACTGACTCCCCTGGGGAGACTCCAGAAGTACCCCAAGATCCATGTCAGCACTGGAGAGGAATCCTCAGGTTCCGGCCCCGACTTCACACAAGGTCTTAGGCCCCGGCATCGACGGGAGAGGAATCCCGAGACGCCCCTGAGGAACTCGCATGTGGACTGGCCTTTCCTGAGGCCACCAGAGCCTTTCCCTTAGGTCCCCGTCGTAAGTCGAGAGCACCTGCCGCAACTCGAGAAAATCCAGGAGGTTTTGCCCTCCAGGCGAGATGAGGCCCATTTCCGCTGAGGCTTCTCGAGGCTAATCACGTCTAACCACTGGAACTTCCAAAGGGTCCTTCACACCCTTGCTGCAACTCAAGAAGTTGCCCGACATACCCGTCTCCACTCGAGAGGAAGCACGTGGGTCACGCACACATCCAGGGGAGCCCCGATTCCGCCTCCTAGCTCGAGATGAGGGTTCCTTTCCCTGTTTCGTAGGGAAAGAATTCCCGGCGTTCCCGTCGCATCTCAAGAGGAGGCGCTCTCCACAGGAAAGGCGAGAGGAACTCCAGGGTCGTGCCACCATTCCAAGAGTCCCCCAGATATGTCAGTCCATTCCAGAGGAACCTGTTTTCCCTGCACTGCCTTGACGTTCAAGCCGAGGTTCGACTCCCACCACGTGTGCACGTGGGACAACCCTGTGGGAAAGCCTCGTGGGAAAGCCTCGTGGGAAAGACTCGAGGGAAAAACATAGATCCTTTGATCCACGCGGCGGACTGCGTGACACTGCTGCTACCGCTCTGGAGGAAAGCGCAATGCATGCCCGCATTCGAGACGAGGACTGACTCCCCTGGGGAGACTCCAGAAGTACCCCCAAGATCCATGTCAGCACTGGAGAGGAATCCTCAGGTTCCGGCACCGACTCCACACAAGGTCTTAGGCCCCGGCATCAACGGGAGAGGAATCCCGAGAGGCCCCCGAGGAACTCGCTTGGGGACTGGCCTTTCCAGAGGCCACCAGAGCGGGTCCCTGAGGTCCCCGTAGTAAGTCGAGAGAACCTGCCGCAACTCGAGAAAATCCAGGAGGTTTTGCCCTCCAGGCGAGATGAGGCCCATTTCCGCTGAGGCTTCTCGAGGCCAATCACATCTAACCACTGGAACTTCCAAAGGGTCCTTCACACCATTGCTGCAACTCAAGAAGTTCCACGACATACCCGTCTGCACTCGAGAGGAAGCACGTGGGGTCCCGCACACATCCAGGGGAGCCCCGTTTCTGCCTCCTAGCTCGAGATGAGGGATCCTTTCCCTGTTTCGTAGGGAAAGAATTCCCGGCGTTCCCGTCGCATCTCAAGAGGAGGCGCTCTCCACAGGAAAGGCGAGAGGAACTCCAGGGTCATGCCACCATTCCAAGAGTCCCCCAGATGTGTCAGTCCATTCCAGAGGAACCTGTTTTCCCTGCACTGCCTTGACGTTCAAGCTGAGGATCGACTCCCACCACGTGTGCACGTGGGACAGCCCTGTGGGAAAGCCTCGTGGGAAAGCCTCGTGGGAAAGACTCGAGGGAAAACCAAACATCCTTTGATCCACGCGGCGGACTGCGTGACACTGCTGCTACCGCTCTGGAGGAAAGCGCAAGTGCATGCCCGCATTCGAGACGAGGACTGACTCCCCTGGGGAGACTCCAGAAGTACCCCAAGATCCATGTCAGCACTGGAGAGGAATCCTCAGGTTCCGGCCCCTACTGCACACAAGGTCTTAGGCCCCGGCATCGACGGGAGAGGAATCCCGAGACGCCCCCGAGGAACTTGCATGGGGACTGGCCTTTCCTGAGGCCACCAGAGCGGTTCCCTGAGGTCCCCGTCGTAAGTCGAGAACACTTGCCGCAACTCGAGAAAATCCAGGAGGTTTTGCCCTCCAGGCGAGATGAGGCACATTTCCGCTGAGGCTTCTCGAGGCTAATCACGTCTAACCACTGGAACTTCCAAAGGGTCCTTCACACCCTTGCTGCAACTCAAGAAGTTCCCCGACATACCCGTCTCCACTCGAGAGGAAGCACGTGGTGTCCCGCACACATCCAGGGGAGCCCCGTTTCCGCCTCCTAGCTCGAGATGAGGGATCATTTCCCTTTTTCGTAGGGAAAGAATTCCCGGCGTTCCCGTCGCATCTCAAGAGGAGGCGCTCTCCACAGGAAAGGCGAGAGGAACTCCAGGGTCGTGCCACCATTCCAAGAGTCCCCCAGATGTGTCAGTCCATTCCAGAGGAACCTGTTTTCCCTGCACTGCCTTGACGTTCAAGCCGAGGATCGACTCCCACCACGTGTGCACGTGGGACAGCCCTGTGGGAAAGCCTCGTGGGAAAGCCTCGTGGGAAAGACTCGAGGGAAAACCATAGATCCTTTGATCCACGCAGCGGACTACGTGACACTGCTGCTACCGCTCTGGAGGAAAGCGCAAGTGCATGCCCGCATTCGAGACGAGGACTGACTCCCCTGGGGAGACTCCAGAAGTACCCCAAGATCCATGTCAGCACTGGAGAGGAATCCTCAGGTTCCGGCCCCGACTCCACACAAGGTCTTAGGCCCCGGCATCGACGGGAGAGGAATCCCGAGAGGCCCCCGAGGAACTCGCATGGGGACTGGCCTTTCCTGAGGCCACCAGAGCGGGTCCCTGAGGTCCCCGTCGTAAGTCGAGAGCACCTGCCGCAACTCGAGAAAATCCAGGAGGTTTTGCCCTCCAGGCGAGATGAGGCCCATTTCCGCTGAGGCTTCTGGAGGCGAATCACGTCTAACCACTGGAACTTCCAAAGGGTCCTTCACACCCTTGCTGCAACTCAAGAAGTTCCCCGACATACCCGTCTCCACTCGAGAGGAAGCACGTGGGTCCCGCACACATCCAGGGGAGCCCCGTTTCCGCCTCCTAGCTCGAGATGAGGGATCCTTTCCCTGTTTCGTAGGGAAAGAATTCCCGGCGTTCCCGTCGCATCTCAAGAGGAGGCGCTCTCCACAGGAAAGGCGAGAGGAACTCCAGGGTCGTGCCACCATTCCAAGAGTCCCCCAGATGTGTCCGTCCATTCCAGAGGAACCTGTTTTCCCTGCACTGCCTTGACGTTCAAGCCGAGGATCGACTCCCACCACGTGTGCACTTGGGACAGCCCTGTGGGAAAGCCTCGTGGGAAAGCCTCGTGGGAAAGACTCGAGGGAAAACCATAGATCCTTTGATCCACGCTGCGGACTGCGTGACACTGCTGCTACCGCTCTGGAGGAAAGCGCAAGTGCATGCCCGCATTCGAGACGAGGACTGACTCCCCTGGGGAGACTCCAGAAGTACCCCAAGATCCATGTCAGCACTGGAGAGGAATCCTCAGGTTCCGGCCCCGACTCCACACAAGGTCTTAGGCCCCGGCATCGACGGGAGAGGAATCCCGAGAGGCCCCCGAGGAACTCGCATGGGGACTGGCCTTTCCTGAGGCCACCAGAGCGGGTCCCTGAGGCCCCCGTCGTAAGTCGAGAGCACCTGCCGCAACTCGAGAAAATCCAGGAGGTTTTGCCCTCCAGGCGAGATGAGGCCCATTTCCGCTGAGGCTTCTCGAGGCCAATCACGTCTAACCACTGGAACTTCCAAAGGTCCTTCACACCCTTGCTGCAACTCAAGAAGTTCCCCGACATACCCGTCTCCACTCGAGAGGAAGCACGTGGGGTCCCGCACACATCCAGGGGACCCCGTTTCGCCTCCTAGCTCGAGATGAGGGATCCTTTCCCTGTTTCGTAGGGAAAGAATTCCCGGCGTTCCCGTCGCATCTCAAGAGGAGGTGCTCTCCACAGGAAAGGCGAGAGGAACTCCAGGGTCGTGACACCATTCCAAGGGTCCCCCAGATGTGTCAGTCCATTCCAGAGGAACCTGTTTTCCCTGCACTGCCTTGACGTTCAAGCCGAGGATCGACTCCCACCACGTGTGCACGTGTGACAGCCCTGTGGGAAAGCCTCGTGGGAAAGCCTCGTGGGAAAGACTCGAGGGAAAACCATAGATCCTTTGATCCACGCGGCGGACTGCGTGACACTGCTGCTACCGCTCTGGAGGAAAGCGCAAGTGAATGCCCGCATTCGAGACGAGGACTGACTCCCCTGGGGAGACACCAGAAGTACCCCAAGATCCATGTCAGCACTGGAGAGGAATCCTCAGGTTCCGGCCCCGACTCCACACAAGGTCTTAGACCCCGGCATCGACGGGAGAGGAATCCCGAGAGGCCCCCGAGGAACTCGCATGGGGACTGGCCTTTCCTGAGGCCACCAGAGCGGGTCCCTGAGGTCCCCGTCGTAAGTCGAGAGCACGTGCCGCAACTCGAGAAAATCCAGGAGGTTTTTCCCTCCAGGCGAGATGAGGCCCATTTCCGCTGAGGCTTCTCGAGGCCAATCACATCTAACCACTGGAACTTCCAAAGGGTCCTTCACACCATTGCTGCAACTCAAGAAGTTCCCCGACATACCCGTCTCCACTCGAGAGGAAGCACGTGGGGTCCCGCACACATCCAGGGGAGCCCCGTTTCCGCCTCCTAGCTCGAGATGAGGGATCCTTTCCCTGTTTCGTAGGGAAAGAATTCCCGGCGTTCCTGTCGCATCTCAAGAGGAGGCGCTCTCCACAGGAAAGGCGAGAGTAACTCCAGTGTCGAGACATCATTCCAAGAGTCCCCCAGATGTGTCAGTCAATTACAGAGGAACCTGTTTTCCCTGCACTGCCTTGACGTTCAAGCCGAGGATCGACTCCCACCACGTGTGCACGTGGGACAGCCCTGTGGGAAAGCCTCGGGGGAAAGCCTCGTGGGAAAGACTCGAGAGAAATCCATAGATCCTTTGATCCACACGACGGACTGCGGGACACTGCTGCTACCGCTCTGGAGGAAAGCGCAAGTGCATGCCCGCATTCGAGACGAGGACTGACTCCCCTGGGGAGACTCCAGAAGTACCCCAAGTTCCATGTCAGCACTGGAGAGGAATCCTCAGGTTCCGGCCCCGACTCCACACAAGGTCTTAGGCCCCGGCATCGACGGGAGAGGAATCCCGAGAGGCCCCCGAGGAACTCGCATGGGGACTGGCCTTTCCTGAGGCCACCAGAGCGGGTCCCTGAGGTCCCCGTCGTAAGTCGAGAGCACCTGCCGCAACTCGAGAAAATCCAGGAGGTTTTGCCCTCCAGGTGAGATGAGGCCCATTTCCGCTGAGGCTTCTCGAGGCTAATCACATCTAACCACTGGAACTTCCAAAGGGTCCTTCACACCCTTGAGCAACTCAAGAAGTTCCCCGACATACCCGTCTCCACTCTAGAGGAAGCACGAGGGTCCCGCACACATCCAGGGGATCCCCGTTTCCGCCTCCTAGCTCGACATGAGGGATCCTTTCCCTGTTTCGTAGGGAAATTATTCCCAGCGTTCCCGTCGCATCTCAAGAGGAGGAGCTCTCCACAGGAAAGGCGAGAGGAACTCCAGGGTCGTGCCACCATTCCAAGAGTCCCCCAGATGTGTCAGTCCATTTCAGAGGAACCTGTTTTCCCTGCACTGCCTTGACGTTCAAGCCGAGGATCGACCCCCACCACGTGTGCACGTGGGACAGCCCTGTGGGAAAGCCTCGTGGGAAAGCCTCGTGGGTAAGACTCGAGGAAAAACCATAGATCCTTTGATCCACGCGGCGGAATGCGGGACACTGCTGCTACCGCTCTGGAGGAAAGCGCAAGTGCATGCCCGCATTCGAGACGAGGACTGACTCCCCTGGGGAGACTCCAGAAGTACCCCAAGATCCATGTCATCACTGGAGAGAAATCCTCAGGTTCCAGCCCCGACTCCACACAAGGTCTTAGGTCCCGGCATCGACGGGAGAGGAATCCCGAGAGGCCCCCGAGGAACTCGCATGGGGACTGGCCTTTCCTGAGGCCACCAGAGCGGGTTCCTGAGGTCCCCATCGTAAGTCGAGAGCGCCTGCCGCAACTCGAGAAAATCCAGGCGGTTTTGCCCTCCAGGCGAGATGAGGCCCATTTCCGCTGAGGCTCCACGAGGCTAATCACATCTAACCACTGGAACTTCCAAAGGGTCCTTCACACCCTTGCTGCAACTCAAGAAGTTCCCCGACATACCCGTCTCCACTCGAGAGGAAGTACGTGGGGTCCCGCACACATCCAGGGTATCCACGTTTCCACCTCCTAGCTCGAGATGAGGGATCCTTTCCCTGTTTCGTAGGGAAAGAATTCCTGGTGTTCCCGTCGCATCTCAAGAGGAGGCGCTCTCCACAGGAAAGGCGAGTGGAACTCCAGGGTCGTGAAACCATTCCAAGAGTCCCCCAGATGTGTCAGTCCATTCCAGAGGAACCTGTTTTCCCTGCACTGCCTTGACGTTCAAGCCGAGGATCGACTCCCACCACGTGTGCATGTGGGACAGCGCTGTGGGAAAGCCTCGTCGGAAAGACTCGAGGGAAAACCATAGATCCTTTGATCCACGCGGCGGACTGCGTAACACTGCTGCTACCGCTCTGGAGGAAATCGCAAATGCATGCCCGCATTCGAGATGAGCACTGACTCCCCTGGGGAGACTCCAGAAGTACCCCAAGATCCATGTCAGCACTGGAGAGGAATCCTCAGGTCCCGGCCCCGACTCCACACAAGGTCTTAGGCCCCGGCATCGACGTGAGAGGAATCCCGAGAGGCCCCCGAGGAACTCGCATGGGGACTGGCCTTTCCTGAGGCCACCAGAGCGGGTCCCTGAGGTCCCAATCGTAAGTCGAGAGCACCTGCCGCAACTCGAGAAAATCTAGGAGGTTTTGCCCTCCAGGCGAGATGAGGCCCATTTCCGCTGAGGCTTCTCGAGGCTTATCACATCTAACCACTGGAACTTCCAAAGGGTCCTTCACACCCTTGCTGCAACTCAAGAAGTTCCCCGACATACCCGTCTCCACTCGAGAGGAAGCACGAGGGTCATGCACACATCCAGGGGAGCCCCGTTTCCGCCTCCTAGCTCGAGATGAGGGATCCTTTCCCTGTTTCGTAGGGAAAGAATTCCCGGTGTTCCCGTCGCATCTCAAAAGGAGGCACTCTCCAATGGAAAGGCGAGAGGAACTCCAGGGTCATGCCACCATTCCAAGAGTCCCCCAGATGTGTCAGTCTATTCCAGAGGAAACTCTTTTCCCTGCACTGCCTTGACGTTCAAGCCGAGGATCGACTCCCACCACGTGTGCACGTGGGACAGCCCTGTGGGAAAGCCTCGTGGGAAAGCCTCGTGGGAAAGACTCGAGGGAAAACCATAGATCCTTTGATCCACGCGGCGGACTGCGTGACACTGCTGCTACCGCTCTGGAGGAAAGCGCAAGTGCATGCCCGCATTCGAGACGACTACTGACTTTCCTGGGGAGACTCCAGAAGTACCCCAAGATCCATGTCAGCACTGGAGAGGAATCCTCAGGTTCCGGCCCCGACTCCACACAAGGTCTTAGGCCCCGGCATCGACGGGAGAGGAATCCCGACAGGCCCCCGAGGAACTCGCATGGGGACTGGCCTTTCCTGAGGCCACCAGAGCGGGTCCCTGAGGTCCCCGTCGTAAGTCGAGAGCACCTGCCGCAACTCGAGAAAATCTGGTAGGTTTTGCCCTCCAGGCGAGATGAGGCCCATTTCCGATGAGGCTTCTCGAGGCTAATCACATCTAACCACTGGAACTTCCAAAGGGTCCTTCACACCCTTGCTGCAACTCAAGAAGTTCCCCGACATACCCGTCTCCACTCGAGAGGAAGTACGTGGGGTCCCGCACACATCCAGGGTATCCACGTTTCCACCTCCTAGCTCGAGATGAGGGATCCTTTCCCTGTTTCGTAGGGAAAGAATTCCTGGTGTTCCCGTCGCATCTCAAGAGGAGGCGCTCTCCACAGGAAAGGCGAGAGGAACTCCAGGGTCGTGAAACCATTCCAAGAGTCCCCCAGATGTGTCAGTCCATTCCAGAGGAACCTGTTTTCCCTGCACTGCCTTGACGTTCAAGCCGAGGATCGACTCCCACCACGTGTGCATGTGGGACAGCCCTGTGGGAAAGCCTCGTCGGAAAGCCTCGTGGGAAAGACTCGAGGGAAAACCATAGATCCTTTGATCCACGCGGCGGACTGCGTAACACTGCTGCTACCGCTCTGGAGGAAATCGCAAATGCATGCCCGCATTCGAGATGAGCACTGACTCCCCTGGGGAGACTCCAGAAGTACCCCAAGATCCATGTCAGCACTGGAGAGGAATCCTCAGGTCCCGGCCCCGACTCCACACAAGGTCTTAGGCCCCGGCATCGACGTGAGAGGAATCCCGAGAGGCCCCCGAGGAACTCGCATGGGGACTGGCCTTTCCTGAGGCCACCAGAGCGGGTCCCTGAGGTCCCAATCGTAAGTCGAGAGCACCTGCCGCAACTCGAGAAAATCTAGGAGGTTTTGCCCTCCAGGCGAGATGAGGCCCATTTCCGCTGAGGCTTCTCGAGGCTTATCACATCTAACCACTGGAACTTCCAAAGGGTCCTTCACACCCTTGCTGCAACTCAAGAAGTTCCCCGACATACCCGTCTCCACTCGAGAGGAAGCACGAGGGTCATGCACACATCCAGGTGAGCCCCGTTTCCGCCTCCTAGCTCGAGATGAGGGATCCTTTCCCTGTTTCGTAGGGAAAGAATTCCCGGCGTTCCCATCGCATCTCAAAAGGAGGCACTCTCCAATGGAAAGGCGAGAGGAACTCCAGGGTCATGCCACCATTCCAAGAGTCCCCCAGATGTGTCAGTCCATTCCAGAGGAAACTCTTTTCCCTGCACTGCCTTGACGTTCAAGCCGAGGATCGACTCCCACCACGTGTGCACGTGGGACAGCCCTGTGGGAAAGCCTCGTCGGAAAGCCTCGTGGTAAAGACTCGAGGGAAAACCATAGATCCTTTGATCCACGCGGCGGACTGCGTGACACTGCTGCTACCGCTCTGGAGGAAAGAGCAAGTGCATGCCCGCATTCGAGACGACTACTGACTTTCCTGGGGAGACTCCAGAAGTACCCCAAGATCCATGTCAGCACTGGAGAGGAATCCTCAGGTTCCGGCCCCGACTCCACACAAGGTCTTAGGCCCCGGCATCGACGGGAGAGGAATCCCGACAGGCCCCCGAGGAACTCGCATGGGGACAGGCCTTTCCTGAGGCCACCAGAGCGGGTCCCTGAGGTCCCCGTCGTAAGTCGAGAGCACCTGCCGCAACTCGAGAAAATCCGGTAGGTTTTGCCCTCCAGGCGAGATGAGGCCCATTTCCGATGAGGCTTCTCGAGGCTAATCACATCTAACCACTGGAACTTCCAAAGGGTCCTTCACACCCTTGCTGCAACTCAAGAAGTTCCCCGACATACCCGTGTCCACTCGAGAGGAAGCACGAGGGTCCCGCACACATCCAGCGGAGCCCCGTTTCCGCCTCCTAGCTCGAGATGAGGGATCCTTTCCCTGTTTCGTAGGGAAAGAATTCCCGGCGTTCCCGTCGCATCTCAAGAAGAGGCGCTCTCCACAGGAAAGGCGAGAGGAACTCCAGGTTCGTGCCACCATTCCAAGAGTCCCCCAGATGTGACAGTCCATTCCAGAGGAACCTGTTTTCCCTGCACAGCATTGTGGTTCAAGCCGAGGATCGACTCCCTCCACGTGTGCACGTGGGACAGCCCTGTGGGAAAGACTCGTGGGAAAGCCTCGTGGGAAAGACTCGAGGGAAAACCATAGATCCTTTGCTCCACGCGGCGGACTGCGTGACACTGCTGCTACCGCTCTGGAGGAAAGCGCAAGTGCATGCCCGCATTCGAGACGTGGACTGACTCCCCTGGGGAGACTCCAGAAGTACCCCAAGATCCATGTCAGCACTGGAGAGGAATCCTCATGTTCCGGCCCCGACTCCACACAAGGTCTTAAGACCCGGCATCGACGGGAGAGGAATCCCGAGAGGCCCCCGAGGAACTCGCATGTGGACTGGCCTTTCCTGAGGCCACCAGACCGGGTCCCGGAGGTCCCCGTCATAAATCGAGAGCACCTGCCGCAACTCGAGAAAATCCAGGAGGTTTTGCCCTCCAGGCGAGATGAGGCCCATTTCCGCTGAGGCTTCTCGAGGCTAATCACATCTAACCACTGGAACTTCCAAAGGGTCCTTCACACCGTTGCTGCAAATCAAGAAGTTCCCCGACATACCCGTCTCCACTCAAGAGGAAGCAGGAGAGTCCCGCACACATCCAGGGGAGCCCCGTTTCCGCCTCCTAGCTCGGGATGAGGGATCCTTTCCCTGTTTCGTAGGGAAAGAATTCCCGGCGTTCCCGTCGCATCTCAAGAAGAGGCGCTCCCCACAGGAAAGGCGAGAGGAACTCCAGGGTCGTGCCACCATCCCAAGAGTCCCCCAGATCTGTCAGTCCATTCCAGAGGAACCTGTCTTCCCTGCACTGCCTTGACGTTCAAGCCGAGGATCGACGCCCACCACGTGTGCACGTGGGACAGCCCTGAGGGAAAGCCTCGTGGGAAAGCCTCGTGGGAACGACTCAAGGGAAAACCATAGATCCTTTGATCCACGCGGCGGACTGCGTGACACTGCTGCTACCGCTCTGGAGGAAAGCGCAAGTGCATGCCCGCATTCGAGACGAGGACTGACTCCCCTGGCGAGACTCCAGAAGTACCCCAAGATCCATGTCAGCAAAGGAGAGGAATCCTCAGGTTCCGGACCTGACGCAACACAAGGTCTTAGGCCCCGGCATCGACGGGAGAGGAATCCCGAGAGGCCCGCGAGGAACTCGCATGGGGACTGGCCTTTCCTGAGGCCACCAGAGCGGATTCCTGAGGTCCCCATCGTAAGTCGAGAGCACCTGCCGCAACTCGAGAAAATCCAGGAGGTTTTGCCCTCCAGGCGAGATGAGGCCCATTTCCGCTGAGGCTTCTCGAGGCTAATCACATCTAACCACTGGAACTTCCAAAGGGTCCTTCACACCCTTGCTGCAACTCAAGAAGTTCCCCGACATACCCGTCTCCACTCGAGAGGAAGTACGTGGGGTCCCGCACACATCCAGGTAATCCACGTTTCCGCCTCCTAGCTCGAGATGAGGGATCCTTTCCCTGTTTCGTAGGGAAAGAATTCCCGGCGTTACCGTCGCATCTCAAGAGGAGGCGCTCTCCACATGAAAGGCGAGAGGAACTCCAGGGTCGTGCCACCATTCCAAGAGTCCCCCAGATGTGTCAGTCCATTCCAGAGGAACCTGTTTTCCCTGCACTGCCTTGACGTTCAAGCCGAGGATCGACTCCCAACACGTGTGCACGTGGGACAGCCCTGTGGGAAAGGCTCGTGGGAAAGCCTCATCGGAAAGACTCGAGGGAAAACCATAGATCATTTGATCCACGCGGCGGACTGCGTGACACTGCTGCTACCGCTCTGGAGGAAATCGCAAATGCATGCCTGCATTCGAGACGAGCACTGACTCCCCTGGGGAGACTCCAGAAGTACCCCACGATCCATGTCAGCACTGGAGAGGAAACATCAGGTTCCGGCCCCGACTCCACACAAGGTCTTAGGCCCCGGCATCGACGGGAGAGGAATCCCAAGAGGCCCCCGAGGAACTCGCATGGGGACTGGCCTTTCCTGAGGCCACCAGAGCGGGTCCTGAGGTCCCCGTCGTAAGGCGAGAGCACCTGCCGCAACTCGAGAAAATCCAGGAGGTTTTGCCCTCCAGGCGAGATGAGGCCCATTTCCGCTGAGGCTTCTCATGGCTAATCACATCTAACCACTGGAACTTCCAAAGGGTCCTTCACACCCTTGCTGCAACTCAAGAAGTTCCCCGACATACCTGTCTCCACTCGAGAGGAAGCACGAGGGTCCCGCACACATCCAGGGGAGCCCCGTTTCCGCCTCCTAGCTCGAGATGAGGGATCCTTTCCCTCTTTCGTAGGGAAAGAATTCCTGGCGTTACCGGCGCATCTCAAGAGGAGGCTCTCTCCACAGGAAAGGCGAGAGGAACTCCAGGGTCGTGCCACCATTCGAAGAGTCCCCCAGACGTGTCAGTCCATTCCAGAGGAACCTGTTTTCCCTGCACTGCCTTGACGTTCAAGCCGAGTATCGGCTCCCACCACGTGTGCACGTGGGACAGCCCTGTGGGAAAGACTCGTGGGAAAACCTCGTGGGAAAGACTCGAGGGAAAACCATAGATCATTTGACCACGCGCCGGACTGTGTGACACTGCTGCTACCGCTCTGGAGGAAAGCGCAAATGCATGCCCGCATTCGAGACGAGGACTGACTCCACTGGGGAGACTCCAGAAGTACCCCAAGATCCATGTCAGCACTGGAGAGGAATCCTCAGGTTCCGGCCCCGACTCCACACAAGGTCTTAGGCCCCGGCATCGACGGGATAGGAATCCCGAGAGGCCCCCGAGCATCTCGCATGGGGAATGGCCTTTCCTGAGGCCACCAGAGCGGGTCCCAGAGGTCCCCGTCGTAAGGCGAGAGCACCTGCCGCAACTCGAGAAAATCCAGGAGGTTTTGCCCTCCAGGCGAGATGAGGCCCATTTCCGCTGAGGCTTCTCGAGGCTAATAACATCTAACCACTGGAACTTCCAAAGGGTCCTTCACACCGTTGCTGCAACTCAAGAAGTTCCCCGACATACCCGTCTCCACTCGAGAGGAAGCACGAGAGTCCCGCACACATCCAGGGGAGCCCCGTTTCCGCCTCCTAGCTCGAGATGAGGGATCCTTTCCCTCTTTCGTAGGGAAAGATTTCCCGGCGTTCCCGTCGCATCTCAAGAGGAGGCGCTCCCCACAGGAAAGGCGAGAGGAACTCCAGGGTCGTGCCACCATTCCAAGAGTCCCCCAGATCTGTCAGTCCATTCCAGAGGAACCTGTCTTCCCTGCACTGCCTTGACGTTCAAGCCGAGGATCGACGCCCACCACGTGTGCACGTGGGACAGCCCTGAGGGAAAGCCTCGTGGGAAAGCCTCATGGGAAAGACTCAAGGGAAAACCATAGATCCTTTGATCCACGCAGCGGACTGCGTGACACTGCTGCTACCGCTCTGGAGGAAAGCGCAAGTGCATGCCCGCATTCGAGACGAGGACTGACTCCCCTGGGGAGACTCCAGAAGTACCCCAAGATCCATGTCAGCAATGGAGAGGAATCCTCAGGTTCCGGACCTGACCCAACACAAGGTCTTAGGCCCCGGCATCGACGGGAGAGGAATCCGGAGAGGCCCCCGAGGAACTCGCATGGGGACTGGCCTTTCCTGAGTCCACCAGAGCGGGTCCCTGAGGTCCCCGTCGTAAGTCGAGAGCACCTGCCGCAACTCGAGAAAATCCAGGAGGTTTTGCCCTCCAGGCGAGATGAGGCCCATTTCCGCTGAGGCTTCTCGAGGCTAATCACATCTAACCACTGGAACTTCCAAAGGGTCCTTCAAACCCTTGCTGCAACTCAAGAAGTTCCCCGACATACCCGTCTCCACTCGAGAGGAAGCACGAGGGTCCTGCACACATCGAGGGGAGCCCCGTTTCCGCCTCCTATCTCGAGATGAGGGATCCTTTCCCTGTTTCGTAGGGAAAGAATTCCCGGCGTTCCCGTCGCTTCTCAAAAGGAAGCGCTCTCCATAGGAAAGGCGAAAGGAACTCCAGGGTCGTGCCACCATTCCAAGAGTCCCCCAGATGTGTCAGTCCATTCCAGAGGAACCTGCTTTCCCTGCACTGCCGTGACTTTCACGCCGAGGATCGGCTCCCACCACGTGTGCACGTGGGACAGCCCTGTGGGAAAGCCTCGTGGGAAAGCCTCGTGGGAAAGACTCGAGGGAAAACCATAGATCCTTTGATCCACGCGGCGGACTGCGTGACACTGCTGCTACCGCTCTGGAGGAAAGCGCAAGCGCATGCCCGCATTCGAGACGAGGACTGACTCCCCTGGGGAGACTCCAGAAGTACCCCAAGATCCATGTCAGCACTGGAGAGGAATCCTCAGGTTCCAGCCCCGACTCCACACAAGGTCTTAGGCCCCGGCATCGACGGGAGAGGAATCCCGAGAGGCCCCCGAGGAACTCGCATGGGGACTGGCCTTTCCTGAGGCCACCAGAGCGGGTCCCTGAGGTCCCCATCGTAAGTCGAGAGCACCTGCCGCAACTCGAGAAAATCCAGGAGGTTTTGCCCTTCAGGCGAGATGAGGCCCATTTCCACTGAGGCTTCTCGAGGCTAATCACATCTAACCACTGGAACTTCCAAAGGGTCCTTCACACCCTTGCTGCAACTCAAGAAGTTCCCCGACATACCCGTTTCCACTCGAGAGGAAGCCCGTGGGGTCCCGCACACATCCAGGTAATCCACGTTTCCGCCTCCTAGCTCGAGATGAGGGATCCTTTCCCTGTTTCGTAGGGAAAGCATTCCCGGCGTTCCCGTCGCATCTCAAGAGGAGGCGCTCTCCACAGGAAAGGCGAGAGGAACTCCAGGGTCGTGCCACCATTCCAAGAGTCCCCCAGATGTGTCAGTCCATTCCAGAGGAACCTGTTTTCCCTGCACTGCCTTGACGTTCAAGCCGAGGATCGACTCCCACCACGTGTGCACGTGGGACAGCCCTGTGGGAAAGCCTCGTGGGAAAGCCTCGTGGGAAAGACTCGAGGGAAAACCATAGATCCTTTGATCCACGCGGCGGACTGCGTGACACTGCTGCTACCGCTCTGGAGGAAATCACAAATGCATGCCCGCATTCTAGACGAGCACTGACTCCCCTGTGGAAACTCCAGAAGTACCCCAAGATCCATGTCAGCACTGGAGAGGAATAATCAGGTTCCGGCCCCGACTCCACACAAGGTCTTAGGCCCCGGCATCGACGGGAGAGGAATCCCGAGAGGCCCCCGAGGAACTCGCATGGGGACTGGCCTTTCCTGAGGCCACCAGAGCGGGTCCTGAGGTCCCCGTCGTAAGGCGAGAGCACCTGCCGCAACTCGAGAAAATCCAGGAGGTTTTGCCCTCCAGGCGAGATGAGGCCCATTTCCGCTGAGGTTTCTCGTGGCTAATCACATCTAACCACTGGAACTTCCAAAGGGTCCTTCACACCCTTGCTGCAACTCAAGAAGTTCCCCGACATACCCGTCTCCACTCGAGAGGAAGCACGAGAGTCCCGCACACATCCAGGGGAGGCCCGTTTCCGCCTCCTAGCTCGAGATGAGGGATCCTTTCCCTGTTTCGTAGGGAAAGAATTCCTGGCGTTACCGTCGCATCTCAAGAGGAGGCTCTCTCCACAGGAAAGGCGAGAGGAACTCCAGGATCCTGCCAAAATTCGAAGAGTCCCCCAGACGTGTCAGTGCATTCCAGAGGAACCTGTTTTCCCTGCACTGCCTTGACGTTCAAGCACAGTATCGGCACCCACCACGTGTGCTCGTGTTACAGCCCTGTGGGAAAGCCTCCTGGGAAAGCCTCGTGGGAAAGACTCGAGGGAAAACCATAGATCATTTGACCACGCGGCAGACTGTGTGACACTGCTGCTACGGCTCTGGAGGAAAGCGCAAGTGCATGCCCGCATTCGAGACGTGGACTGACTCCCCTGGGGAGACTCCAGAAGTACCCCAAGATCCATGTCAGCACTGGAGAGGAATCCTCAGGTTCCGGCCCCGACTCCACACAAGGTCTTAAGACCCGGCATCGACGGGAGAGGAATCCCGAGAGGCCCCCGAGGAACTCACATGGGGACTGGCCTTTCCTGAGGCCACCAGAGGGGGTCACGGAGGTCCCCGTCATAAGTCGAGAGCACCTGCCGCAACTCGAGAAAATCCAGGAGGTTTTGCCCTCCAGGCGAGATGAGGCCCATTTCCGCTGAGGCTTCTCGAGGCTAATCACATCTAACCACTGGAACTTCCAAAGGGTCCTTCACACCGTTGCTGCAAATCAAGAAGTTCCCCGACATACCCGTCTCCACTCGAGAGGAAGCACGAGAGTCCCGCACACATCCAGGGGAGCCCCGTTTCCGCCTCCTAGCTCGAGATGAGGGATCCTTTCCCTGTTTCGTAGGGAAAGAATTCCCGGCGTTCCCGTCGCATCTCAAGAGGAGGCGCTCCCCACAGGAAAGGCGAGAGGAACTCCAGGGTCGTGCCACCATTCCAAGAGTCCCCCAGATATGTCAGTCCATTCCAGAGGAACCTGTCTTCCCTGCACTGCCTTGACGTTCAAGCGGAGGATCGACGCCCACCACGTGTGCACGTGGGACCGCCCTGAGGGCAAGCCTCGTGGGAAAGCCTCGAGGGAAAGACTCGAGGGAAAACCATAGATCCTTTGATCCCCGCGTCGGACTGCGTTACACTGCTGCTACCGCTCTGGAGGAAAGCACAAGTGCATGCCTGCATTCGAGACGAGGACTGACTCCCCTGGGGAGACTCCAGAAGTACCCCAAGATCCATGTCAGCAATGGAGAGGAATCCTCAGGTTCCGGACCTGACCCAACACAAGGTCTTAGGCCCCGGCATCGACGGGAGAGGAATCCCGAGAGGCCCCCGAGGAACTCGCATGGGGACTGGCCTTTCCTGAGGCCACCAGAGCGGGTCCCTGAGGTCCCTGTCGTAAGTCGAGAGCACCTGCCGCAACTCGAGAAAATCCAGGAGGTTTTGCCCTCCAGGCGAGATGAGGCGCATTTCCGCTGAGGCTTCTCGAGGCTAATCACATCTAACCACTGGAACTTCCAAAGGGTCCTTCACACCCTTGCTGCAACTCAAGAAGTTCCCCGACATACCCGTCTCCACTCGAGAGGAAGTACGTGGGGTCCCGCACACATCCAGGTAATCCACGTTTCCGCCTCCTAGCTCGAGATGAGGGATCCTTTCCCTGTTTCATAGGGAAAGAATTCCCGGCGTTACCGTCGCATCTCAAGAGGAGGCGCTCTCCACAGGAAAGGCGAGAGGAACTCCAGGGTCGTGCCACCATTCCAAGAGTCCCCCAGATGTGTCAGTCCATTCCAGAGGAACCTGTTTTCCCTGCACTGCCTTGACGTTCTAGCCGAGGATCGACTCCCACCACGTGTGCACGTGGGACAGCCCTGTGGGAAAGCCTCGTGGGAAAGCCTCATCGGAAAGACTCGAGGGAAAACCATAGATCCTTTGATCCACGCGGCGGACTGCGTGACACTGCTGCTACCGCTCTGGAGGAAATCGCAAATGCATGCCTGCATTCAAGACGAGCACTGACTCCCCTGGGGAGACTCCAGAAGTACCCCAAGATCCATGTCAGCACTGGAGAGTAATAATCAGGTTCCGGCCCCGACTTCACACAAGGTCTTAGGCCCCGGCATCGACGGGAGAGGAATCCCGAGAGGCCCCCGAGGAACTCGCATGGGGACTGGCCTTTCCTGAGGCCACCAGAGCGGGTCCTGAGGTCCCCGTCGTAAGGCGAGAGCACCTGCCGCAACTCGAGAAAATCCAGGAGGTTTTGCCCTCCAGGCGAGATGAGGCCCATTTCCGCTGAGGCTTCTCGTGGCTAATCAAATCTAACCACTGGAACTTCCAAAGGGTCCTTCACACCCTTGCTGCAACTCAAGAAGTTCCCCGACATACCTGTCTCCACTCGAGAGGAAGCACGAGGGTCCCGCACACATCCAGGGGAGCCCCGTTTCCACCTCCTAGCTCGAGATGAGGGATCCTTTCCCTGTTTCGTAGGGAAAGAATTCCTGGCGTTACCGGCGCATCTCAAGAGGAGGCTCTCTCCACAGGAAAGGCGAGAGGAACTCCAGGGTCGTGCCACCATTCGAAGAGTCCCCCAGACGTGTCAGTCCATTCCAGAGGAACCTGTTTTCCCTGCACTGCCTTCACGTTCAAGCCGAGGATCGACTCCCACCACATGTGCACGTGGGACAGCCCTGTGGGAAAGCCTCGTGGGAAAGCCTCGTGGGAAAGACTCGAGGGAAAAACATAGATCCTTTGATCCACGCGGCGGACTGCGTGACACTGCTGTTACCGCTCTGGAGGAAAGCGCAAGTGCATGCCCGCATTCGAGATGAGGACTGACTCCCCTGGCGAGACTCCAGAAGTACCCCAAGATCCATGTCAGCACTGGAGAGGAATCCTCAGGTTCCGGCCCCGACTCCACACAAGGTCTAAGGCCCGGGCATCGACGGGAGAGGAATCCCGAGAAGCCTCCGAGGAACTCGCATGGGGACTGGCCTTTCCTGAGGCCACCAGAGCGGGTCCCTGAGGTTCCCGTCGTAAGTCGAGAGCACCTGCCGCAACTCGAAAAAATCCAGGAGGTTTTGCCCTCCAGGCGAGATGAGGCCCATTTCCGCTGAGGCTTCTCGAGGCTAATCATATCTAACCACTGGAACTTCCAAAGGGTCCTTCACACCCTTGCTGCAACTCAAGAAGTTCCCCGACATACCCCTCTCCACTCGAGAGGAAGCACGAGGGTCCCGCACACATCCAGGGGAGCCCCGTTTCCGCCTCCTATCTCGAGATGAGGGATCCTTTCCCTGCTTCGTAGGGAAAGAATTCCCGGCGTTCCCGTCGCATCTCAAGAGGAGGCGCTCTCCACAGGAAAGGCGAAAGGAACTCCAGGGTCGTGCCACCATTCCAAGAGTCCCCCAGATGTGTCAGTCCATTCCAGAGGAACCTGTTTTCCCTGCACTGCCATGACGTTCACGCCGAGGATCGGCTCCCACCACGTGTGCACGTGGGACAGCCCTGTGGGAAAGCCTCGTGGGAAAGCCTCGTGGGAAAGACTCGAGGGAAAACCATAGATCCTTTGATCCACGCGGCGGACTGTGTGACACTGCTGCTACCGCTCTGGAGGAAATCGCAAATGCATGCCTGCATTCGAGACGAGCACTGACTCCCCTGGGGAGACTCCAGAAGTACCCCAACATCCATGTCAGCACTGGAGAGTAATAATCAGGTTCCGGCCCCGACTCCACACAAGGTCTTAGGCCCCGGCATCGATGGGAGAGGAATCCCGAGAGGCCCCCGAGGAACTCGCATGGGGACTGGCCTTTCCTGAGGCCACCAGAGCGGGTCGTGAGGTCCCCGTCGTAAGGCGAGAGCACCTGCCGCAACTCGAGAAAATCCAGGAGGTTTTGCCCTTCAGGCGAGATGAGGCCCATTTCCGCTGAGGCTTCTCGTGGCTAATCACGTCTAACCCCTGGAACTTCCAAAGGGTCCTTCACACCCTTGCTGCAACTCAAGAAGTTCCCCGACATACCTGTATCCACTCGAGAGGAAGCACGAGGGTCCCGCACACATCCAGGGGAGCCCCGTTTCCACCTCCTAGCTCGAGATGAGGGATCCTTTCCCTGTTTCGTAGGGAAAGAATTCCTGGCGTTACCGGCGCATCTCAAGAGGAGGCGCTCTCCACAGGAAAGGCGAGAGGAACTCCAGGGTCGTGCCACCATTCGAAGAGTCCCCCAGACGTGTCAGTCCATTCCAGAGGAACCTGTTTTCCCTGCACTGCCTTGACGTTCAAGCCGAGGATCGACGCCCACCACGTGTGCACGTGGGACAGCCCTGTGGGAAAGCCTCGTGGGAAAGCCTCGTGGGAAAGACTCGAGGGAAAACCATAGATCCTTTGATCCACGCGGCGGACTGCGTGACACTGCTGCTACCGCTCTGGAGGAAAGCGCAAGTGCATGCCCGCATTCGGGACGAGGACTGACTCCCCTGGGGAGACTCCAGAAGTACCCCAAGATCCATGTCAGCAATGGAGAGGAATCCTCAGGTTCCGGACCTGACCCAACACAAGGTCTTAGGCCCCGGCATAGACGGGAGAGGAATCCGGAGAGGCCCCCGAGGAACTCGCATGGGGACTGGCCTTTCCTGAGGCCACCAGAGCGGGTCCCTGAGGTCCCCGTCGTAAGTCGAGAGCACCTGCCGCAACTCGAGAAAATCCAGGAGGTTCTGCCCTCCAGGCGAGATGAGGCCCATTTCCGCTGAGGCTTCTCGAGGCTAATCACATCTAACCACTGGAACTTCCAAAGGGTCCTTCACACCCTTGCTGCAACTCAAGAAGTTCCCCGACATACCCGTCTCCACTCGAGAGGAAGCACGAGGGTCCCGCACACATCCAGGGGAGCCCCGATTCTGCCTCCTAGCTCGAGATGAGGGATCCTTTCCCTGTTTCGTAGGGAAAGAATTCCCGGCGTTCCCGTCGCATCTCAAGAGGAGGCGCTCTCCACAGGAAAGTCGAGAGGAACTCCAGGGTCCTGCCACCATTCCAAGAGTCCCACAGATGTGTCAGTCCATTCCAGAGGAAACCGTTTTCCCTGCACTGCCTTGACGTTCAAGCCGAGGATCGACTCCCACCACGCGTGCACGTGCGACAGCCCTGTGGGAAAGCCTCGTGGGATAGCCTCGTGGGAAAGCCTCGTGGAAAACACTCGAGGGAAAACCATAGATCCTTTGATCCACGCGGGGGACTGCGTGACACTTCTGTTACCACTCTGGAAGATAGCGCAAGTGCATGCCCACATTCGAGACGAGGACTGACTCCCCTGGGAGACTCCAGAAGTACCCCAAGATCCATGTCAGCACTGGGGAGGAATCCTCAGGTTCCGGCCCCGACTCCACACAATGTCTTAGGACCCGGCATGGACGGGAGAGGAATCCCGAGAGGCCCCCGAGGAACTCGCATGGGGACTGGCCTTTCCTTAGGCCACCAGAGCGGGTCCCCGAAGTCCCCGTGGTAAGTCGAGAGCACCTGCCGCAACTCGAGAAAATCCAGGAGGTTTTGCCCTCCAGGCGAGATGAGGCCCATTTCCGATGAGGCTTCTCGAGGCTAATCACATCTAACCACTGGAATTTCCAAAGGGTCCTTCACACCCTTGCTGCAACTCAAGAAGTTCCCCGACATACCCGTCTCCACTCGAGAGGAGCCCGAGGGTCACGCACACATCCAGGGGAGCCCCGTTTCCGCCTCCTGGCTCGAGATGAGGGATCCTTTTCCTGTTTCGTAGGGAAAGAATTCCCGGCGTTCCTGTCGCATCTCAAGAGGAGGCGCTCTCCACAGGAAAGGCGACAGGGACTCCAGGGTCGTGCCACCATTCCAAGAGTCCCCCAGATGTGTCATTCCATTCCATTGGAACCTGTTTTCCCTGCAGTGCCTTGACGTTCAAGCCGAGGATCGACTCCCACCACGTGTGCACGTGGGACAGCCCTGTGGGAAAGCCTCGTGGGAAAGACTCGAGGGAAAGCCTCGTGGGAAAGTCTCGAGGGAAAACCATAGATCCTTTGATCCACGCGGCGGACTGCGTGACACTGCTGCTACCGCTCTGGAGGAAAGCGCAAGAGCATGACCGCATTCGAGACGAAGACTGACTCCCCTGCGGAGACTCCAGAGTACCCCAAGATCCATGTCAGCACTGGAGAGGAACCCTCAGGTTCCGGCCCCGACTCCACACAAGTTCTTAGGCCCCGGCATCGACGGGAGAGGAATCCCGAGAGGCCCCCAAAGAACTCGAATGGGGACTGGCCTTTCCTGAGGCCACCAGAGCGGGTCCCCGAGGTCCCCGTCGTATATCGAGAGCACCTGCCACAACTCGAGAAAATCCAGGAGGTTTTGCCCTCCAGGCGAGATGAGGCCCATTTCCGCTGTGGCTTCTCGAGGCTAACCACATCTAACCATTGGAACTTCCAAAGGGTCCTTCACACCTTTGCTGCAACTCAAGAAGTTCCCCGACATAACCGTCTCCACAGGAGAGGAGGCACGAGGGTCCCGCACACATCCAGGTGAGCCCCGTTTCCGCCTCCTAGCTCGAGATGAGGGATCCTTTAGCTGTTTCGTAGGGATCCTTTCCCTGTTTCTTAGGGAAAGAATTCCCGGTGTTCCCGTAGCATCTCAAGAGGAGGCGCTCTCCACAGGAAAGGCGAGAGGAACTCCAGGGTCGTGCCACAATTCCAAGAGTCCCCCAGATGTGTAAGTCCATTCCAGAGGAACCTGTTTTCCCTGCACTGCCTTGACTTTCAAGCCGAGGATCGACTCCCTGCACGTGTGCACGTGGGACCGCCCTGTGGGAATGCCTCGTTGTAAAGCCTCGTTGGGAGATTCGAGGGAAAACCGTAGATCCTTGGTCCACGCGGCGGACTGCGTGACACTGCTTCTACCGTTCTGGAGGAAAGCGCAAGTGCATGCCCGCATTCGAGACGAGCACTGACTCCCCTGGGGAGACTCCAGAAGTACCCCAAGATCCATGTCAGCACTGGAGAGGAATCATCAGGTTCCGGCCCCGACTCCAAACAAGGTCTTAGGCCCCGGAATCGACGGGAGAGGAATCCCGAGAGGCCCCCGAGGAACTCGCATGGGGACTGGCCTTTCCTGAGGCCACCAGAGCGGGTCCCTGAGGTCCCCGTCGTAAGTCGAGAGCACCTGCCGCAACTCGAGAAAATCCAGGAGGTTTTGCCCTCCAGGCGAGATGAGGCCCATTTCCGCTGAGGCTTCTCGAGGCTAAACACATCTAACCACTGGAACTTCCAAAGGGTCCTTCACACCCTTGCTGCAACTCAAGAAGTTCCCCGACATACCGGTCTCCACTCGAGAGGAAGCACGAGGGTCCCGCACACATCCAGGGGAGCCCCGTTTCCGCCTCCTAGCTCGAGATGAGGGATCCTTTCCCTGTTTCGTAGGGAAAGAATTCCCGGCGTTCCTGTCGCATCTCAAGAGGAGGCGCTCTCCACAGGAAAGGCGAGAGGAACTCCAGGTCGTGCCAGCATTCCAAGAGTCCCCCAGATGTGTCAGTCCATTCCAGAGGAACCTGTTTACCATGCACAGCTTTGACATTCAAGCCGAGGATCGACTCCCACCACGTGTGTACGTGAGACCGCCCTGTGGGAAAGCCTCGTGGGAAAGCCTCGTGGGAAAGACTCGAGGGAAAACCATAGATCCTTTGATCCACGCGGCGGACTGCGTGACACTGCTGCTAATGCTCTGGAGGAAAGCGCAAGTGCATGCCCGCATTCGAGACGAGGACTGACTCCCCTGGGGAGACTCCAGAAGTACCCCAAGATCCATGTCAGCACTGGAGAGGAATCCTCAGGTTCCGGCCCTGACTCCACACAATGTCTTAGGCCCCGGCATCAACGGGAGAGGAATCCCGAGAGGCCCCCGAGGAACTCGCATGGGGACTAGCCTTTCCTGAGGCCACCAGAGCGGGTCCCTGAGGTCCCCGTCGTAAGTCGAGAGCACCTGCCGCAACTCGAGGAAATCCAGGAGGTTTTGCCCTCCAGGCGAGATGAGGCCCATTTCCGCTGAGGCTTCTCAAGGCTAATCATATCTAACCACTGGAACTTCCAAGGGGCCCTTCACACCCTTGTTACAACTCAGGAAGTTACCTGACTTACCCGTCTCCACTCGAGAGGAAGCACGTGGGTCCCGCACACATCCAGGGGAGCCCGTTTCCGCCTCATAGCTCGAGATGAGGGATCCTTTCCCTGTTTCGTAGGGAAATAATTCCCGGCGTTCCCGTCGCATCTCAAGATGAGGCGCTCTCCACAGGAAATGTGAGAGGAACTCCAGGGTCGTGCCACCATTCCAAGAGTCCCCCAGATGTATCAGTCCATTCCAGAGGAACCTGTTTTCCTGCACTGCCTTGACGTTCAAGCCGAGGATCGACTCCCACCACGTGTGCACGTGGGACAGCACTGTGGGAAAGCCTCGTCGGAAAGCCTCGTGGGAAAGACTCGAGGGAAAACCATAGATCCTTTGCTCCACGCCGCGGACTGCGTGACACTGCTGCTACCGCTCTGGAGGAAAGCGCAAGTGCATGCCCGCTTTCGAAAAGAGGAATGACTCCCCTGGGGAGACTCCAGAAGTACCCCCAAGATCCATGTCAGCACTGGAGAGGAATCCTCAGGTTCCTGCCCCGACTCCACACAAGGTCTTAGGCCCCGACATCGACGGGAGAGGAATCCCGACAGGCCCCCGAGGAACTCGCATGGGGACTGGCCTTTCCTGAGGCCACCAGAGCGGGTCCCTGAGGTCCCCGTCGTAAGTCGAGAGCACCTGCCGCAACTCGAATAAATCCAGGAGGTTTTGCCCTCCAGGCGAGATGAGGCCCATTTCCACTGAGGCTTCTCGAGGCTAATCACATCTAACCACTGGACCTTCCAAAGGGTCCTTCACACCCTTGCTGCAACTCAAGAAGTTCCCCGACATACCCGTCTCCACTCGAGAGGAAGCACGAGGGTCCCGCACACATCCAGGGGAGCCCCGTTTCCGCCTCCTAGCTCGAGATGAGGGATCCTTTCCCTGTTTCGTAGGGAAAGAATTCCCGGCGTTCCCATTACATCTCAAGAGGAGGCGCTCTCCACAGGAAAGGCGAGAGGAACTCCAGGGTCGTGCCACCATTCCAAGAGTCCCCCAGATGTGTCAGTCCATTCCAGAGGAACCTGTTTTCCCTGCACTGCCATGACGTTCACCCCGAGGATCGACTCCCACCACGTGTGCACGTGGGACAGCCCTGTGGGAAAGCCTCGTGGGAAAGCTTCGTGGGAAAGACTCTAGGGAAAACCATAGATCCTTTGATCCACGCTGCGGACTGCGTGACACTGCTGCTACCGCTCTGGAGGAAAATGCAAGTGCATGCCCGCATTCGAGACGAGCACTGACTCCCCTGGGGAGACTCCAGAAGTACCCCAAGATCCATGTCAGCACTGGAGAGGAATCCTAAGGTTCCGGCCCCGACTCCACACAAGGTCTTAGGCCCTGGCATCGACGGGAGAGGAATCCCGAGAGGCCCCCGAGGAACTCGCATGGGGACTGGCCTTTCCTGAGGCCACCAGAGCGGGTCCCTGAGGTCCCCGTCGTAAGTCGAGAGCACCTGCCGCAACTCGAGATAATCCAGGAAGTTTTGCCCTCCAGGCGAGATGAGGCCCATTTCCGCTGAGGCTTCTCGAGGCTAATCACATCTAACCCCTGGAACTTCCAAAGGGTCCTTCACACCCTTGCTGCAACTCAAGAAGTTCCCCGACATACCCGTGTCCACTCGAGAGGAAGCACGAGGGTCCCGCACACATCCAGGGGAGCCCCGTTTCCGCCTCCTAGCTCGAGATGAGGGATCCTTTAGCTGTTTCGTAAGGATCCTTTCCCTGTTTCTTAGGGAAAGAATTCCCGGCGTTCCCGTAGCATCTCAAGAGGAGGCGCTCTCCACAGGAAAGGCGAGAGGAACTCCAAGGTCGTGCCACAATTCCAAGAGTCCCCCAGATGTGTAAGTCCATTCCAGAGGAACCTGTTTTCCCTGCACTGCCTTGACTTTCAAGCCGAGGATCGACTCCCAGCACGTGTGCACGTGGGACCGCCCTTTGGGAAGCCTCGTGGGAAAGCCTCGTGGGAAAGACTCGAGGGAAAACCGTAGATCCTTTAATCCACGTGGCGGACTTCGTGACACTGCTGCTACCGCTCTGGAGGAAAGCTCAAGTGCATGCCCGCATTCGAGACGAGCACTGACTCCCCTGGGGAGACTCCAGAAGTACCCCAAGATCCATGTCAGCACTGGAGAGGAATCCTCAGGTTCCGGCCCTGACTCCACACAATGTCTTAGGCCCCGGTATCGACGGGAGAGGAATCCCGAGAGGCCCCAGAGGAACTCGCATGGGGACTAGCCTTTCCTGAGGCCACCAGAGCGGGTCCCTGAGGTCCCCGTCGTAAGTCGAGAGCACCTGCCGCAACTCGAGAAAATCCTGGAGGTTTTGCCCTCCAGGCGTGTTGAGGCCCATTTCCGCTGAGGCTTCTCGAGGCTAATCACATCTAACCACTGGAACTTCCAAAGGGTCCTTCACACCCTTGCTGCAAGTCCAGAAGTTCCCCGACATACCCGTGTCTACTCGAGAGGAAGCACGAGGGTCCCGCACACATCCAGGGGGCCCTGTTTCCGCCTCCTAGCTCGAGATGAGGGATCCTTTCCCTGTTTCGTAGGGAAAGAATTCCCGGCGTTCCCGTCGCATCTCAAGATGAGGTGCTCTCCACAGGAAATGTGAGAGGAACTCCAGGGTCGTGCCACCATTCCAAGAGTCCCCCAGATATATCAGTCCATTCCAGAGGAACCTGTTTTCCTGCACTGCCTTGACGTTCAAGCCGAGGATCGACTCCCACCACGTGTGCACGTGGGACAGCACTGTGGGAAAGCCTCGTGGGAAAGCCTCGTGGGACAGACTCGAGGGAAAACCATAGATCCTTTGCTCCACGCGGCGGACTGCGTGACACTGCTGCTACCGCTCTGGAGGAAAGCGCAAGTGCATGCCCGCTTTCGAAAAGAGGAATGACTCCCCTGGGGAGACTCCAGAAGTACCCCCAAGATCCATGTCAGCACTGGAGAGGAATCCTCAGGTTCCGGCCCCGACTCCACACAAGGTCTTAGGCCCCGGCATCGACGGGAGAGGAATCCCGACAGGCCCCCGAGGAACTCGCATGGGGACTGGCCTTTCCTGAGGCCACCAGAGCGGGTCCCTGAGGTCCCCGTCGTAATTCGAGCGCACCTGCCGCAACTCGAGAAAATCCAGGAGGTTTTGCCCTCCAGGTGAGATGAGGCCCATTTCCGCTGAGGCGTCTCGAGGCTAATCACATCTAACCACTGGAACTTCCAAAGGGTCCTTCACACCCTTGCTGCAACTCAAGAAGTTCCCCGACACACCCTTCTCCACTCAGGAGGAAGCACGAGAGTCCCGCACACATCCAGGGGAGCCGCGTTTCCGCCTCCTAGCTCGAGATGAGGGATCCTTTCCCTGTTTCTTAGGGAAAGAATTCCCGGCGTCCCCGTCGCATCTCAAGAGGAGGCGCTCTCCACAGGAAAGGCGAGAGGAACTCCAGGGTCGTGCCACCATTCCAAGAGTCCCACAGATGTGTCAGTCCATTCCAGAGGAACCTGTTTTCCCTGCACTGCCTTGACGTTCAAGCCGAGGATCGACTCCCACAACGTGTCCACGTGGGACAGCCCTGTGGGAAAGCCTCGTGGGATAGCCTCGTGGGAAAAACTCGAGGGAAAACCATACTACCTTTGATCCACGCGGCGGACTGCGTGACACTGCTGCTACCGCTCTGGAGGAAAGCGCAAGTGCATGCCCGCATTGAAGAGGTGGACTGACTCCCCTGGGGAGACTCCAGAATTACCCCAAGATCCATGTCAGCACTGGAGAGGAATAATCAGGTTCCGGCCCCGACTCCACACAAGGTCTTAGGCCCCGGCATCGACGGGAGAGGAATCCCGAGAGGCCCCAGAGGAACTCGCATGGGGACTGGCCTTTCCTGAGGCCACCAGAGCGGGTCCCTGAGGTCCCCGTCGTAAGTCGAGAGCACCTGCCGCAACTCGAGAAAATCCAGGAGGTTTTGCCCTCCAGGAGAGATGAGGCCCATTTCCGCTGAGGCTTCTCGAGGCTAATCACATCTAACCACTGGAACTTCCAAAGGGTCCTTCACACCCTTGCTGCAACTCAAGAAGTTCCCCGACATACCCGTCTCCACTCTAGAGGAAGCACGAGGGTCCCGCACACATCCAGGGGAGCCCCGTTTCCGCCTCCTAGCTCGAGATGAGGGATCCTTTCCCTGTTTCGTAGGGAAAGAATTCCCGGCGTTCCCGTCGCATCTCAAGAGGAGGCGCTCTCCACAGGAAAGGCGAGAGGAACTCCAGGGTCGTGCCACCATTCCACGAGTCCCCCAGATGTGTCAGTCCATTCCAGAGGAACCTGTTTTCCCTGCACTGCCTTCACGTTCAAGCCGAGGATCGATTCCCACCACGTGTGCACGTGGGACCGCCCTGTGGGAAAGCCTCGTGGGAAAGCCTCGTGGGAAACACTCGAGGGAAAACCATAGATCCTTTGATCCACGCGGCGGACTGCGTGACACTGCTGCTACCGCTCTGGAGGAAAGCGCAAGTGCATGCCCGCATTCGAGACGAGCACTGACTCCCCTGGGGAGACTCCAGAAGTACCCCAAGATCCATGTCAGCACTGGAGAGGAATCCTCAGGTTCCGGCCCCGACTCCACAAATGGTCTTAGGCCCCGGCATCGACGGGAGAGGAATCCCGAGAGGCCCCCGAGGAACTCGCATGGGGACTGGCCTTTCCTGAGGCCACCAGAGCGGGTCCCTGAGGTCCCCGTCGTAAGTCGAGAGCACCTGCCGCAACTCGAGAAAATCCAGGAGGTTTTGCCCTACAGGAGAGATGAGGCCCATTTCCGCTGAGGCTTCTCGAGGCTAATCACATCTAACCACTGGAACTTCCAAAGGGTCCTTCACACCCTTGCTGCAACTCAAGAAGTTCCCCGACATACCCGTCTCCACTCGAGAGGAAGCACCAGGGTCCCGCACACATCCAGGGGAGCCCCGTTTCCGCCTCCTAGCTCGAGATGAGGGATCCTTTCCCTGTTTCGTAGGGAAAGAATTCCCGGCGTTCCCGTCGCACATCAAGAGGAGGCGCTCTCCACAGGAAAGGCGAGAGGAACTCCAGGGTCGTGCCACCATTCCAAGAGTCCCCCAGATGTGTCAGTCCATTCCAGAGGAACCTGTTTTCCCTGCACTGCCTTCAAGTTCAAGCCGAGGATCGACTCCCACCACGTGTGCACGTGGGACCGCCCTGTGGGAAAGCCTCGTGGGAAAGCCTCGTGGGAAAGACTCGAGGGAAAACCATAGATCCTTTGATCCACGCGGCGGACTGCGTGACACTGCTGCTACCGCTCTGGAGGAAATCGCAAGTGCATGCCCGCATTCGAGACGAGCACTGACTCCCCTGGGGAGACTCCAGAAGTACCCCTAGATCCATGTCAGCACTGGAGAGGAATCCTCAGGTTCCGGGCCCGACTCCACACAAGGTCTTAGGCCCCGGCATCGACGGGAGAGGAATCCCAACAGGCCCCCGAGGAACTCGCATGGGGACTGGCCTTTCCTGAGGCCACCAGAGCGGGTCCCTGAGGTCCCCGTCGTAAGTCGAGAGCACCTGCCGCAACTCGAGAAAATCCAGGAGGTTTTGCCCTCCAGGCGAGATGAGGCCCATTTCCGCTGAGGCTTCTCGAGGCTAATCACATCTAACCACTGGAACTTCCAAAGGGTCCTTCACACCCTTGCTGCAACTCAAGAAGTTCCCCGACATACCCATCTCCACTCGAGAGGAAGCACGAGGGTCCCGCACACATCCAGGGGAGCCCCGTTTCCGCCTCCTAGCTCGAGATGAGGGATCCTTTCCCTGTTTCGTAGGGAAGGAATTCCCGGCGTTCCCGTCGCATCTCAAGAGGAGGCGCTCTCCACAGGAAAGGCGAGAGGAACTCCAGGGTCGTGCCACCATTCCAAGAGTCCCCCAGATGTGTCAGTCCATTCCAGAGGAACCTGTTTTCCCTGCACTGCCTTGACGTTCAAGCCGAGGATCGACTCCCACCACGTGTGCACGTGGGACAGCCCTGTGGGAAAGCCTCGTGGGAAATCCTGGAGGGAAAGCCATAGATCCCTTAATCCACACGGCGGAATGCGTGGCACTGCTCCAACCGCTCTGGAGGAAAGCGCAAGTGCATGTCCGCATTGGAGACGAGGACTGATACCCCTGCGGAGACTCCAGAAGTACCCCAAGATCCATGTCAGCACTGGAGAGGAATCCTCAGGTTCCGGCCCCGACTCCACACAAGGTCTTAGGCCCCGGCATCGACGGGAGAGGAATACCGAGAGGCCCCTGAGGAACTCGCATGGGGACTGGCATTTCCAGAGGCCACCAGAGCGGGTCCCTGAGGTCCCCGTCGTAAGTCGAGAGCACCTGCCGCAACTCGAGAAAATCCAGGAGGTTTTGCCCTCCAGGCGAGATGAGGACCATTTCCGCTGAGGCTTCTCGAGGCTAATCACATCTAACCACTGGAACTTCCAAAGGGTCCTTCACACCCTTGCTGCAACTCAAGAAGTTCCCCGACACACCCTTCTCCACTCAGGAGGAAGCACGAGGGTCCCGCACACATCCAGGGGAGCCCCGTTTCCGCCTCCTAGCTCGAGATGAGGGATCCTTTCCCTGTTTCTTAGGGAAAGAATTCCCGGCGTCCCCGTCGCATCTCAAGAGGAGGCGCTCTCTACAGGAAAGGCGAGAGGAACTCCAGGGTCGTGCCACCATTCCAAGAGTCCCACAGATGTGTCAGTCCATTCCAGAGGAACCTGTTTTCCCTGCACTGCCTTGACGTTCAAGCCGAGGATCGAATCCCACCACCTGTGCACGTGGGACAGCCCTGTGGGAAAGCCTCGTGGAAAAGCCTCGTGGGAAAGACTCGAGGGAAAACCATAGATCCTTTGATCCACGCGGCGGACTGCGAGACACTGCTGCTACCGCTCTGGAGGAAAGCGCAAGTGCATGCCCGCATTCGAGACGAGGACTGACTCCCCTGGGGAGACTCCAGAATTACCCCAAGATCCATGTCAGCACTGGAGAGGAATAATCAGGTTCCGGCCCCGACTCCACACAAGGTCTTAGGCCCCGGCATCGACGGGAGAGGAATCCCGAGAGGCCCCCGAGGAACTCGCATGGGGACTGGCCTTTCCTGAGGCCACCAGAGCGGGGCCCTGAGGTCCCCGGCGTAAGTCGAGAGCACCTGCCGCAACTCGAATAAATCCAGGAGGTTTTGCCCTCCAGGCGAGATGAGGCCCATTTCCACTGAGGCTTCTCGAGGCTAATCACATCTAACCACTGGAACTTCCAAAGGGTCCTTCACACCCTTGCTGCAACTCAAGAAGTTCCCCGACATACCCGTCTCCACTCGAGAGGAAGCACGAGGGTCCTGCACACATCCAGGGGAGCCCCGTTTCCACCTCCTAGCTCGAGATGAGGGATTCTTTCCCTGTTTCCTAGGGAAAGAATTCCCGGCGTTCCCCTTGCATCTCAAGAGGAGGCGCTCTCCACAGGAAAGGCGAGAGGAACTCCAGGGTCGTGCCACCATTCCAAGAGTCCCCCAGATGTGTCAGTCCATTCCAGGGGAACCTGTTTTCCCTGCACTGCCTTGACGTTCAAGCCGAGGATCGACCCCCACCACGTGTGAACGTGGGACAGCCCTGTGGGAAAGCCTCGTGGGAAAGCCTCGTGGGAAAGACTCGAGGGAAAACCATAGATCCTTTGATCCACGCTGCGGACTGCGTGACACTGCTGCTACCGCTCTGGAGGAAAATGCAAGTGCATGCCCGCATTCGAGACGAGCACTGACTCCCCTGGGGAGACTCCAGAAGTACCCCAAGATCCATGTCAGCACTGGAGAGGAATCCTCAGGTTCTGGCCCCGAATCCACACAAGGCCTTAGGTCCTGGCATCGACGGGAGAGGAATCCTGAGAGGCCCCCGAGGAACTCGCATGGGGACTGGCCTTTCCTGAGGCCACCAGAGCGGGTCCCTGAGGTCCCCGTCGTAAGTCGAGAGCACCTACCTCAACTCGAGAAAATCCAGGAGGTTTTGCCCTCCAGGCGAGATGAGGCCCATTTCCGCTGAGGCTTCTCGAGGCTAATCACATCTAACCCCTGGAACTTCCAAATGGTCCTTCACACCCTTGCTGTAACTCAAGAAGTTCCCCGACATACCCGTCTCCACTCGAGAGGAAGCATGAGGGTCCCGCACACATCCAGGGGAGCCCCGTTTCCGCCACCTAGCTCGAGATGAGGGATCCTTTCCCTGTTTCGTAGGGATCCTTTCCCTGTTTCTTAGGGAAAGAATTCCCGGCATTCCCGTAGCATCTCAAGAGGAGGCGCTCTCCACAGGAAAGGCGAGAGGAACTCCAGGGTCGTGCCACCATTCCAAGAGTCCCAAAGATGTGTCAGTCCATTCCAGAGGAACCTGTTTTCCCTGCACTGCCTTGACGTTCAAGGCGAGGATCGACTCCCAGCACGTGTGCACGTGGGACCGCCCTGTGGGAAAGCCTCGTGGGAAAGCCTCGTGGGAAAGACTCGAGGGAAAACCGTAGATCCTTTGATCCACGCGGCGGACTGCGTGACACTGCTGCTACCGCTCGGGAGGAAAGCGCAAGTGCATGCCCGCATTCGAGACGAGCACTGACTCCCCTGGGGAGACTCCAGAAGTACCCGAAGATCCATGTCAGCACTGGAGAGGAATCATCAGGTTCCGGCCCCGACTCCACACAAGGTCTTAGGACCCGGCATCGACGGGAGAGGAATCCCGACAGGCCCCCGAGGAACTCGCATGGGGACTGGCCTTTCCTGAGGCCACCAGAACGGGTCCCTGAGGTCCCCGTCTTAAGTCGAGAGCACCTGCCGCAACTCGAGAAAATCCAGGAGGTTTTGCCCTACAGGCGAAATGAGGCCCATTTCCGCTGAGGCTTCTCGAGGCTAATCACGTCTAACCACTGGAACTTCCAAAGGATCCTTCACACCCTTGCTGCAACTCAAGAAGTGCCCCGACATACCCGTCTCCACTCGAGAGGAAGCACGAGGGTCCCGCACACATCCAGGGGAGCCCCGTTTCCGCCTCCTAGCTCGAGATGAGGGATCCTTTCCCTGTTTCGTAGGGAAAGAATTCCCGGCGTTCCCGTCGCATCTCAAGAGGAGGCGCTCTCCACAGGAAAGGAGAGAGGAACTCCAGGGTCGTGCCACCATTCCAAGAGTCCCCCAGATGTGTCAGTACATTCCAGAGGAACCTGTTTTCCCTGCACTGCCTTGACGTTCAAGCCGAGGATCGACTCCCACCACGTGTGAACGTGGGACAGCCCTGTGGGAAAGCCTCGTGGGAAAGCCTCATCGGAAAGACTCGAGGGAAAACCATTGATCTTTTGATCCACGCGGCGGACTGCGTGACACTGCTGCTACCGCTCTGGAGGAAAGCTCAAGTGCATGTCCGCATTCGAGACGAGCACTGACTCCCCTGGGGAGACTCCAGAAGTACCCCAAGATCCATGTCAGCACTGGAGAGGAATCCTCAGGTTCCGGCCCCGACTCCACACAAGGTCTTAGGCCCCGGCATCGAGGGCAGAGGAATCCCGAGAGGCCCCCGAGGAACTCGCATAGGGACTGGCCTTTCCTGAGGCCACCAGAGCGGGTCCCTGAGGTCCCCGTCGTAAGTCGAGAGAACCTGCCGCAACTCGAAAAAATCCACGAGGTTTTGCCCTCCAGGCGAGATGAGGCCCATTTCCGCTGAGGCTTCTCGAGGCTAATCACGTCTAACCGCTGGAACTTCCAAAGGGTCCTTCACACCCTTGCTGCAACTCAAGAAGTTCCCCGACATACCCGTCTCCACTCGAGAGGAAGCACCAGGGTCCCGCACACATCCAGGGGAGCCCCGTTTCCGCCTCCTAGCTCGAGATGAGGGATCCTTTCCCTGTTTCGTAGGGAAAGAATTCCCGGCGTTCCTGTGGCATCTCAAGAGGAGGCGCTCTCCACAGGAAAGGCGAGAGGAACTCCAGGTCGTGCCAGCATTCCAAGAGTCCCCCAGATGTGTCAGTCCATTCCAGAGGAACCTGTTTTCCCTGCACTGCCTTGACGTTCAAGCCGAGGATCGACTCCCACCACGTGTGCACGTGGGACAGCCCTGTGGGAAAGCCTCGTGGGAAAGCCTCGTGGGAAAGACTCGAGGGAAAACCATAGATCCTTTGATCCACGCTGTGGACTGCGTGACACTGCTGCTACCACTCTGGAGGAAAATGCAAGTGCATGCCTGCATTCGAGACGAGCACTGACTCCCCTGGGGAGACTCCAGAAGTACCCCAAGATCGATGTCAGCACTGGAGAGGAATCCTCAGGTTCCGGCCCGACTCCACACAAGGTCTTAGGTCCCGGCATCGACGGGAGAGGAATCCCGACAGGCCCCCGAGGAACTCGCATGGGGACTGGCCTTTCCTGAGGCCACCAGAGCGGGTCCCTGAGGTCCCCGTCGTAAGTCGAGAGCACCTGCCTCAACTGGAGAAAATCCAAGAGGTTTTGCCCTCCAGGCGAGATGAGGCCCATTTCCGCTGAGGCTTCTCGAGGCTAATCACATCTAACCCCTGGAACTTCCAAATGGTCCTTCACACCCTTGCTGCAACTCAAGAAGTTCCCCGACATACCCGTCTCCACTCGAGAGGAAGCACGAGGGTCCCGCACACATCCAGGGGAGCCCCGTTTCCGCCTCCTAGCTCGAGATGAGGGATCCTTTCCCTGTTTCGTAGGGAAAGAATTCCCGGCGTTCCCGTCGCATCTCAAGAGGAGGCGCTCTCCACAGGAAAGGCGAGAGGAACTCCAGGGTCGTGCCACCACTCCAAGAGTCCCCCAGATGTGTCAGTCCATTCCAGAGGAACCTGTTTTCCCTGCACTGCCTTGACGTTCAAGCCGAGGATCGACTCCCACCACGTGTGAACGTGGGACAGCCCTGTGGGAAAGCCTCGTGGGAAAGCCTCGTGGGAAAGACTCGAGGGAAAACCATAGATCTTTTGATCCACGCGGCGGACTGCGTGACACTGCTGTTACCGCTCTGGAGGAAAGCTCAAGTGCATGCCCGCATTCGAGACGAGCACTGACTCCCCTGGGGAGACTCCAGAAGTACCCCAAGATCCATGTCAGCACTGGAGAGGAATCCTCAGGTTCCGGCCCCGACTGCACACAAGGTCTTAGGCCCCGGCATCGAGGGCAGAGGAATCCCGAGAGGCCCCCGAGGAACTCGCATAGGGACTGGCCTTTCCTGAGGCCACCAGAGCGGGTCCCTGAGGTCCCCGTCATAAGTCGAGAGCACCTGCCGCAACTCGAGAAAATCCAGGAGGTTTTGCCCTACAGGCGAGATGAGGCCCATTTCCGCGGAGGCTTCTCGAGGCTAATCACATCTAACCACTGGAACTTCCAAAGGGTCCTTCTCACCCTTGCTGCAACTCAAGAAGTTCCCCGACATACCCGTCTCCACTCGAGAGGAAGCACGAGGGTCACGCACACATCCAGGGGAGACCCGTTTCCGCCTCCTAGCTCGAGATGAGGGATCCTTTCCCTGTTTCGTAGGGAAAGAATTCCCGCCGTTCCTGTCGCATCTCAAGAGGAGGCGCTCTCCACAGGAAAGGCGAGAGGAACTCCAGGTCGTGCCACCATTCCAAGAGTCCCCCAGATGTGTCAGTCCATTCCAGAGGAACCTGTTTTCCCTGCACTGCCTTGACGTTCAAGCCGAGGATCGACTCCCACCACGTGTGCACGTGGGACCGCCCTGTGGGAAAGCCTCGTGGGAAAGCCTCGTGGGAAAGACTCGAGGGAAAACCATCGATCCTTTGATCCACGCGGCGGACTGCGTGACACTGCTGCTACTGCTCTGGAGGAAAGCGCAAGTGCATGCCCGCATTCGAGACGAGGACTGACTCCCCTGGGGAGACTCCAGAAGTACCCCCAAGATCCATGTCAGCACTGGAGAGGAATCCTCAGGTTCCGGCCCTGACTCCACACAATGTCTTAGGCCCCGGCATCGACGGGAGAGGAATCCCGAGAGGCCCCCGAGGAACTCGCGTGGGGACTAGCCTTTCCTGAGGCCACCAGAGCGGGTCCCTGAGGTCCCCGTCGTAAGTCGAGAGCACCTGCCGCAACTCGAGAAAATCCAGGAGGTTTTGCCCTCCAGGCGAGATGAGGCCCATTTCCGCTGAGGCTTCTCGAGGCTAATCACATCTAACCACTGGAACTTCCAAAGGGCCCTTCACACCCTTGTTGTAACTCAAGAAGTTCCCAGACATACCCGTCTCCACTCGAGGGGAAGCACGTGGGTCCCGCACACATCCAGGGGAGCCCGTTTCCGCCTCCTAGCTCGAGATGAGGGATCCTTTCCCTGTTTCTTAGGGATCCTTTCCCTGTTTCTTAGGGAAAGTATTCCCGGCATTCCCGTAGCATCTCAAGAGGAGGCGCTCTCCACAGGAAAGGCGAGAGGAACTCCAGGGTCGTGCCACCATTCCAAGAGTCCCCCAGATGTGTCAGTCCATTCCAGAGGAACCTGTTTTCCCTGCACTGCCTTCACGTTCAAGCCGAGGATCAACTCCCAGCACGTGTGCACGTGGGACCGCCCTGTGGGAAAGCCTCGTGGGAAAGCCTCGTGGGAAAGACTCGAGGGAAAACCGTAGATCCTTTGATCCACGCGGCGGACTGCGTGACACTGCTGCTACCGCTCTGGAGGAAAGCGCAAGTGCATGCCCGCATTCGAGACGAGCACTGACTCCCCTGGGGAGACTCCAGAAGTACCCCAAGACCCATGTCAGCACTGGAGAGGAATCCTCAGGTTCCGGCCCCGACTCCACACAAGGTCTTAGGCCACGGCATCGAGGGCAGAGGAATCCCGAGAGGCCCCCGAGGAACTCGCATAGGGACTGGCCTTTCCTGAGGCCACCAGAGGGGGTCCCTGAGGTCCCCGTCGTAAGTCGAGAGCACCTGCCGCAACTCGAGAAAATCCAGGAGGTTTTGCCCTCCAGGCAAGATGAGGCCCATTTCCGCTGAGGCTTCTCGAGGCTAATCACATCTAACCACTGGAACTTCCAAAGGGTCCTTCACACCCTTGCTGCAACTCAGGAAGTTCCCCAACATACCCGTCTCCACTCGAGAGGAAGCACGTGGGGTCCCGCACACATCCTTGGGAACCCCGTTTCCGCCTCCTAGCTCGAGATGAGGGATCCTTTCCCTGTTTCGTAGGGAAAGAATTCCCGGCGTTCCCGTCGCATCTCAAGAGGAGGCGCTCTCCACAGGAAATGTGAGAGGAACTCCAGGGTCCTGCCACCATTCCAAGAGTCCCACAGATGTGTCAGTTCATTCCAGAGGAACCTGTTTTCCCTGCACTGCCTTGACGTTCAAGCCGAGGATCGACTCCCACCACGTGTGCACGTGGGACAGCCCTGTGGGAAAGCCTCGTCGGAAAGCCTCGTGGGAAAGACTCGAGGGAAAACCATAGATCCTTTGATCCACGCGGCGGACTGCGTGATACTGCTGCTACCGCTCTGGAGGAAAGCGCAAGTGCATGCCCGCATTCGAGAAGAGGAATGACTCCCCTGGGGAGACTCCAGAAGTACCCCCAAGATCCATGTCAGCACTGGAGAGGAATCCTCAGGTTCCGGCCCCGACTCCGCACAAGGTCTTAGGCCCGGGATCGACGGGAGAGGAATCCCGACAGGCCCCCGAGGAACTCGCATGGGGACTGGCCTTTCCTGAGGCCACCAGAGCGGGTCCCTGAGGTCCCCGTCGTAGGTCGAGAGCACCTGCCGCAACTCGAGAAAATCCAGGAGTTTTTGCCCTCCAGGCGAGATGAGGCCCATTTCCGCTGAGGCTTCTCGAGGCTAATCACATCTAACCACTGGAACTTCCAAAGGGTCCTTCACACCCTTGCTGCAAGTCAAGAAGTTCCCCGACATACCCGTCTCCACTCGAGAGGAAGCATGAGGGTCCCGCACACATCCAGGGGAGCCCCGTTTCCGCCTCCTAGCTCGAGATGAGGGATCCTTTCCCTGTTTCGTAGGGAAAGAATTCCCGGCGTTCCCGTCGCATCTCAAGAGGAGGAGCTCTCCACAGGAAAGGCGAGAGGAACTCTAGGGTCGTGCCACCATTCCAAGAGTCCCCCAGATGTGTCAGTCCATTCCAGTGGAACCTGTTTTCCCTGCACTGCCTTGACGTTCAAGCCGAGGATCGACTCCCACCACGTGTGCACGTGGGACAGCCCTGTGGGAAAGCCTCGTCGGAAAGCCTCGTGGGAAAGACTCGAGCGAAAACCATAGATCCTTTGATCCACGCGGCGGACTGCGTGACACTGCTGCTACCGCTCTGGAGGAAAGCGCAAGTGCATGCCCGCATTCGAGAAGAGGAATGACTCCCCTGGGGAGACTCCAGAAGTACCCCCAAGATCCATGTCAGCACTGGAGAGGAATCCTCAGGTTCCGGCCCCGACTCCACACAAGGTCTTAGGCCCCGGCATCGATGGGAGAGGAATCCCGACAGGCCCCCGAGGAACTCGCATGGGGACTGGCCTTTCCTGAGGCCACCAGAGCAGGTCCCTGAGGTCCCCGTCGTAAGTCGAGAGCACCTGCCGCAACTCGAGAAAATCCAGGTGGTTTTGCCCTCCAGGCGAGATGAGGCCCATTTCCGCTGAGGCTTCTCGAGGCTAATCACATCTAACTACTGGAACTTCCAAAGGGTCCTTCACACCCTTGCTGCAACTCAAGAAGTTCCCCGACATACCCGTCTCCACTCGAGAGGAAGCACGAGGGTCCCGCACACATCCAGGGGAGCCCCGTTTCCGCCTCCTAGCTCGAGATGAGGGATCCTTTCCCTGTTTCGTAGGGAAAGAATTCCCGGCGTTCCCGTCGCATCTCAAGAGGAGGCGCTCTCCACAGGAAAGGCGAGAGGAACTCCAGGGTCGTGCCACCATTCCAAGATTCCCCCAGATGTGTCAGTCCATTCCAGAGGAACCTGTTTTCCCTGCACTGCCTTGACGTTCAAGCCGAGGATCGACTCCCACCACGTGTGCACGTGGGACAGCCCTGTGGGAAAGCCTCGTGGGAAAGCCTCGTGGGAAAGACTCGAGGGAAAACCATAGATCCTTTGATCCACGCGGCGGACTGCGTGACACTGCTGCTACCACTCTGGAGGAAAGCACAAGTGCATGTCCGCATTGGAGACGAGGACTGATACCCATGCGGAGACTCCAGAAGTACCCCAAGATCCATGTCAGCACTGGAGAGGAATCCTCAGGTTCCGGCCCCGACTCCACACAAGGTCTTAGGCCCCGGCATCGACGGGAGAGGAATCCCGAGAGGCCCCCGAAGAACTCGCATGGGGACTGGCCTTTCCAGAGGCCACAAGAGCGGGTCCCTGAGGTCTCCGTCGTAAGTCGAGAGCACCTGCCGCAACTCGAGAAAATCCAGGAGGTTTTGCCCTCCAGGCGAGATGAGGCCCATTTCCGCTGAGGCTTCACGAGGCTAATCACATCTAACCACTGGAACTTCCAAAGGGTCCTTCACACCCTTGCTGCAACTCAAGAAGTTCCCCGACACACCATTCTCCACTCAAGAGGAAGCACGAGGGTCCCGCACACATCCAGGGGAGCCCCGTTTCCGCCTCCTAGCTCGAGATGAGGGATCCTTTCCCTGTTTCTTAGGGAAAGAATTCCCGGCGTCCCCGTCGCATCTCAAGAGGAGGCGCTCTCCACAGGAAAGGCGAGAGGAACTCCAGGGTCGTGCCACCATTCCAAGAGTCCCCCAGATGTGTCAGTCCATTCCAGAGGAACCTGTTTTCCCTGCACTGCCTTGACGTTCAAGCCGAGGATCGAATCCCACCACCTGTGCACGTGGGACAGCCCTGTGGGAAAGCCTCGTGGAAAAGCCTCGTGGGAAAGACTCGAGGGAAAACCATAGATCCTTTGATCCACGCGGCGGACTGCGTGGCACTGCTGCTACCGCTCTGGAGGAAAGCGCAAGTGCATGCCCGCATTGGAGAGGTGGACTGACTCCCCTGGGGAGACTCCAGAATTACCCCAAGATCCATGTCAGCACTGGAGAGGAATCCTCAGGTTCCGGCCCCGACTCCACACAAGGTCTTAGGCCCCGGCATCGACGGGAGAGGAATCCCAAGAGGCCCCCGAGGAACTCGCATGGGGACTGGCCTTTCCTGAGGCCACCAGAGCGGGTCCCTGAGGTCCCCGTCGTAAGTCGAGAGCACCTGCCGCAACTCGAGAAAATCCAGGAGGTTTTGCCCTACAGGCGAGATGAGGCCCATTTCCGCTGAGGCTTCTCAAGGCTAATCACATCTAACCACTGGAACTTCCAATGGGTCCTTCACACCCTTGCTGCAACTCAAGAAGTTCCCCGACATACCCAGGCCCACTCGAGAGGAAGCACGATGGTCCCGCACACATCCAGGGGAGCCCCGTTTCCGCCTCCTAGCTCGAGATGAGGGATCCTTTCCCTGTTTCGTAAGGAAGGAATTCCCGGCGTTCCCGTCGCATCTCAAGAGGAGGCGCTCTCCACAGGAAAGGCGAGAGGAACTCCAGGGTCGTGCCACCATTCCAAGAGTCCCCCAGATGTGTCAGTCCATTCCAGAGGAACCTGTTTTCCCTGCACTGCCTTGACGTTCAAGCCGAGGATCGTCTCCCACCACGTGTGCACGTGGGACAGCCCTGTGGGAAAGCCTCGTGGGAAATCCTGGAGGGAAAGCCATAGATCCCTTAATCCACACGGCGGAATGCGTGGCACTGCTCCAACCGCTCTGGAGGAAAGCGCAAGTGCATGTCTGCATTGGAGACGAGGACTGATACCCCCGCGGAGACTCCAGAAGTACCCCAAGATCCATGTCAGCACTGGAGAGGAATCCTCAGGTTCCGGCCCCGACTCCACACAAGGTCTTAGGCCACGGCATCGACGGGAGAGGAATCCCGAGAGGCCCCTGAGGAACTCGCATGGGGACTGGCCTTTCCAGAGGCCACAAGAGCGGGTCCCTGAGGTCCCCGTCGTAAGTTGAGAGCACCTGCCGCAACACGAGAAAATCCAGGAGGTTTTGCCCTCCAGGCGAGATGAGGCCCATTTCCGCTGAGGCTTCTCGAGGCTAATCACATCTAACCACTGGAACTTCCAAAGGGTCCTTCACACCCTTGCTGCAACTCAAGAAGTTCCCCGACACACCCTTCTCCACTCAAGAGGAAGCACGAGGGTCCCGCACACATCCAGGGGAGCCCCGTTTCCGCCTCCTAGCTCGAGATGAGGGATCCTTTCCCTGTTTCTTAGGGAAAGAATTCCCGGCGTCCCCGTCGCATCTCAAGAGGAGGCGCTCTCCACAGGAAAGGCGAGAGGAACTCCAGGGTCGTGCCACCATTCCAAGAGTCCCCCAGATGTGTCAGTCCATTCCAGAGGAACCTGTTTTCCCTGCACTGCCTTGACGTTCAAGCCGAGGATCGAATCCCACCACCTGTGCACGTGGGACAGCCCTGTGGGAAAGCCTCGTGGAAAAGCCTCGTGGGAAAGACTCGATGGAAAACCATAGATCCTTTGATCCACGCGGCGGACTGCGTGACACTGCTGCTACCGCTCTGGAGGAAAGCGCAAGTGCATGCCCGCATTGGAGAGGTGGACTGACTCCCCTGGGGAGACTCCAGAATTACCCCAAGATCCATGTCAGCACTGGAGAGGAATAATCAGGTTCCGGCCCCGACTCCACACAAGGTCTTAGGCCCCGGCATCGACGGGAGAGGAATCCCGAGAGGCCCCCGAGGAACTCGCATGGGGACTGGCCTTTCCTGAGGCCACCAGAGCGGGTCCCTGAGGTCCCAGTCGTAAGTCGAGAGCACCTGCCGCAACTCGAGAAAATCCAGGAGGTTTTGCCCTCCAGGCGAGATGAGGCCCATTTCCGCTGAGGCTTCTCGAGGCTAATCACATCTAACCACTGGAACTTCCAATGGGTCCTTCACACCCTTGCTGCAACTCAAGAAGTTCCCCGACACACCCGTCTCCACGCGAGAGGAAGCACGAGGGTCCCGCACACATCCAGGGGAGCCCCGTTTCCGCCTCCTAGCTCGAGATGAGTGATCCTTTCCCTGTTTCGAAGGGAAAGAATTCTGGCGTTCCCGTCGCATCTCAAGAGGAGGCGCTCTCCACAGGAAAGGCGAGAGGAACTCCAGGGTCGTTGCCACCATTCCAAGAGACCCCCAGATGTGTCAGTCCATTCCAGAGGAACCTGTTTTCCCTGCACTGCCTTGACGTTCAAGCCGAGGATCTACTCCCCCAACGTGTGCACGTGGGACAGCCCTGTGGGAACGCCTCATGGGAAAGCCTCGTGGGAAAGACTCGAGGGAAAAACATAGATCCTTTGATCCACGCGGCGGACTGCGTGACACTGCTGCTACCGCTCTGGAGGAAAGCGCAAGTGCATGCCCGCATTCGAGACGAGGACTGACTCCCCTGGGGAGACTCCAGAAGTATCCCAAGATCCATGTCAGCACTGACGAGGAATCCTCAGGTTCCGGCCTCGACTCCACACAAGGTCTTAGGCCCCGGCATCGACGGGAGAGGAATCCCGAGAGGCCCCTGATGAACTCGCATGGGGACTGGCCTTTCCTGAGGCCACCAGAGCGGGTCCCTGAGGTCCCCGTCGTAAGTCGAGAGCACCTGCCGCAACTCGAGAAAATCCAGGAGGTTTTGCCCTCCAGGCGAGATGAGGCCCATTTCCGCTGAGGCTTCTCGAGGCTAATCACATCTAACCACTGGAACTTCCAAAGGGTCCTTCACACCCTTGCTGCAAGTCCAGAAGTTCCCCGACATACCCGTCTCCACTCGAGAGGACGCACGAGGGTCCCGCACACTTCCAGGGGAGCCCCGTTTCCGCCTCCTAGCTCGAAATGAGGGATCCTTTCCCTCTTTCGTAGGGAAAGAATTCCCGGCCTTCCCGTAGCATCTCAAGAGGAGGCGCTCTCCACAAGAAAGGTGAGAGGAACTCCAGGGTCGTGCCACCATTCCAAGAGTCCCCCAGATGTGTCAGTCCATTCCCGAGGAACCTGTTTTCCCTGCACTGCCTTGACGTTCAAGCCTAGGATCGACTCCCTCCACGTGTGCACGTGGGACAGCCCTGTGGGAAAGCCTCGTGGGAAAGCCTCGTGGGAAAGACTCGAGGGAAAACCATAGATCCTTTGATGCACGCGGCAGACTGCGTGACACTGCTGCTACCGCTCTGGAGGAAAGCGCAAGTGCATGCCCGCATTCGAGACGAGGACTGAGTCCCCTGGGGAGACTCCAGAAGTACCCCAAGATCCATGTCAGCACTGGAGAGAAATCCTCAGGTTCCGGCCCCGACTCCACACAAGGACTTAGGCAGCGGCATCGACGGGAGAGGAATCCCGAGAGGCCCCCGAGGAACTCGCATGGGGACTGGCCTCTCCTGAGACCACCAGAGCGGGTCCCTGAGGTCCCCATCGTAAGTCGAGAGCACCTGCCTCAACTCGAGAAAATCCAGGAGGTTTTGCCCTCCAGGCGAGATGTGGCCCTTTTCCGCTGAGGCTTCTCGAGGCTAATCACATCTAACCACTGGAACTTCCAAAGGGTCCTTCACACCCTTGCTGCAACTCAAGAAGTTCCCCGACATACCCGTCTCCACTCGAGAGGAAGCACGAGGGTCCCGCACACATCCAGGGGAGCCCCGTTTCCGCCTCCTAGATCGAGATGAGGGATTCTTTTCCTGTTTCGTAGGGAAAGAATTCCCGGCGTTCCCGTCGCATCTCAAGAGGAGGCGCTCTCCACAGGAAAGGCGAGAGGAACTCCAGGGTCGTGCCACCATTCCAAGAGTCCCCCAGATGTGTCAGTCCATTCCAGAGGAACCTGTTTTCCCTGCACTGCCTTGACGTTCAAGCCGAGGATCGACTCCCACCACGTGTGCACGTGGGACAGCCCTGTGGGAAAGCCTCGTGGCAAATCCTGGAGGGAAAGCCATAGATCCCTTAATCCACACGGCGGAATGCGTGGCACTGCTCCTACCGCCTTGGAGGAAAGCGCAAGTGCATGTCCGCATTCGAGACGAGGACTGATTCCCATGGCGAGACTCCAGAAGTACCCCAAGATCCATGTCAGCACTAGAGAGGAATCCTCAGGTTCCGGCCCCGACTCCACACAAGGTCTTAGGCCCCGGCATCGACGGGAGAGGAATCCCGACAGGCCCCTGAGGAACTCGCATGGGCACTGGCCTTTCAAGAGGCCACAAGAGCGGGTCCCTGAGGTCCCCATCGTAAGTCGAGAGCACCTGCCGCAACTCGAGGAAATCCAGGAGGTTTTGCCCTCCAGGCGAGATGAGACACATTTCCCCTGAGGCTTCTCGAGGCTAATCACATCTAACCACTGGAAATTCCAAAGGGTCCTTCACACCCTTGCTGCAACTCAAGAAGTTCCCCGACACACCCGTCTCCACTCGAGAGGAAGCACGAGGGTCCCGCACACATATAGGGGAGCCCCATTTCCGCCTCCTAGCTCGAGATGAGGGATCCTTTCCCTGTTTCGTAGGGAAAGAATTCCCGGCGTTCCCGTCGCAACTCAAGAGGAGGCGCTCTCCACAGGAAAGGCGAGAGGAACTCCAGGGTCGTGCCACCATTCCAAGAGACCCCCAGATGTGTCAGTCCATTCCAGAGGAACCTGTTTTCCCTGCACTGCCTTGACGTTCAAGCCGAGGATTGACTCCCACCACGTGTGCACGTGGGACACCCCTGTGGGAAAGCCTCGTGGGAAAGCCTCGTGGGAAAGACTCGAGGGAAAACCATAGATCCTTTGCTCCACGCGGCGGACTGCGTGACACTGCTGCTACCCCTCTGGAGGAAAGCGCAAGTGCATGCCCCCATTGGAGAGGTGGACTGACTCCCCTGAGGAGACTCCAGAATTACCCCAAGATCCATGTCAGCACTGGAGAGGAATAATCAGGTTCCGGCCCCGACTCCACACAAGGTCTTAGGCCCCGGCATCGACGGGAGAGGAATCCCGAGAGGCCCCCGAGGAACTCGCATGGGGACTGGCCTTTCCTGAGGCCACCAGAGCGGGTCCCTGAGGTCCCAGTCGTAAGTCGAGAGCACCTGCCGCAACTCGAGAAAATCCAGGAGGTTTTGCCTTCCAGGCGAGATGAGGCCCATTTCCGCTGAGGCTTCTCGAGGCTAATCACATCTAACCACTGGAACTTCCAATGGGTCCTTCACACCCTTGCTGCAACTCAAGAAGTTCCCCGACACACCCGTCTCCACGCGAGAGGAAGCACGAGGGTCCCGCACACATCCAGGGGAGCCCCGTTTCCGCCTCCTAGCTCGAGATGAGTGATCCTTTCCCTGTTTCGAAGGGAAAGAATTCTGGCGTTCCCGTCGCATCTCAAGAGGAGGCGCTCTCCACAGGAAAGGCGAGAGGAACTCCAGGGTCGCTGCCACCATTCCAAGAGACCCCCAGATGTGTCAGTCCATTCCAGAGGAACCTGTTTTCCCTGCACTGCCTTGACGTTCAAGCCGAGGATCTACTCCCCCAACGTGTGCACGTGGGACAGCCCTGTGGGAAAGCCTCATGGGAAAGCCTCGTGGGAAAGACTCGAGGGAAAAACATAGATCCTTTGATCCACGCGGCGGACTGCGTGACACTGCTGCTACCGCTCTGGAGGAAAGCGCAAGTGCATGCCCGCATTCGAGACGAGGACTGACTCCCCTTGGGAGACTCCAGAAGTATCCCAAGATCCATGTCAGCACTGGAGAGGAATCCTCAGGTTCCGGCCTCGACTCCACACAAGGTCTTAGGCCCAGGCATCGACGGGAGAGGAATCCCGAGAGGCCCCTGATGAACTCGCATGGGGACTGGCCTTTCCTGAGGCCACCAGAGCGGGTCCCTGAGGTCCCCGTCGTAAGTCGAGAGCACCTGCCGCAACTCGAGAAAATCCAGGAGGTTTTGCCCTCCAGGCGAGATGAGGCCCATTTCCGCTGAGGCTTCTCGAGGCTAATCACATCTAACCACTGGAACTTCCAAAGGGTCCTTCACACCCTTACTGCAAGTCCAGAAGTTCCCCGACATACCCGTCTCCACTCGAGAGGACGCACGAGGGTCCCGCACACTTCCAGGGCAGCCCCGTTTCCGCCTCCTAGCTCGAAATGAGGGATCCTTTCCCTCTTTCGTAGGGAAAGAATTCCCGGCCTTCCCGTAGCATCTCAAGAGGAGGCGCTCTCCACAAGAAAGGTGAGAGGAACTCCAGGGTCGTGCCACCATTCCAAGAGACCCCCAGATGTGTCAGTCCATTCCAGAGGAACCTGTTTTCCCTGCACTGCCTTGACGTTCAAGCCGAGGATCGACTCCCACCACGTGTGCACGTGGGACACCCCTGTGGGAAAGCCTCGTGGGAAAGCCTCGTGGGAAAGACTCGAGGGAAAACCATAGATCCTTTGCTCCACGCGGCGGACTGCGTGACACTGCTGCTACCCCTCTGGAGGAAAGCGCAAGTGCATGCCCGCATTGGAGAGGTGGACTGACTCCCCTGGGGAGACTCCAGAATTACCCCAAGATCCATGTCAGCACTGGAGAGGAATAATCAGGTTTCGGCCCCGACTCCACACAAGGTCTTAGGCCCCGGCATCGACGGGAGAGGAATCCCGAGAGGCCCCCGAGGAACTCGCATGGGGACTGGCCTTTCCTGAGGCCACCAGAGCGGGTCCCTGAGGTCCCAGTCGTAAGTCGAGAGCACCTGCCGCAACTCGAGAAAATCCAAGAGGTTTTGCCCTCCAGGCGAGATGAGGCCCATTTCCGCTGAGGCTTCTCGAGGCTAATCACATCTAACCACTGGAACTTCCAATGGGTCCTTCACACCCTTGCTGCAACTCAAGAAGTTCCCCGACACACCCGTCTCCACGTGAGAGGAAGCACGAGGGTCCCGCACACATCCAGGGGAGCCCCGTTTCCGCCTCCTAGCTCGAGATGAGTGATCCTTTCCCTGTTTCGAAGGGAAAGAATTCTGGCGTTCCCGTCGCATCTCAAGAGGAGGCGCTCTCCACAGGAAAGGCGAGAGGAACTCCAGGGTCGTTTCCACCATTCCAAGAGACCCCCAGATGTGTCAGTCCATTCCAGAGGAACCTGTTTTCCCTGCACTGCCTTGACGTTCAAGCCGAGGATCTACTCCCCCAACGTGTGCACGTGGGACAGCCCTGTGGGAAAGCCTCATGGGAAAGCCTCGTGGGAAAGACTCGAGGGAAAAACATAGATCCTTTGATCCACGCGGCGGACTGCGTGACACTGCTGCTACCGCTCTGGAGGAAAGCGCAAGTGCATGCCCGCATTCGAGACGAGGACTGACTCCCCTGGGGAGACTCCAGAAGTATCCCAAGATCCATGTCAGCACTGGAGAGGAATCCTCAGGTTCCGGCCTCGACTCCACACAAGGTCTTAGGCCCCGGCATCGACGGGAGACGAATCCCGAGAGGCCCCTGATGAACTCGCATGGGGACTGGCCTTTCCTGAGGCCACCAGAGCGGGTCCCTGAGGTCCCCGTCGTAAGTCGAGAGCACCTGCCGCAACTCGAGAAAATCCAGGAGGTTTTGCCCTCCAGGCGAGATGAGGCCCATTTCCGCTGAGGCTTCTCGAGGCTAATCACATCTAACCACTGGAACTTCCAAAGGGTCCTTCACACCCTTGCTGCAACTCAAGAAGTTCCCCGACATACCAGTCTCCACTCGAGAGGACGCACGAGGGTCCCGCACACTTCCAGGGGAGCCCCGTTTCCGCCTCCTAGCTCGAAATGAGGGATCCTTTCCCTCTTTCGTAGGGAAAGAATTCCCGGCCTTCCCGTAGCATCTCAAGAGGAGGCGCTCTCCACAAGAAAGGTGAGAGGAACTCCAGGGTCGTGCCACCATTCCAAGAGTCCCCCAGATGTGTCAGTCCATTCCCGAGGAACCTGTTTTCCCTGCACTGCCTTGACGTTCAAGCCTAGGATCGACTCCCTCCACGTGTGCACGTGGGACAGCCCTGTGGGAAAGCCTCGTGGGAAAGCCTCGTGGGAAAGACTCGAGGGAAAACCATAGATCCTTTGATGCACGCGGCAGACTGCGTGACACTGCTGCTACCGCTCTGGAGGAAAGCGCAAGTGCATGCCCGCATTCGAGACGAGGACTGAGTCCCCTGGGGAGACTCCAGAAGTACCCCAAGATCCATGTCAGCACTGGAGAGAAATCCTCAGGTTCCGGCCCCGACTCCACACAAGGACTTAGGCAGCGGCATCGACGGGAGAGGAATCCCGAGAGGCCCCCGAGGAACTCGCATGGGGACTGGCCTCTCCTGAGACCACCAGAGCGGGTCCCTGAGGTCCCCATCGTAAGTCGAGAGCACCTGCCTCAACTCGAGAAAATCCAGGAGGTTTTGCCCTCCAGGCGAGATGTGGCCCTTTTCCGCTGAGGCTTCTCGAGGCTAATCACATCTAACCACTGGAACTTCCAAAGGGTCCTTCACACCCTTGCTGCAACTCAAGAAGTTCCCCGACATACCCGTCTCCACTCGAGAGGAAGCACGAGGGTCCCGCACACATCCAGGGGAGCCCCGTTTCCGCCTCCTAGATCGAGATGAGGGATTCTTTTCCTGTTTCGTAGGGAAAGAATTCCCGGCGTTCCCGTCGCATCTCAAGAGGAGGCGCTCTCCACAGGAAAGGCGAGAGGAACTCCAGGGTCGTGCCACCATTCCAAGAGTCCCCCAGATGTGTCAGTCCATTCCAGAGGAACCTGTTTTCCCTGCACTGCCTTGACGTTCAAGCCGAGGATCTGACTCCCACCACGTGTGCACGTGGGACAGCCCTGTGGGAAAGCCTCGTGGCAAATCCTGGAGGGAAAGCCATAGATCCCTTAATCCACACGGCGGAATGCGTGGCACTGCTCCTACCGCCTTGGAGGAAAGCGCAAGTGCATGTCCGCATTCGAGACGAGGACTGATTCCCATGGCGAGACTCCAGAAGTACCCCAAAATCCATGTCAGCACTAGAGAGGAATCCTCAGGTTCCGGCCCCGACTCCACACAAGGTCTTAGGCCCCGGCATCGACGGGAGAGGAATCCCGACAGGCCCCTGAGGAACTCGCATGGGCACTGGCCTTTCAAGAGGCCACAAGAGCGGGTCCCTGAGGTCCCCATCGTAAGTCGAGAGCACCTGCCGCAACTCGAGGAAATCCAGGAGGTTTTGCCCTCCAGGCGAGATGAGACACATTTCCCCTGAGGCTTCTCGAGGCTAATCACATCTAACCACTGGAAATTCCAAAGGGTCCTTCACACCCTTGCTGCAACTCAAGAAGTTCCCCGACACACCCGTCTCCACGTGAGAGGAAGCACGAGGGTCCCGCACACATCCAGGGGAGCCCCGTTTCCGCCTCCTAGCTCGAGATGAGTGATCCTTTCCCTGTTTCGAAGGGAAAGAATTCTGGCGTTCCCGTCGCATCTCAAGAGGAGGCGCTCTCCACAGGAAAGGCGAGAGGAACTCCAGGGTCGCTGCCACCATTCCAAGAGACCCCCAGATGTGTCAGTCCATTCCAGAGGAACCTGTTTTCCCTGCACTGCCTTGACGTTCAAGCCGAGGATCTACTCCCCCAACGTGTGCACGTGGGACAGCCCTGTGGGAAAGCCTCATGGGATAGCCTCGTGGGAAAGACTCGAGGGAAAAACATAGATCCTTTGATCCACGCGGCGGACTGCGTGACACTGCTGCTACCGCTCTGGAGGAAAGCGCAAGTGCATGCCCGCATTCGAGACGAGGACTGACTCCCCTGGGGAGACTCCAGAAGTATCCCAAGATCCATGTCAGCACTGGAGAGGAATCCTCAGGTTCCGGCCTCGACTCCACACAAGGTCTTAGGCCCCGGCATCGACGGGAGAGGAATCCCGAGAGGCCCCTGATGAACTCGCATGGGGACTGGCCTTTCCTGAGGCCACCAGAGCGGGTCCCTGAGGTCCCCGTCGTAAGTCGAGAGCACCTGCCGCAACTCGAGAAAATCCAGGAGGTTTTGCCCTCCAGGCGAGATGAGGCCCATTTCCGCTGAGGCTTCTCGAGGCTAATCACATCTAACCACTGGAACTTCCAAAGGGTCCTTCACACCCTTGCTGCAAGTCCAGAAGTTCCCCGACATACCCGTCTCCACTCGAGAGGACGCACGAGGGTCCCGCACACTTCCAGGGGAGCCCCGTTTCCGCCTCCTAGCTCGAGATGAGGGATCCTTCCCCTTTTCGTAGTGAAAAAATTCCCGGCGTTCCCGTCGCATGTCAAGAGGAGGCGCTCTCCACAGGAAAGGCGAGAGGAACTCCAGGGTCGTGCCACCATTCCAAGAGTCCCCCAGATGTGTCAGTCCATTCCAGAGGAACCTGTTTTCCCTGCACTGCCTTGACGTTCAAGCCGAGGATCGACTCCCACCACGTGTGCACGTGGGACAGCCCTGTGGGAAAGCCTCGTGGCAAATCCTGGAGGGAAAGCCATAGATCCCTTAATCCACACGGCGGAATGCGTAGCACTGCTCCTACCGCCTTGGAGGAAAGCGCATGTGCATGTCCGCATTCGAGACGAGGACTGATTCCCATGGCGAGACTCCAGAAGTACCCCAAGATCCATGTCAGCACTAGAGAGGAATCCTCAGGTTCCGGCCCCGACTCCACACAAGGTCTTAGGCCCCGGCATCGACGGGAGAGGAATCCCGACAGGCCCCTGAGGAACTCGCATGGGCACTGGCCTTTCAAGAGGCCACAAGAGCGGGTCCCTGAGGTCCCCATCGTAAGTCGAGAGCACCTGCCGCAACTCGAGGAAATCCAGGAGGTTTTGCCATCCAGGCGAGATGAGACCCATTTCCCCTGAGGCTTCTCGAGGCTAATCACATCTAACCACTGGAAATTCCAAAGGGTCCTTCACACCCTTGCTGCAACTCAAGAAGTTCCCCGACACACCCGTCTCCACTCGAGAGGAAGCACGAGGGTCCCGCACACATCCAGGGGAGCCCCATTTCCGCCTCCTAGCTCGAGATGAGGGATCCTTTCCCTGTTTCGTAGGGAAAGAATTCCCGGCGTTCCCGTCGCAAATCAAGAGGAGTCGCTCTCCACAGGAAATGCGAGAGGAACTCCAGGGTCGTGCCACCATTCCAAGAGACCCCCAGATGTGTCAGTCCATTCCAGAGGAACCTGTTTTCCCTGCACTGCCTTGACGTTCAAGCCGAGGATCGACTCCCACCACGTGTGCACGTGGGACACCCCTGTGGGAAAGCCTCGTGGGAAAGCCTCGTGGGAAAGACTCGAGGGAAAACCATAGATCCTTTGCTCCACGCGGCGGACTGCGTGACACTGCTGCTACCCCTCTGGAGGAAACCGCAAGTGCATGCCCGCATTCGAGACGAGAACTGACTCCCCTGGGGAAACTCCAGAAGTACCCCAAGATCCATGTCAGCACTAGAGAGGAATCCTCAGGTTCCGGCCCCGACTCCACACAAGGACTTAGGCCCCGGCATCGACGGGAGAGGAATCCCGAGAGGCCCCCGAGGAACTCGCATGGGGACTGGCCTTTGTGAGGCCACCAGAGCGGGTCCCTGAGGTCCCCGTCGTAAGTCGAGATCACCTGCCGCAACTCGAGAAAATCCAGGAGGTTTTGCCCTCCAGGCGAGATGAGGCCCATTTCCGCTGAGGCTTCTCGAGGCTAATCACATCTAACCACTGGAACTTCCAAAGGGTCCTTCACACCCTTGCTGCAACTCAAGAAGTTCCCCGACACACCCGTCTCCACTCGAGAGGAAGCACGAGGGTCCCGCACACATCCAGGAGAGCCCCGTTTCCGCCTCCTAGCTCGAGATGAGGGATCCTTTCCCTGTTTCTTAGGGAAAGAATTCCCGGCGTCCCCGTCGCATCTCAAGAGGAGGCGCTCTCCACAGGAAAGGCGAGAGGAACTCCAGGGTCGTGCCACCATTCCAAGAGTCCCCCAGATGTGTCAGTCCATTCCAGAGGAACCTGTTTTCCCTGCACTGCCTTGACGTTCAAGCCGAGGATCGAATCCCACCACGTGTGCACGTGGGACAGCCCTGTGGGAAAGCCTCGTGGGAAAGCCTCGTGGGAAAGACTCGAGGGAAAACCATAGATCCTTTGATTCACGCGGCGGACTGCGTGACACTGCTGCTACCGCTCTGGAGGAAATCGCAAGTGCATGCCCGCATTCGAGACGAGGACTGACTCCCCTGGGGAGACTCCAGAAGTACCCCAAGATCCATGTCAGCACTGGAGAGGAATACTCAGGTTCCGGCCCCGACTCCACACAAGGTCTTAGGCCCCGGCATCGACGGGAGTGGAATCCCGAGCGGCCCCCGAGGAACTCGCATGGGGACTGGCCTTTCCTGAGGCCACCAGAGCTGGTCCCTGAGGTCCCCGTCGTAAGTCGAGAGCACCTGCCGCAACTCGAGGAAATCCAGGAGGTTTTGCCCTCCAGGCGAGATGAGGCCCATTTCCGCTGATGCTTCTCGAGGCTAATCACATCTAACCACTGGAACTTCCAAAGGGTCCTTCACACCCTTGCTGCAACTCAAGAAGTTCCCCGACATACCCGTCTCCACTCGAGAGGAAGCACGAGGGTCCCGCACATATCCAGGGGAGCCCCGTTTCCGCCTCCTAGCTCGAGATGAGGGATCCTTTCCCTGTTTCGTAGGGAAAGAATTCCCGGCGTTCCTGTCGCTTCTCAAGAGGAGGCGCTCTCCACAGGAAAGACGAGAGGAACTCCAGGGTCGTGTCACCATTCCAAGAGTCACCCAGATGTGTCAATCCTTTCAAGAGGAACCTGTTTTCCATGCACTGCCTTGACGTTCAAGCCGACGATCGACTCCCACCACGTGTGCAGGTGGGGCAGCCCTGTGGGAAGGCTCGTGGGAAAGCTAAGTGGGAAAGACTTGAGGGAAAACCATAGATCCTTTGATCCACGCGGCGGACTGCGTGACACTGCTGCTACCGCTCTGGAGGAAAGCGCAAGTGCATGCCCGCATTCGAGACGAGGACTGACTCCCCTGGGGAGACTCCAGAAGTACCCCAAGATCCATGTCAGCACTGGAGAGGAATCCTCAGGTTCCGGCCCCGACTCCGCACAAGGTCTTAGGCCCCGACATCGACGGGAGAGGAATCCCGAGAGGCCCCCGTGGTACTCGCATTGGGACTTGCCTTTCCTGAGGCCACCAGAGCGGGTCCCTGAGGTCCCCGTCGTAAGTCGAGAGCACCTGCCGCAACTCGAGAAAATCCAGGAGGTTTTGCCCTCCAGGCGAGATGAGGCCCATTTCTGCTGAGGCTTCTCGAGGATAATCACATCTAACCACTGGAACTTCCAAAGGGTCCTTCACACCCTTGCTGCAACTCAAGAAGTTCCCCGACATACCCGTCTCCACTCGAGAGGAAGCACGTGGGGTCCCGCACACATCCAGGGGAGCCCCGTTTCCGCCTCCTAGCTCTAGAGGAGGGATCCTTTCCCTGTTTCGTAGGGAAAGAATTCCCGGCGTTCCCATCGCATCTCAAGAGGAGGCCCTCTCCACAGGAAAGGCGAGAGGAACTCCAGGGTCGTGCCACCATTCCAAGAGTCCCCCAGATGTGTCAGTCCATTACAGAGGAACCTGTTTTCCCTGCACTGCCTTGACGTTCAGCCGAGGATCGACTCCCATCACGTGTGCACGTGGGACAGCCCTGTGGGAAAGCCTCGTGGGCAAGCCTCGTCGGAAAGTCTCGAGGGAAAACCATAGATCCTTTGATCCTCGCGGCGGACTGCGTGACACTGCTGCTACCGCTCTGGAGGAAAGCTCAAGTGCATGCCCGCATTCGAGATGAGGACTGACTCCCCTGGGGTGACTCCAGAATTACCCCAAGATCCATGTCAGCACTGGAGAGCAATCCTCAGGTTCCGGCCCCGACTCCACACAAGGTCTTAGGCCCCGGCATCGAAGGCAGAGGAATCCCGAGAGGCCCCCGAGGAACTCGCATGGGGACTGGCCTTTCCTGAGGCCACCAGAGCGGGTCCCTGAGGTCCCCGTCGTAAGTCGAGAGCACCTGCCGCAACTCGAGAAAATCCAGGAGGTTTTGCCCTCCAGGCGAGATGAGGCCCATTTCCGCTGAGGCTTCTCGAGGCTAATCATATCTAACCACTGGAACTTCCAAAGGGTCCTTCACACCCTTGCTGCAACTCAAGAAGTTCCCGACATACCCGTCTCCACTCGAGAGGAAGCACGAGGGTCCCGCACGCATCCAGGGGAGCCCCGTTTCCGCCTCGTAGGTCGAGATGAGGGATCCATTCGCTGCTTGTTCGGGAGAGAATCCTGGGCGTTCCCGTCGCATCGCAAGAGGAGGTGCTCTCCACAGGAAAGGTGAGAGCAACTCCAGCGTCGTGCCCCCATTCCAAGAGTCCCCCAGATGTCTCAGTCCATTCCGGAGGAACCTGTTTTCCGTACACTGCCTCGACTTTCACGCCGAAGATCGACTCCCACCACAGTCTCACGTGGGACAGCCCTGTGGCAAAGCCTCGTGGGAAAGCCTCGAGGGAAAGCCACAGATCCCTTGATCCACGCGACGGGAAGCGTGACACTGCTGCTACAGGTCGGAAGGAAAGCGCACGTGCATGCCCCGTCTCGAGACGAGGACTCACTCCCCTGGGGAGACTCCAGAAGTGACCCAAGATCCATTTCAACACTGGAGAGGAATCCTCATGTTCCGGGCCCGACTCCACACAAGGTCTTAGGCCCCGGCATCAAAGGGAGAGGAATCCCCAGAAGCCCCCGAACAACTCGAATGGGGACTGACTAGTCCTGAGGCCACCAGAGTCGGTCCCTTTCGTCACCGTCATAAGAGGAGAGCACCTGCCACAACTTGAGAAAATCCAGGACGTTCGCACCTCCAGGATATATGAGACCCATTTCCACTGAGGCTTGTCTAGGATAATCACATCTAACCCTGGAAAGTACAAAGGGTCCCTCACAGCCTTGCTGCAACTCAAGAAGTTCCCCGACATACCAGTCTCCACTCGAGAGGAAGCACCAGGGTCCCGGCCACATCCAGAGGAGCCCAGTTTCCGCCTCGTTTCTTGAGATGAGGGATACTTTCGCTGCTTGTTCGGGAAAGAATTCTGGGCATTCCCGTCGCGTCTCAAGAGGAGGTGCTCTCCACAGGAAAGGCGAGAACTCCAGCGTCGTGCAACCACTCCCAGAGACCCCTAGATGTCTCAGTCCATTCCAGAGGAACCTGTTTTCCCTGCACTGCCTCGACTTTCTCGCCGAGGATCGACACCCACCACGGTGGCACGTGAAGCAGCCCTGTGGGAAAGCCTCGTGGGAAAGCCTCGTGATAAAGCCTCGAGGGAAAGCCACAGATCCCTTGATCCACGCGACGGGAAGCGTGGCACTAATGCTACTGCTCTGGAGGAAAGCGCACGTGCAGGCCCCCATTCGAGACGAGGACTTACTCCCTTGGGGAGACTCCAGGAGTACCCCAAGATCCATGTCAGCAATGGAGAGGAATCCTTAGGTTCCAGCCCCGACTCCACACAAGGTCTTAGGCCCTGGCATGGAAGGGAGAAGAATCCCGAGAGGCCGTCGAGCAACTCGCATGGGGTCTAGCCTTTCCTGAGGCCACCAAAGCGGGTCCCTGAGGTCCCTGTCGTAAGTCAAGAGCACCTGCCCCAACACGGGAAAATCCAGGAGGTTTTGCCCTCCAGGCGAGATGAGACCCATTTCCGCTGAGCCTTCTCAATGCTAATCACACCTAACTTCTGGAACTTCCAAAAGGTCCTTCACACACTTGCTGCAACTCAAGAAGTTTCCCGACATACAGGTCTCCATTCTAGAGGAAGAACGAGGGTCCCGCCCACATCCAGAGGAGCCCCGTTTCAGCCTCGTAGCTGGAGATGAGGGATCCTTTCCCTGCTTGGTCGGGAAAGCATTCCCGGCGTTCCCGTCGCATCTGAAGAGGAGGCGCTCTCCACAGGAAAGGCGAGAGTAACTCCAGGTTCGTGTCCCCATTCCAAGAGTCCCGCAGATGTCTCAGACCATTCCAGAGGAACCTGTTTTGCTCCACTGCCTCGACTTTCACGCCGAGGATGGACTCCCACCACGGTGGCACGTGGGACAGCCCTGTGGGAAAACCTCGTGGGAAAGCCTCGGGGGAAAGCCTTGAGGGAAAGCCACAGATCCCATGATCGACCCGACCGGAAGCGTGACATAGCTGCTCCAGCGCGGGAGGAAAGCCCATTTGCATGTCCCCTCTGGAGACGACGACTGACTCCCCTGGGGAGACTCCAGAAGTACGCAAAGTTCCATGTCAGCACTGGAGAGGAATCCTCAGGATCCGGCCCTGACTCCACACAAGGTCTTAGGCCTGGCATCGACGGGAGAGGAATCCCGAGAGGCTCGCAAGCCACTGGAATGGGGACTGGCCAGTCCTGAGGCCACCAGAGCGGGTCCCTTAGGTCACCGTCGTAAGACGAGAGCACTTGCCGCAACTCGAGAAAATCCAGGAGGTTTTTCCCTCCAGGCGAGATGAGGCCCATTTCCGCTGAGGCTTCTCCAGGCTAATCACGTCTAGCTTCTGGAACTTCCAAAAGGTCCTTCACACCCTTGCTGCAACTCAAGAAGTTGCCTGACATACCCGTCTCCACTCTAGAGGAAGCACGAGGATCCCATCCACATCCAGAGTAGCCCCGTTTCCGCCTCATAGCTCGAGATGAGGGACATTTTGCTGCTTTGTCCGGAACGAATTCCCGGCGTTCCCCTCTCACCTCAAGAGGAGGCGCTCTCCACAGGAAAGGCGAGAGGAACTCCAGGGTCGTGCCACCATTCCAAGAGTCCCCCACATGTGTCAGTCCATTCCAGAGGAACCTGTTTTCCCTGCACTGCCGTGACGTTCAAGCCGAGGATCGACTCCCACCACGTGTGCACGTGGGACAGCCCTGTGGGAAAGCCTCGTGGGAAAGCCTCGTGGGAAAGACTCGAGGGAAAACCATAGATCCTTTGATCCATGCGGCGGACTGCGTGACACTGCTGCTACCGCTCTGGAGGAAAGCGCAAGTGCAAGCCCGCATTCGAGACGAGGACTGACTCCCCTGGGGAGACTTCAGAAGTAGCCCAAGATCCAGGTCAGCACTGGAGAGGAATCCTCAGGTTCCGGCCCCGAATCCACACAAGGTCTTAGGACCCGGCATCGACAGGAGAGGAATCCCGAGAGGCCCCCGAGGAACTCGCATGGGGACTGGCCTTTCCTGAGGCCGCCAGAGCGGGTCCCTGAGGTCCACGTCGTAAGTCGAGAGCACCTGCCGCAACTCGAGAAAATCCAGGAAGTTTTGCCCTCCAGGCGAGATGAGGCCCATTTCCGCTGAGGCTTCTCGAGGCTAATCACATCTAACCACTGGAACTTCCAAAGGGTCCTTCACACCCTTGCTGCAACTCAAGAAGTTCCCCGACACACCCGTCTCCACTCGAGAGGAAGCACGAGGGTCCCGCACACATCCAGGAGAGCCCCGTTTCCGCCTCCTAGCTCGAGATGAGGGATCCTTTCCCTGTTTCTTAGGGAAAGAATTCCCGGCGTCCCCGTCGCATCTCAAGAGGAGGCGCTCTCCACAGGAAAGGCGAGAGGAACTCCAGGGTCGTGCCACCATTCCAAGAGTCCCCCAGATGTGTCAGTCCATTCCAGAGGAACCTGTTTTCCCTGCACTGCCTTGACGTTCAAGCCGAGGATCGAATCCCACCACGTGTGCACGTGGGACAGCCCTGTGGGAAAGCCTCGTGGGAAAGCCTCGTGGGAAAGACTCGAGGGAAAACCATAGATCCTTTGATCCACGCGGCGGACTGCGTGACACTGCTGCTACCGCTCTGGAGGAAATCGCAAGTGCATGCCCGCATTCGAGACGAGGACTGACTCCCCTGGGGAGACTCCAGAAGTACCCCAAGATCCATGTCAGCACTGGAGAGGAATACTCAGGTTCCGGCCCCGACTCCACACAAGGTCTTAGGCCCCGGCATCGACGGGAGTGGAATCCCGAGCGGCCCCCGAGGAACTCGCATGGGGACTGGCCTTTCCTGAGGCCACCAGAGCTGGTCCCTGAGGTCCCCGTCGTAAGTCGAGAGCACCTGCCGCAACTCGAGGAAATCCAGGAGGTTTTGCCCTCCAGGCGAGATGAGGCCCATTTCCGCTGATGCTTCTCGAGGCTAATCACATCTAACCACTGGAACTTCCAAAGGGTCCTTCACACCCTTGCTGCAACTCAAGAAGTTCCCCGACATACCCGTCTCCACTCGAGAGGAAGCACGAGGGTCCCGCACATATCCAGGGGAGCCCCGTTTCCGCCTCCTAGCTCGAGATGAGGGATCCTTTCCCTGTTTCGTAGGGAAAGAATTCCCGGCGTTCCTGTCGCTTCTCAAGAGGAGGCGCTCTCCACAGGAAAGACGAGAGGAACTCCAGGGTCGTGTCACCATTCCAAGAGTCACCCAGATGTGTCAATCCTTTCAAGAGGAACCTGTTTTCCATGCACTGCCTTGACGTTCAAGCCGACGATCGACTCCCACCACGTGTGCAGGTGGGGCAGCCCTGTGGGAAGGCTCGTGGGAAAGCTAAGTGGGAAAGACTTGAGGGAAAACCATAGATCCTTTGATCCACGCGGCGGACTGCGTGACACTGCTGCTACCGCTCTGGAGGAAAGCGCAAGTGCATGCCCGCATTCGAGACGAGGACTGACTCCCCTGGGGAGACTCCAGAAGTACCCCAAGATCCATGTCAGCACTGGAGAGGAATCCTCAGGTTCCGGCCCCGACTCCGCACAAGGTCTTAGGCCCCGACATCGACGGGAGAGGAATCCCGAGAGGCCCCCGTGGTACTCGCATTGGGACTTGCCTTTCCTGAGGCCACCAGAGCGGGTCCCTGAGGTCCCCGTCGTAAGTCGAGAGCACCTGCCGCAACTCGAGAAAATCCAGGAGGTTTTGCCCTCCAGGCGAGATGAGGCCCATTTCTGCTGAGGCTTCTCGAGGATAATCACATCTAACCACTGGAACTTCCAAAGGGTCCTTCACACCCTTGCTGCAACTCAAGAAGTTCCCCGACATACCCGTCTCCACTCGAGAGGAAGCACGTGGGGTCCCGCACACATCCAGGGGAGCCCCGTTTCCGCCTCCTAGCTCTAGAGGAGGGATCCTTTCCCTGTTTCGTAGGGAAAGAATTCCCGGCGTTCCCATCGCATCTCAAGAGGAGGCCCTCTCCACAGGAAAGGCGAGAGGAACTCCAGGGTCGTGCCACCATTCCAAGAGTCCCCCAGATGTGTCAGTCCATTACAGAGGAACCTGTTTTCCCTGCACTGCCTTGACGTTCAGCCGAGGATCGACTCCCATCACGTGTGCACGTGGGACAGCCCTGTGGGAAAGCCTCGTGGGCAAGCCTCGTCGGAAAGTCTCGAGGGAAAACCATAGATCCTTTGATCCTCGCGGCGGACTGCGTGACACTGCTGCTACCGCTCTGGAGGAAAGCTCAAGTGCATGCCCGCATTCGAGATGAGGACTGACTCCCCTGGGGTGACTCCAGAATTACCCCAAGATCCATGTCAGCACTGGAGAGCAATCCTCAGGTTCCGGCCCCGACTCCACACAAGGTCTTAGGCCCCGGCATCGAAGGCAGAGGAATCCCGAGAGGCCCCCGAGGAACTCGCATGGGGACTGGCCTTTCCTGAGGCCACCAGAGCGGGTCCCTGAGGTCCCCGTCGTAAGTCGAGAGCACCTGCCGCAACTCGAGAAAATCCAGGAGGTTTTGCCCTCCAGGCGAGATGAGGCCCATTTCCGCTGAGGCTTCTCGAGGCTAATCATATCTAACCACTGGAACTTCCAAAGGGTCCTTCACACCCTTGCTGCAACTCAAGAAGTTCCCGACATACCCGTCTCCACTCGAGAGGAAGCACGAGGGTCCCGCACGCATCCAGGGGAGCCCCGTTTCCGCCTCGTAGGTCGAGATGAGGGATCCATTCGCTGCTTGTTCGGGAGAGAATCCTGGGCGTTCCCGTCGCATCGCAAGAGGAGGTGCTCTCCACAGGAAAGGTGAGAGCAACTCCAGCGTCGTGCCCCCATTCCAAGAGTCCCCCAGATGTCTCAGTCCATTCCGGAGGAACCTGTTTTCCGTACACTGCCTCGACTTTCACGCCGAAGATCGACTCCCACCACAGTCTCACGTGGGACAGCCCTGTGGCAAAGCCTCGTGGGAAAGCCTCGAGGGAAAGCCACAGATCCCTTGATCCACGCGACGGGAAGCGTGACACTGCTGCTACAGGTCGGAAGGAAAGCGCACGTGCATGCCCCGTCTCGAGACGAGGACTCACTCCCCTGGGGAGACTCCAGAAGTGACCCAAGATCCATTTCAACACTGGAGAGGAATCCTCATGTTCCGGGCCCGACTCCACACAAGGTCTTAGGCCCCGGCATCAAAGGGAGAGGAATCCCCAGAAGCCCCCGAACAACTCGAATGGGGACTGACTAGTCCTGAGGCCACCAGAGTCGGTCCCTTTCGTCACCGTCATAAGAGGAGAGCACCTGCCACAACTTGAGAAAATCCAGGACGTTCGCACCTCCAGGATATATGAGACCCATTTCCACTGAGGCTTGTCTAGGATAATCACATCTAACCCTGGAAAGTACAAAGGGTCCCTCACAGCCTTGCTGCAACTCAAGAAGTTCCCCGACATACCAGTCTCCACTCGAGAGGAAGCACCAGGGTCCCGGCCACATCCAGAGGAGCCCAGTTTCCGCCTCGTTTCTTGAGATGAGGGATACTTTCGCTGCTTGTTCGGGAAAGAATTCTGGGCATTCCCGTCGCGTCTCAAGAGGAGGTGCTCTCCACAGGAAAGGCGAGAACTCCAGCGTCGTGCAACCACTCCCAGAGACCCCTAGATGTCTCAGTCCATTCCAGAGGAACCTGTTTTCCCTGCACTGCCTCGACTTTCTCGCCGAGGATCGACACCCACCACGGTGGCACGTGAAGCAGCCCTGTGGGAAAGCCTCGTGGGAAAGCCTCGTGATAAAGCCTCGAGGGAAAGCCACAGATCCCTTGATCCACGCGACGGGAAGCGTGGCACTAATGCTACTGCTCTGGAGGAAAGCGCACGTGCAGGCCCCCATTCGAGACGAGGACTTACTCCCTTGGGGAGACTCCAGGAGTACCCCAAGTTCCATGTCAGCAATGGAGAGGAATCCTTAGGTTCCAGCCCCGACTCCACACAAGGTCTTAGGCCCTGGCATGGAAGGGAGAAGAATCCCGAGAGGCCGTCGAGCAACTCGCATGGGGTCTAGCCTTTCCTGAGGCCACCAAAGCGGGTCCCTGAGGTCCCTGTCGTAAGTCAAGAGCACCTGCCCCAACACGGGAAAATCCAGGAGGTTTTGCCCTCCAGGCGAGATGAGACCCATTTCCGCTGAGCCTTCTCAATGCTAATCACACCTAACTTCTGGAACTTCCAAAAGGTCCTTCACACACTTGCTGCAACTCAAGAAGTTTCCCGACATACAGGTCTCCATTCTAGAGGAAGAACGAGGGTCCCGCCCACATCCAGAGGAGCCCCGTTTCAGCCTCGTAGCTGGAGATGAGGGATCCTTTCCCTGCTTGGTCGGGAAAGCATTCCCGGCGTTCCCGTCGCATCTGAAGAGGAGGCGCTCTCCACAGGAAAGGCGAGAGTAACTCCAGGTTCGTGTCCCCATTCCAAGAGTCCCGCAGATGTCTCAGACCATTCCAGAGGAACCTGTTTTGCTCCACTGCCTCGACTTTCACGCCGAGGATGGACTCCCACCACGGTGGCACGTGGGACAGCCCTGTGGGAAAACCTCGTGGGAAAGCCTCGGGGGAAAGCCTTGAGGGAAAGCCACAGATCCCATGATCGACCCGACCGGAAGCGTGACATAGCTGCTCCAGCGCGGGAGGAAAGCCCATTTGCATGTCCCCTCTGGAGACGACGACTGACTCCCCTGGGGAGACTCCAGAAGTACGCAAAGTTCCATGTCAGCACTGGAGAGGAATCCTCAGGATCCGGCCCTGACTCCACACAAGGTCTTAGGCCTGGCATCGACGGGAGAGGAATCCCGAGAGGCTCGCAAGCCACTGGAATGGGGACTGGCCAGTCCTGAGGCCACCAGAGCGGGTCCCTTAGGTCACCGTCGTAAGACGAGAGCACTTGCCGCAACTCGAGAAAATCCAGGAGGTTTTTCCCTCCAGGCGAGATGAGGCCCATTTCCGCTGAGGCTTCTCCAGGCTAATCACGTCTAGCTTCTGGAACTTCCAAAAGGTCCTTCACACCCTTGCTGCAACTCAAGAAGTTGCCTGACATACCCGTCTCCACTCTAGAGGAAGCACGAGGATCCCATCCACATCCAGAGTAGCCCCGTTTCCGCCTCATAGCTCGAGATGAGGGACATTTTGCTGCTTTGTCCGGAACGAATTCCCGGCGTTCCCCTCTCACCTCAAGAGGAGGCGCTCTCCACAGGAAAGGCGAGAGGAACTCCAGCGTCGTGCCACCATTCCAAGAGTCCCCCAGATGTGTCAGTCCATTCCAGAGGAACCTGTTTTCCCTGCACTGCCGTGACGTTCAAGCCGAGGATCGACTCCCACCACGTGTGCACGTGGGACACCCCTGTGGGAAAGCCTCGTGGGAAAGCCTGGTGGGAAAGACTCGAGGGAAAACCATAGATCCTTTGATCCATGCGGCGGACTGCGTGACACTGCTGCTACCGCTCTGGAGGAAAGCGCAAGTGCAAGCCCGCATTCGAGACGAGGACTGACTCCCCTGGGGAGACTTCAGAAGTAGCCCAAGATCCAGGTCAGCACTGGAGAGGAATCCTCAGGTTCCGGCCCCGACTCCACACAAGGTCTTAGGACCCGGCATCGACAGGAGAGGAATCCCGAGAGGCCCCCGAGGAACTCGCATGGGGACTGGCCTTTCCTGAGGCCGCCAGAGCGGGTCCCTGAGGTCCACGTCGTAAGTCGAGAGCACCTGCCGCAACTCGAGAAAATCCAGGAAGTTTTGCCCTCCAGGCGAGATGAGGCCCATTTCCGCTGAGGCTTCTCGAGGCTAATCACATCTAACCACTGGAACTTCCAAAGGGTCCTTCACACCCTTGCTGCAAGTCCAGAAGCTCCCCGACATACCCGTGTCCACTCGAGAGGAAGCACGAGGGTCCCGCACACATCCAGGGGAGCCCTGTTTCCGCCTCCTAGCTCGAGATGAGGGAACCTTTCCCTGTTTCGTAGGGAAAGAATTCCCGGCGTTCCCGTCGCATCTCAAGAGGAGGCGCTCTCCACAGGAAAGGCGAGAGGAACTCCAGGGTCGTGCCACCATTCCAAGAGTCCCCCAGATGTGTCAGTCCATTCCAGAGGAACCTGTTTTCCCTGCACTGCCTTGACGTTCAAGCCGAGGATCGACTCCCACCACGTGTGCACGTGGGACAGCCCTGTGGGAAAGCCTCGTGGGAAAGCCTCGTGGGAAAGACTCGAGGGAAAACCATAGATCCTTTGATCCACGCGGCAGACTGCGTGACACTGCTGCTACCGCTCTGGAGGAAAGCGCAAGTGCATGACCGCATTCGAGACGAGGACTGACTCGCCTGGGGAGACTCCAGAAGTACCCCAAGATCCATGTCAGCACTGGAGAGGAATCCTCAGGTTCCGGCCCCGAATCCACACAAGGTCTTAGGCCCCGGCATCGACGGGAGAGGAATCCCGAGAGGCCCCCGAGGAACGCGCATGGGGACTGGCCTTTCCTGAGGCCACCAGAGCGGGTCCCTGAGGTCCCCGTCGTAAGTCGAGAGCACCTGCCGCAACTCGAGAAAATCCTGGAGGTTTTGCCCTCCAGGCGTGTTGAGGCCCATTTCCGCTGAGGCTTCTCGAGGCTAATCACATCTAACCACTGGAACTTCCAAAGGGTCCTTCACACCCTTGCTGCAAGTCCAGAAGTTCCCCGACATACCCGTGTCTACTCGAGAGGAAGCACGAGGGTCCCGCACACATCCAGGGGGCCCTGTTTCCGCCTCCTAGCTCGAGATGAGGGATCCTTTCCCTGTTTCGTAGGGAAAGAATTCCCGGCGTTCCCGTCGCATCTCAAGAGGAGGCGCTCTCCACAGGAAAGGCGAGAGGAACTCCAGGGTCGTGCCACCATTCCAAGAGTCCCCCAGATGTATCAGTCCATTCCAGAGGAACCTGTTTTCCCTGCACAGCCTTGACGTTCTAGCCGAGGATCGACTCCCACCACGTGTGCACGTGGGACAGCCCTGTGGGAAAGCCTCGTGGGAAAGCCTCGTGGGAAAGACTCGAGGGAAAACTATAGATCTTTGATCCACGCGGCGGACTGCGTGACACTGCTGCTACCGCTCTGGAGGAAAGCTCAAGTGCATGACCGCATTCGAGACGAGGACTGACTCCCCTGGGGAGTCTCCAGAAGTACCCCAAAATCCATGTCCGCACTGGAGAGGAATCCTCAGGTTCCGGCCCCGACTCCACACAAGGTCTTAGGCCCCGGCATCGACGGGAGAGGAATCCCGAGAGGCCCCCGAGGAACTCGCAAGGGGACTGGCCTTTCCTGAGGCCACCAGAGCGGGTCCCTGAGGTCCCCGTCGTAAGTCGAGAGCACCTGCCGCAACTCGAGAAAATCCAAGAGGTTTTGCCCTCCAGGCGAGATGAGGCCCATTTCCGCTGAGGCTTCTCGAGGCTAATCACATCTAACCACTGGAACTTCCAAAGGGTCCTTCACACCCTTGCTGCAAGTCCCGAAGTTCCCCGACATGCCCGTGTCCACTCGAGAGGATCCACGGGGGTCCCGCACACATCCAGGGGAAGCCCGTTTCCGCCTCCTAGCTCGAGATGAGGGATCCTTTCCCTGTTTCGTAGGGAAAGAATTCCCGGCGTTCCCGTCGCATCTCAAGAGGAGGCGCTCTCCACAGGAAAGGCGAGAGGAACTCCAGGGTCGTGCCACCATTCCAAGAGTCCCCCAGATGTGTCAGTCCATTCCAGAGGAACCTGTTTTCCCTGCACTGCCTTGACGTTCAAGCCGAGGATCGACTCCCACCACGTGTGCACGTGGGACAGCCCTGTGGGAAAGCCTCGTGGGAAAGCCTCGTGGGAAAGACTCGAGGGAAAACCATAGATCCTTTGATCCACGCGGCGGACTGCGTGACACTGCTGCTACCGCTCTGGAGGAAAGCGCAAGTGCATGCCCGCATTCGAGACGAGGACTGACTCCCCTGGGGAGACTCCAGAAGTAGCCCAAGATCCAGGTCAGCACTGGAGAGGAATCCTCAGGTTCCGGCCCCGACTCCACACAAGGTCTTAGGACCCGGCATCGACGGGAGAGGAATCCCGAGAGGCCCCCGAGGAACTCGCATGGGGACTGGCCTTTCCTGAGGCCGCCAGAGCGGGTCCCTGAGGTCCCCGTCGTAAGTCGAGAGCACCTGCCGCAACTCGGGAAAATCCAGGAAGTTTTGCCCTCCAGGCGAGATGAGGCCCATTTCCGCTGAGGCTTCTCGAGGCTAATCACATCTAACCACTGGAACTTCCAAAGGGTCCTTCACACCCTTGCTGCAAGTCCAGAAGCTCCCCGACATACCCGTGTCCACTCGAGAGGAAGCACGAGTGTCCCGCACACATCCAGGGGAGCCCTGTTTCCGCCTCCTAGCTCGAGATGAGGGATCCTTTCCCTGTTTCTTAGGGAAAGAATTCCCGGCGTTCCCGTCGCATCTCAAGAGGAGGCGCTCTCCACAGGAAAGGCGAGAGGAACTCCACGGTCCTGCCACCATTCCAAGAGTCCCCCAGATGTGTCAGTCCATTCCAGAGGAACCTGTTTTCCCTGCACTGCCTTGACGTTCAAGCCGAGGATCGACTCCCACCACGTGTGCACGTGGGACAGCCCTGTGGGAAAGCCTCGTGGGAAAGCCTGGTGGGAAAGACTCGAGGGAAAACCATAGATCCTTTGATCCACGCGGCGGACTGCGTGACACTGCTGCTACCGCTCTGGAGGAAAGCGCAAGTGCATGCCCGCATTCGAGATGAGGACTGACTCCCCTGGGGTGACTCCAGAATTACCCCAAGATCCATGTCAGCACTAGAGAGCAATCCTCAGGTTCCGGCCCCGACTCCACACAAGGTCTTAGGCCCCGGCATCGAAGGCAGAGGAATCCCGAGAGGCCCCCGGGGAACTCGCATGGGGACTGGCCTTTCCTGAGGCCACCAGAGCGGGTCCCTGAGGTCCCCGTCGTAAGTCGAGAGCACCTGCCCCAAGTCGAGAAAATCCAGGAGGTGTTGCCCTCCAGGCTAGATGAGGCCCATTTCCGCTGAGGCTTCTCGAGGCTAATCACATCTAACCACTGGAACTTCCAAAGGGTCCTTCACACCCTTGCTTCAAGTCCAGAAGTTCCCCGACATACCCGTCTCCACTCGAGAGAAAGCACGAGGGTCCCGCACACATCCGGGGGAGCCCCGTTTCCGCCTCCTAGCTCGAGATGAGGGATCCTTTCCCTGTTTCTTAGGGAAAGAATTCCCGGCGTTCCCGTCGCATCTCAAGAGGAGGCGCTCTCCACAGGAAAGGCGAGAGGAACTCCAGGGTCGTGCCACCATTCCAAGAGTCCCCCAGATGTGTCAGTCCATTCCAGAGGAACCTGTTTTCCCTGCACTGCCTTGACGTTCAAGCCGAGGATCGACTCCCACCACGTGTGCACGTGGGACAGCCCTGTGGGAAAGCCTCGTGGGAAAGCCTCGTGGGAAAGACTCGAGGGAAAAACATAGATCCTTTGATCCACGCGGCGGACTGCGTGACACTGCTGCTACCGCTCTGGAGGAAAGCGCAAGTGCATGCCCGCATTCGAGACGAGGACTGACTTCTCTGGGGAGACTCCAGAAATAGCCCAAGATCCATGCCAGCACTGGAGAGGAATCCTCAGGTTCCGGCCCCGACTCCACACAAGGTCTTAGGCCCCAGCATCGACGGGAGAGGAATCCCGAGAGGCCCCCGAGGAACTAGCATGGGGAATGGCCTTTCCTGAGGCCACCAGAGCGGGTCCCTGAGGTCCCCGTCGTAAGTCGAGAGCACCTGCCGCAACTCGAGAAAATCCAGGAGGTTTTGCCCTCCAGGCGTGTTGAAGCCCATTTCCGCTGAGGCTTCTCGAGGCTAATCACATCTAACCACTGGAACTTCCAAAGGGTCCTTCACACCCTTGCTGCAAGTCCAGAAGTTCCCCGACATACCCGTGTCCACTCGAGAGGAAGCACGAGGGTCCCGCACACATCTAGGGGGCCCTGTTTCCGCCTCCTAGCTCGAGATGAGGGATCCTTTCCCTGTTTCGTAGGGAAAGAATTCCCGGCGTTCCCGTCGCATCTCAAGAGGAGGCGCTCTCCACAGGAAAGGCGAGAGGAACTCCAGGGTCGTGCCACCATTCCAAGAGTCCCCCAGATGTGTCAGTCCATTCCAGAGGAACCTGTTTTCCCTGCACAGCCTTGACGTTCAAGCCGAGGATCGACTCCCACCACGTGTGCACGTGGGACAGCCCTGTGGGAAAGCCTCGTGGGAAAGCATCGTGGGAAAGACTCGAGGGAAAACCATAGATCTTTGATCCACGCGGCGGACTGCGTGACACTGCTGCTACCGCTCTGGAGGAGAGCGCAAGTGCATGACCGCATTCGAGACGAGGATTGACTCGCCTGGGGAGACTACAGAAGTAGCCCAAGATCCATGTCAGCACTGGAGAGGAATCGTCAGGTTCCGGCCCCGACTCCACAAAAGGTCTTAGGCCCCGGCATCGACGGGAGAGGAATCCCGAGAGGCCCCCGAGGAACTTGCATGGGGACTGGCCTTTCCTGAGGCCACCAGAGCGTGTCCCTGAGGTCCCCGTGGTAAGTCGAGAGCACCTGCCGCAACTCGAGAAAATCCAGGAGGTTTTGCCCTCCAGGCGAGATGAGGCCCATTTCCGCTGAGTCTTCTCGAGGCTAATCACATCTAACCACTGGAACGTCCAAAGGGTCCTTCACACCATTGCTGCAAGTCCAGAAGTTCCCCGACATACCCGTCTCCACTCGAGAGGAAGCACGAGGGTCCCGCACACATCCAGGGGAGCCCCGTTCCGCCTCCTAGCTCGAGATGAGGGATCCTTTCCCTGTTTCTTTAGAAAGAATTCCCGGCGTTCCCGTCGCATCTCAAGAGGAGGCGCTCTCCACAGGAAAGGCGAGAGGAACTCCAGGGTCGTGCCACCATTCCAAGCGTCCCCCAGATGTGTCAGTCCATTCCAGAGGAACCTGTTTTCCCTGCACTGCCTTGACGTTCAAGCCGAGGATCGACTCCCACCACGTGTGCACGGGGGACAGCCCTGTGGGAAAGCCTCGTGGGAAAGCCTCGTGGGAAAGACTCGAGGGAAAACCATAGATCCTTTGATCCACGCGGCGGACTGCGTGACACTGCTGCTACCGCTCTGGAGGAAAGCTCAAGTGCATGACCGCATTCGAGACGAGGACTGACTCCCCTGGGGAGTCTCCAGAAGTAGCCCAAAATCCATGTCCGCACTGGAGAGGAATCCTCAAGTTCCGGCCCCGACTCCACACAAGGTCTTAGGCCCCGGCATCGACAGGAGAGGAATCCCGAGAGGCCCCCGAGGAACTCGCATGGGGACTGGCCTTTCCTGAGGCCACCAGAGCGGGTCCCTGAGTTCCCCGTCGTAAGTCGAGAGCACCTGCCGCAACTCGAGAAAATCCAGGAGGTTTTGCCCTCCAGGCTAGATGAGGCCCATTTCCGCTGAGGCTTCTCAAGGCTAATCACATCTAACCACTGGAACTTCCAAAGGGTCCTTCACACCCTTGCTGCAAGTCCAGAAGTTCCCCGACATGCCCGTGTCCACTCGAGAGGATGCACGAGGGTCCCACACACATCCAGGGGAGGCCCGTTTCCGCCTCCTAGCTCGAGATGAGGGATCCTTTCCCTGTTTCGTAGGGAAAGAATTCCCGGCGTTCCCGTCGCATCTCAAGAGGAGGCGCTCTCCACAGGAAAGGCGAGAGGAACTCCAGGGTCGTGCCACCATTCCAAGAGTCCCCCAGATGTGTCTGTCCATTCCAGAGGAACCTGTTTTCCCTGCACTGCCTTGACGTTCAAGCCGAGGATCGACTCCCACCACGTGTGCACGTGGGACAACCCTGTGGGAAAGCCTCGTGGGAAAGCCTCGTGGGAAAGACTCGAGGGAAAACCATAGATCCTTTGATCCACGCGGCGGACTTCGTGACACTGCTGCTACCGCTCTGGAGGAAAGCGCAAGTGCATGACCGCATTCGAGACGAGGACTGACTACCCTGGGGAGACTCCAGAAGTAGCCCAAGATCCATGTCAGCACTGGAGAGGAATCCTCAGGTTCCGGCCCCGACTCCACAAAAGGTCTTAAGCCCCGGCATCAACGGGAGAGGAAACCCGAGAGGCCCCCGAGGAACTTGCATGGGGACTGGCCTTTCCTGAGGCCACCAGAGCGGGTCCCTGAGGTCCCCGTCGTAAGTCGAGAGCACCTACCGCAACTCGAGAAAATCCAGGAGGTGTTGCCCTCCAGGCGAGATGAGGCCCATTTCCGCTGAGGCTTCTCGAGGCTAATCACATCTAACCACTGGAACTTACAAAGGGTCCTTCACACCATTGCTGCAAGTCCAGAAGTTCCACGACATACCCGTCTCCACTCGAGAGGAAGCACGAGGGTCCCGCACACATCCAGGGGAGCCCCGATCCGCCTCCTAGCTCGAGATGAGGGATCCTTTCCCTGTTTCGTAGGGAAAGAATTCCCGGCGTTCCCGTCGCATCTCAAGAGGAGGCGCTCTCCACAGGAAAGGCGAGAGGAACTCCAGGGTGGTGCCACCATTGCAAGAGTCCCCCAGATGTGTCAGTCCATTCCAGAGGAACCTGTTTTACCTGCACTGCCTTGACGTTCAAGCCGAGGATCGACTCCAACCACGTGTGCCCGTGGGACAGCCCTGTGGAAAGCCTCGTGGGAAAGCCTCGTGGGAAAGCCTCGAGGGAAAACCATAGATCCTTTGATCCACGCGGCGGACTGCGTGACACTGCTGCTACCGCTCTGGAGGAAAGCGCAAGTGCATGCCCGCATTCGAGACGAGGACAGACTCCCCTGGGGAGACTCCAGAAGTAGCCCAAGATCCATGTCAGCACTGGAGAGGAATCCTCAGGTTCCGGCCCCGACTCCACACAAGGTCTTAGGCCCCGGCATCGACGGGAGAGGAATCCCGAGAGGCTCCCGAGGAACTCGCATGGGGACTGGCCTTTCCTGAGGCCGCCAGAGCGGGTCCCTGAGGTCCCCGTCGTAAGTCGAGAGCACCTGCCGCAACTCGAGAAAATCCAGGAGGTTTTGCCCTCCAGGCGTGTTTAGGCCCATTTCCGCTGAGGCTTCTCGAGGCTAATCACATCTAACCACTGGAACTTCCAAAGGGTCCTTCACACCCTTGCTGCAAGTCCAGAGGTACCCCGACATACCCGTGTCCACTCGAGAGGAAGCACGAGGGTCCCGCACACATCTAGGGGCCCCTGTTTCCGCCTCCTAGCTCGAGATGAGGGATCCTTTCCCTGTTTCATAGAGAAAGAATTCCCGGCGTTCCCGTCGCATCTCAAGAGGAGGCGCACTCCACAGGAAAGGCGAGAGGAACTCCAGGGTCGTGCCACCATTCCAAGAGTCCCCCAGATGTATCAGTCCATTCCAGAGGAACCTGTTTTCCCTGCACAGCCTTGACGTTCAAGCCGAGGATCGACTCCCACCACGTGTGCACGTGGGACAGCCCTGTGGGAAAGCCTCGTGGGAGAGCCTCGTGGGAAAGACTCGAGGGAAAACCATAGATCTTTGATCCACACGGCGGACTGCGTGACACTGCTGCTACCGCTCTGAAGGAAAGCGCAAGTGCATGACCGCATTCGAGACGAGGACTGACTCCCCTAGGGAGACTCCAGAAGTAGCCCAAGATCCATGTCAGCACTGGAGAGGAATCCTCAGGTTCCGGCCCCGACTCCACAAAAGGTCTTAGGCCCCGGCATCAACGGGAGAGGAATCCCGAGAGGCCCCCGAGGAACTTGCATGGGGACTGGCCTTTCCTGAGGCCACCAGAGCGGGTCCCTGAGGTCCCCGTGGTAAGTCGAGAGCACCTGCCGCAACTCGAGAAAATCCAGGAGGTTTTGCCCTCCAGGCGAGATGAGGCCCATTTCCGCTGAGGCTTCTCGAGGCTAATCACATCTAACCACTGGAACTTACAAAGGGTCCTTCACACCATTGCTGCAAGTCCAGAAGTTCCCCGACATACCCGTCTCCACTCGAGAGGAAGCACGAGGGTCCCGCACACATCCAGGGGAGCCCCGATCCGCCTCCTAGCTCGAGATGAGGGATCCTTTCCCTGTTTCGTAGGGAAAGAATTCCCGGCGTTCCCGTCGCATCTCAAGAGGAGGCACTCTCCACAGGAAAGGCGAGAGGAACTCCAGGGTCGTGCCACCATTCCAAGAGTCCCCCAGATGTGTCAGTCCATTCCAGAGGAACCTGTTTTCCCTGCACTGCCTTGACGTTCAAGCCGAGGATCGACTCCCACCACGTGTGCACGTGGGACAGCCCTGTGGGAAAGCCTCGTGGGAAAGCCTGGTGGGAAAGACTCGAGGGAAAGCCATAGATCCTTTGATCCACGCGGCGGACTGCGTGACACTGCTGCTACCGCTCTGGAGGAAAGCGCAAGTGCATTCCCACATTCGGGACGAGGACTGACTCCCCTGGGGAGACTCCAGAAGTAGCCCAAGATCCATGTCAGCACTGGAGAGGAATCCTCAGGTTCCGGCCCCGACTCCACACAAGGTCTTAGGCCCCGGCATCGACGGGAGAGGAATCCCGAGAGGCCCCCGAGGAACTCGCATGGGGACTGGCCTTTCCTGAGGCCACCAGAGCGGGTCCCTGAGGTCCCCGTCGTAAGTCGAGAGCACCTGCCGCAAGTCGACAAAATCCAGGAGGTGTTGCCTTCAAGGCGAGATGAGGCCCATTTCCGCTGAGGCTTCTCGAGGCTAAACACATCTAACCACTGGAACTTCCAAAGGGTCCTTCACACCCTTGCTGCAAGTCCAGAAATTCCCCGACATACCGTCTCCACTCGAGAGGAAGCACGAGGGTCCCGCACACATCCAAGGGAGCCCCGTTTCCGCCTCCTAGCTCGTGATGAGGGATCCTTTCCCTGTTTCGTAGGGAAAGAATTCCCGGCGTTCCCGTCGCATCTCAAGAGGAGGCGCTCTCCACAGGAAAGGCGAGAGAAACTTCAGGGTCGTGCCACCATTCCAAGAGTGCCCCAGATGTGTCAGTCCATTCCAGAGGAACCTGTTTTCTCTGCACTGCCTTGACGTTCAAGCCGAGAATCGACTCCCACCACGTGTGCACGTGGGACAGCCCTGTGGGACAGCCCTGTGGGAAAGCCTCATGGGAAAGCCTCGTGGGAAAGACTCAAGGGAAAACCATAGATCCTTTGATCCACGCGGCGGACTGCGTGACACTGCTGCTACCGCTCTGGAGGAAAGCGCAAGTGCATGCCCGCATTCGAGACGAGGACTGACTCCCCTGGGGAGACTCCAGAAGTAGCCCAAGATCCATGTCAGCACTGGAGAGGCATCCTCAGGTTCTGGCCCCGACTCCACACAAGGTCTTAGGCCCCGGCATCGACGGGACAGGAATCCCGAGAGGCCCCCGAGGAACTCGCATGGGGACTGGCCTTTCCTGAGGCCACCAGAGCGGGTCCCTGAGGTCCCCGTCGTAAGTAGAGAGCACCTGCAGCAACTCGAGAAAATCCAGGAGGTTTTGCCCTCCAGGCGAGATGAGGCCCATTTCCGCTGAGGCTTCTCGAGGCTAATCACATCTAACCACTGGAACTTCCAAAGGGTCCTTCACACCCTTGCTGCAACTCAAGAAGTTCCCCGACATACCCGTCTCCACTCGAGAGGAAGCACGAGGTTCCCGCACACATCCAGGGGAGCCCCGTTTCCGCCTCCTAGCTCGAGATGAGGGATCCTTTCCCTGTTTCGCAGGGAAAGAATTCCCGGCGTTCCCGTCGCATCTCAAGAGGAGGCGCTCTCCACAGGAAAGGCGAGAGGAACTCCAGGGTCGTGCCACCATTCCAAGAGTCCCCCAGATGTGTCAGTCCATTCCAGAGGAACCTGTTTTCCCTGCACTGCCTTGACGTCAAAGCCGAGGATCGACTCCCACCACGTGTGCACGTGGGACAGCCCTGTGGGAAAGCCTCGTGGGAAAGCCTCGTGGGAAAGACTCGAGGGAAAACCATAGATCCTTTGATCCACGCGGCGGACTGCGTGACACTGCTGCTACCGCTCTGGAGGAAAGCGCAAGTGCATGCCCGCATTCGAGACGAGGACTGACTCCCCTGGGGAGACTCCAGAAGTACCCCAAGATCCATGTCAGCACTGGAGAGGAATCCTCAGGTTCCGGCCCCGACTCCACACAAGGTCTTAGGCCCCGGCATCGACGGGAGAGGAATCCCGAGAGGCCCCCGAGGAACTCGCATGGGGACTGGCCTTTCCTGAGGCCACCAGAGCGGGTCCCTGAGGTCCCCGTCGTAAGTCGAGAGCACCTGCCGCAACTCGAGAAAATCCAGGAGGTTTTGCCCTCCAGGCGAGATGAGGCCCATTTCCGCTGAGGCTTCTCGAGGCTAATCACATCTAACCACTGGAATTTCCAAAGGGTCCTTCACACCCTTGCTGCAAGTCCAGAAGTTCCCCGACTTACCCGTGTCCACTCCAGAGGAAGCACGAGGGTCCCGCACACATCCAGGGGAGCCCCGTTTCCGCCTCCTAGCTCGAGATGAGGGATCCTTCCCCTTTTCGTAGGGAAAAAATTCCCGGCGTTCCCGTCGCATGTCAAGACGAGGCGCTCTCCACAGGAAAGGCGAGAGGAACTCCAGGGTCGTGCCACCATTGCAAGAGTCCCCCAGATGTGTCAGTCCATTCCAGAGGAAACTGTTTTCCCTGCACTGCCTTGACGTTCAAGCCGAGGATCGACTCCCACCACGTGTGCACGTTGGACAGCCCTGTGGAAAGCCTCGTGGGAAAGCCTCGTGGGAAAGACTCGAGGGAAAACCATAGATCCTTTGATCCACGCGGCGGACTGCGTGACACTGCTGCTACCGCTCTGGAGGAAAGCGCAAGTGCATGCCCGCATTCGAGACGAGGACTGACTCCCCTGGGGAGACTCCAGAAGTAGCCCAAGATCCATGTCAGCACTGGAGAGGAATCCTCAGGTTCCGGCCCCGACTCCACACAAGGTCTTAGGCCCCGGCATCGACGGGAGAGGAATCCCGAGAGGCCCCCGAGGAACTCGCATGGGGACTGGCCTTTCCTGAGGCCACCAGAGCGGGTCCCTGAGGTCCCCGTCGTAAGTCGAGAGCACCTGCCGCAACTCGAGAAAATCCAGGAGGTTTTGCCCTCCAGGCGAGATGAGGCCCATTTCCGCTGAGGCTTCTCGAGGCTAATCACATCTAACCACTGGAACTTACAAAGGGTCCTTCACACCCTTGCTGCAAGTCCAGAAGTTCCCCGACATACCCGTGTCCACTCGAGAGGAAGCACGAGGGTCCCGCACACATCCAGGGGAGCCCCGTTTCCGCCTCCTAGCTCGAGATGAGGGATCCTTCCCCTTTTCGTAGGGAAAGAATTCCCGGCGTTCCCGTCGCATCTCAAGAGGAGGCGCTCTCCACAGGAAAGGCGAGAGGAACTCTAGGGTCGTGCCACCATTCCAAGAGTCCCCCAGATGTGTCAGTCCATTCCAGAGGAACCTGTTTTCCCTGCACTGCCTTGATGTTCAAGCCGAGGATCGACTCCCACCACGTGTGCACGTGGGACAGCCCTGTGGGAAAGCCTCGTAGGAAAGCCTCGTTGGAAAGACTCGAGGGAAAACCAAAGATCCTTTGATCCACGCGGCGGACTGCGTGACACTGCTGCTACCGCTCTGGAGGAAAGCGCAAGTGCATGCCCGCATTGGAGGCGAGGACTGACTCCCCTGGGGAGACTCCAGAAGTACCCCAAGATCCATGTCAGCACTGGAGAGGAATCCTCAGGTTCCGGCCCCGACTCCACACAAGGTCTTAGGCCCCGGCATCGACTGGAGAGGAATCCCGAGAGCCCCCCCAGGAACTCGCATGGGGACTGGCCTTTCCTGAGGCCACCAGAGCGGGTCCCTGAGGTCCCCGTCGTAAGTCGAGAGCACCTGCCGCAACTCGAGAAAATCCAGGAGGTTTTGCCCTCCAGGTGAGATGAGGTCCATTTCCACTGTGGCTTCTCTAGGCTAATCACATCTAACCACTGGAACTTCCAAAGGGTCCTTCACACCCTTGCTGCAACTCAAGAAGTTCCCCGACATACCCGTCTCCACTCGAGAGGAAGCACGAGGGTCCCGCACACAACCAGGGGAGCCCCGTTTCCGCCTCCTAGCTCGAGATGAGGGATCCTATCCCTGTTTCGTAGGGAAAGAATTCCCGGCGTTCCCGTCGCACCTCAAGAGGAGGCGCTCTCCACAGGAAAGGGGAGAGGAACTCTAGGGTTGTGCCACCATTCCAAGAGTCCCCCAGATGTTCAGTCCATTCCAGAGGAACCTGTTTTCCCTGCACTGCATTGACGTTCAAGCCGAGGATCGACTCCCACCACGTGTGCACGTGGGACAGCCCTGTGGGAAAGCCTCGTGGGAAAGCCTCGTGGGAAAGACTCGAGGGAAACCATAGATCTTTGATCCACGCGGCGGACTGCGTGACACTGCTGCTACCGCTCTGGAGGAAAGCGCAAGTGCATGCACGCATTGGAGGCGAGGACTGAGTCCCCTGGGGAGACTCCAGAAGTACCCCAAGATCCATGTCAGCACTGGAAAGGAATCCTCAGGTTCCGGCCCCGACTCCACACAAGGTCTTATGCCCCGGCATCGACGGGAGAGGAATCCCGAGAGGCCCCCGAGGAACTCGCATGGGGACTGGCCTTTGCTGAGGCCACCAGAGCGGGTCCCTGAGGTCCCCGTCGTAAGTCGAGAGCACCTGCCGCAACTCGAGAAAATCCAGGAGGTTTTGCCCTCCAGGCGAGATGAGGCCCATTTCCGCTGAGGCTTCTCGAGTCTAATCACATCTAACGACTGGAACTTCCAAAGGGTCCTTCACACCCTTGCTGCAACTCAAGAAGTTCCCCGACATACCCGTCTCCACTCGAGACGAAGCACGAGGGTCCCGCACACATCCAGGGGAGCCCCGTTTCCGCCTCCTAGCTCGAGATGAGGGATCCTTTCCCTTTTTCGAAGGGAAAGAATTCCCGGCGTTCCCGTCGCATCTCAAGAGGAGGCGCTCTCCACAGGAAAGGCGAGAGGAACTCCAGGGTCGTACCACCATTCCAAGAGTCCCCCAGATGTGTCAGTCCATTCCAGAGGAACCTGTTTTCCTTGCACTGCCTCGACGTTCAAGCCGAGGATCGACTCCCACCACGTGTGAACGTGGGAGAGCCCTGTGGGAAAGCCTCGTGGGAAAGCCTCGTGGGAAAGGCTCGAGGGAAAACCAGAGATCCTTTTATCCACGCGCCGGACTGCGTGACACTGCTGCTACCGCTCTGGAGGAAAGCGCAAGTGCATGCCCGCATTCGAGACGAGGACTGACTCCCCTGGGGAGACTCCAGAAGTACCCCAAGATCCATGTCAGCACTGGAGAGGAATCCTCAGGTTCCGGCCCCGACTCCACACAAGGTCTTAGGCCCCGGCATTGCCGTGAGAGGAATCTCGAGAGGCCCCCGAGGAACTCGCCTGGGGACTGGCCTTTCCTGAGGCCACCAGAGCGGGTCCCTGAGGTCCCCTTCGTAAGTCGAGAGCACCTGCCGCAACTCGAGAAAATCCAGGAGGTTTTGCCCTCCAGGCGAGATGAGGCCCATTTCCGCTGAGGCTTCTCGAGGCTAATCACATCTAACCACTGGAACTTCCAAAGGGTCCTTCACACCCTTGCTGCAACTCAAGAAGTTCCCCGACATACTCGTCTATACTCGAGAGGAAGCACTAGGGTCTCGCACACATCCAGGGGAGCCCCGTTTTCGCCTCCTAGCTCGAGATGAGGGATCCTTTCCCTGTTTCGTAGGGAAAGAATTCCCGGCATTCCCATCGCATCTCAAGAGGAGGCGCTCTCCACAGGAAAGGCGAGAGGAACTCCAGGGTCGTGCCACCATTCCAAGAGTCCCCCAGATGTGTCAGTCCATTCCAGAGGAATCTGTTTTCCCTGCACTGCCTTGACGTTCATGCCGAGGATCGACTCCCACCACGTGTGCACGTGGGACAGCCCTGTGGGAAAGCCTCGTGGGAAAGCCTCGGGGGAAAGACACGAGGGAAAGTCATAGATCCTTTGATCCACGCGGGGGACTGCGTGACACTGCTGCTACCGCTCTGGAGGAAAGCGCAAGTGCATGCCCGCATTCGAGACGAGGACTGATTCCCCTGGGGAGACTCCAGAAGTACCCCAAGATCCAGGTCAGCACTGGAGAGGAATCCTCAGGTTCCGGCCCCGATTCCACACAAGGTCTTAGGCCCCAGCATTGCCGGGAGAGGCATCCCGAGAGGCCCCCGAGGAACTCGCATGGGGACTGGCCTTTCCTGAGGCCACCAGAGCGGGTCCCTGAGGTCCCCGTCGTTAGTCGAGAGCACCGGCCGCAACTCGAGAAAATCCAGGAGGTTTTGCCCTCCAGGCGAGATGAGGCCCATTTCCGCTGAGGCTTCTCGAGGCTAATCACATCTAACCACTGGAACTTCCAAAGGGTCCTTCACACCCTTGCTGCAACTCAAGAAGTTCCCCGACATACCCGTCTCCACTCGAGACGAAGCACGAGGGTCCCGCACACATCCAGGGGAGCCCCGTTTCCGCCTCCTAGCTCCAGATGCGGGATCCTTTCCCTGTTTCGAAGGGAAAGAATTCCCGGCGTTCCCGTCGCATCTCAAGAGGAGGCGCTCTCCACAGGAAAGGCGAGAGGAACTCCAGGGTCGTGCCACCATTCCATGAGTCCCCCAGATGTGTCAGTCCATTCCAGAGGAACCTGTTTTCCCTGCACTGCCTCGACATTCAAGCCGAGGATCGACTCCCACCACGTGTGCACGTGGGACAGCCCTGTGGGAAACCCTCGTGGGAAAGCCTCGAGGGAAAGCCATGGATCCTTTGATCCACTCGGCAGAATGCGTGACACTGCTGCTACCTCTCTGGAGGAAAGCGCAAGTGCATTCCCGCATTCGAGAAGAGGACTGACTCCCCTGGGGAGACTCCAGAATACCCCAAGATTCATGTCAGCACTGGAGAGGAATCCTCAGGTTCCAGGCCCGACTCCACACAAGGTCTTAGGCCCCGGCATCGACGGGAGAGGAATCCCGAGAGGCCCCCGAGGAACTCGCATGGGGACTGGCCTTTCCTGAGGCCACCAGAGCGGGTCCCTGAGGTCCCCCTCGTAAGTCGAGAGCACCTGCCGCAACTCGAGAAAATCCAGGAGGTTTTGCCCTCCAGGCGAGATGAGGCCCATTTCCGCTGAGGCTTCTCGAGGCTAATCACATCTAACCGCTGGAACTTCCAAACGGTCCTTCACACCCTTGCTGCAACTCACGAAGTTCCCCGACATACCCGTCTCCACTCGAGAGGAAGCACGAGGGTCCCGCACGCATCCAGGGAAGCCCCGTTTCTGCCTCCTAGCTCGAGATGAGGGATCCTTTCCCTGTTTCGAAGGGAAAGAATTCCCGGCGTTCCCGTCGCATCTCAAGAGGAGGCGCTCTCCACAGGAAAGGCGAGAGGAACTCCAGGGTCGTGCCACCATTCCAAGAGTCCCCCAGATGGGTCAGTCCATTCCAGAGGAACCTGTTTTCCCTACACTGCCTTGACGTTCAAGCTGAGGATCGACTCCCACCACGTGTGCACGTGGGACAGCCCTGTGGGAAAGCCTCGTGGGAAAGCCTCGAGGGAAAGACATAGATCCCTTGATGCACGCAGCGGAATGCGTGACACTGCTGCTACCGCTCTTGAGGGAAGCGCAAGTGCATGTCTGCATTCGAGACGAGGACTGACTCCCCTGGGGAGACTCCAGAAGTACCCAAAGATCCATGTCAGGACTGGAGAGGAATCCTCAGGTTCCGGCCCCGACTCCACACAAGTTCTTAGGCCCCGGCATCGACGGGAGAGGAAACCCGAGAGGCCCCCAAGGAACTCGCATGGGGACTGGCCTTTCCTGAGGCCACCAGAGCGGGTCCCTGACGTCCCCGTCGTAAGTCGAGAGCACCTGCCGCAACTCGAGTAAATCCAGGAGGTTTTGCCCTCCAGGCGAGATGAGGCCCATTTCCGCTGAGGCTTCTCGAGGCTAATCACACCTAACCACTGGAACTTCCAAAGGGTCCTTCACACCCTTGGTGCAACTCAAGAAGTTCCCCGACATACCCGACGCCACTCGAGAGGAAGAACGAGGGTCCCGCACACATCCAGGGGAGCCCCGTTTCCGCCTCATAGCTCGAGATGAGGGATCCTTTCCCTTTTTCGAAGGGAAAGAATTCCCGGCATTCCCGTCGCATCTCAAGAGGAGGCGCTCTCCACAGGAAAGGAGAGAGGAACTCCAGGGTCGTGCCACCATTCCAAGAGTCCCCCAGATGTGTCCGTCCATTCCAGAGGAACCTGTTTTCCCTGCACTACCTCGACGTTCAAGCCGAGGATCGACTCCCACCACGTGTGCACGTGGGACAGCCCTGTGGGAAAGCCTCGTGGGAAAGCCTCGTGGGAAAGACTCGAGGGAAAACCATAGATCCTTTGATCCACGCGGCGGACTGCGTGACACTGCTGCTACCGCTCTGGAGGAAAGCGCAAGTGCATGCCCCCATTCGAGACGAGGACTGACTCCCCTGGGGAGACTCCAGAAGTACCCCAAGATCCATGTCAGCACTGGAGAGGAATCCTCAGGTTCCGGCCACGACTCCACACAAGGTCTTAAGCCCCGGAATCGCCCGGAGTGGAATCCCGAGAGGCCCCCGAGGAACTCGCATGGGGACTGGCCTTTCCTGAGGCCACCAGAGCAGGTCCATGAGGTCCCCCTCGTAAGTCGAGACCACCTGCCGCAACTCGAGAAAATCCAGGAGGTTTTGCCCTCCAGGCGAGATGAGGCCCATTTCCGCTGAGGCTTCTCGAGGCTAATCATATCAAAACCACTGGAGCTTCCAAAGGGTCCTTCACACCCTTGCTGCAACTCAAGAAGTTCCCCGACATTCCCGACGCCACTCGAGAGGAAGCACGAGGGTCCCGCACATATCCAGGGGAGCCCCGTTTCCGCCTCCTAGCTCGAGATGAGGAATCCTTTCCCTGTTTGAAGGGAAGGAATTCCCGGTGTTCCCGTCGCATCTCAAGAGGAGGCGCTCTCCACAGGAAAGGCGAGAGGAACTCCAGGGTCGTGCCACCATTCCAAGAGTCCCCCAGATGTGTCAGTCCATTCCAGAGGAACCTGTTTTCCCTGCACTGCCTCGACGTTCAAGCCGAGGATCGACTCCCACCATGCGTGCACGTGGGACAGCCCTGTGGGAAAGCCTCGTGGGAAAGCCTCGTGGGAAAGACTCGAGGGAAAACCATAGATCATTTGATCCACGCGGCGGACTGCGTGACACAGCTGCTACCGCTCTAGAGGAAAGCGCAAATGCATGCCCACATTCGAGACGAGGACTGACTCCCCTGGGGAGACTCCAGAAGTACCCCAAGATCCATGTCAGCAATGGAGAGGAATCCTCAGGTTCCGGCCCCGACTCCACACAAGGTCTTAGGCCCTGGCATCGACGGGAGAGGAATCCCAAGAGGCCCCCGAGGAAATCGCATGGGGACTGGCCTTTCCTGAAGCCACCAGAGCGGGTCCCTGAGGTCCCCGTCGTAAGTCGAGAGCACCTGCCGCAACTCGAGAAAATCCAGGAGGTTTTGCCCTCCAGGGGAGATGAGGCCCATTTCCACTGAGGCTTCTCGAGGCTAATCACATCTAACCGCAGGAACTTCCAAAGGGTCCTTCACACCCTTGCTGCAACTCAAGAAGTTCCCCGACATACCCGTCTCCACTCGAGAGAAAGCACGAGGGTCCCGCACACATCCAGGGGAGCCCCGTTTCCGCCTCCTAGCTCGAGATGAGGGATCCTTTCCCTGTTTCGTAGGGAAAGAATTCCCGGCGTTCCCGTCGCATCTCAAGAGGAGGCACTCTCCACAGGAAAGGCGAGAGGAACTCCAGGGTCGTGCTACCATTCCAAGAGTCCCCCAGATGTGTCAGTCCATTCCAGAGGAACCTGTTTTCCCTGCACTGCCTTGACGTTCAAGCCGAGGATCGACTCCCACCACGTGTGCACGTGGGACAGCCCTGTGGGAAAGCCTCGTGGGAAAGCCTCGAGGGAAAGCCATAGATCCCTTGATGCATGCGGCGGAATGCGTGACACTGCTGCTACCGCTCTGGAGGGAAGCGCAAGTGCATGTCTGCATTCGAGACGAGGACTGACTCCCCATGGGAGACTCCAGATGTACCCCAAGATACATGTCAGCACTGGAGAGGAATCCTCAGGTTCCGGCCCCGACTCCACACAAGGTCTTAGGCCCCGGCATCGACGGGAGAGGAATCCCGAGAGGCCCCCGAGGAACTCGCATGGGGACTGGCCTTTCCTGAGGCCACCAGAGCGGGTCCCTGAGGTCCCCGTCGTAAGTCGAGATCACCTGCCGCAACTCGAGAAAATCCAGGAGGTTTTGCCCTCCAGGCGAGATGAGGCCCATTTCCGCTGAGGCTTCTCGAGGCTAATCACATCTAACCACTGGAACTTCCAAAGGGTCCTTCACACCCTTGCTGCAACTCAAGAAGTTCCCCGACATTCCCGACGCCACTCGAGAGGAAGCACGAGGGTCCCGCACACATCCAGGGGAGCCCCGTTTCCGCCTCCTAGCTCGAGATGAGGAATCCTTTCCCTGTTTGAAGGGAAGGAATTCCCGGTGTTCCCGTCGCATCTCAAGAGGAGGCGCTATCCACAGGAAAGGCGAGAGGAACTCCAGGGTCGTGCCACCATTCCAAGAGTCCCCCAGATGTGTCAGTCCATTCCAGAGGAACCTGTTTTCCCTGCACTGCCTCGACGTTCAAGCCGAGGATCGACTCCCACCATGCGTGCACGTGGGACAGCCCTGTGGGAAAGCCTCGTGGGAAAGCCTCGTGGGAAAGACTCGAGGGAAAACCATAGATCATTTGATCCACGCGGCGGACTGCGTGACACTGCTGCTACCGCTCTAGAGGAAAGCGCAAATGCATGCCCACATTCGAGACGAAGACTGACTCCCCTGGGGAGACTCCAGAAGTACCCCAAGATCCATGTCAGCAATGGAGAGGAATCCTCAGGTTCCGGCCCCGACTCCACACAAGGTCTTAGGCCCCGGCATCGACGGGAGAGGAATCCCGAGAGGCCCCCGAGGAAATCGCATGGGGACTGGCCTTTCCTGAAGCCACCAGAGCGGGTCCCTGAGGTCCCCGTCGTAAGTCGAGAGCACCTGCCGCAACTCGAGAAAATCCAGGAGGTTTTGCCCTCCAGGGGAGATGAGGCCCATTTCCACTGAGGCTTCTCGAGGCTAATCACATCTAACCGCAGGAACTTCCAAAGGGTCCTTCACACCCTTGCTGCAACTCAAGAAGTTCCCCGACATACCCGTCTCCACTCGAGAGGAAGCACGAGGGTCCCGCACACATCCAGGGGAGCCCCGTTTCCGCCTCCTAGCTCGAGATGAGGGATCCTTTCCCTGTTTCGTAGGGAAAGAATTCCCGGCGTTCCCGTCGCATCTCAAGAGGAGGCACTCTCCACAGGAAAGGCGAGAGGAACTCCAGGGTCGTGCTACCATTCCAAGAGTCCCCCAGATGTGTCAGTCCATTCCAGAGGAACCTGTTTTCCCTGCACTGCCTTGACGTTCAAGCCGAGGATCGACTCCCACCACGTGTGCACGTGGGACAGCCCTGTGGGAAAGCCTCGTGGGAAAGCCACGTGGGAAAGACTCGAGGGAAAACCATGGATCCTTTGATCCACGCGGCGGACTGCGTGACACTGCTGCTACCGCTCTGGAGGAAAGCGCAAGTGCATATCTTCATTCGAGACGAGGACTGACTCCCCTGGGGAGACTCCAGAAGTACCCCAAGATCCATGTCAGCACTGGAGAGGAATCCTCAGGTTCCGGCCCCGACTCCACACAAGGTCTTAGGCCCCGGCATCGCCAGGAGAGGAATCCCGAGAGGCCCCCGAGGAACTCGCATGGGGACTGGCCTTTCCTGAGGCCACCAGAGCGGGTCCCTGAGGTCCCCGTCGTAAGTCGAGAGCACCTGCCGCAACTCGAGAAAATCCAGGAGGTTTTGCCCTCCAGGCGAGATGAGGACAATTTCCGCTGAGGCTTCTCAAGGCTAATCACATCTAACCGCTGGAACTTCCAAAGGGTCCTTCACACCCTTGCTGCAACTCAAGAAGTTCCCCGGCATACCCGTCTCCACTCGAGAGGAAGCACGAGGGTCCCGCACACATCCAGGGGAGCCCCGTTTCCGCCTCCTAGCTCGAGATGAGGGATTCTTTCCCTGTTTCGAAGGGAAAGAATTCCCGGCGTTCCCGTCGCATCTCAAGAGGAGGCGCTCTCCACAGGAAAGGCGAGAGGAACTCCAGGGTCGTGCCACCATTCCAAGAGTCCCCCAGATGGGTCAGTCCATTTCAGAGGAACCTGTTTTCCCTGCACTGCCTTGACGTTCAAGCCGAGGATCGACTCCCACCACGTGTGCACGTGGGACAGCCCTGTGGGAAAGCCTCGTGGGAAAGCCTCGAGGGAAAGCCATAGATCCCTTGATGCATGCGGCGGACTGCGTGACACTGCTGCTACCGCTCTGGAGGGAAGCGCAAGTGCATGTCTGCATTCGAGACGAGGACTGACTCCCCATGGGAGACTCCAGATGTACCCCAAGATACATGTCAGCACTGGAGAGGAATCCTCAGGTTCCGGCCCCGACTCCACACAAGGTCTTAGGCCCCGGCATCGACGGGAGAGGAATCCCGAGAGGCCCCCGAGGAACTCGCATGGGGACTGGCCTTTCCTGAGGCCACCAGAGCGGGTCCCTGAGGTCCCCCTCGTAAGTCGAGAGCACCTGCCGCAACTCGAGAAAATCCAGGAGGTTTTGCCCTCCAGGCGAGATGAGGCGCATTTCCGCTGAGGCTTCTCGAGGCTAATCACATCTAACCACTGGAACTTCCAAAGGGTCCTTCACACCCTTGCTGCAACTCAAGAAGTTCCCCGACATACCCTTCTCCACTCGAGAGGAAGCACGAGGGTCCCGCACACATCCAGGGGAGCCCCGTTTCCGCCTCCTAGCTCGAGATGAGGGATCCTTTCCCTTTTTCGAAGGGAAAGAATTCCTGGCGTTCCCGTCGCATCTCAAGAGGAGGCGCTCTCCACAGGAAAGGCGAGAGGAACTCCAGGGTCGTGCCACCATTCCAAGAGTCCACCAGATGTGTCCGTCCATTCCAGAGGAACCTGTTTTCCCTGCACTGCCTCGACGTTCAAGTCGAGGATCGACTCCCACCACGTGTGCACGTGGGACAGCCCTGTGGGAAAGCCTCGTGGGAAATCCTCGTGGGAAAGGCTCGAGGGAAAACCATAGATCCTTTGATCCACGCGGCGGACTGCGTGACACTGCTGCTACCGCTCTGGAGGAAAGCGCAAGTGCATGCCCGCATTCGAGACGAGGACTGACTCCCCTGGGGAGACTCCAGAAGTACCCCAAGATCCATGTCAGCACTGGAGAGGAATCCTCAGGTTCCGGCCCCGACTCCACACAAGGTCTTAGGCCCCGGCATCGACGGGAGAGGAATCCCGAGAGGCCCCCGAGGAACTCGCATGGGGACTGGCCTTTCCTGAGGCCACCAGAGCGGGTCCCTGAGGTCCCCGTCGTAAGTCGAGAGCACCTGCCGCAACTCGAGAAAATCCAGGAGGTTTTGCCCTCCAGGCGAGATGAGGCCCATTTCCGCTGAGGCTTCTCGAGGCTAATCACGTCTAACCGCTGGAACTTCCAAAGGGTCCTTCACACCCTTGCTGCAACTCAAGAAGTTCCCCGACATACTCGTCTCCACTCGAGAGGAAGCACGAGGGTCCCGCACACATCCAGGGGAGCCCCGTTTTCGCCTCCTTGCTCGAGATGAGGGATCCTTTCCCTTTTTCGAAGGGAAAGAATTCCCGGCGTTCCCGTCGCATCTCAAGAGGAGGCGCTCTCCACAGGAAAGGCGAGAGGAACTCCAGGGTCGTGCCACCATTCCAAGAGTCCCCCAGATGTGTCCGTCCATTCCAGAGGAACCTGTTTTCCCTGCACTGCCTCGACGTTCAAGCCGAGGATCGACTCCCACCACGTGTGCACGTGGGACAGCCCTGTGGGAAACCCTCGTGGGAAAGCCTCGAGGGAAAGCCATAGATCCCTTGATCCACTCGGCAGAATGCGTGACACTGCTACTACCGCTCTGGAGGAAAGCGCAAGTGCATGCCCGCATTCGAGACGAGGCCTGACTCCCCTGGGGAGACTCCAGAAGTACCCCAAGATCCATGTCAGCACTGGAGAGGAATCCTCAGGGTCCAGCCCCGACTCCACACAAGGTCTTAGGACCCGGCATCGACGGGAGAGGAATCCCGAGAGGCCCCCGAGGAACTCGCATGGGGACTGGCCTTTCCTGAGGCCACCAGAGCGGGTCCCTGAAGTCCCCCTCGTAAGTCGAGAGCACCTGCCGCAACTCGAGAAAATCCAGGAGGTTTTGCCCTCCAGGCGAGATGAGGCCCATTTCCACTGAGGCTTCTCGAGGCTAATCACATCTAACCGCTGGGACTTCCAAAGGGTCCTTCACACTCTTGCTGCAACTCAAGAATTTCCCGGACATACCCGTCTCCACTCGAGAGGAAGCACGAGGGTCCCGCACACATCCAGGGGAGCCCCGTTTCCGCCTCCTAGCTCGAGATGAGGGATCCTTTCCCTGTTTCGTAGGGAAAGAAGTCCCGGCGTTCCCGTCACATCTCAAGAGGAGGCGCTCTCCACAGGAAAGGCTAGAGGAACTCCAGGGTCGTTCCACCATTCCAAGAGTCCCCCAGATGTGTCAGTCCATTTCAGAGGAACCTGTTTTCCCTGCACTGCCTTGACGTTCAAGCCGAGGATCGACTCCCACCACGTGTGCACGTGGGACAGCCCTGTGGGAAAGCCTCGTGGGAAAGCCTCGAGGGAAAGCCATAGATCCCTTGATGCACGCGGCGGACTGCGTGACACTGCTGCTACCGCTCTGGAGGGAAGCGCAAGTGCATGTCTGCATTCGAGACGAGGACTGACTCCCCTGGGGAGACTCCAGAAGTACCCCAAGATCCATGTCAGCACTGGAGAGGAATCCTCAGGTTCCGGCCGCGACTCCACACAAGGTCTTAGGCCCCGGCATCGACGTGAGAGGAATCCCGAGAGGCCCCCGAGGAACTCGCATGGGGACTGGGCTTTCCTGAGGCTACCACAGCGGGTCCCTGAGGTCCCCGTCGTAAGTCGAGAGCACCTGCCGCAACTCGAGAAAATCCAGGAGGTTTTGCCCTCCAGGCGAGATGAGGCCCATTTCCGCTGAGGCTTCTCGAGGCTAATCACATCTAACCACTGGAACTTCCAAAGGGTCCTTCACACCCTTGCTGCAACTCAAGAAGTTCCCCGACATACCCGTCTCCACTCGAGAGGAAGCACGAGGGTGCCGCACACATCCAGGGGAGCCCCGTTTCCGCCTCCTAGATCGAGATGAGGGATCCTTTCCCTGTTTCGTAGGGAAAAAATTCCCGGCGTTCCCGTCACATCTCAAGAGGAGGCGCTCTCCACAGGAAAGGCGAGAGGAACTCCAGGGTCGTGCCACCATTCCAAGAGTCCCCCAGATGTGTCAGTCCATTCCAGAGGAACCTGTTTTCCCTGCACTGCCTTGACGTTCAAGCCGAGGATCGACTGCCACCACGTGTGCACGTGGAACAGCCCTGTGGGAAACCCTCGTGGGAAAGCCTCGAGGGAAAGCCATAGATCCCTTGATCCACTTGGCAGAATGCGTGACACTGCTGCTACCGCTCTGGAGGAAAGCGCAAGTGCATGCCCGCATTCGAGACGAGGACTGACTCCCCTGGGGAGACTCCAGAAGTACCCCAAGATACATGTCAGCACTGGAGAGGAATCCTCAGGTTACAGCCCCGACTCCACACAAGGTCTTAGGCCCCGGCATCGACGGGAGAGGAATCCCGAGAGCCCCCCGAGGAACTCGCATGGGGACTGGCCTTTCCTGAGGCCACCAGAGCGGGTCCCTGAGGTCCCCGTCGTAAGTCGAGAGCACCTGCCGCAACTCGAGAAAATCCAGGAGGTTTTGCCCTCCAGGCGAGATGAGGCCCATTTCCGCTGAGGCTTCTCAAGGCTAATCACATCTAACCGCTGGAACTTCCAAAGGGTCCTTCACACCCTTGCTGCAACTCTAGAAGTTCCCCGGCATACCCGTCTCCACTCGAGAGGAAGCACGAGGGTCCCGCACACATCCAGGGGAGCCCCGTTTCCGCCTCCTAGCTCGAGATGAGGGATTCTTTCCCTGTTTCGAAGGGAAAGAATTCCCGGCGTTTCCGTCGCATCTCAAGAGGAGGCGCTCTCCACAGGAAAGGCGAGAGGAACTCCAGGGTCGTGCCACCATTCCAAGAGTCCCCCAGATGGGTCAGTCCATTTCAGAGGAACCTGTTTTCCCTGCACTGCCTTGACGTTCAAGCCGAGGATCGACTCCCACCACGTGTGCACGTGGGACAGCCCTGTGGGAAAGCCTCGTGGGAAAGCCTCGAGGGAAAGCCATAGATCCCTTGATGCATGCGGCGGAATGCGTGACACTGCTGCTACCGCTCTGGAGGGAAGCGCAAGTGCATGTCTGCATTCGAGACGAGGACTGACTCCCCATGGGAGACTCCAGATGTACCCCAAGATACATGTCAGCACTGGAGAGGAATCCTCAGGTTCCGGCCCCGACTCCACACAAGGTCTTAGGCCCCGGCATCGACGGGAGAGGAATCCCGAGAGGCCCCCGAGGAACTCGCATGGGGACTGGCCTTTCCTGAGGCCACCAGAGCGTTTCCCTGAGGTCCCCCTCGTAAGTCGAGAGCACCTGCCGCAACTCGAGAAAATCCAGGAGGTTTTGCACTCCAGGCGAGATGAGGCGCATTTCCGCTGAGGCTTCTCGAGGCTAATCACATCTAACCACTGGAACTTCCAAAGGGTCCTTCACACCCTTGCTGCAACTCAAGAAGTTCCCCGACATACCCTTCTCCACTCGAGAGGAAGCACGAGGGTCCCGCACACATCCAGGGGAGCCCCGTTTCCGCCTCCTAGCTCGAGATGAGGGATCCTTTCCCTTTTTCGAAGGGAAAGAATTCCTGGCGTTCCCGTCGCATCTCAAGAGGAGGCGCTCTCCACAGGAAAGGCGAGAGGAACTCCAGGGTCGTGCCACCATTCCAAGAGTCCACCAGATGTGTCCGTCCATTCCAGAGGAACCTGTTTTCCCTGCACTGCCTCGACGTTCAAGTCGAGGATCGACTCCCACCACGTGTGCACGTGGGACAGCCCTGTGGGAAAGCCTCGTGGGAAATCCTCGTGGGAAAGGCTCGAGGGAAAACCATAGATCCTTTGATCCACGCGGCGGACTGCGTGACACTGCTGCTACCGCTCTGGAGGAAAGCGCAAGTGCATGCCCGCATTCGAGACGAGGACTGACTCCCCTGGGGAGACTCCAGAAGTACCCCAAGATCCATGTCAGCACTGGAGAGGAATCCTCAGGTTCCGGCCCCGACTCCACACAAGGTCTTAGGCCCCGGCATCGACGGGAGAGGAATCCCGAGAGGCCCCCGAGGAACTCGCATGGGGACTGGCCTTTCCTGAGGCCACCAGAGCGGGTCCCTGAGGTCCCCGTCGTAAGTCGAGAGCACCTGCCGCAACTCGAGAAAATCCAGGAGGTTTTGCCCTCCAGGCGAGATGAGGCCCATTTCCGCTGAGGCTTCTCGAGGCTAATCACGTCTAACCGCTGGAACTTCCAAAGGGTCCTTCACACCCTTGCTGCAACTCAAGAAGTTCCCCGACATACTCGTCTCCACTCGAGAGGAAGCACGAGGGTCCCGCACACATCCAGGGGAGCCCCGTTTTCGCCTCCTTGCTCGAGATGAGGGATCCTTTCCCTTTTTCGAAGGGAAAGAATTCCCGGCGTTCCCGTCGCATCTCAAGAGGAGGCGCTCTCCACAGGAAAGGCGAGAGGAACTCCAGGGTCGTGCCACCATTCCAAGAGTCCCCCAGATGTGTCCGTCCATTCCAGAGGAACCTGTTTTCCCTGCACTGCCTCGACGTTCAAGCCGAGGATCGACTCCCACCACGTGTGCACGTGGGACAGCCCTGTGGGAAACCCTCGTGGGAAAGCCTCGAGGGAAAGCCATAGATCCCTTGATCCACTCGGCAGAATGCGTGACACTGCTACTACCGCTCTGGAGGAAAGCGCAAGTGCATGCCCGCATTCGAGACGAGGCCTGACTCCCCTGGGGAGACTCCAGAAGTACCCCAAGATCCATGTCAGCACTGGAGAGGAATCCTCAGGGTCCAGCCCCGACTCCACACAAGGTCTTAGGACCCGGCATCGACGGGAGAGGTATCCCGAGAGGCCCCCGAGGAACTCGCATGGGGACTGGCCTTTCCTGAGGCCACCAGAGCGGGTCCCTGAAGTCCCACTCGTAAGTCGAGAGCACCTGCCGCAACTCGAGAAAATCCAGGAGGTTTTGCCCTCCAGGCGAGATGAGGCCCATTTCCACTGAGGCTTCTCGAGGCTAATCACATCTAACCGCTGGGACTTCCAAAGGGTCCTTCACACTCTTGCTGCAACTCAAGAATTTCCCGGACATACCCGTCTCCACTCGAGAGGAAGCACGAGGGTCCCGCACACATCCAGGGGAGCCCCGTTTCCGCCTCCTAGCTCGAGATGAGGGATCCTTTCCCTGTTTCGTAGGGAAAGAATTCCCGGCGTTCCCGTCACATCTCAAGAGGAGGCGCTCTCCACAGGAAAGGCGAGAGGAACTCCAGGGTCGTTCCACCATTCCAAGAGTCCCCCAGATGTGTCAGTCCATTTCAGAGGAACCTGTTTTCCCTGCACTGCCTTGACGTTCAAGCCGAGGATCGACTCCCACCACGTGTCCACGTGGGACAGCCCTGTGGGAAAGCCTCGTGGGAAAGCCTCGAGGGAAAGCCATAGATCCCTTGATGCACGCGGCGGACTGCGTGACACTGCTGCTACCGCTCTGGAGGGAAGCGCAAGTGCATGTCTGCATTCGAGACGACGACTGACTCCCCTGGGGAGACTCCAGAAGTACCCCAAGATCCATGTCAGCACTGGAGAGGAATCCTCAGGTTCCGGCCGCGACTCCACACAAGGTCTTAGGCCCCGGCATCGACGTGAGAGGAATCCCGAGAGGCCCCCGAGGAACTCGCATGGGGACTGGGCTTTCCTGAGGCTACCACAGCGGGTCCCTGAGGTCCCCGTCGTAAGTCGAGAGCACCTGCCGCAACTCGAGAAAATCCAGGAGGTTTTGCCCTCCAGGCGAGATGAGGCCCATTTCCGCTGAGGCTTCTCGAGGCTAATCACATCTAATCACTGGAACTTCCAAAGGGTCCTTCACACCCTTGCTGCAACTCAAGAAGTTCCCCGACATACCCGTCTCCACTCGAGAGGAAGCACGAGGGTGCCGCACACATCCAGGGGAGCCCCGTTTCCGCCTCCTAGATCGAGATGAGGGATCCTTTCCCTGTTTCGTAGGGAAAAAATTCCCGGCGTTCCCGTCACATCTCAAGAGGAGGCGCTCTCCACAGGAAAGGCGAGAGGAACTCCAGGGTCGTGCCACCATTCCAAGAGTCCCCCAGATGTGTCAGTCCATTCCAGAGGAACCTGTTTTCCCTGCACTGCCTTGACGTTCAAGCCGAGGATCGACTGCCACCACGTGTGCACGTGGAACAGCCCTGAGGGAAACCCTCGTGGGAAAGCCTCGAGGGAAAGCCATAGATCCCTTGATCCACTTGGCAGAATGCGTGACACTGCTGCTACCGCTCTGGAGGAAAGCGCAAGTGCATGCCCGCATTCGAGACGAGGACTGACTCCCCTGGGGAGACTCCAGAAGTACCCCAAGATACATGTCAGCACTGGAGAGGAATCCTCAGGTTACAGCCCCGACTCCACACAAGGTCTTAGGCCCCGGCATCGACGGGAGAGGAATCCCGAGAGCCCCCCGAGGAACTCGCATGGGGACTGGCCTTTCCTGAGGCCACCAGAGCGGGTCCCTGAGGTCCCCGTCGTAAGTCGAGAGCACCTGCCGCAACTCGAGAAAATCCAGGATGTTTTGCCCTCCAGGCGAGATGAGGCCCATTTCCGCTGAGGCTTCTCGAGGCTAATCACATCTAACCACTGGAACTTCCAAAGGGTCCTTCACACCCTTGCTGCAACTCAAGAAGTTCCCCGACATACCCGTCTCCACTCGAGAGGAAGCACGAGGGTCCCGCACACATCCAGGGGAGCCCCGTTTCCGCCTCCTAGCTCGAGATGAGGGATTCTTTCCCTGCTTCGTTGGGAAAGAATTCCCGGCGTTCCCGTCGCATCTCAAGAGGAGGCGCTCTCCACAGGAAAGGCGAGAGGAATTCCAGGGTCGTGCCACCATTCCAAGAGTCCCCCAGATGTGTCAGTCCATTCCAGAGGAACCTGTTTTCCCTGCACTGCCTTGACGTTCAAGCCGAAGATCGACTCCCACCACGTGTGCACGTGGGACAGCCCTGTGGGAAAGCCTCTTGGGAAAGCCTCGAGGGAAAGCCATAGATCCCTTGATGCACGCGGCGGAATGTGTGACACTGCTGCTACCGCTTTGGAGGGAAGCGCAAGTGCATGTCTGCATTCGAGATGAGGACTGACTCCCCTGGGGAGACTCCAGAAGTACCCCAAGATCCATGTCAGCACTGGAGAGGAATCCTCAGGTTCCGGCCCCGACTCCACACAAGGTCTTAGGCCCCGGCATCGACGGAGAGGAATCCTGAGAGGCCCCCAAGGAACTCGCATGGGGACTGGCCTCTCCTGAGGCCACCAGAGCGGGTCCCGGAGGTCCCCGTCGTAAGTCGAGAGCACCTGCCGCAACTCCAGAAAATCCAGGAGGTTTTGCCCTCCAGGCGAGATGAGGCCCATTTCCGCTGAGGCTTCTCGAGGCTAATCACATCTAACCACTGGAACTTCCAAAGGGTCCTTCACACCCTTGCTGCAACTCAAGAAGTTCCCCGACATACCCGACTCCACTCGAGAGGAAGAATTAGGGTCCCGCACACATCCAGGGGAGCCCCGTTTCCGCCTCCTAGCTCGAGATGAGGGATCCTTTCCCTTTTTCGAAGGGAAAGAATTCCCGGCGTTCCCGTCGCATCTCAAGAGGAGGCGCTCTCCACAGGAAAGGCGAGAGGAACTCCAGGGTCGTGCCACCATTCCAAGAGTCCCCCAGATGTGTCCGTCCATTCCAGAGGAACCTGTTTTCCCTGCACTGCCTCGACGTTCAAGCCGAGGATCGACTCCCACCACGTGTGTACGTGGGACTCCCTGTGGGAAAGCCTCGTGGGAAAGCCTCGTGGGAAAGACTCGAGGGAAAACCATAGATCCTTTGATCCACGCGGCGGACTGCGTGACACTGCTGCTACCGCTCTGGAGGAAAGCGCAAGTGCATGCCCGCATTCGAGACGAGGACTGACTGCCCTGTGGAGACTCCAGAAGTACCCCAAGATCCATGTCAGCACTGGAGAGGAATCCTCAGGTTCCGGCCCCGACTCCACACAAGGTCTTAGGCCCCGGCATCGACGGGAGAGGAATCCCGAGAGGCCCCCGAGGAACTCGCATGGGGACTGGCCTTTCCTGAGGCCACCAGAGCGGGTCCCTGAGGTCCCCGTCGTAAGTCGAGAGCACCTGCCGCAACTCGAGAAAATCCAGGAGGTTTTGCCCTCCAGGCGAGATGAGGCCCATTTCCGCTGAGGCTTCTCGAGGCTAATCACATCTAACCGCTGGAACTTCCAAAGGGTCCTTCACACCCTTGCTGCAACTCTAGAAGTTCCCCGACATACCCGTCTCCACTCGAGAGGAAGCACGAGGGTCCCGCACACATCCAGGGGAGCCCCGTTTTCGCCTCCTAGCTCGAGATGAGGGATCCTTTCCCTGTTTCGTAGGGAAGGAATTCCCGGCGTTCCCGACGCATCTCAAGAGGAGGCGCTCTCCACAGGAAAGGCGAGAGGAACTCCAGGGTCGTTCCACCATTCCAAGAGTCCCCCAGTTGTGTCAGCCCATTCCAGAGGAACCTGTTTTCCCTGCACTGCCTTGACGTTCAAGCCGAGGATCGACTCCCACCACGTGTGCACGTGGGACAGCCCTGTGGGAAAGCCTCGTGGGAAAGCCTCGAGGGAAAGCCATAGATCCCTTGAGGCACGCGGCGGACTGCCTGACACTGCTGCTACCGCTCTGGAGGGAAGCGCAAGTGCATGTCTGCATTCGAGACGAGGACTGACTCCCCTGGGGAGACTCCAGAAGTACCCCAAGATCCATGTCAGCACTGGAGAGGAATCCTCAGGTTCCGGCCGCGACTCCACACAAGGTCTTAGGCCCCGGCATCGACGTGAGAGGAATCCCGAGAGGCCCCCGAGGAACTCGCATGGGGACTGGGCTTTCCTGAGGCTACCACAGCGGGTCCCTGAGGTCCCCGTCGTAAGTCGAGAGCACCTGCCGCAACTCGAGAAAATCCAGGAGGTTTTGCCCTCCAGGCGAGATGAGGCCCATTTCCGCTGAGGCTTCTCGAGGCTAATCACATCTAACCACTGGAACTTCCAAAGGGTCCTTCACACCCTTGCTGCAACTCAAGAAGTTCCCCGACATACCCGTCTCCACTCGAGAGGAAGCACGAGGGTCCCGCACACATCCAGGGGAGCCCCGTTTCCGCCTCCTAGCTCGAGATGAGGGATCCTTTCCCTGTTTCGTAGGGAAAGAATTCCAGGCGTTCCCGTCGCATCTCAAGAGGAGGCGCTCTCCACAGGAAAGGCGAGAGGAACTCCAGGGTCGTGCCACCATTCCAAGAGTCCCCCAGATGTGTCAGTCCATTCCAGAGGAACCTGTTTTCCCTGCACTGCCTTGACGTTCAAGCCGAGGATCGACTGCCACCACGTGTGCACGTGGGACAGCCCTGTGGGAAGCCCTCGTGGGAAAGCCTCGAGGGAAAGCCATAGATACCTTGATCCACTTGGCAGAATGCGTGACACTGCTGCTACCGCTCTGGAGGAAAGCGCAAGTGCATGCCCGCATTCGAGACGAGGACTGACTCCTCTGGGGAGACTCCAGAAGTACCCCAAGATCCATGTCAGCACTGGAGAGGAATCCTCAGGTTCCAGCCCCGACTCCACACAAGGTCTTAGGCCCCGGCATCGACGGGAGAGGAATCCCGAAAGGCCCCCGAGAAACTCGCATGGGGACTGGCCTTTCCTGAGGCCACCAGAGCGGGTCCCTGAGGTCCCCGTCGTAAGTCGAGAGCACCTGCCGCAACTCGAGAAAATCCAGGATGTTTTGCCCTCCAAGCGAGATGAGGCCTATTTCCGCTGAGGCTTCTCGAGGCTAAACACATCTAACCACTGGAACTTACAAAGGGTCCTTCACACCCTTGCTGCAAGTCCAGAAGTTCCCCGACATACCCGTGTCCACTGGAGAGGAAGCACGAGGGTCCCGCACACATCCAGGGGAGCCCCGATTCTGCCTCCTAGCTCGAGATGAGGGATCCTTTCCCTGTTTCGTAGGGAAAGAATTCCCGGCGTTCCCGTCGCATGTCAAGAGGAGGCGCTCTCCACAGGAAAGGCGAGAGGAACTCCAGGGTCGTTGCACCATTCCAAGAGTCCCCCAGATCTGTAAGTCCATTCCACAGGAACCTTTTTTCCCTGCACTGCCTTGACGTTCATGCCGAGGATCGACTCTTTCCACGTGTGCACGTGGGACAGCCCTGTGGGAAAGCCTCGTGGGAAAGCCTCGTGGGATAGACTCGAGGGAAAACCATAGATCCTTTGATCCACGCGGCGGACTGCGTGACACTGCTGCTACCGCTCTGGAGGAAAGCGCAAGTGCATGCCCGCATTCGAGACGAGGACTGACTCCCCTGGGGAGACTCCAGAAGTAGCCCAAAATCCATGTCAGCACTGGAGAGGAATCCTCAGGTTCCGGCCCCGACTCCACACAATGTCTTAGGCCCCGGCATCGCCGGGAGAGGAATCCCGAGAGCCCCCCGAGGAACTCGCATGGGGACTGGCCTTTCCTGAGGCCACCAGAGCGGGTCCCTGAGGTCCCCGTCGTAAGTCGAGAGCACCTGCCGCAACTCGAGAAAATCCAGGAGGTTTTGCCCTCCAGGCGAGATGAGGCCCATTTCCGCTGAGGCTTCTCGAGGCTAATCACATCTAACCACTGGAACTTCCAAAGGGTCCTTCACACCCTTGCTGCAACTCAAGAAGTTCCCCGACATACCCGTCTCCACTCGAGAGGAAGCACGAGGGTCCCGCACACATCCAGGGGAGCCCCGTTTCCGCCTCCTAGCTCGAGATGAGGGATTCTTTCCCTGCTTCGTTGGGAAAGAATTCCCGGCGTTCCCGTCGCATCTCAAGAGGAGGCGCTCTCCACAGGAAAGGCGAGAGGAACTCCAGGGTCGTGCCGCCATTCCAAGAGTCCCCCAGATGTGTCAGTCCATTCCAGAGGAACCTGTTTTCCCTGCACTGCCTTGACGTTCAAGCCGAGGATCGACTCCCACCACGTGTGCACGTGGGACAGCCCTGTGGGAAAGCCTCTTGGGAAAGCCTCGAGGGAAAGCCATAGATCCCTTGATGCACGCGTCGGAATGCGTGACACTGCTGCTACCGCTTTGGAGGGAAGCGCAAGTGCATGTCTGCATTCGAGATGAGGACTGACTCCCCTGGGGAGACTCCATAAGTACCCCAAGATCCATGTCAGCACTGGAGAGGAATCCTCAGGTTCCGGCCGCGACTCCACACAAGGTCTTAGGCCCCGGCATCGACGGGAGAGGAAACCAGAGAGGCCCCCAAGGAACTCGCATGGGGACTGGCCTTTCCTGAGGCCACCAGAGCGGGTCCCTGAGGTCCCCGTCGTAAGTCGAGAGCACCTGCCGCAACTCGAGAAAATCCAGGAGGTTTTGCCCTCCAGGCGAGATGAGGCCCATTTCCGCTGAGGCTTCCCGAGGCTAATCACATCTAACCACTGGAACTTCCAAAGGGTCTTTCACACTCTTGCTGCAACTCAAGAAGTTCCCCGACATACCCGACTCCACTCGAGAGGAAGAACGAGGGTCCCGCACACATCCAGGGGAGCCCCGTTTCCGCCTCCTAGCTCGAGATGAGGGATCCTTTCCCTGTTTCGAAGGGAAAGAATTCCCGGCGTTCCTGTCGCATCTCAAGAGGAGGCGCTCTCCACAGGAAAGGCGAGAGGAACTCCAGGGTCGTGCCACCATTCCAAGAGTCCCCCAGATGTGTCCGTCCATTCCAGAGGAACCTGTTTTCCCTGCACTGCCTCGACGTTCAAGCCGAGGATCGACTCCCACCACGTGTGTACGTGGGACAGCCCTGTGGGAAAGCCTCGTGGGAAAGCCTCGTGGGAAAGACTCGAGGGAAAACCATAGATCCTTTGATCCACGCGGCGGACTGCGTGACACTGCTGCTACCGCTCTGGAGGAAAGCGCAAGTGCATGCCCGCATTCGAGACGAGGACTGACTCCCCTGGGGAGACTCCAGAAGTACCCCAAGATCCATGTCAGCACTGGAGAGGAATCCTCAGGTTCCGGCCCCGACTCCACACAAGGTCTTAGGCCCCGGCATCGACGGGAGAGGAATCCCGAGAGGCCCCCGAGGAACTCGCATGGGGACTGGCCTTTCCTGAGGCCACCAGAGGGGGTCCCTGAGGTCCCCGTCGTAAGGCGAGAGCACCTGCCGCAACTCGAGAAAATCCAGGAGGTTTTGCCCTCCAGGCGAGATGAGGCCCATTTCCGCTGAGGCTTCTCAAGGCTAATCACGTCTAACCGCTGGAACTTCCAAAGGGTCCTTCACACACTTGCTGCAACTCAAGAAGTTCCCCGACATACCCGTCTCCACTCGAGAGGAAGCACGAGGTTCCCGCACACATCCAGGGGAGCCCCGTTTTCGCCTCCTAGCTCGAGATGAGGGATCCTTTCCCTGTTTCGTAGGGAAGGAATTCCCGGCGTTCCCGTCGCATGTCAAGAGGAGGCGCTCTCCACAGGAAAGGCGAGAGGAACGCCAGGGTCGTGCCACCATTCCAAGAGTCCCCAGATGTGTCAGTCCATTCAAAAGGAACCTGTTTTCCCTGCACTGCCTTATCGTTCAAGCCGAGGATCGACTCCCACAACGTGTGCACGTGGGACAGCCCTGTGGGAAAGCCTCGTGGGAAAGCCTCGTGAGAAACACTCGAGGGAAAACCATAGATCCTTTGATCCACGCGGCGGACTGCGTGACACTGCTGCTACCGCTCTGGAGGAAAGCGCAAGTGCATGCCCACATTCGAGACGAGGACTGACTCCCCTGGGGAGACTCCAGAAATACCCCAAGATCCATGTCAGCACTGGAGAGGAATCCTCAGGTTCCGGCCCCGACTCCACACAAGGTCTTAGGCCCCGGCATCGACGGGAGAGTAATCCCGAGAGGCCCCCGAGGAACTCGCATGGGGACTGGCCTTTCCTGAGGCCACCAGAACGGGTCCCTGAGGTCCCCGTTGTAAGTCGAGAGCACCTGCGGCAACTCGAGAAAATCCAGGAGGTTTTGCCCTCCAGGCGAGATGAGGCCCATTTCCGCTGAGGATTCTCGAGGCTAATCACATCTAACCGCAGGAACTTCCAAAGGGTCCTTCACACCCTTGCTGCATCTCAAGAAGTTCCCCGACATACCCGTCTCCACTCGAGAGGAAGCACGAGGGTCCCGCACACATCCAGGGGAGCCCCGTTTCCGCCTCCTAGCTCGAGATGAGGGATCCTTTCCCTGTTTCGAAGGGAAAGAATTCCTGGCGTTCCCGTCGCATCTCAAGAGGAGGCGCTCTCCACAGGAAAGGCGAGAGGAACTCCAGGGTCGTGCCACCATTCCAAGAGTCACCCAGATGTGTCAGTCCATTCCAGAGGAACCTGTTTTCCCTGCACTGCCTTGACGTTCAAGCCGAGGATCGACTCCCACCACGTGTGCACGTAGGACAGCCCTGTGGGAAAGCCTCGTGGGAAAGCCTCGTGGGAAAGACTCGAGGGAAAACCATAGATCCTTTGATCCACGCGGCGGACTGCGTGACATTGCTGCTACCGCTCTGGAGGAAAGCGCAAGTGCATGCCCGCATTCGAGACGAGGACTGACTCCCCTGCGGAGACTCCAGAATTACCCCAAGATCCATGTCAGCACTGGAGAGGAATCCTCAGGTTCCGGCCCCGACTCCACACAAGCTCTTAGGCCCCGGCATCGCAGGCAGAGGTATCCCGAGAGGCCCCCGAGGAACTCGCATGGGGACTGGCCTTTCCTGAGGCCATCAGAGCGGGTCCCTGAGGTCCCCGTCGTAAGTCGAGAGCACCTGCCGCAACTCGAGAAAATCCAGGAGGTTTTGCCCTCCAGGCGAGATGAGGCCCATTTCCGCTGAGGCTTCTCGAGGCTAATCACATCTAACCACTGGAACTTCCAAATGGCCCTTCACACCCTTGCGGCAACTCAAGAAGTTCCCCGACATACCCATCTCCACTCTAGAGGAAGCACGACGGTCCTGCACACATCCAGGGGAGCCCCGTTTCCGCCTACTAGCTCGAGATGAGGGATCCTTTCCCTGCTTCGTTGGGAAAGAATTCCCGGCGTTCCCGTCGCATCTCAAGAGGAGGCGCTCTCCACAGGAAAGGCGAGAGGAACTCCAGGGTCGTGCCACCATTCCAAGAGTCCCCCAGATGTGTCAGTCCATTCCAGAGGAACCTGTTTTCCCTGCACTGCCTTGACGTTCAAGCCCAAGATCGACTCCCACCACGTGTGCACGTGGGACAGCCCTGTGGGAAAGCCTCTTGGGAAAGCCTCGAGGGAAAGCCATAGATCCCTTGATGCACGCGGCGGAAGGCGTGACACTGCTGCTCCCGCTTTGGAGGGAAGCGCAAGTGCATGTCTGCATTCGAGATGAGGACTGACTCCCCTGGGGAGACTCCAGAAGTACCCCAAGATCCATGTCAGCACTGGAGAGGAATCCTCAGGTTCCGGCCGCGACTCCACACAAGGTCTTAGGCCCCGGCATCGACGGGAGAGGAAACCCGAGAGGCCCCCAAGGAACTCGCATGGGGACTGGCCTTTCCTGAGGCCACCAGAGCGGGTCCCTGAGGTCCCCGTCGTAAGTCGAGAGCACCTGCCGCAACTCGAGAAAATCCAGGAGGTTTTGCCCTCCAGGCGAGATGAGGCCCATTTCCGCTGAGGCTTCTCGAGGCTAATCACGTCTAACCGCTGGAACTTCCAAAGGGTCCTTCACACACTTGCTGCAACTCAAGAAGTTCCCCGACATACACGTATCCACTCGAGAGGAAGCACGAGGGTCCCGCACACATCCAGGGGAGCCCCGTTTTCGCCTCCTAGCTCGAGATGAGGGATCCTTTCCCTGTTTCGTAGGGAAGGAATTCCCGGCGTTCCCGTCGCATCTCAAGAGGAGGCGCTCTCCACAGGAAAGGCGAGAGGAACTCCAGGGTCGTGCCACCATTCCAAGAGTCCCCCAGATGTGTCAGTCCATTCCAGAGGAACCTGTTTTCCCTGCACTGCCTTGACGTTCAAGCCGAGGATCGACTCCCACAACGTGTGCACGTGGGACAGCCCTGTGGGAAAGCCTCGTGGGAAAGCCTCGTGAGAAACACTCGAGGGAAAACCATAGATCCTTTGATCCACGCGGCGGACTGCGTGACACTGCTGCTACCGCTCTGGAGGAAAGCGCAAGTGCATGCCCGCATTCGAGACGAGGACTGACTCCCCTGGGAAGACTCCAGAAGTACCCCAAGATCCATGTCAGCACTGGAGAGGAATCCTCAGGTTCCGGCCCCGACTCCACACAAGGTCTTAGGCCCCGGCATCAACGGGAGAGGAATCCCGAGAGGCCCCCGAGGAACTCGCATGGGGACTGGCCTTTCCTGAGGCCACCAGAACGGGTCCCTGAGGTCCCCGTTGTAAGTCGAGAGCACCTGCCGCAACTCGAGAAAATCCAGGAGGTTTTGCCCTCCAGGCGAGATGAGGCCCATTTCCGCTGAGGATTCTCGAGGCTAATCACATCTAACCGCTGGAACTTCCAAAGGGTCCTTCACACCCTTGCTGCATCTCAAGAAGTTCCCCGACATACCCGTCTCCACTCGAGAGGAAGCACGATGGTCCCGCACACATCCAGGGGATCCCCGTTTCCGCCTCCTAGCTCTAGATGAGGGATCCTTTCCCTGTTTCGAAGGGAAAGAATTCCTGGCGTTCCCGTCGCATCTCAAGAGGAGGCGCTCTCCACAGGAAAGGCGAGAGGAACTCCAGGGTCGTGCCACCATTCCAAGAGTTCCCCAGATGGGTCAGTCCATTCCAGAGGAACCTGTTTTCCCTGCACTGCCTTGACGTTCAAGCCGAGGATCGACTCCCACCACGTGTGCACGTGGGACAGCCCTGTGGGAAAGCCTCGGGGGAAAGCCACGAGGGAAAGACATAGATCCCTTGATGCACCCGGCGGAATGCGTGACACTGCTGCTACCGCTCTGGAGGGAAGCGCAAGTGCATGTCTGCATTCGAGACGAGGACTGACTCCCCATGGGAGACTCCAGTAGTACCCCAAGATCCATGTCAGCACTGGAGAGGAATCCTCAGGTTCCGGCCCCGACTCCACACAAGGTCTTAGGCCCCGGTATCGACGGGAGAGGAATCCCGAGAGGTCCCCGAGGAACTCGCATGGGGACTGGCCTTTCCTGAGGCCACCAGAGCGGGTCCCTGAGGTCCCCGTCGTAAGTCGAGAGCACCTGCCGCAACTCGAGAAAATCCAGGAGGTTTTGCCCTCCAGGAGAGATGAGGCCCATTTCCGCTGAGGCTTCTCGAGGCTAATCACGTCTAACCGCTGGAACTTCCAAAGGGTCCTTCACACCCTTGCTGCAACTCAAGAAGTTCCCCGACATACTCGTCTCCACTCGAGAGGAAGCACGAGGGTCCCGCACACATCCAGGCGAGCCCCGTTTTCGCCTCCTAGCTCGAGATGAGGGATCCTTTCCCTGTTTCTTAGGGAAGGAATTCCCGGCGTTCCCGTCGCATCTCAAGAGGAGGCGCTCTCCACAGGAAAGGCGAGAGGAACTCCAGGGACGTGCCACCATTCCAAGAGTCCCCCAGATGTGTCAGTCCATTCCAGAGGAACCTGTTTTCCCTGCACTGCCTTGACGTTCAAGCCGAGGATCGACTCCCACCACGTGTGCACGTGGGACAGCCCTGTGGGAAAGCCTCGTGGGAAAGCCTCGTGGGAAAGACTCAAGGGAAAACCATAGATCCTTTGATCCACGCGGCGGACTGCGTGACACTGCTGCTACCGCTCTGGAGGAAAGCGCAAGTGCATGCCCGCATTGGAGACGAGGACTGACCCCCTGGGTAGACTCAGAAGTACCCCAAGATCGATGTCAGCACTGGAGAGGAAACCTCAGGTTCCGGCCCCGAATCCACACAAGTTCCTAGGCCCGGCATCGACGGGAGAGGAATCCCGAGAGGCCCCCGAGGAACTCGCATGGGAACCTGCCTTTCCTGAGGCCACCAGAGCGGGTCCCTGAGGTCCCAGTCGTAAGTCGAGAGCACCTGCCGCAACTCGAGAAAATCCAGGAGGTTTTGCCCTCCAGGCGAGATGAGGCCCATTTCCGCTGAGGCTTCTCGAGGCTAATCACATCTAACCACTGGAACTTCCAAAGGGTCCTTCACACCCTTGCTGCAAATCAAGAAGTTTCCCGACATACCCGTCTCCACTCGAGAGGAAGCACGAGGGTCCCGCACACATCCAGATGAGCCCCGTTTCCGCCTCCTAACTCGAGATGAGGGATCCTTTCCCTGTTCCGTAGGGAAAGAATTCCCGTCGTTCCCGTCGCATATCAAGAGGAGGCGCTCTCCACAGGAAAGGCGAGAGGAACTCCAGGGTCGTGCCACCATTCCAAGAGTCCCCCAGATGTGTCCGTCCATTCCAGAGGAACCTGTTTTCCCTGCACTGCCTTGACGTTCAAGCCGAGGATCGACTCCCACCACGTGTGCACGTGGGACAGCCCTGTTGGAAAGCCTCCTGGGAAAGCCTCGTGGGAAAGACTCGAGGGAAAACCATAGATCCTTTGATCTACGCGGCGGACTGCGTGACACTGCTGCTACCGCTCTGGAGGAAAGCGCAAGTGCATGCCCGCATTCGAGACAGGACTGACTCCTCTGGGGAGACTCCAGAAGTACCCCAAGATCGATGTCAGCACTGAAGAGGAATCCTCAGGTTCCGGCCCCGACTCCACACGAGGTCTTAGGCCCCGGCATCGACGGGAGAGGAATCCCGAGAGGCCCCCGAGGAACTCTCATGGGGACTGGCCTTTCCTGAGGCCACCAGAGCGGGTCCCTGAGGTCCCCGTCGTAAGTCGAGAGCACCTGCCGCAACTCCAGAAAATCCAGGAGGTTTTGCCCTCCAGGCGAGATGAGGCCCATTTCCGCTGAGGCTTCTCGAGGCTAATCACATCTAACCACTGGAACTTCCAAAGGGTCCTTCACACCCTTGCTGCAACTCAAGAAGTTCCCCGACACACCCGTCTCCACTGGAGAGGAAGCACGAGGGTCCCGCACACATCCAGTGGAGCCCCGTTTCCGCCTCCTAGCTCGAGATGAGGGATCCTTTCCCTGTTTCGTAGGGAAAGAATTCCCGGCGTTCCCGTCGCATCTCAAGAGGAGGCGCTCTCCACAGGAAAGGCGAGAGGAACTCCAGGGTCGTGCCACCATTCCAAGAGTCCCCCAGATGTGTCAGTCCATTCCAGAGGAACCTGCTCTCCCTGCACTGCCTTGACGTTCAAGCCGAGGATCGACTCCCACCACGTGTGCACGTGGAACAGCCCTGTGGGAAAGCCTCGTGGGAAATCCTCGTGGGAAAGACTCGAGGGAAAACCATAGATCCTTTGATCCACGCGGCGGACTGCGTGACACTGCTGCTACCGCTCTGGAGGAAAGCGCAAGTGCATGCCCGCATTCGAGACGAGGACTGACTCCCCTGGGGAGACTCCAGAAGTACTCCAAGATCCATGTCAGCACTGGAGAGGAAACCTCAGGTTCCGGCCCCGACTCCACACAAGGTCTTAGGCCCCGGCATCGACGGGAGAGGAATCCCGAGAGGCCCCCGAGGAACTCGCATGGGGAGTGGAATTTCCTGAGGCCACCAGAGCGGGTCCCTGAGGTCCCCGTCGTAAGTCGAGAGCACCTGCCGCAACTCGAGAAAATCCAGGAGGTTTTGCCCTCCAGGCGAGATGAGGCCCATTTCCGCTGAGGCTTCTCGAGGCCAATCACATCTAACCACTGGAACTTCCAAAGGGTCCTTCACACCCTTGCTGCAACTCAAGAAGTTCCCCGACATACCCGTCTCCCTTCGAGAGGAAGCACGAGGGTCCCGCACACATCCAGGGGAGCCCCGTTTCCACCTCCTAGCTCGAGATGAGGGATCCTTTCCCTGTTTCGTAGGGAAAGACTTCCCGGCGTTCTCGTCGCATCTCAAGAGGAGGCGCTCTCCACAGGAAAGGCGAGAGGAACTTCAGGGTCGTGCCACCGTTCCAAGAGTCCCCCAGATGTGTCAGTCCATTCCAGAGGAACCTGTTTTCCCTGCACTGCCTTGACGTTCAAGCCGAGGATCGACTCCCACCACGTGTGCACGTGCGACAGCCATGTGGGAAAGCCTCCTGGGAAAGCCTTGTGGGAAAGACTCGAGGGAAAACCATAGATCCTTTGATCTACGCGGCGGACTGCGTGACACTGCTGCTACCGCTCTGGAGGAAAGCGCAAGTGCATGCCCGCATTCGAGACGAGGACTGACTCCCCTGGGGAGACTCCAGAAGAACCCCAAGATCCATGTCAACACTGGAGAGGAATCCTCAGGTTCCGGCCCCGACTCCACACAAGGTCTTAGGCCCCGGCATCGACGGGAGAGGAATCCCGAGAGGCCCCCGAGGAACTCGCATGGGGACTGGCATTTCCTGAGGCCACCAGAGCGGGTCCCTGAGGTCCCCGACGTAAGTCGAGAGCACCTGCCGCAACTCGAGAAAATCCAGGAGGTTTTGCCCTCCAGGCGAGATGAGGCCCATTTCCGCTGAGGCTTCTCGAGGCTAATCACATCTAACCACTGGAACTTCCAAAGGGTCCTTCACACCCTTGCTGCAACTCAAGAAGTTCCCCGACATACCCGTCTCCCTTCGAGAGGAAGCACGAGTGTCCCGCACACATCCAGGGGAGCCCCGTTTCCGCCTCCTAGCTCGAGATGAGGGATCCTTTCCCTGTTTCGTAGGGAAAGACTTCCCGGCGTTCCCGTCGCATCTAAAGAGGAGGCGCTCTCCACAGGAAAGACGAGAGGAACTCCAGGGTCGAGACACCATTCCAAGAGTCCCCCAGATGTGTCAGTCCATTCCAGAGGAACCTGTTTTCCCTGCACTGCCTTGACGTTCAAGCTGAGGATCGACTCCCACCACGTGTGCACGGGGGACAGCCCTGTGCGAAAGCCTCGTGGGAAAGCCTCGTGGGAAAGACTCGAGGGAAAACCATAGATCCTTTGATCCACGCGGCGGACTGCGTGACACTGCTGCTACCGCTCTGGAGGAAAGCGCAAGTGCATGCCCGCATTCGAGACGAGGATTGACTCCCCTGGGGAGACTCCTCAAGAAGCCCAAGATCCATGTCAGCACTGGAGAGGAATCCTCAGGTTCCGGCCCCGACTCCACACAAGGTCTTAGGCCCCGGCATCGAAGGGAGAGGAATCCCGAGAGGCTCCCGTGGAACTCGCATGGGGACTGGTTTTTCCTGAGGCCACCAGAGCGGTTCCCTGAAGTCCCCGTCGTAAGTCGAGAGCACCTGCCGCAACTCGAGAAAATCCAGGAGGTTTTGCCCTCCAGGCGAGATGTGGCCCATTTCCGCTGAGGCTTCTCGAGGCCAATCACATCTAACTACAGGAACTTCCAAAGGGTCCTTCACACCATTGCTGCAACCCAAGAAGTTCCCCGACATACACGTCTCCACTAGAGAGGAAGCACGTGGGGTCCCGCACACATCCAGGGGAGCTCCGTTTCCGCCCCCTAGCTAGAGATGAGGGATCCTTTCCCTGTTTCGTAGGGAAAGAATTCCCGGCGTTCCCGTCGCATCTCAAGAGGAGGCGTTCTCCACAGGAAAGGCGAGAGGAACTCCAGGGTCGTGACACCATTCCAAGAGTCCCCCAGATGTGTCAGTCCATTCCAGAGGAACCAGTTTTCCCTGCACTGCCTTGACGTTAAAGCCGAGGATCGACTCCCACCACGTGTGCACGTGGGACAGCCCTGTGGGAAAGCCTCGTGGGAAAGCCTCGTGGGAAACACTCGAGGGAAAACCATAGATCCTTTGATCCACGCGGCGGACTGCGTGACACTGCTGCTACCGCTCTGGAGGAAAGCGCAAGTGCATGCCCGCATTCGAGACGAGGACTGACTCCCCTGGGGAGACTCCAGAAGTACCCCAAGATCCATGTCAGCACTGTAGAGGAATCCTCAGGTTCCGGCTCCGACTCCACACAAGGTCTTAGGCCCAGGCATCGACGGGAGAGGAATCCCGAGAGGCCCCCGAGGAACTCGATGGGGACTGGCCTTTCCTGAGGCCACCAGAGCGGGTCCCTGAGGTCCCCGTCGTAAGTCGAGAGCACCTGCCGCAACTCGAGAACATCCAGGAGGTTTTGCCCTCCAGGCGAGATGAGGCCCATTTCCGCTGAGGCTTCTCGAGGCCAATCACATCTAACCACTGGAACTTCCAAAGGGTCCTTCACACCCTTGCTGCAACTCAAGAAGTTCCCCGACATACCCGTCTGCACTCGAGAGGAAGCACGTGGTGTCCCGCTCACATCCAGGGGAGCCCCGTTTCCGCCTCCTAGCTCGAGATGAGGGATCCTTTCCCTGTTTCGAAGGGAAAGAATTCCCGGCGTTCCCGTCGCATCTCAAGAGGAGGCGCTCTCCACAGGAAAGGCGAGAGGAACTCCAGGGTCGTGACACCATTCCAAGAGTCCCCCAGATGTGTCACTCCATTCCAGAGGAACCGGTTTCCCTGCACTGCCTTGACGTTCAAGCCGAGGATCTACTCACACCACGTGTGCACGTGGGACAGCCCTGTGGGAAAGCCTCGTGGGAAAGCCTCGTGGGAAAGACTCGAGGGAAAACCATAGATCCTTTGACCCACGCGGCGGACTGTGTGACACTGCTGCTACCGCTCTGGAGGAAAGCGCAAGTGCATGCCCGCTTTCGAGACGAGGACTGACTCCCCTGGGGAGACTCCAGAAGTACCCCAAGATCCATGTCAGCACTGGAGAGGAATCCTCAGGTTCCGGCCCCGACTCCACACAAGGTCTTAGGCCCCGGCATCGAAGGGAGAGGAATCCCGAGAGGCCCCCGAGGAACTCGCATTGAGACTGGCCTTTCCTGAGGCCACCAGAGCGTGTCCCTGAGGTCCCCGTCGTAAGTCGAGAGCACCTGCCGCAACTCGAGAAAATCCAGGAGGTTTTGCCCTCCAGGCGAGATGAGGCCCATTTCCGCTGAGGCTTCTCGAGGCCAATCACATCTAACCACTGGAACTTCCAAAGGGTCCTTCACACCATTGCTGCAACTCAAGAAGTTCCCCGACATACCCGTCTCCACTCGAGAGGAAGCACGTGGGGTCCCGCACACATCCAGGGGAGCCCCGTTTCCGCCTCCTAGCTCGAGATGAGGGATCCTTTCCCTGTTTCGTAGGGAAAGAATTCCCGGCGTTCGCGTCGCATCTCAAGAGGAGGCGCTCTCCACAGGAAAGGCGAGAGGAACTCTAGGGTCATGACACCATTCCAAGAGTCCCCCAGATGTGTCAGTCCATTCCAGAGGAACCTGTTTTCCCTGCACTGCCTTGACGTTCAAGCCGAGGATCGACTCCCACCACGTGTGCACGGGGGACAGACCTGTGGGAAAGCCTCGTGGGAAAGCCTCGTGGGAAAGACTCGAGGGAAAACCATAGATCCTTTGATCCACGCGGCGGACTGCGTGACACTGCTGCTACCGCTCTGGAGGAAAGCGCAAGTGCATGCCCGCATTCGAGACGAGGACTGACTCCCCTGGGGAGACTCCAGAAGTACCCCAAGATCCATGTCAGCACTGGAGAGGAATCCTCAGGTTCCGGCCCCGACTCCACACAAGGTCTTAGGCCCCGGCATCGACGGGAGAGGAATCCCCAGAGGCCCCCGAGGAACTCGCATGTGGACTGGCCTTTCCTGAGGCCACCAGAGCGGGTCCCTGAGGTCCCCGTCGTAAGTCGAGAGCACCTGCCGCAACTCGAGAAAATCCAGGAGGTTTTGCCCTCCATGCAAGAGGAGGCCCATTTCCGCTGAGGCTTCTCGAGGCCAACCACATCTAACCACTGGAACTTCCAAAGGGTCCTTCACACCATTGCTGCAACTCAAGAAGTTCCCCGACATACCCGTCTCCACTCGAGAGGAAGCACGTGGGGTCCCGCACACATCCAGGGGAGCCCCGTTTCCGCCTCCTAGCTCGAGATGAGGGATCCTTTCCCTGTTTCGTAGGGAAAGAATTCCCGGCGTTCCCGTCGCATCTCAAGAGGAGGCGCTCTCCACAGGAAAGGCGAGAGGAACTCCAGGGTCGTGACACCATTCCAAGAGTCCCCCAGATGTGTCAGTCCATTCCAGACGAACCTGTTTTCCCTGCACTGCCTTGACGTTCAAGCCGAGGATCGACTCCCACCACGTGTGCACGTGGGACAGCCCTGTGGGAAAGCCTCGTGGGAAAGCCTCGTGGGAAAGACTCGAGGGAAAACCATAGATCCTTTGATCCACGCGGCGGACTGCGTGACACTGCTGCTACCGCTCTGGAGGAAAGCGCAAGTGCATGCCCGCATTCGAGACGAGGACTGACTCCCCTGGGGAGACTCCATAAGTACCCCAAGATCCATGTCAGCACTGGAGAGGAATCCTCAGGTTCCGACCCCGACTCCACACAAGGTCTTAGGCCCAGGCATCGACGGGAGAGGAATCCCGAGAGGCCCCCGAGGAACTCGCATGGGGACTGGCCTTTCCTGAGGCCACCAGAGCGGGTCCCTGAGGTCCCCGTCGTAAGTCGAGAGCACGTGCCGCAACTCGAGAAAATCCAGGAGGTTTTCACCTCCAGGCGAGATGAGGCCCATTTCCGCTGAGGCTTCTCGAGGCTAATCAAGTCTAACCACTGGAACTTCCAAAGGGTCCTTCACACCCTTGCTGCAACTCAAGAAGTTCCCCGACATACCCGACTCCACTCGAGAGGAAGCACGTGGGTCACGCACACATCCAGAGGAGCCCCGTTTCCGCCTCCTAGCTCGAGATGAGGGATCCTTTCCCTGTTTCGTAGGGAAAGAATTCCCGGCGTTCCCATCGCATCTCAAGAGGAGGCGCTCTCACAGGAAAGGCGAGAGGAACTCCAGGGTCGTGACACCATTCCAAGAGTCCCCCAGATGTGTCACTCCATTCCAGAGGAACCGGTTTCCCTGCACTGCCTTGACGTTCAAGCCGAGGATCGACTCCCACAACGTGTGCACGTGGGACAGCCCTGTGGGAAAGCCTCGTGGAAAAGCCTCGTGGGAAAGACTCGAGGGAAAACCATAGATCCTTTGATCCACGCGGCGGACTGCGTGACACTGCTGCTACCGCTCTGGAGGAAAGAGCAAGTGCGTGCCCGCATTCGAGATGAGGACTGACTCCCCTGGGGAGACTCCAGAAGTACCCCAAGATCCATGTCAGCACTGGAGAGGAATCCTCAGGTTCCGGCCCAGACTCCACACAAGGTCTTAGGCCCCGGCATCGAAGGGAGAGGAATCCCGAGAGGCCCCCGAGGAACTCGCATGGGGACTGGCCTTTCCTGAGGCCACCAGAGCGGGTCCCTGAGGTCCCCGTCGTAAGTCGAGAGCACCTGCCGCAACTCGAGAAAATCCAGGAGGTTTTGCCCTCCAGGCGAGAGGAGGCCCATTTCCGCTGAGGCTTCTCGAGGCCAACCACATCTAACCACTGGAACTTCCAAATGGACCTTCACACCATTGCTGCAACTCAAGAAGTTCCCCGACATACCCGTCTCCACTCGAGAGGAAGCACGTGGTGTCCCGCAAACATCCAGGGGAGCCCCGTTTCCGCCTCCTAGCTCGAGATGAGGGATCCTTTCCCTGTTTCGTAGGGAAAGAATTCCCGGCGTTCCCGTCGCATCTCAAGAGGAGGCGCTCTCCACAGGAAAGGCGAGAGAAACTCCAGGGTCCTGACACCATTCCAAGAGTCCCCCAGATGTGTCAGTCCATTCCAGAGGAACCTGTTTTCCCTGCACTGCCTTGACGTTCAAGCCGAGGATCGACTCCCACCACGTGTGCACGTGGGACAGCCCTGTGGGAAAGCCTCGTGGGAAAGCCTCGTGGGAAAGACTCGAGGGAAAACCATAGATCCTTTGACCCACGCGGCGGATTGTGTGACACTGCTGCTACCGCTCTGGAGGAAAGCGCAAGTGCATGCCCGCTTTCGAGACGAGGACTGACTCCCCTGGGGAGACTCCAGAAGTACCCCAAGATCCTTGTCAGCACTGGAGAGGAATCCTCAGGTTCCGGCCCCGACTCCACACAAGGTCTTAGGCCCCGGCATCGACGGGAGAGGAATCCCGAGAGGCCCCCGAGGAACTCGCATGGGGACTGGCCTTTCCTGAGGCCACCAGAGCGGGTCCCTGAGGTCCCCGTCGTAAGTCGAGAGCACCTGCCGCAACTCGAGAAAATCCAGGAGGTTTTGCCCTCCAGGCGAGAGGAGGCCCATTTCCGCTGAGGCTTCTCGAGGCCAACCACATCTAACCACTGGAACTTCCAAAGGGTCCTTCACACCATTGCTGCAACTAAAGAAGTTCCCCGACATACCCGTCTCCACTCGAGAGGAAGCACGTGGGGTCCCGCACACATCCAGGGGAGCCCCGTTTCCGCCTCCTAGCTCGAGATGAGGGATCCTTTCCCTGTTTCGTAGGGAAAGAATTCCCGGCGTTCGCGTCGCATCTCAAGAGGAGGCGCTCTCCACAGGAAAGGCGAGAGGAACTCTAGGGTCATGACACCATTCCAAGAGTCCCCCAGATGTGTCAGTCCATTCCAGAGGAACCTGTTTTCCCTGCACTGCCTTGACGTTCAAGCCGAGGATCGACTCCCACCACGTGTGCACGGGGGACAGACCTGTGGGAAAGCCTCGTGGGAAAGCCTCGTGGGAAAGACTCGAGGGAAAACCATAGATCCTTTGATCCACGCGGCGGACTGCGTGACACTGCTGCTACCGCTCTGGAGGAAAGCGCAAGTGCATGCCCGCATTCGAGACGAGGACTGACTCCCCTGGGGAGACTCCAGAAGTACCCCAAGATCCATGTCAGCACTGGAGAGGAATCCTCAGGTTCCGGCCCCGACTCCACACAAGGTCTTAGGCCCCGGCATCGACGGGAGAGGAATCCCCAGAGGCCCCCGAGGAACTCGCATGTGGACTGGCCTTTCCTGAGGCCACCAGAGCGGGTCCCTGAGGTCCCCGTCGTAAGTCGAGAGCACCTGCCGCAACTCGAGAAAATCCAGGAGGTTTTGCCCTCCATGCAAGAGGAGGCCCATTTCCGCTGAGGCTTCTCGAGGCCAACCACATCTAACCACTGGAACTTCCAAAGGGTCCTTCACACCATTGCTGCAACTCAAGAAGTTCCCCGACATACCCGTCTCCACTCGAGAGGAAGCACGTGGGGTCCCGCACACATCCAGGGGAGCCCCGTTTCCGCCTCCTAGCTCGAGATGAGGGATCCTTTCCCTGTTTCGTAGGGAAAGAATTCCCGGCGTTCCCGTCGCATCTCAAGAGGAGGCGCTCTCCACAGGAAAGGCGAGAGGAACTCCAGGGTCGTGACACCATTCCAAGAGTCCCCCAGATGTGTCAGTCCATTCCAGACGAACCTGTTTTCCCTGCACTGCCTTGACGTTCAAGCCGAGGATCGACTCCCACCACGTGTGCACGTGGGACAGCCCTGTGGGAAAGCCTCGTGGGAAAGCCTCGTGGGAAAGACTCGAGGGAAAACCATAGATCCTTTGATCCACGCGGCGGACTGCGTGACACTGCTGCTACCGCTCTGGAGGAAAGCGCAAGTGCATGCCCGCATTCGAGACGAGGACTGACTCCCCTGGGGAGACTCCATAAGTACCCCAAGATCCATGTCAGCACTGGAGAGGAATCCTCAGGTTCCGACCCCGACTCCACACAAGGTCTTAGGCCCAGGCATCGACGGGAGAGGAATCCCGAGAGGCCCCCGAGGAACTCGCATGGGGACTGGCCTTTCCTGAGGCCACCAGAGCGGGTCCCTGAGGTCCCCGTCGTAAGTCGAGAGCACCTGCCGCAACTCGAGAAAATCCAGGAGGTTTTCACCTCCAGGCGAGATGAGGCCCATTTCCGCTGAGGCTTCTCGAGGCTAATCAAGTCTAACCACTGGAACTTCCAAAGGGTCCTTCACACCCTTGCTGCAACTCAAGAAGTTCCCCGACATACCCGACTCCACTCGAGAGGAAGCACGTGGGTCACGCACACATCCAGAGGAGCCCCGTTTCCGCCTCCTAGCTCGAGATGAGGGATCCTTTCCCTGTTTCGTAGGGAAAGAATTCCCGGCGTTCCCGTCGCATCTCAAGAGGAGGCGCTCTCCACAGGAAAGGCGAGAGGAACTCCAGGGTCGTGCCACCATTCCAAGAGTCCCCCAGATGTGTCAGTCCATTCCAGAGGAACCTGTTTTCCCTGCACTGCCTTGACGTTCAAGCCGAGGATCGACTCCCACCACGTGTGCACGTGGGACAGCCCTGTGGGAAAGCCTCGTGGGAAAGCCTCGTGGGAAAGACTCGAGGGAAAACCATAGATCCTTTGATCCACGCGGCGGACTGCGTGACACTGCTGCTACCGCTCTGGAGGAAAGCGCAAGTGCATGCCCGCATTCGAGACGAGGACTGACTCCCCTGGGGAGACTCCAGAAGTACCCCAAGATCCATGTCAGCACTGGAGAGGAATCCTCAGGTTCCGGCCCCGACTCCACACAAGGTCTTAGGCCCCGGCATCGATGGGAGAGGAATCCCGAGCGGCCCCCGAGGAACTCGCATGGGGACTGGCCTTTCCTGAGGCCACCAGAGCGGGTCCCCGAGGTCCCCGTCGTAAGTCGAGAGCACCTGCCGCAACTCGAGAAAATCCAGGAGGTTTTGCCCTCCAGGCGAGATGAGGCCCATTTCCGCTGAGGCTTCTCGAGGCCAATCACATCTAACCACTGGAACTTCCAAAGGGTCCTTCACACCCTTGCTGCAACTCAAGAAGTTCCCGACATACCCGTCTGCACTCGACAGGAAGCACGTGGTGTCCCGCACACATCCAGGGGAGCCCCATTTCCGCCTCCAAGCTGGAGATGAGGGATCCTTTCCCTGTTTCGTAGGGAAAGAATTCCCGGCGTTCCCGTCGCATCTCAAGAGGAGGCGCTCTCCACAGGAAAGGCGAGAGGAACTCCAGGGTCGTGCCACCATTCCAAGAGTCCCCCAGATGTGTCAGTCCATTCCAGAGGAACCTGTTTTCCCTGCACTGCATTGACGTTCAAGCCGAGGATCGACTCCCACCACGTGTGCACGTGGGACAGCCCTGTGGGAAAGCCTCGTGGGAAAGCCTCGTGGGAAAGACTCGAGGGAAAACCATAGATCCTTTGATCCACGCGGCGGACTGCGTGACACTGCTGCTACCGCTCTGGAGGAAAGCGCAAGTGCATGCCCGCATTCGAGATGAGGACTGACTCCCCTGGGGAAACTCCAGAAGTACCCCAAGATCCATGTCAGCACTGGAGAGGAATCCTCAGGTTCCGGCCCCGACTCCACACAAGGTCTTAGGCCCCGGCATCGATGGGAGAGGAATCCCGAGCGGCCCCCGAGGAACTCGCATGGGGACTGGCCTTTCCTGAGGCCACCAGAGCGGGTCCCCGAGGTCCCCGTCGTAAGTCGAGAGCACCTGCCGCAACTCGAGAAAATCCAGGAGGTTTTGCCCTCCAGGCGAGAAGAGGCCCATTTCCGCTGAGGCTTCTCGAGGCCAATCACATCTAACCACTGGAACTTCCAAAGGGTCCTTCACACCCTAGCTGCAACTCAAGAAGTTCCCGACATACCCGTCTGCACTCGAGAGGAAGCACGTGGTGTCCCGCACACATCCAGGGGAGCCCCGTTTCCGCCTCCTAGCTCGAGATGAGGGATCCTTTCCCTGTTTCGTAGGGAAAGAATTCCCGGCGTTCCCGTCGCATCTCAAGAGGAGGCGCTCTCCACAGGAAAGGCGAGAGGAACTCCAGGGTCGTGACACCATTCCAAGAGTCCCCCAGATGTGTCAGTCCATTCCAGACGAACCTGTTTTCCCTGCACTGCCTTGACGATCAAGCCAAGGATCGACTCCCACGACGTGTGCACGTGGGACAGCCCTGTGGGAAAGCCTCGTGGGAAAGACTCGAGGGAAAACCATAGATCCTTTGTTCCACGCGGCGGACTGCGTGACACTGCTGCTACCGCTCTGGAGGAAAGCGCAAGTGCATGCCCGCATTCGAGACGAGGACTGACTCCCCTGGGGAGACTCCAGAAGTACCCCAAGATCCATGTCATCACTGGAGAGGAATCCTCAGGTTCCGGCCCCGACTCCACACAAGGTCTTACGCCCCGGCATCGATGGGAGAGGAATCCCGAGCGGCCCCCGAGGAACTCTCATGGGGACTGGCCTTTCCTGAGGCCACCAGAGCGGGTCCCCGAGGTCCCCGTGGTAAGTCGAGAGCACCTGCCGCAACTCGAGAAAATCCAGGAGGTTTTGCCCTCCAGGCGAGAGGAGGCCCATTTCCGCTGAGGCTTCTCGAGGCCAACCACATCTAACCACTGGAACTTCCAAAGGGTCCTTCACACCATTGCTGCAACTCAAGAAGTTCCCCGACATACCCGTCTCCACTCGAGAGGAAGCACGTGGTGTCCCGCACACATCCAGGGGAGCCCCGTTTCCGCCTCCTAGCTCGAGATGAGGGATCCTTTCCCTGTTTCGTAGGGAAAGAATTCCCGGCGTTCCCGTCGCATCTCAAGAGGAGGCGCTCTCCACAGGAAAGGCGAGAGGAACTCCAGGGTCGTGACACCATTCCAAGAGTCCCCCAGATGTGTCAGTCCATTCCAGAGGAACCTGTTTTCCCTGCACTGCCTTGACGTTCAAGCCGAGGATCGACTCCCACCACGTGTGCACGTGGGACAGCCCTGTGGGAAAGCCTCGTGGGAAAGCCTCGTGGGAAAGACTCGAGGGAAAACCATAGATCCTTTGATCCACGCGGCGGACTGCGTGACTCTGCTGCTACCGCTCTGGAGGAAAGCGCAAGTGCATGCCCGCATTCGAGACGAGGACTGACTCCCCTGGGGAAACTCCAGAAGTACCCCAAGATCCATGTCAGCACTGGAGAGGAATCCTCAGGTTCCGGCCCCGACTCCACACAAGGTCTTAGGCCCCGGCATCGATGGGAGAGGAATCCCGAGCGGCACCCGAGGAACTCGCATGGGGACTGGCCTTTCCTGAGGCCACCAGAGCGGGTCCCCGAGGTCCCCGTCGTAAGTCGAGAGCACCTGCCGCAACTCGAGAAAATCCAGGAGGTTTTGCCCTCCAGGCGAGATGAGGCCCATTTCCGCTGAGGCTTCTGGAGGCCAATCACATCTAACCACTGGACCTTCCAAAGGGTCCTTCACACCCTTGCTGCAACTCAAGAAGTTCCCCGACATACCCGTCTCCACTCGAGAGGAAGCACGTGGGGTCCCGCACACATCCAGGGGAGCCCCGTTTCCGCCTCCTAGCTCGAGATGAGGGATCCTTTCCCTGTTTCGTAGGGAAAGAATTCCCGGCGTTCCCGTCGCATCTCAAGAGGAGGCGCTCTCCACAGGAAAGGCGAGAGGAACTCCAGGGTCGTGACACCATTCCAAGAGTCCCCCAGATGTGTCAGTCCATTCCAGAGGAACCTGTTTTCCCTGCACTGCCTTGACGTTCAAGCCGAGGATCGACTCCCACCACGTGTGCACGTGGGACAGCCCTGTGGGAAAGCCTCGTGGGAAAGCCTTGTGGGAAAGACTCGAGGGAAAACCATAGATCCTTTGATCCACGCGGCGGACTGCGTGACTCTGCTGCTACCGCTCTGGAGGAAAGCGCAAGTGCATGCCCGCATTCGAGACGAGGACTGACTCCCCTGGGGAAACTCCAGAAGTACCCCAAGATCCATGTCAGCACTGGAGAGGAATCCTCAGGTTCCGGCCCCGACTCCACACAAGGTCTTAGGCCCCGGCATCGATGGGAGAGGAATCCCGAGCGGCACCCGAGGAACTCGCATGGGGACTGGCCTTTCCTGAGGCCACCAGAGCGGGTCCCCGAGGTCCCCGTCGTAAGTCGAGAGCACCTGCCGCAACTCGAGAAAATCCAGGAGGTTTTGCCCTACAGGCGAGATGAGGCCCATCTCCGCTGAGGCTTCTGGAGGCCAATCACATCTAACCACTGGACCTTCCAAAGGGTCCTTCACACCCTTGCTGCAACTCAAGAAGTTCCCCGACATACCCGTCTCCACTCGAGAGGAAGCACGTGGGGTCCCGCACACATCCAGGGGAGCCCCGTTTCCGCCTCCTAGCTCGAGATGAGGGATCCTTTCCCTGTTTCGTAGGGAAAGAATTCCCGGCGTTCCCGTCGCATCTCAAGAGGAGGCGCTCTCCACAGGAAAGGCGAGAGGAACTCCAGGGTCGTGACACCATTCCAAGAGTCCCCCAGATGTGTCAGTCCATTCCAGAGGAACCTGTTTTCCCTGCACTGCCTTGACGTTCAAGCCGAGGATCGACTCCCACCACGTGTGCACGTGGGACAGCCCTGTGGGAAAGCCTCGTGGGAAAGCCTCGTGGGAAAGACTCGAGGGAAAACCATAGATCCTTTGATCCACGCGGCGGACTGCGTGACACTGCTGCTACCGCTCTGGAGGAAAGCGCAAGTGCATGCCTGCATTCGAGACGAGGACTGACTCCCCTGGGGAGACTCCAGAAGTACCCCAAGATCCATGTCAGCACTGGAGAGGAATCCTCAGGTTCCGGCCCCGACTCCACACAAGGTCTTAGGCCCCGGCATCGACGGGAGAGGAATCCCGAGAGGCCCCCGAGGAACTCGCATGGGGACTGGCCTTTCCTGAGGCCACCAAAGCGGGTCCCCGAGGTCCCCGTCGTAAGTCGAGAGCACCTGCCGCAACTCGAGAAAATCCAGGAGGTTTTGCCCTCCAGGCGAGATGAGGCCCATTTCCGCTGAGGCTTCTCGAGGCCAATCACATCTAACCACTGGAACTTCCAAAGGGACATTCACACCCTTGCTGCAACTCAAGAAGTTCCCCGACATACCCGTCTGCACTCGACAGGAAGCACGTGGTGTCCCGCACACATCCAGGGGAGCCCCATTTCCGCCTCCAAGCTCGAGATGAGGGATCCTTTCCCTGTTTCGTAGGGAAAGAATTCCCGGCGTTCCCGTCGCATCTCAAGAGGAGGCGCTCTCCACAGGAAAGGCGAGAGGAACTCCAGGGTCATGCCACCATTCCAAGAGTCCCCCAGATGTGTCAGTCCATTCCAGAGGAACCTGTTTTCCCTGCACTGCCTTGACGTTCAAGCCGAGGATCGACTCCCACCACGTGTGCACGTGGGACAGCCCTGTGGGAAAGCCTCGTGGGAAAGCCTCGTGGGAAAGACTCGAGGGAAAACCATAGATCCTTTGATCCACGCGGCGGACTGCGTGACACTGCTGCTACCGCTCTGGAGGAAAGCGCAAGTGCATGCCCGCATTCGAGACGAGGACTGACTCCCCTGGGGAGACTCCAGAAGTACCCCAAGATCCATGTCAGCACTGGAGAGGAATCCTCAGGTTCCGGCCCCGACTCCACACAAGGTCTTAGGCCCCGGCATCGACGGGAGAGGAATCCCGAGAGGCCCCCGAGGAACTCGCATGGGGACTGGCCTTTCCTGAGGCCACCAAAGCGGGTCCCCGAGGTCCCCGTCGTAAGTCGAGAGCACCTGCCGCAACTCGAGAAAATCCAGGAGGTTTTGCACTCCAGGCGAGATGAGGCCCATTTCCGCTGAGGCTTCTCGAGGCCAATCACATCTAACCACTGGAACTTCCAAAGGGACATTCACACCCTTGCTGCAACTCAAGAAGTTCCCCGACATACCCGTCTGCACTCGACAGCAAGCACGTGGTGTCCCGCACACATCCAGGGGAGCCCCATTTCCGCCTCCAAGCTCGAGATGAGGGATCCTTTCCCTGTTTCGTAGGGAAAGAATTCCCGGCGTTCCCGTCGCATCTCAAGAGGAGGCGCTCTCCACAGGAAAGGCGAGAGGAACTCCAGGGTCATGCCACCATTCCAAGAGTCCCCCAGATGTGTCAGTCCATTCCAGAGGAACCTGTTTTCCCTGCACTGCCTTGACGTTCAAGCCGAGGATCGACTCCCACCACGTGTGCACGTGGGACAGCCCTGTGGGAAAGCCTCGTGGGAAAGCCTCGTGGGAAAGACTCGAGGGAAAACCATAGATCCTTTGATCCACGCGGCGGACTGCGTGACACTGCTGCTACCGCTCTGGAGGAAAGCGCAAGTGCATGCCCGCATTCGAGACGAGGACTGACTCCCCTGGGGAGACTCCAGAAGTACCCCAAGATCCATGTCAGCACTGGAGAGGAATCCTCAGGTTCCGGCCCCGACTCCACACAAGGTCTTAGGCCCAGGCATCGACGGGAGAGGAATCCCGAGAGGCCCCCGAGGAACTCGCATGGGGACTGGCCTTTCCTGAGGCCACCAGAGCGGGTCCCTGAGGTCCCCGTCGTAAGTCGAGAGCACCTGCCGCAACTCGAGAAAATCCAGGAGGTTTTGCCCTCCAGGCGAGATGAGGCCCATTTCCGCTGAGGCTTCCTGAGGCCAATCACATCTAACCACTGGACCTTCCAAAGGGTCCTTCACACCCTTGCTGCAACTCAAGAAGTTCCCCGACATACCCGTCTGCACTCGAGAGGAAGCACGTGCTGTCCCGCACACATCCAGGGGAGCCCCGTTTCCGCCTCCTAGCAAGAGATGAGGGATCCTTTCCCTGTTTCGAAGGGAAAGAATTCCCGGCGTTCCCGTCGCATCTCAAGAGGAGGCGCTCTCCACAGGAAAGGCGAGAGGAACTCCAGGGTCGTGCCACCATTCCAAGAGTCCCCCAGATGTGTCAGTCCATTCCAGAGGAACCTGTTTTCCCTGCACTGCCTTGACGTTCAAGCCGAGGATCGACTCCTAGCACGTGTGCACGTGGGACAGCCCTGTGGGAAAGCCTCGTGGGAAAGCCTCGTGGGAAAGACTCGAGGGAAAACCATAGATCCTTTGATCCACGCGGCGGACTGCGTGACACTGCTGCTACCGCTCTGGAGGAAAGCGCAAGTGCATGCCCGCATTCGAGACGAGGACTGACTCCCCTGGGGAGACTCCAGAAGTACCCGAAGATCCATGTCAGCACTGGAGAGGAATCCTCAGGTTCCGGCCCCGACTCCACACAAGGTCTTAGGCCCCGGCATCGACGGGATAGGGATCCCGAGAGGCCCCCGAGGAACTCGCATGGGGACTGGCCTTTCCTGAGGCCACCAGAGCGGGTCCCTGAGGTCCCCGTCGTAAGTCGAGAGCACCTGTCGCAACTCGAGAAAATCCAGGAGGTTTTGCCCTCCAGGCGAGATGAGGCCCATTTCCGCTGAGGCTTCTCGAGGCCAATCACATCTAACCACTGGAACTTCCAAAGGGTCCTTCACAACATTGCTGCAACTCAAGAAGTTCCCCGACATACCCGTCTCCACTCGAGAGGAAGCACGTGGGGTCCCGCACACATCCAGGGGAGCCCCGTTTCCGCCTCCTAGCTCGAGATGAGGGATCCTTTCCCTGTTTCGTAGGGAAAGAATTCCCGGCGTTCCCGTCGCATCTCAAGAGGAGGCGCTCTCCACAGGAAAGGCGAGAGGAACTCCAGGGTCGTGCCACCATTCCAAGAGTCCCCCAGATGTGTAGGTCCATTCCAGAGGAACCTGTTTTCCCTGCACTGCTTTGACGTTCAAGCCGAGGATCGACTCCCACCACGTGTGCACGTGGGACAGCCCTGTAGGAAAGCCTCGTGGGAAAGCCTCGTGGGAAAGACTCGAGGGAAAACCATAGATCCTTTGATCCACGCGGCGGACTGCGTGACACTGCTACTACCGCTCTGGAGGAAAGCGCAAGTGCATGCCCGCATTCGAGACGAGGACTGACTCCCCTGCGGAGACTCCAGAAGTACCCCAAGATCCATGTCAGCACTGGAGAGGAATCCTCAGGTTCCGGCCCCGACTCCACACAAGGTCTTAGGCCCCGGCATCGACGGGAGAGGAATCCCGAGAGGCCCCCGAGGAACTGGCATGGGGACTGGCCTTTCCTGAGGCCACCAGAGCGGGTCCCTGAGGTCCCCGTCGTAAGTCGAGAGCACCTGCCGCAACTCGAGAAAATCCAGGAGGTTTTGGCCTCCAGGCGAGATTAGGCCCATTTCCGCTGAGGCTTCACGAGGCTAATCACGTCTAACCACTGGAACTTCCAAAGGGTCCTTCACACCCTTGCTGCAACTCAAGAAGTTCCCCGACATACCCGTCTCCACTCGAGAGGAAGCACGTGGGGTCCCGCACACATCCAGGGGAGCCCCGTTTCCGCCTCCTAGCTCGAGATGAGGGATCCTTTCCCTGTTTCGTAGGGAAAGAATTCCCGGCGTTCCCGTCGCACCTCAAGAGGAGGCACTCTCCACAGGAAAGGCGAGAGGAACTCCAGGGTCGTGCCACCATTCCAAGAGTCCCCCAGATGTGTCAGTCCATTCCAGAGGAACCTGTTTTCCCTGCACTGCCTTGACGTTCAAGCCGAGGATCGACTCCCACCACGTGTGCACGTGGGACAGCCCTGTGGGAAAGCCTCGTGGGAAAGCCTCGTGGGAAAGACTCGAGGGAAAACCATAGATCCTTTGATGCACGCGGCGGACTGCGTGACACTGCTGCTACCGCTCTGGAGGAAAGCGCAAGTGCATGCCCGCATTCGAGACGAGGACTGACTCCCCTGCGGAGACTCCAGAAGTACCCCAAGAACCATGTCAGCACTGGAGAGGAATCCTCAGGTTCCGGCCCCGACTCCACACAAGGTCTTAGGCCCCGGCATCGACGGGAGAGGAATCCCGAGAGGCCCACGAGGAACTCGAATGGGGACTGGCCTTTCCTGAGGCCACCAGAGCGGGTCCCTGAGGTCCCCGTCGTAAGTCGAGAGCACCTGCCGCAACTCGAGAAAATCCAGGAGGTTTTGCCCTCCAGGCGAGATGAGTCCCATTTCCGCTGAGGCTTCTCGAGGCCAATCACATCTAACCACTGGAACTTCCAAAGGGTCTTTCACACCATTGCTGCAACTCAAGAAGTTCCCCGACATACCCGTCTCCACTCGAGAGGAAGCACGTGGGGTCCCGCACACATCCAGGGGAGCCCCGTTTCCGCCTCCTAGCTCGAGATGAGGGATCCTTTCCCTGTTTCGTAGGGAAAGAATTCCCGGCGTTCCCGTCGCATCTCAAGAGGAGGCGCTCTCCACAGGAAAGGCGAGAGGAACTCCAGGGTCGTGACACCATTCCAAGAGTCCCCCAGATGTGTCAGTGCATTCCAGAGGAACCTGTTTTCCCTGCACTGCCTTGACGTTCAAACCGAGGATCGACTCCCACCACGTGTGCACGGGGGACAGCCCTGTGGGAAAGCCTCGTGGGAAAGCCTCGTGGGAAAGACTCGAGGGAAAACCATAGATCCTTTGATGCACGCGGCGGACTGCGTGACACTGCTGCTACCGCTCTGGAGGAAAGCGCAAGTGCATGCCCGCATTCAAGACGAGGACTGACTCCCCTGGGGAGACTCCAGAAGTACCCCAAGATCCATGTCAGCACTGGAGAGGAATCCTCAGGTTCCGGCCCCGACTCCACACAAGGTCTTAGGCCCCGGCATCGACGGGAGAGGAATCCCGAGAGGCCCCCGAGGAACTCGCATGGGGACTGGCCTTTCCTGAGGCCACCAGAGTGGTTCCCTGAGGTCCCCGTCGTAAGTCGAGAGCACCTGCCGCAACTCGAGAAAATCCAGGAGGTTTTGCCCTCCAGGCGAGATGAGGCCCATTTCCGCTGAGGCTTCTCGAGGCCAATCACATTTAACCACTGGAACTTCCAAAGGGTCCTTCACACCCTTGCTGCAACTCAAGAAGTTCCCCGACATACCCGTCTCCACTCGAGAGGAAGCCCGTGGGGTCCCGCACACATCCAGGGGAGCCCCGTTTCCGCCTCCTAGCTCGAGATGAGGGATCCTTTCCCTGTTTCGTAGGGAAAGAATTCCCGGCGTTCCCGTCGCATCTCAAGAGGAGGCGCTCTCCACAGGAAAGGCGAGAGGAACTCCAGGGTCGTGCCACCATTCCAAGAGTCCCCCAGATGTGTCAGTCCATTCCAGAGGAACCTGTTTTCCCTGCACTGCCTTGACGTTCAAGCCGAGGATCGACTCCCACCACGTGTGCACGTGGGACAGCCCTGTGGGAAAGCCTCGTGGGAAAGCCTCGTGGGAAAGACTCGAGGAAAAACCATAGATCCTTTGATCCACGCGGCGGACTGCGTGACACTGCTGCTACCGCTCTGGAGGAAAGCGCAAGTGCATGCCCGCATTCGAGACGAGGACTGACTCCCCTGCGGAGACTCCAGAAGTACCCCAAGATCCATGTCAGCACTGGAGAGGAATCCTCAGGTTCCGGCCCCGACTCCACACAAGGTCTTAGGCCCTGGCATCGACGGGAGAGGAATCCCGAGAGGCCCCCGAGGAACTCGCATGGGGACTGGCCTTTCCTGAGGCCACCAGAGCGGGTCCCTGAGGTCCCCGTCCTAAGTTGAGAGCACCTGCCGCAACTCGAGAAAATCCAGGAGGTTTTGCCCTCCAGGCGAGATGAGGCCCATTTCCGCTGAGGCTTCTCGAGGCCAATCACATCTAACCACTGGAGCTTCCAAAGGGTCCTTCACACCCTTGCTGCAACTCAAGAAGTTCCCCGACATACCCGTCTGCACTCGAGAGGAAGCACTTGGTGTCCCGCACACATCCAGGGGAGCCCCGTTTCCGCCTCCTAGCACGAGATGAGGGATCCTTTCCCTGTTTCGTAGGGAAAGAATTCCCGGCGTTCCCGTCGCATCTCAAGAGGAGGCGCTCTCCACAGGAAAGGCGAGAGGAACTCCAGGGTCGTGCCACCATTCCAAGAGTCCCCCAGATGTGTCAGTCCATTCCAGAGGAACCTGTTTCCCTGCACTGCCTTGACGTTCAAGCCGAGGATCTACTCCCACCACGTGTGCACGTGGGACAGCCCTGTGGGAAAGCCTCGTGGGAAAGCCTCGTGGGAAAGACTCGAGGGAAAACCATAGATCCTTTGATGCACGCGGCGGACTGCGTGACACTGCTGCTACCGCTCTGGAGGAAAGCGCAAGTGCATGCCCGCATTCCAGACGAGGACTGACTCCCCTGGGGAGACTCCAGAAGTACCCCAAGATCCATGTCAGCACTGGAGAGGAATCCTCAGGTTCCGGCCCCGACTCCACACAAGGTCTTAGGCCCCGGCATCGACGGGAGAGGAATCCCGAGAGGCCCCCGAGGAACTGGCATGGGGACTGGCCTTTCCTGAGGCCACCAGAGCGGGTCCCTGAGGTCCCCGTCGTAAGTCGAGAGCACCTGCCGCAACTCGAGAAAATCCAGGAGGTTTTGCCCTCCAGGCGAGATGAGGCCCATTTCCGCTGAGGCTTCTCGAGGCTAATCACGTCTAACCACTGGAACTTCCAAAGGGTCCTTCACACCCTTGCTGCAACTCAAGAAGTTCCCCGACATACCCGTCTCCACTCGAGAGGAAGCACGTGGGGTCCCGCACACCTCCAGGGGAGCCCCGTTTCCGCCTCCTAGCTCGAGATGAGGGATCCTTTCCCTGTTTCGTAGGGAAAGAATTCCCGGCGTTCCCGTCGCATCTCAAGAGGAGTCGCTCTCCACAGGAAAGGCGAGAGGAACTCCAGGGTCGTGCCGCCATTCCAAGAGTCCCCCAGATGTGTCAGTCCATTCCAGAGGAACCTGTTTTCCCTGCACTGCCTTGACGTTCAAGCCGAGGATCGACTCCCACCACGTGTGCACGTGGGACAGCTCTGTGGGAAAGCCTCGTGGGAAAGCCTCGTGGGAAAGACTCGAGGGAAAACCATAGATCCTTTGATCCACGCGGCGGACTGCGTGACACTGCTGCTACCGCTCTGGAGGAAAGCGCAAGTGCATGACCGCATTCGAGACGAGGACTGACTCCCCTGGGGAGACTCCAGAAGTACCCCAAGATCCATGTCAGCACTGGAGAGGAATCCTCAGGTTCCGGCCCCGACTCCACACAAGGTCTTAGGCCCCGACATCGACGGGAGAGGAATCCCGAGAGGCCCCCGAGGAACTCGCATGGGGACTGGCCTTTCCTGAGGCCACCAGAGCGGGTCCCTGAGGTCCCCGTCGTAAGTCGAGAGCACCTGCCGCAACTCGAGAAAATCCAGGAGGTTTTGCCCTCCAGGCGAGATGAGGCCCATATCCGCTGAGGCTTCTCGAGGCCAATCACATCTAACCACTGGAACTTCCAAAGGGTCCTTCACACCCTTGCTGCAACTCAAGAAGTTCCCCGACATACCCGTCTCCACTCGAGAGGAAGCACGTGGGGTCCCGCACACATCCAGGGGAGCCCCGTTTCCGCCTCCTAGCTCGAGATGAGGGATCCTTTCCCTGTTTCGTAGGGAAAGAATTCCCGGCGTTCCCGTCGCATCTCAAGAGGAGGCGCTCTCCACAGGAAAGGCGAGAGGAACTCCAGGGTCGTGCCACCATTCCAAGAGTCCCCCAGATGTGTCAGTCCATTCCAGAGGAACCTGTTTTCCCTGCACTGCCTTGACGTTCAAGCCGAGGATCGACTCCCACCACGTGTGCACGTGGGACAGCCCTGTGGGAAAGCCTCGTGGGAAAGCCTCGTGGGAAAGACTCGAGGGAAAACCATAGATCCTTTGATGCACGCTGCGGACTGCGTGACACTGCTGCTACCGCTCTGGAGGAAAGCGCAAGTGCATGCCCGCATTCCAGACGAGGACTGACTCCCCTGGGGAGACTCCAGAAGTACCCCAAGATCCATGTCAGCACTGGAGAGGAATCCTCAGGTTCCGGCCCCGACTCCACACAAGGTCTTAGGCCCCGGCATCGACGGGAGAGGAATCCCCAGAGGCCCCCGAGGAACTGGCATGGGGACTGGCCTTTCCTGAGGCCACCAGAGCGGGTCCCTGAGGTCCCCGTCGTAAGTCGAGAGTACCTGCCGCAACTCGAGAAAATCCAGGAGGTTTTGCCCTCCAGGCGAGATGAGGCCCATTTCCGCTGAGGCTTCTCGAGGCTAATTACGTCTAACCACTGGAACTTCCAAAGGGTCCTTCACACCCTTGCTGCAACTCAAGAAGTTCCCCGACATACCCGTCTCCACTCGAGAGGAAGCACGTGGGGTCCCGCACACATCCAGGGGAGCCCCGTTTCTGCCTCCTAGCTCGAGATGAGGGATCCTTTCCCTGTTTCGTAGGGAAAGAATTCCCGGCGTTCCCGTCGCATCTCAAGAGGAGGCGCTCTCCACAGGAAAGGCGAGAGGAACTCCAGGGTCGTACCACCATTCCAAGAGTCCCCCAGATGTGTCAGTCCATTCCAGAGGAACCTGTTTTCCCTGCACTGCCTTGACGTTCAAGCCGAGGATCGACTCCCACCACGTGTGCACGTGGGACAGCCCTGTGGGAAAGCCTCGTGGGAAAGCCTCGTGGGAAAGACTCGAGGGAAAACCATAGATCCTTTGATCCACGCGGCGGACTGCGTGACACTGCTGCTACCGCTCTGGAGGAAAGCGCAAGTGCATGCCCGCATTCGAGACGAGGACTGACTCCCCTGGGGAGACTCCAGAAGTACCCCAAGATCCATGTCAGCACTGGAGAGGAATCCTCAGGTTCCGGCCCCGACTCCACACAAGGTCTTAGGCCCCGGCATCGACGGGAGAGGAATCCCGAGAGGCCCCCGAGGAACTCGCATGGGGACTGGCCTTTCCTGAGGCCACCAGAGCGGTTCCCTGAGGTCCCCGTCGTAAGTCGAGAGCACCTGCCGCAACTCGAGAAAATCCAGGAAGTTTTGCCCTCCAGGCGAGATGAGGCCCATTTCCGCTGAGGCTTCTCGAGGCCAATCACATCTAACCACTGGAACTTCCAAAGGGTCCTTCACACCATTGCTGCAACTCAAGAATTTCCCCGACATACCCGTCTCCACTCGAGAGGAAGCACGTGGGGTCCCGCACACATCCAGGGGAGCCCTGTTTCCGCCTCCTAGCACGAGATGAGGGATCCTTTCCCTGTTTCGTAGGGAAAGAATTCCCGGCGTCCCCGTCGCATCTCAAGAGGAGGCGCTCTCCAAAGGAAAGGCGAGAGGAACTCCAGGGTCGTGACACCATTCCAAGAGTCCCCCAGATGTGTCAGTCCATTCCAGAGGAACCTGTTTTCCCTGCACTGCCTTGAGGTTCAAGCCGAGGATCGACTCCCACCACGTGTGCACGTGGGACAGCCCTGTGGGAAAGCCTCGTGGGAAAGCCTCGTGGGAAAGACTCGAGGGAAAACCATAGATCCTTTGATCCACGCGGCGGACTGCGTGACACTGCTGCTACCGCTCTGGAGGAAAGCGCAAGTGCATGCCCGCATTCGAGACGAGGACTGACTCCCCTGGGGAGACTCCAGAAGTACCCCAAGATCCATGTCAGCACTGGAGAGGAAACCTCAGGTTCCGGCCCCGACTCCACACAAGGTCTTAGGCCCCGGCATCGACAGGAGAGGAATCCCGAGAGGCCCCCGAGGAACTCGCATGGGGACTGGCCTTTCCTGAGGCCACCAGAGCGAATCCCTGAGGTCCCCGTCGTAAGTCGAGAGCACCTGCCGCAACTCGAGAAAATCCAGGAGGTTTTGCCCTCCAGGCGAGATGAGGCCCATTTCCGCTGAGGCTTCTCGAGGCCAATCACATCTAACCACTGGAACTTCCAAAGGGTCCTTCACACCATTCCTGCAACTCAAGAAGTTCCCCGACATACCCGTCTCCACTCAAGAGGAAGCACGTGGGGTCCCGCACACATCCAGGGGAGCCCCGTTTCCGCCTCCTAGCTCGAGATGAGGGATCCTTTCCCTGTTTCGTAGGGAAAGAATTCCCGGCGTTCCCATCGCATCTCAAGAGGAGGCGCTCTCCACAGGAAAGGCGAGAGGAACTCCAGGGTCGTGACACCATTCCAAGAGAGCCCAGATGTGTCAGTCCATTCCAGAGGAACCTGTTTTCCCTGCACTGCCTTGACGTTCAAGCCGAGGATCGACTCCCACCACGTGTGCACGTGGGACAGAACTGTGGGAAAGCCTCGTGGGAAAGCCTCGTGGGAAAGACTCGAGGGAAAACCATAGATCCTTTGATCCACGCGGCGGACTGCGTGACACTGCTGCTACCGCTCTGGAGGAAAGCCCAAGTGCATGCCCGCATTCGAGACGAGGACTGACTCCCCTGGGGAGACTCCAGAAGTACCCCAAGATCCATGTCAGCACTGGAGAGGAATAATCAGGTTCCGGCCCCGACTCCACACAAGGTCTTAGGCCCCGGCATCGATGGGAGAGGAATCCTGAGAGGCCCCCGAGGAACTCGCATGGGGACTGGCCTTTCCTGAGGCCACCAGAGCGGTTCCCTGAGGTCCCCGTCGTAAGTCGAGAGCACTTGCCGCAACTCGAGAAAATCCAGGAGGTTTTGCCCTCCAGGCGAGATGAGGCCCATTTCCGCTGAGGCTTCTCGAGGCCAATCACATCTAACCACTGGAGCTTCCAAAGGGTCCTTCACACCCTTGCTGCAACTCAAGAAGTTCCCCGACATACCCGTCTGCACTCGAGAGGAAGCACTTGGTGTCCCGCACACATCCAGGGGAGCCCCGTTTCCGCCTCCTAGCACGAGATGAGGGATCCTTTCCCTGTTTCGTAGGGAAAGAATTCCCGGCGTTCCCGTCGCATCTCAAGAGGAGGCGCTCTCCACAGGAAAGGCGAGAGGAACTCCAGGGTCGTGCCACCATTCCAAGAGTCCCCCAGATGTGTCAGTCCATTCCAGAGGAACCTGTTTCCCTGCACTGCCTTGACGTTCAAGCCGAGGATCGACTCCCACCACGTGTGCACGTGGGACAGCCCTGTGGGAAAGCCTCGTGGGAAAGCCTCGTGGGAAAGACTCGAGGGAAAACCATAGATCCTTTGATGCACGCGGCGGACTGCGTGACACTGCTGCTACCGCTCTGGAGGAAAGCGCAAGTGCATGCCCGCATTCCAGACGAGGACTGACTCCCCTGGGGAGACTCCAGAAGTACCCCAAGATCCATGTCAGCACTGGAGAGGAATCCTCAGGTTCCGGCCCCGACTCCACACAAGGTCTTAGGCCCCGGCATCGACGGGAGAGGAATCCCGAGAGGCCCCCGAGGAACTGGCATGGGGACTGGCCTTTCCTGAGGCCACCAGAGCGGGTCCCTGAGGTCCCCGTCGTAAGTCGAGAGCACCTGCCGCAACTCGAGAAAATCCAGGAGGTTTTGCCCTCCAGGCGAGATGAGGCCCATTTCCGCTGAGGCTTCTCGAGGCTAATCACGTCTAACCACTGGAACTTCCAAAGGGTCCTTCACACCCTTGCTGCAACTCAAGAAGTTCCCCGACATACCCGTCTCCACTCGAGAGGAAGCACGTGGGGTCCCGCACACCTCCAGGGGAGCCCCGTTTCCGCCTCCTAGCTCGAGATGAGGGATCCTTTCCCTGTTTCGTAGGGAAAGAATTCCCGGCGTTCCCGTCGCATCTCAAGAGGAGTCGCTCTCCACAGGAAAGGCGAGAGGAACTCCAGGGTCGTGCCACCATTCCAAGAGTCCCCCAGATGTGTCAGTCCATTCCAGAGGAACCTGTTTTCCCTGCACTGCCTTGACGTTCAAGCCGAGGATCGACTCCCACCACGTGTGCACGTGGGACAGCTCTGTGGGAAAGCCTCGTGGGAAAGCCTCGTGGGAAAGACTCGAGGGAAAACCATAGATCCTTTGATCCACGCGGCGGACTGCGTGACACTGCTGCTACCGCTCTGGAGGAAAGCGCAAGTGCATGACCGCATTCGAGACGAGGACTGACTCCCCTGGGGAGACTCCAGAAGTACCCCAAGATCCATGTCAGCACTGGAGAGGAATCCTCAGGTTCCGGCCCCGACTCCACACAAGGTCTTAGGCCCCGACATCGACGGGAGAGGAATCCCGAGAGGCCCCCGAGGAACTCGCATGGGGACTGGCCTTTCCTGAGGCCACCAGAGCGGGTCCCTGAGGTCCCCGTCGTAAGTCGAGAGCACCTGCCGCAACTCGAGAAAATCCAGGAGGTTTTGCCCTCCAGGCGAGATGAGGCCCATATCCGCTAAGGCTTCTCGAGGCCAATCACATCTAACCACTGGAACTTCCAAAGGGTCCTTCACACCCTTGCTGCAACTCAAGAAGTTCCCCGACATACCCGTCTCCACTCGAGAGGAAGCACGTGGGGTCCCGCACACATCCAGGGGAGCCCCGTTTCCGCCTCCTAGCTCGAGATGAGGGATCCTTTCCCTGTTTCGTAGGGAAAGAATTCCCGGCGTTCCCGTCGCATCTCAAGAGGAGGCGCTCTCCACAGGAAAGGCGAGAGGAACTCCAGGGTCGTGCCACCATTCCAAGAGTCCCCCAGATGTGTCAGTCCATTCCAGAGGAACCTGTTTTCCCTGCACTGCCTTGACGTTCAAGCCGAGGATCGACTCCCACCACGTGTGCACGTGGGACAGCCCTGTGGGAAAGCCTCGTGGGAAAGCCTCGTGGGAAAGACTCGAGGGAAAACCATAGATCCTTTGATGCACGCTGCGGACTGCGTGACACTGCTGCTACCGCTCTGGAGGAAAGCGCAAGTGCATGCCCGCATTCCAGACGAGGACTGACTCCCCTGGGGAGACTCCAGAAGTACCCCAAGATCCATGTCAGCACTGGAGAGGAATCCTCAGGTTCCGGCCCCGACTCCACACAAGGTCTTAGGCCCCGGCATCGACGGGAGAGGAATCCCCAGAGGCCCCCGAGGAACTGGCATGGGGACTGGCCTTTCCTGAGGCCACCAGAGCGGGTCCCTGAGGTCCCCGTCGTAAGTCGAGAGTACCTGCCGCAACTCGAGAAAATCCAGGAGGTTTTGCCCTCCAGGCGAGATGAGGCCCATTTCCGCTGAGGCTTCTCGAGGCTAATTACGTCTAACCACTGGAACTTCCAAAGGGTCCTTCACACCCTTGCTGCAACTCAAGAAGTTCCCCGACATACCCGTCTCCACTCGAGAGGAAGCACGTGGGGTCCCGCACACATCCAGGGGAGCCCCGTTTCTGCCTCCTAGCTCGAGATGAGGGATCCTTTCCCTGTTTCGTAGGGAAAGAATTCCCGGCGTTCCCGTCGCATCTCAAGAGGAGGCGCTCTCCACAGGAAAGGCGAGAGGAACTCCAGGGTCGTACCACCATTCCAAGAGTCCCCCAGATGTGTCAGTCCATTCCAGAGGAACCTGTTTTCCCTGCACTGCCTTGACGTTCAAGCCGAGGATCGACTCCCACCACGTGTGCACGTGGGACAGCCCTGTGGGAAAGCCTCGTGGGAAAGCCTCGTGGGAAAGACTCGAGGGAAAACCATAGATCCTTTGATCCACGCGGCGGACTGCGTGACACTGCTGCTACCGCTCTGGAGGAAAGCGCAAGTGCATGCCCGCATTCGAGACGAGGACTGACTCCCCTGGGGAGACTCCAGAAGTACCCCAAGATCCATGTCAGCACTGGAGAGGAATCCTCAGGTTCCGGCCCCGACTCCACACAAGGTCTTAGGCCCCGGCATCGACGGGAGAGGAATCCCGAGAGGCCCCCGAGGAACTCGCATGGGGACTGGCCTTTCCTGAGGCCACCAGAGCGGTTCCCTGAGGTCCCCGTCGTAAGTCGAGAGCACCTGCCGCAACTCGAGAAAATCCAGGAAGTTTTGCCCTCCAGGCGAGATGAGGCCCATTTCCGCTGAGGCTTCTCGAGGCCAATCACATCTAACCACTGGAACTTCCAAAGGGTCCTTCACACCATTGCTGCAACTCAAGAATTTCCCCGACATACCCGTCTCCACTCGAGAGGAAGCACGTGGGGTCCCGCACACATCCAGGGGAGCCCTGTTTCCGCCTCCTAGCACGAGATGAGGGATCCTTTCCCTGTTTCGTAGGGAAAGAATTCCCGGCGTCCCCGTCGCATCTCAAGAGGAGGCGCTCTCCAAAGGAAAGGCGAGAGGAACTCCAGGGTCGTGACACCATTCCAAGAGTCCCCCAGATGTGTCAGTCCATTCCAGAGGAACCTGTTTTCCCTGCACTGCCTTGAGGTTCAAGCCGAGGATCGACTCCCACCACGTGTGCACGTGGGACAGCCCTGTGGGAAAGCCTCGTGGGAAAGCCTCGTGGGAAAGACTCGAGGGAAAACCATAGATCCTTTGATCCACGCGGCGGACTGCGTGACACTGCTGCTACCGCTCTGGAGGAAAGCGCAAGTGCATGCCCGCATTCGAGACGAGGACTGACTCCCCTGGGGAGACTCCAGAAGTACCCCAAGATCCATGTCAGCACTGGAGAGGAAACCTCAGGTTCCGGCCCCGACTCCACACAAGGTCTTAGGCCCCGGCATCGACAGGAGAGGAATCCCGAGAGGCCCCCGAGGAACTCGCATGGGGACTGGCCTTTCCTGAGGCCACCAGAGCGAATCCCTGAGGTCCCCGTCGTAAGTCGAGAGCACCTGCCGCAACTCGAGAAAATCCAGGAGGTTTTGCCCTCCAGGCGAGATGAGGCCCATTTCCGCTGAGGCTTCTCGAGGCCAATCACATCTAACCACTGGAACTTCCAAAGGGTCCTTCACACCATTCCTGCAACTCAAGAAGTTCCCCGACATACCCGTCTCCACTCAAGAGGAAGCACGTGGGGTCCCGCACACATCCAGGGGAGCCCCGTTTCCGCCTCCTAGCTCGAGATGAGGGATCCTTTCCCTGTTTCGTAGGGAAAGAATTCCCGGCGTTCCCATCGCATCTCAAGAGGAGGCGCTCTCCACAGGAAAGGCGAGAGGAACTCCAGGGTCGTGACACCATTCCAAGAGAGCCCAGATGTGTCAGTCCATTCCAGAGGAACCTGTTTTCCCTGCACTGCCTTGACGTTCAAGCCGAGGATCGACTCCCACCACGTGTGCACGTGGGACAGAACTGTGGGAAAGCCTCGTGGGAAAGCCTCGTGGGAAAGACTCGAGGGAAAACCATAGATCCTGTGATGCACGCGGCGGACTGCGTGACACTGCTGCTACCGCTCTGGAGGAAAGCGCAAGTGCATGCCCGCATTCCAGACGAGGACTGACTCCCCTGGGGAGACTCCAGAAGTACCCCAAGATCCATGTCAGCACTGGAGAGGAATCCTCAGGTTCCGGCCCCGACTCCACACAAGGTCTTAGGCCCCGGCATCGACGGGAGAGGAATCCCCAGAGGCCCCCGAGGAACTGGCATGGGGACTGGCCTTTCCTGAGGCCACCAGAGCGGGTCCCTGAGGTCCCCGTCGTAAGTCGAGAGTACCTGCCGCAACTCGAGAAAATCCAGGAGGTTTTGCCCTCCAGGCGAGATGAGGCCCATTTCCGCTGAGGCTTCTCGAGGCTAATTACGTCTAACCACTGGAACTTCCAAAGGGTCCTTCACACCCTTGCTGCAACTCAAGAAGTTCCCCGACATACCCGTCTCCACTCGAGAGGAAGCACGTGGGGTCCCGCACACATCCAGGGGAGCCCCGTTTCTGCCTCCTAGCTCGAGATGAGGGATCCTTTCCCTGTTTCGTAGGGAAAGAATTCCCGGCGTTCCCGTCGCATCTCAAGAGGAGGCGCTCTCCACAGGAAAGGCGAGAGGAACTCCAGGGTCGTACCACCATTCCAAGAGTCCCCCAGATGTGTCAGTCCATTCCAGAGGAACCTGTTTTCCCTGCACTGCCTTGACGTTCAAGCCGAGGATCGACTCCCACCACGTGTGCACGTGGGACAGCCCTGTGGGAAAGCCTCGTGGGAAAGCCTCGTGGGAAAGACTCGAGGGAAAACCATAGATCCTTTGATCCACGCGGCGGACTGCGTGACACTGCTGCTACCGCTCTGGAGGAAAGCGCAAGTGCATGCCCGCATTCGAGACGAGGACTGACTCCCCTGGGGAGACTCCAGAAGTACCCCAAGATCCATGTCAGCACTGGAGAGGAATCCTCAGGTTCCGGCCCCGACTCCACACAAGGTCTTAGGCCCCGGCATCGACGGGAGAGGAATCCCGAGAGGCCCCCGAGGAACTCGCATGGGGACTGGCCTTTCCTGAGGCCACAAGAGCGGTTCCCTGAGGTCCCCGTCGTAAGTCGAGAGCACCTGCCGCAACTCGAGAAAATCCAGGAAGTTTTGCCCTCCAGGCGAGATGAGGCCCATTTCCGCTGAGGCTTCTCGAGGCCAATCACATCTAACCACTGGAACTTCCAAAGGGTCCTTCACACCATTGCTGCAACTCAAGAATTTCCCCGACATACCCGTCTCCACTCGAGAGGAAGCACGTGGGGTCCCGCACACATCCAGGGGAGCCCTGTTTCCGCCTCCTAGCACGAGATGAGGGATCCTTTCCCTGTTTCGTAGGGAAAGAATTCCCGGCGTCCCCGTCGCATCTCAAGAGGAGGCGCTCTCCAAAGGAAAGGCGAGAGGAACTCCAGGGTCGTGACACCATTCCAAGAGTCCCCCAGATGTGTCAGTCCATTCCAGAGGAACCTGTTTTCCCTGCACTGCCTTGAGGTTCAAGCCGAGGATCGACTCCCACCACGTGTGCACGTGGGACAGCCCTGTGGGAAAGCCTCGTGGGAAAGCCTCGTGGGAAAGACTCGAGGGAAAACCATAGATCCTTTGATCCACGCGGCGGACTGCGTGACACTGCTGCTACCGCTCTGGAGGAAAGCGCAAGTGCATGCCCGCATTCGAGACGAGGACTGACTCCCCTGGGGAGACTCCAGAAGTACCCCAAGATCCATGTCAGCACTGGAGAGGAAACCTCAGGTTCCGGCCCCGACTCCACACAAGGTCTTAGGCCCCGGCATCGACAGGAGAGGAATCCCGAGAGGCCCCCGAGGAACTCGCATGGGGACTGGCCTTTCCTGAGGCCACCAGAGCGAATCCCTGAGGTCCCCGTCGTAAGTCGAGAGCACCTGCCGCAACTCGAGAAAATCCAGGAGGTTTTGCCCTCCAGGCGAGATGAGGCCCATTTCCGCTGAGGCTTCTCGAGGCCAATCACATCTAACCACTGGAACTTCCAAAGGGTCCTTCACACCATTCCTGCAACTCAAGAAGTTCCCCGACATACCCGTCTCCACTCAAGAGGAAGCACGTGGGGTCCCGCACACATCCAGGGGAGCCCCGTTTCCGCCTCCTAGCTCGAGATGAGGGATCCTTTCCCTGTTTCGTAGGGAAAGAATTCCCGGCGTTCCCATCGCATCTCAAGAGGAGGCGCTCTCCACAGGAAAGGCGAGAGGAACTCCAGGGTCGTGACACCATTCCAAGAGAGCCCAGATGTGTCAGTCCATTCCAGAGGAACCTGTTTTCCCTGCACTGCCTTGACGTTCAAGCCGAGGATCGACTCCCACCACGTGTGCACGTGGGACAGAACTGTGGGAAAGCCTCGTGGGAAAGCCTCGTGGGAAAGACTCGAGGGAAAACCATAGATCCTTTGATCCACGCGGCGGACTGCGTGACACTGCTGCTACCGCTCTGGAGGAAAGCCCAAGTGCATGCCCGCATTCGAGACGAGGACTGACTCCCCTGGGGAGACTCCAGAAGTACCCCAAGATCCATGTCAGCACTGGAGAGGAATAATCAGGTTCCGGCCCCGACTCCACACAAGGTCTTAGGCCCCGGCATCGATGGGAGAGGAATCCTGAGAGGCCCCCGAGGAACTCGCATGGGGACTGGCCTTTCCTGAGGCCACCAGAGCGGTTCCCTGAGGTCCCCGTCGTAAGTCGAGAGCACTTGCCGCAACTCGAGAAAATCCAGGAGGTTTTGCCCTCCAGGCGAGATGAGGCCCATTTCCGCTGAGGCTTCTCGAGGCCAATCACATCTAACCACTGGAACTTCCAAAGGGTCCTTCACACCCTTGTTGCAACTCAAGAAGTTCCCCGACATACCCGTCTCCACTCGAGAGGAAGCACGTGGGTCCCGCACACATCCAGGGGAGCCCCTTTTCCGCCTCATAGCTCGAGATGAGGGATCCTTTCCCTGTTTCGTAGGGAAAGAATTCCCGGCGTTCCCGTCGCATCTCAAGAGGAGGCGCTCTCCACAGGAAAGGCGAGAGGAACTCCAGGGTCGTGCCACCATTCCAAGAGTCCCCCAGATGTGTCAGTACATTCCAGAGGAACCTGTTTTCCCTGCACTGCCTTGACGTTCAAGCCGAGGATCGACTCCCACCACGTGTGTACGTGGGACAGCCCTGTGGGAAAGCCTCGGGGGAAAGCCTCGTGGGAAAGACTCGAGGGAAAACCATAGATCCTTTGATCCACGCGGCGGACTGCGTGACACTGCTGCTACCGCTCTGGAGGAAAGCGCAAGTGCATGCCCGCATTCGAGACGAGGACTGACTCCCCTGGGGAGACTCCAGAAGTACCCCAAGATCCATGTCAGCACTGGAGAGGAATCCTCAGGTTCCGGCCCCGACTCCACACAAGGTCTTAGGCCACGGCATCGATGGGAGAGGAATCCCGAGAGGCCCCCGAGGAACTCGCATGGGGACTGGCCTTTCCTGAGGCCACCAGAGCGGGTCCCTGAGGTCCCCGTCGTAAGTCGAGAGCACCTGCCGCAACTCGAGAAAATCCAGGAGGTTATGCCCTCCAGGCAAGATGAGGCCCATTTCCATTGAGGCTTCTCGAGGCCAATCACATCTAACCACTGGACCTTCCAAAGGGTCCTTCACACCCTTGCTGCAAGTCCAGAAGTTCCCCGACATACCCGTCTGCACTCGAGAGGAAGCACGTGGGGTCCCGCACACATCCAGGGGAGCCCCGTTTCCGCCTCCTAGCTCGAGATGAGGGATCCTTTCCCTGTTTCGTAGAGAAAGAATTCCCGGCGTTCCCGTCGCATTTCAAGAGGAGGCGCTCTCCACAGGAAAGGCGAGAGGAACTCCAGGGTCGAGCCACCATTCCAAGAGTAACCCAGATGTGTCAGTCCATACCAGAGGAACCTGTTTTCCCTGCACTGCCTTGACGTTCAAGCCGAGGATCGACTCCCACCACGTGTGCACGTGGGACAGCCCTGTGGGAAAGCCTCGTGGGAAAGCCTCGTGGGAAAGCTCGAGGGAAAACCATAGATCCTTTGATCCACGCGGCGGACTGCGTGACACTGCTGCTACCGCTCTGGAAGAAAGCGCAAGTCCATGCCCGCATTCGAGACGAGGACTGACTCCCCTGGGGAGACTCCAGAAGTACCCCAAGATCCATGTCAGCACTGGAGAGGAATCCTCAGGTTCCGGCACCGACTCCACACAAGGTCTTAGGCCCCGGCATCGATGGGAGAGGAATCCCGAGCGGCCCCCGAGGAACTCGCATGGGGACTGGCCTTTCCTGAGGCCACCAGAGCGGGTCCCCGAGGTCCCCGTCGTAAGTTGAGAGCACATGCCGCAACTCGAGAAAATCCAGGAGGTTTTCACCTCCAGGCGAGATGAGGCCCATTTCCGCTGAGGCTTCTCGAGGCCAATCACATCTAACCACTGGAACTTCCAAAGGGTCCTTCACACCATTCCTGCAACTCAAGAAGTTCCCCGACATACCCGTCTCCACTCAAGAGGAAGCACGTGGGGTCCCGCACACATCCAGGGGAGCCCCGTTTCCGCCTCCTAGCTCGAGATGAGGGATCCTTTCCCTGTTTCGTAGGGAAAGAATTCCCGGCGTTCCCATCGCATCTCAAGAGGAGGCGCTCTCCACAGGAAAGGCGAGAGGAACTCCAGGGTCGTGACACCATTCCAAGAGAGCCCAGATGTGTCAGTCCATTCCAGAGGAACCTGTTTTCCCTGCACTGCCTTGACGTTCAAGCCGAGGATCGACTCCCACCACGTGTGCACGTGGGACAGAACTGTGGGAAAGCCTCGTGGGAAAGCCTCGTGGGAAAGACTCGAGGGAAAACCATAGATCCTTTGATCCACGCGGCGGACTGCGTGACACTGCTGCTACCGCTCTGGAGGAAAGCGCAAGTGCATGCCCGCATTCGAGACGAGGACTGACTCCCCTGGGGAGACTCCAGAAGTACCCCAAGATCCATGTCAGCACTGGAGAGGAATAATCAGGTTCCGGCCCCGACTCCACACAAGGTCTTAGGCCCCGGCATCGATGGGAGAGGAATCCCGAGAGGCCCCCGAGGAACTCGCATGGGGACTGGCCTTTCCTGAGGCCACCAGAGCGGTTCCCTGAGGTCCCCGTCGTAAGTCGAGAGCACTTGCCGCAACTCGAGAAAATCCAGGAGGTTTTGCCCTCCAGGCGAGATGAGGCCCATTTCCGCTGAGGCTTCTCGAGGCCAATCACATCTAACCACTGGAACTTCCAAAGGGTCCTTCACACCCTTGTTGCAACTCAAGAAGTTCCCCGACATACCCGTCTCCACTCGAGAGGAAGCACGTGGGTCCCGCACACATCCAGGGGAGCCCCTTTTCCGCCTCCTAGCTCGAGATGAGGGATCCTTTCCCTGTTTCGTAGGGAAAGAATTCCCGGCGTTCCCGTCGCATCTCAAGAGGAGGCGCTCTCCACAGGAAAGGCGAGAGGAACTCCAGGGTCGTGCCACCATTCCAAGAGTCCCCCAGATGTGTCAGTCCATTCCAGAGGAACCTGTTTTCCCTGCACTGCCTTGACGTTCAAGCCGAGGATCGACTCCCACCACGTGTGTACGTGGGACAGCCCTGTGGGAAAGCCTCGGGGGAAAGCCTCGTGGGAAAGACTCGAGGGAAAACCATAGATCCTTTGCTCCACGCGGCGGACTGCGTGACACTGCTGCTACCGCTCTGGAGGAAAGCGCAAGTGCATGCCCGCATTCGAGACGAGGACTGACTCCCCTGGGGAGACTCCAGAAGTACCCCAAGATCCATGTCAGCACTGGAGAGGAATCCTCAGGTTCCGGCCCCGACTCCACACAAGGTCTTAGGCCACGGCATCGATGGGAGAGGAATCCCGAGAGGCCCCCGAGGAACTCGCATGGGGACTGGCCTTTCCTGAGGCCACCAGAGCGGGTCCCTGAGGTCCCCGTCGTAAGTCGAGAGCACCTGCCGCAACTCGAGAAAATCCAGGAGGTTATGCCCTCCAGGCAAGATGAGGCCCATTTCCATTGAGGCTTCTCGAGGCCAATCACATCTAACCACTGGACCTTCCAAAGGGTCCTTCACACCCTTGCTGCAAGTCCAGAAGTTCCCCGACATACCCGTCTGCACTCGAGAGGAAGCACGTGGGGTCCCGCACACATCCAGGGGAGCCCCGTTTCCGCCTCCTAGCTCGAGATGAGGGATCCTTTCCCTGTTTCGTAGAGAAAGAATTCCCGGCGTTCCCGTCGCATTTCAAGAGGAGGCGCTCTCCACAGGAAAGGCGAGAGGAACTCCAGGGTCGAGCCACCATTCCAAGAGTAACCCAGATGTGTCAGTCCATACCAGAGGAACCTGTTTTCCCTGCACTGCCTTGACGTTCAAGCCGAGGATCGACTACCACCACGTGTGCACGTGGGACAGCCCTGTGGGAAAGCCTCGTGGGAAAGCCTCGTGGGAAAGCTCGAGGGAAAACCATAGATCCTTTGATCCACGCGGCGGACTGCGTGACACTGCTGCTACCGCTCTGGAAGAAAGCGCAAGTCCATGCCCGCATTCGAGACGAGGACTGACTCCCCTGGGGAGACTCCAGAAGTACCCCAAGATCCATGTCAGCACTGGAGAGGAATCCTCAGGTTCCGGCACCGACTCCACACAAGGTCTTAGGCCCCGGCATCGATGGGAGAGGAATCCCGAGCGGCCCCCGAGGAACTCGCATGGGGACTGGCCTTTCCTGAGGCCACCAGAGAGGGTCCCCGAGGTCCCCGTCGTAAGTTGAGAGCACATGCCGCAACTCGAGAAAATCCAGGAGGTTTTCACCTCCAGGCGAGATGAGGCCCATTTCCGCTGAGGCTTCTCGAGGCTAATCACATCTAACCACTGGAATTTCCAAAGGGTCCTTCACACCCTTGCTACAACTCAAGAAGTTCCCCGACATACCCGTCTCCCCTCGAGAGGAAGCACAAGCGTCCCGCACACAACCAGGGAAGCCCCGTTTCCGCCTCCCACCTCGAGATGAGGGATCCTTTCCCTGTTTCGTAGGGAAAGAATTCCCGGCGTTCCCGTCTCATCTCAAGAGGAGGCGCTCTCCACAGGAAAGGCGAGAGGAACTCCAGGGTCGTGCCACCATTCCAAGAGTTCCCCAGATGTGTCAGTCCATTCCAGAGGAACCTGTTTGCCCTGCACTGCCTTGACGTTCAAGCCGAGGATCGACTCCCACCACATTTGCACGTTAGACAGCCCAGTGGGAAAGCCTGGTGGGAAAGCCTCGTGGGAAAGACTCGAGGGAAAACCATACATCCTTTGATGCACGCGGCGGACTGCGTGACACTGCTGCTACCGCTCTGGAGGAAAGCGCAAGTGCATGCCCGCATTCGAGACGAGGACTGACTCCCCTGGGGAGTCTCAAGAAGTACCCCAAGATCCATGTCAGCACTGGAGAGGAATCCTCAGGTTCCGGCCCCGACTCCACACAAGGTCTTAGGCCCCGGCATCGACGGGAGAGGAATCCCGAGAGGCCCCCGAGGAACTCGCATGGGGACTGGCCTTTCCTGAGGCCACCAGAGCGGGTCCCTGAGGTCCTCGTCGTAAGTCGAGAGCACCTGCCGCAACTCGCGAAAATCCAGGAGGTTTTGCCCTCCAGGCGAGATGAGGCCCATTTCCGCTGAGGCTTCTCGAGGCTAATCACGTCTAAATACTGGAATTTCCAACGGGTCCTTCACACCCTTGCTGCGACTCAAGAAGTTCCCCGACATACCCGTCTCCACTCCAGAGGAAGCACGTGGGGTCCCGCACACATCCAGGGGAGCACCGTTTCCGCCTCCCAGCTCGAGATGAGTGATCCTTTCACTGCTTTGTAGGGAAAGATTTCCCGGCGTTCCCTTCGCATCTCAAGAGGAGGCGCTCTCCACAGGAAAGGCGAGAGGAACTCCAGGGTCGTGCCACCATTCCAAGAGTCCCCCAGATGTGTCAGTCCATTCCAGAGGAACCTGTTTTCCCTGCACTGCCTTGACGTTCAAGCCGAGGATCGACTCCCACCACGTGTGCACGTGGGACAGCCCTGTGGGAAAGCCTCGTGGGAAAGCCTCGTGGGAAAGACTCGAGGGAAAACCATAGATCCTTTTATCCACGCGGCGGACTGCGTGACACTGCTGCTACCGCTCTGGAGGAAAGCGCAAGTGCATGCCCGCATTCGAGACGAGGACTGACGCCCCTGGGGAGACTCCAGAAGTACCCCAAGATCCATGTCAGCACTGGAGAGGAATCCTCAGGTTCCGGCCCCGACTCCACACAAGGTCTTAGGCCCCGGCATCGACGGGAGAGGAATCCCGAGACGCCCCCGAGGAACTCGCATGGGGACTGGCCTTTCCTGAGGCCACCAGAGCGGGTCCCTGAGGTCCCCGTCGTAAGTCGAGAGCACCTGCCGCAACTCGAGAAAATCCAGGAGGTTTTGCCCTCCAGGCGAGATGAGGCCCATTTCCGCTGAGGCTTCTCGAGGCTAATCACGTCTAACCACTGGAACTTCCAAAGGGTCCTTCACACCCTTGCTGCAAATCAAGAAGTTCCCCGACATACCCGTCTCCACTCGAGATCAAGCACGGTGGGTCCCGCACACATCCAGGGGAGCCCCGTTTCCGCCTCCTAGCTCGAGATGAGGGATCCTTTCCCTGTTTCGTAGGGAAAGAATTCCCGGCGTTCCCATAGCATCTCAAGAGGAGGCGCTCTCCACAGGAAAGGCGAGAGGAACTCCAGGGTCGTGCCACCATTCCAAGAGTCCCCCAGATGTGTCAGTCCATTCCAGAGGAACCTGTTTTCCCTGCACTGCCTTGACGTTCAAGCCGAGGATCGACTCCCACCACGTGTGCACGTGGGCCAGCCCTGTGGGAAAGCCTCGTGGGAAAGCCTCGTGGGAAAGACTCGAGGGAAAACCATAGATCCTTTGATCCACGGGGCGGACTGCGTGACACTGCTGCTACCGCTCTGGAGGAAATCGCAAGTGCATGCCCGCATTCGAGACGAGGACTGACTCCCCTGGGGAGACTCCAGAAGTACCCCAAGATCCATGTCAGCACTGGAGAGGAATCCTCAGGTTCCGGCCCCGACTCCACACAAGGTCTTAGGCCCCGGCATCGACGGGAGAGGAATCCCGAGAGGCCCCGGAGGAACTCGCATGGGGACTGGCCTGTCCTGAGGCCACCAGAGCGGGTCCCTGAGGTCCCCGTCGTAAGTCGAGAGCACCTGCCGCAACTCGAGAAAATCCAGGAGGTTTTGCCCTCCAGGCGAGATGAGGCCCATTTCCGCTGAGGCTTCTTGAGGCTAATCACGTCTAACCACTGGAACTTCCAAAGGGTCCTTCACACCCTTGCTGCAACTCAAGAAGTTCCCCGACATACCCGTCTCCACTCGAGAGGAAGCACGTGGGGTCCCGCACACATCCAGGGGAGCCCCGTTTCCGCCTCCTAGCTCGAGATGAGGGATCCTTTCCCTGTTTCGTAGGGAAAGAATTCCCGGCGTTCCCGTCGCATCTCAAGAGGAGGCGCTCTCCACAGGAAAGGCGAGAGGAACTCCAGGGTCGTGCCACCATTCCAAGAGTCCCCCAGATGTGTCAGTCCATTCCAGAGGAACCTGTTTTCCCTGCACTGCCTTGACGTTCAAGCCGAGGATCGACTCCCACCACGTGTGCACGTGGGACAGCCCTGTGGGAAAGCCTCGTGGGAAAGCCTCGTGGGAAAGACTCGAGGGAAAACCATAGATCCTTTGATCCACGTGGCGGACTGCGTGACACTGCTGCTACCGCTCTGGAGGAAAGCGCAAGTGCATGCCCGCATTCGAGACGAGTACTGACTCCCCTGGGGAGACTCCAGAAGTACCCCAAGATCCATGTCAGCACTGGAGAGGAATCCTCAGGTTCCGGCCCCGACTCCACACAAGGTCTTAGGCCCCGGCATCGACGGGAGAGGAATCCCGAGAGGCCCCCGAGGAACTCGCATGTGGACTGGCCTTTCCTGAGGCCACCAGAGCGGGTCCCTGAGGTCCCCGTCGTAAGTCGAGAGCACCTGCCGCAACTCGAGAAAATCCAGGAGGTTTTGCCCTCCAGGCGAGATGAGGCCCATTTCCGCTGAGGCTTCTCGAGGCTAATCACGTCTAACCACTGGAACTTCCAAAGGGTCCTTCACACCATTGCTGCAACTTAAGCAGTTCCGCGACATACCCGTCTCAACTCGAGAGGAAGCACGTGGTGTCCCGCACACATCCAGGGGAGCCCCGTTTCCGCCTCCTAGCTCGAGATGAGGGATCCTTTCCCTGTTTCGCAGGGAAAGAATTCCCGGCGTTCCCGTCGCATCTCAAGAGGAGGCGCTCTCCACAGGAAAGGCGAGAGGAACTCCAGGGTCGTGACACCATTCCAAGAGTCCCCCAGAGGTGTCAGTCCATTCCAGAGGAACCTGTTTTCCCTGCACTGCCTTGACGTTCAAGCCGAGGATCGACTCCCACCACGTGTGCACATGGGCCAGCCCTGTGGGAAAGCCTAGTGGGAAAGCCTCGTGGGAAAGACTCGAGGGAAAACCATAGATCCTTTGATCCACGCGGCGGACTGCGTGACACTGCTGCTACCGCTCTGGAGGAAAGCGCAAGTGCATGCCCGCATTCGAGACGAGGACTGACTCCCCTGGGGAGACTCCAGAAGTACCCCAAGATCCATGTCAGCACTGGAGAGGAATCCTCAGGTTCCGGCCCCGACTCCACACAAGGTCTTAGGCCCCGGCATCGACGGGAGAGGAATCCCGAGAGGCCCCCGAGGAACTCGCATGGGGACTGGCCTTTCCTGAGGCCACCAGAGCGGGTCCCTGAGGTCCCGGTCTTAAGTCGAGAGCACCTGCCGCAACTCGAGAAAATCCAGGAGGTTTTGCCCTCGAGGCGAGATGAGGCCCATTTCCGCTGAGGCTTCTCGAGGCTAATCACGTCTAACCACTGGAACTTCCAAAGGGTCCTTCACACCCTTGATGCAACTCAAGCAGTTCCGCGACATACCCGTCTCCACTCGAGAGGAAGCACGTGGGGTCCCGCACACATCCAGCGAGCCCCGATTCCGCCTCCTAGCTCGAGATGAGGGATCCTTTCCCTGTTTCGTAGGGAAAGAATTCCCGGCGTTCCCGTCGCATCTCAAGAGGAGGCGCTCTCCACAGGAAAGGCGAGAGGAACTCCAGGGTCGTGCCACCATTCCAAGAGTCCCCCAGATGTGTCAGTCCATTCCAGAGGAACCTGTTTTCCCTGCACTGCCTTGACGTTCAAGCCGAGGATCCACTCCCACCACTTGTGCACGTGGTACAGCCCTGTGGGAAAGCCTCGTGGGAAAGCCTCGTGGGAAAGACTCGAGGGAAAACAATAGATCCTTTGATCCACGCGGCGGATTGCGTGACACTGCTGCTACCGCTCTGGAGGAAAGCGCAAGAGCATGCCCGCATTCGAGACGAGGACTGACTCCCCTGGGGAGACTCCAGAATTACCTCAAATCCATGTCAGCAGTGCAGAGGAATCCTCAGGTTCCGGCCCCGACTCCAAAAAAGGTCTTAGGCCCCGGCATCGACGGGAGAGGAATCCCGAGCGGCCCCCGAGGAACTCGCATGGGGACTGGCCATTCCTGAGGCCACCAGAGCGGGTCCCTGAGGTCCCCGTCATAAGTCGAGAGCACCTGCCGCAACTCGAGAAAATCCAGGAGGTTTTGCCCTCCAGGCGAGATGAGGCCCATTTCCGCTGAGGCTTCTCGAGGCTAATCACGTCTAACCACTGGAACTTCCAAAGGGTCCTTCACACCCTTGCTGCAACTCAAGAAGTTCCCCGACATACCCGTCTCCACTCGAGAGGAAGCACGTGGGGTCCCGCACACATCCAGGGGAGCCCCGTTTCCGCCTCCTAGCTCGAGATGAGGGATCCTTTCCCTGTTTCGTAGGGAAAGAATTCCCGGCGTTCCCGTCGCATCTCAAGAGGAGGCGCTCTCCACAGGAAAGGCGAGAGGAACTCCAGGGTCATGCCACCATTCCAAGAGTCCCCCAGATGTGTCAGTCCATTCCAGAGGAACCTGTTTTCCCTGCACTGCCTTGACGTTCAAGCCGAGGATCCACTCCCACCACGTGTGCACGTGGGACAGCACTGTGGGAAAGCCTCGTGGGAAAGCCTCTTGGGAAAGACTCGAGGGAAAACCATAGATCCTTTGATCCACGCGGCGGACTGCGTGACACTGCTGCTACCGCTCTGGAGGAAAGCGCAAGTGCATGCCCGCATTCGAGACGAGGACTGACTCCCCTGGGGAGACTCCAGAAGTACCCCAAGATCCATGTCAGCACTGGAGAGGAATCCTCAGGTTCCGGCCCCGACTCCACACAAGGTCTTAGGCCCCGGCATCAACCGGAGAGGAATGCCAAGAGGCCCCCGAGGAACTCGCATGGGGACTGGCCTTTCCTGAGGCCACCAGAGCGGTTCCCTGAGGTCCCCGTCGTAAGTCGAGAGCACTTGCCGCAACTCGAGAAAATCCAGGAGGTTTTGCCCTCCAGGCGAGATGAGGCCCATTTCCGCTGAGGCTTCTCGAGGCCAATCACATCTAACCACTGGAACTTCCAAAGGGTCCTTCACACCCTTGTTGCAACTCAAGAAGTTCCCCGACATACCCGTCTCCACTCGAGAGGAAGCACGTGGGTCCCGCACACATCCAGGGGAGCCCCTTTTCCGCCTCCTAGCTCGAGATGAGGGATCCTTTCCCTGTTTCGTAGGGAAAGAATTCCCGGCGTTCCCGTCGCATCTCAAGAGGAGGCGCTCTCCACAGGAAAGGCGAGAGGAACTCCAGGGTCGTGCCACCATTCCAAGAGTCCCCCAGATGTGTCAGTCCATTCCAGAGGAACCTGTTTTCCCTGCACTGCCTTGACGTTCAAGCCGAGGATCGACTCCCACCACGTGTGTACGTGGGACAGCCCTGTGGGAAAGCCTCGGGGGAAAGCCTCGTGGGAAAGACTCGAGGGAAAACCATAGATCCTTTGATCCACGCGGCGGACTGCGTGACACTGCTGCTACCGCTCTGGAGGAAAGCGCAAGTGCATGCCCGCATTCGAGACGAGGACTGACTCCCCTGGGGAGACTCCAGAAGTACCCCAAGATCCATGTCAGCACTGGAGAGGAATCCTCAGGTTCCGGCCCCGACTCCACACAAGGTCTTAGGCCACGGCATCGATGGGAGAGGAATCCCGAGAGGCCCCCGAGGAACTCGCATGGGGACTGGCCTTTCCTGAGGCCACCAGAGCGGGTCCCTGAGGTCCCCGTCGTAAGTCGAGAGCACCTGCCGCAACTCGAGAAAATCCAGGAGGTTATGCCCTCCAGGCAAGATGAGGCCCATTTCCATTGAGGCTTCTCGAGGCCAATCACATCTAACCACTGGACCTTCCAAAGGGTCCTTCACACCCTTGCTGCAAGTCCAGAAGTTCCCCGACATACCCGTCTGCACTCGAGAGGAAGCACGTGGGGTCCCGCACACATCCAGGGAGCCCCGTTTCCGCCTCCTAGCTCGAGATGAGGGATCCTTTCCCTGTTTCGTAGAGAAAGAATTCCCGGCGTTCCCGTCGCATTTCAAGAGGAGGCGCTCTCCACAGGAAAGGCGAGAGGAACTCCAGGGTCGAGCCACCATTCCAAGAGTAACCCAGATGTGTCAGTCCATACCAGAGGAACCTGTTTTCCCTGCACTGCCTTGACGTTCAAGCCGAGGATCGACTCCCACCACGTGTGCACGTGGGACAGCCCTGTGGGAAAGCCTCGTGGGAAAGCCTCGTGGGAAAGCTCGAGGGAAAACCATAGATCCTTTGATCCACGCGGCGGACTGCGTGACACTGCTGCTACCGCTCTGGAAGAAAGCGCAAGTCCATGCCCGCATTCGAGACGAGGACTGACTCCCCTGGGGAGACTCCAGAAGTACCCCAAGATCCATGTCAGCACTGGAGAGGAATCCTCAGGTTCCGGCACCGACTCCACACAAGGTCTTAGGCCCCGGCATCGATGGGAGAGGAATCCCGAGCGGCCCCCGAGGAACTCGCATGGGGACTGGCCTTTCCTGAGGCCACCAGAGCGGGTCCCCGAGGTCCCCGTCGTAAGTTGAGAGCACATGCCGCAACTCGAGAAAATCCAGGAGGTTTTCACCTCCAGGCGAGATGAGGCCCATTTCCGCTGAGGCTTCTCGAGGCTAATCACATCTAACCACTGGAATTTCCAAAGGGTCCTTCACACCCTTGCTACAACTCAAGAAGTTCCCCGACATACCCGTCTCCCCTCGAGAGGAAGCACAAGCGTCCCGCACACAACCAGGGAAGCCCCGTTTCCGCCTCCCACCTCGAGATGAGGGATCCTTTCCCTGTTTCGTAGGGAAAGAATTCCCGGCGTTCCCGTCTCATCTCAAGAGGAGGCGCTCTCCACAGGAAAGGCGAGAGGAACTCCAGGGTCGTGCCACCATTCCAAGAGTCCCCCAGATGTGTCAGTCCATTCCAGAGGAACCTGTTTGCCCTGCACTGCCTTGACGTTCAAGCCGAGGATCGACTCCCACCACATTTGCACGTTAGACAGCCCAGTGGGAAAGCCTGGTGGGAAAGCCTCGTGGGAAAGACTCGAGGGAAAACCATACATCCTTTGATGCACGCGGCGGACTGCGTGACACTGCTGCTACCGCTCTGGAGGAAAGCGCAAGTGCATGCCCGCATTCGAGACGAGGACTGACTCCCCTGGGGAGTCTCAAGAAGTACCCCAAGATCCATGTCAGCACTGGAGAGGAATCCTCAGGTTCCGGCCCCGACTCCACACAAGGTCTTAGGCCCCGGCATCGACGGGAGAGGAATCCCGAGAGGCCCCCGAGGAACTCGCATGGGGACTGGCCTTTCCTGAGGCCACCAGAGCGGGTCCCTGAGGTCCTCGTCGTAAGTCGAGAGCACCTGCCGCAACTCGCGAAAATCCAGGAGGTTTTGCCCTCCAGGCGAGATGAGGCCCATTTCCGCTGAGGCTTCTCGAGGCTAATCACGTCTAAATACTGGAATTTCCAACGGGTCCTTCACACCCTTGCTGCGACTCAAGAAGTTCCCCGACATACCCGTCTCCACTCCAGAGGAAGCACGTGGGGTCCCGCACACATCCAGGGGAGCACCGTTTCCGCCTCCCAGCTCGAGATGAGTGATCCTTTCACTGCTTTGTAGGGAAAGATTTCCCGGCGTTCCCTTCGCATCTCAAGAGGAGGCGCTCTCCACAGGAAAGGCGAGAGGAACTCCAGGGTCGTGCCACCATTCCAAGAGTCCCCCAGATGTGTCAGTCCATTCCAGAGGAACCTGTTTTCCCTGCACTGCCTTGACGTTCAAGCCGAGGATCGACTCCCACCACGTGTGCACGTGGGACAGCCCTGTGGGAAAGCCTCGTGGGAAAGCCTCGTGGGAAAGACTCGAGGGAAAACCATAGATCCTTTTATCCACGCGGCGGACTGCGTGACACTGCTGCTACCGCTCTGGAGGAAAGCGCAAGTGCATGCCCGCATTCGAGACGAGGACTGACGCCCCTGGGGAGACTCCAGAAGTACCCCAAGATCCATGTCAGCACTGGAGAGGAATCCTCAGGTTCCGGCCCCGACTCCACACAAGGTCTTAGGCCCCGGCATCGACGGGAGAGGAATCCCGAGACGCCCCCGAGGAACTCGCATGGGGACTGGCCTTTCCTGAGGCCACCAGAGCGGGTCCCTGAGGTCCCCGTCGTAAGTCGAGAGCACCTGCCGCAACTCGAGAAAATCCAGGAGGTTTTGCCCTCCAGGCGAGATGAGGCCCATTTCCGCTGAGGCTTCTCGAGGCTAATCACGTCTAACCACTGGAACTTCCAAAGGGTCCTTCACACCCTTGCTGCAAATCAAGAAGTTCCCCGACATACCCGTCTCCACTCGAGATCAAGCACGGTGGGTCCCGCACACATCCAGGGGAGCCCCGTTTCCGCCTCCTAGCTCGAGATGAGGGATCCTTTCCCTGTTTCGTAGGGAAAGAATTCCCGGCGTTCCCATAGCATCTCAAGAGGAGGCGCTCTCCACAGGAAAGGCGAGAGGAACTCCAGGGTCGTGCCACCATTCCAAGAGTCCCCCAGATGTGTCAGTCCATTCCAGAGGAACCTGTTTTCCCTGCACTGCCTTGACGTTCAAGCCGAGGATCGACTCCCACCACGTGTGCACGTGGGCCAGCCCTGTGGGAAAGCCTCGTGGGAAAGCCTCGTGGGAAAGACTCGAGGGAAAACCATAGATCCTTTGATCCACGGGGCGGACTGCGTGACACTGCTGCTACCGCTCTGGAGGAAAGCGCAAGTGCATGCCCGCATTCGAGACGAGGACTGACTCCCCTGGGGAGACTCCAGAAGTACCCCAAGATCCATGTCAGCACTGGAGAGGAATCCTCAGGTTCCGGCCCCGACTCCACACAAGGTCTTAGGCCCCGGCATCGACGGGAGAGGAATCCCGAGAGGCCCCGGAGGAACTCGCATGGGGACTGGCCTGTCCTGAGGCCACCAGAGCGGGTCCCTGAGGTCCCCGTCGTAAGTCGAGAGCACCTGCCGCAACTCGAGAAAATCCAGGAGGTTTTGCCCTCCAGGCGAGATGAGGCCCATTTCCGCTGAGGCTTCTTGAGGCTAATCACGTCTAACCACTGGAACTTCCAAAGGGTCCTTCACACCCTTGCTGCAACTCAAGAAGTTCCCCGACATACCCGTCTCCACTCGAGAGGAAGCACGTGGGGTCCCGCACACATCCAGGGGAGCCCCGTTTCCGCCTCCTAGCTCGAGATGAGGGATCCTTTCCCTGTTTCGTAGGGAAAGAATTCCCGGCGTTCCCGTCGCATCTCAAGAGGAGGCGCTCTCCACAGGAAAGGCGAGAGGAACTCCAGGGTCGTGCCACCATTCCAAGAGTCCCCCAGATGTGTCAGTCCATTCCAGAGGAACCTGTTTTCCCTGCACTGCCTTGACGTTCAAGCCGAGGATCGACTCCCACCACGTGTGCACGTGGGACAGCCCTGTGGGAAAGCCTCGTGGGAAAGCCTCGTGGGAAAGACTCGAGGGAAAACCATAGATCCTTTGATCCACGTGGCGGACTGCGTGACACTGCTGCTACCGCTCTGGAGGAAAGCGCAAGTGCATGCCCGCATTCGAGACGAGTACTGACTCCCCTGGGGAGACTCCAGAAGTACCCCAAGATCCATGTCAGCACTGGAGAGGAATCCTCAGGTTCCGGCCCCGACTCCACACAAGGTCTTAGGCCCCGGCATCGACGGGAGAGGAATCCCGAGAGGCCCCCGAGGAACTCGCATGTGGACTGGCCTTTCCTGAGGCCACCAGAGCGGGTCCCTGAGGTCCCCGTCGTAAGTCGAGAGCACCTGCCGCAACTCGAGAAAATCCAGGAGGTTTTGCCCTCCAGGCGAGATGAGGCCCATTTCCGCTGAGGCTTCTCGAGGCTAATCACGTCTAACCACTGGAACTTCCAAAGGGTCCTTCACACCATTGCTGCAACTTAAGCAGTTCCGCGACATACCCGTCTCAACTCGAGAGGAAGCACGTGGTGTCCCGCACACATCCAGGGGAGCCCCGTTTCCGCCTCCTAGCTCGAGATGAGGGATCCTTTCCCTGTTTCGCAGGGAAAGAATTCCCGGCGTTCCCGTCGCATCTCAAGAGGAGGCGCTCTCCACAGGAAAGGCGAGAGGAACTCCAGGGTCGTGACACCATTCCAAGAGTCCCCCAGAGGTGTCAGTCCATTCCAGAGGAACCTGTTTTCCCTGCACTGCCTTGACGTTCAAGCCGAGGATCGACTCCCACCACGTGTGCACATGGGCCAGCCCTGTGGGAAAGCCTAGTGGGAAAGCTTCGTGGGAAAGACTCGAGGGAAAACCATAGATCCTTTGATCCACGCGGCGGACTGCGTGACACTGCTGCTACCGCTCTGGAGGAAAGCGCAAGTGCATGCCCGCATTCGAGACGAGGACTGACTCCCCTGGGGAGACTCCAGAAGTACCCCAAGATCCATGTCAGCACTGGAGAGGAATCCTCAGGTTCCGGCCCCGACTCCACACAAGGTCTTAGGCCCCGGCATCGACGGGAGAGGAATCCCGAGAGGCCCCCGAGGAACTCGCATGGGGACTGGCCTTTCCTGAGGCCACCAGAGCGGGTCCCTGAGGTCCCGGTCGTAAGTCGAGAGCACCTGCCGCAACTCGAGAAAATCCAGGAGGTTTTGCCCTCGAGGCGAGATGAGGCCCATTTCCGCTGAGGCTTCTCGAGGCTAATCACGTCTAACCACTGGAACTTCCAAAGGGTCCTTCACACCCTTGATGCAACTCAAGCAGTTCCGCGACATACCCGTCTCCACTCGAGAGGAAGCACGTGGGGTCCCGCACACATCCAGCGAGCCCCGATTCCGCCTCCTAGCTCGAGATGAGGGATCCTTTCCCTGTTTCGTAGGGAAAGAATTCCCGGCGTTCCCGTCGCATCTCAAGAGGAGGCGCTCTCCACAGGAAAGGCGAGAGGAACTCCAGGGTCGTGCCACCATTCCAAGAGTCCCCCAGATGTGTCAGTCCATTCCAGAGGAACCTGTTTTCCCTGCACTGCCTTGACGTTCAAGCCGAGGATCCACTCCCACCACTTGTGCACGTGGGACAGCCCTGTGGGAAAGCCTCGTGGGAAAGCCTCGTGGGAAAGACTCGAGGGAAAACAATAGATCCTTTGATCCACGCGGCGGATTGCGTGACACTGCTGCTACCGCTCTGGAGGAAAGCGCAAGAGCATGCCCGGATTCGAGACGAGGACTGACTCCCCTGGGGAGACTCCAGAATTACCTCAAATCCATGTCAGCAGTGCAGAGGAATCCTCAGGTTCCGGCCCCGACTCCACAAAAGGTCTTAGGCCCCGGCATCGACGGGAGAGGAATCCCGAGAGGCCCCCGAGGAACTCGCATGGGGACTGGCCATTCCTGAGGCCACCAGAGCGGGTCCCTGAGGTCCCCGTCATAAGTCGAGAGCACCTGCCGCAACTCGAGAAAATCCAGGAGGTTTTGCCCTCCAGGCGAGATGAGGCCCATTTCCGCTGAGGCTTCTCGAGGCTAATCACGTCTAACCACTGGAACTTCCAAAGGGTCCTTCACACCCTTGCTGCAACTCAAGAAGTTCCCCGACATACCCGTCTCCACTCGAGAGGAAGCACGTGGGGTCCCGCACACATCCAGGGGAGCCCCGTTTCCGCCTCCTAGCTCGAGATGAGGGATCCTTTCCCTGTTTCGTAGGGAAAGAATTCCCGGCGTTCCCGTCGCATCTCAAGAGGAGGCGCTCTCCACAGGAAAGGCGAGAGGAACTCCAGGGTCATGCCACCATTCCAAGAGTCCCCCAGATGTGTCAGTCCATTCCAGAGGAACCTGTTTTCCCTGCACTGCCTTGACGTTCAAGCCGAGGATCCACTCCCACCACGTGTGCACGTGGGACAGCACTGTGGGAAAGCCTCGTGGGAAAGCCTCTTGGGAAAGACTCGAGGGAAAACCATAGATCCTTTGATCCACGCGGCGGACTGCGTGACACTGCTGCTACCGCTCTGGAGGAAAGCGCAAGTGCATGCCCGCATTCGAGACGAGGACTGACTCCCCTGGGGAGACTCCAGAAGTACCCCAAGATCCATGTCAGCACTGGAGAGGAATCCTCAGGTTCCGGCCCCGACTCCACACAAGGTCTTAGGCCCCGGCATCAACCGGAGAGGAATGCCAAGAGGCCCCCGAGGAACTCGCATGGGGACTGGCCTTTCCTGAGGCCACCAGAGCGGGTCCCTGAGGTCCCCATCGTAAGTCGAGAGCACCTGCCGCAACTCGAGAAAATCCAGGAGGTTTTGCCCTCCAGGCGAGATGAGGCCCATTTCCGCTGAGGCTTCTCGAGGCTAATCACATCTAACAACTGGAACTTCCAAAGGGTCATTCACACCCTTGCTGCAACTCAAGAAGTTCCCCGACATACCTGTCTCCACTAGAGAGGAAGCACGTGGGGTCCCGCACACATCCAGGGGTGCCCCGTTTCCGCCTCCTTGCTCGAGATGAAGGATCCTTTCCCTGTTTCGTAGGGAAAGAATTCCCGGCGTTCCCGTCGCAACTCAAGAGGAGGCGCTCTCCACAGGAAAGGCGAGAGGAACTCCAGGGTCGTGCCACCATTCCAAGAGTCCCCCAGATGTGTCAGTCCATTCCAGAGGAACCTGTTTTCCCTGCACTGCCTTGACGTTCAAGCCGAGGATCCACTCCCACCACGTGTGCACGTGGGACAGCCCTTTGGGAAAGCCTCGTGGGAAAGCCTCGTGGGAAAGACTCGAGGGAAAACCAAAGATCCTTTGATCCACGCGGCGGTCTGCGTGACACTGCTGCTACCGCTCTGGAGGAAAGCGCAAGTGTATGCCCGCATTCGAGACGAGGACTGACTCCCCTGCGGAGACTCCAGAAGTACCCCAAGATCCATGTCAGCACTGGAGAGGAATCCTCAGGTTCCGGCCCCGACTCCACACAAGGTCTTAGGCCCCGGCATCAACGGGAGAGGAATGCCAAGAGGCCCCCGAGGAACTCGCATGGGGACTGGCCTTTCCTGAGGCCACCAGAGCGGGTCCCTGAGGTCCCCATCGTAAGTCTAGAGCACCTGCCGCAACTCGAGAAAATCCAGGAGGTTTTGCCCTCCAGGCGAGATGAGGCCCATTTCCGCTGAGGCTTCTCGAGGCTAATCACGTCTAACCACTGGAACTTCCAAAGGGTCCTTCACACCATTGCTGCAACTTAAGCAGTTCCGCGACATACCCGTCTCAACTCGAGAGGAAGCACGTGGGGTCCCGCACACATCCAGGGGAGCCCCGTTTCCGCCTCCTAGCTCGAGATGAGGGATCCTTTCCCTGTTTCGTAGGGAAAGAATTCCCGGCGTTCCCGTCGCAACTCAAGAGGAGGCGCTCTCCACAGGAAAGGCGAGAGGAACTCCAGGGTCGTGCCACCATTCCAAGAGTCCCCCAGATGTGTCAGTCCATTCCAGAGGAACCTGTTTTCCCTGCACTGCTTTGACGTTCAAGCCGAGGATCCACTCCCACCACGTGTGCACGTGGGACAGCCCTGTGGGAAAGCCTCGTGGGAAAGCCTCGTGGGAAAGACTCGAGGGAAAACCATAGATCCTTTGATCCACGCGGCGGACTGCGTGACACTGCTGCTACCGCTCTGGAGGAAAGCGCAAGTGTATGCCCACATTCGAGACGAGGACTGACTCCCCAGCGGAGACTCCAGAAATACCCCAAGATCCATGTCAGCACTGGAGAGGAATCCTCAGGTTCCGGCCCCGACTCCACACAAGGTCTTAGGCCCCGGCATCAACGGGAGAGGAATGCCAAGAGGCCCCCGAGGAACTCGCATGGGGACTGGCCTTTCCTGAGGCCACCAGAGCGGGTCCCTGAGGTCCCCATCGTAAGTCGAGAGCACCTGCCGCAACTCGAGAAAATCCAGGTTTTGCCCTCCAGGCGAGATGAGGCCCATTTCCGCTGAGGCTTCTCGAGGCTAATCACATCTAACCGCTGGAACTTCCAAAGGGTCATTCACACCCTTGCTGCAACTCAAGAAGTTCCCCGACATACCTGTCTCCACTCGAGAGGAAGCACGTGGGGTCCCGCACATATCCAGGGGAGCCCCGTTTCCGCCTCCTAGCTCGAGATGAGGGATCCTTTCCCTGTTTCGTAGGGAAAGAATTCCCGGCGTTCCCGTCGCAACTCAAGAGGAGGCGCTCTCCACAGGAAAGGCGAGAGGAACTCCAGGGTCGTGCCACCATTCCAAGAGTCCCCCAGATGTGTCAGTCCATTCCAGAGGAACCTGTTTTCCCTGCACTGCCTTGACGTTCAAGCCGAGGATCCCCTCCCACCACGTGTGCACGTGGGACAGCCCTGTGGGAAAGCCTCGTGGGAAAGCCTCGTGGGAAAGACTCGAGGGAAAACCATAGATCCTTTGATCCACTCGGCGGACTGCGTGACACTGCTGCTACCGCTCTGGAGGAAAGCGCAAGTGCATGCCCGCATTCGAGATGAGGACTGACTCCCCTGGGGAGACTCCAGAAGTACCCCAAGATCCATGTCAGCACTGGAGAGGAATCCTCAGGATCCGGCCCCGACTCCACACAAGGTCTTAGGCCCCGGCATCGACGGGAGAGGAATCCCGAGACGCCCCCGAGGAACCCGCATTGGGGCTGGCCTTTCCTGAGGCCACCACAGCGGTTCCCTGAGGTCCCCGTCGTAAGTCGAGAGCACCTGCCGCAACTCGAGAAAATCCAGGAGGTTGCCCTCCAGGCGAGATGAGGCCCATTTCCGCTGAGGATTCTCGACGCCAATCACATCTAACCACTGGAACTTCCAAAGGGTCCTTCACACCCTTGCTGCAACTCAAGAAGTTCCCCGACATACCCGTCTGCACTCGAGAGGAAGCACGTGGTGTCCCGCACACATCCAGGGGAGCCCCGTTTCCGCCTCCTAGCTCGAGATGAGGGATCCTTTCCCTGTTTCGTAGGGAAAGAATTCCCGGCGTTCCCGTCGCATCTCAAGAGGAGGCGCTCTCCACAGGAAAGGCGAGAGGAAGTCCAGGGTCGTGACACCATTCCAAGAGTCCCCCAGATGTGTCAGTCCATTCCAGAGGAACCTGTTTTCCCTGCACTGCCTTGACGTTCAAGCCGAGGATCGACTCCCACCACGTGTGCACGTGGGAGAGCCCTGTGGGAAAGCCTCGTGGGAAAGCCTCGTGGGAAAGACTCGAGGGAAAACCATAGATCCTTTGATCCACGCGGCGGACTGCGTGACACTGCTGCTACCGCTCTGGAGGAAAGCGCAATGCATGCCCGCATTCGAGACGAGGACTGACTCCCCTGGGGAGACTCCAGAAGTACCCCAAGATCCATGTCAGCACTGGAGAGGAATCCTCAGGTTCCGGCCCCGACTGCACACAAGGTCTTAGGCCCCGGCATCGACGGGAGAGGAATCCCGAGAGGCCCCCGAGGAACTCGCATGGGGACGGGCCTTTCCTGAGGCAACCAGAGCGGGTCCCTGAGGTCCCCGTCGTAAGTCGAGAGCACCTGCCGCAACACGAGAAAATCCACGAGGTTTTGCCCTCCAGGCGAGATGAGGCCCATTTCCGCTGAGGCTTCTCGAGGCTAATCACATCTAACCACTGGAACTTCCAATGGGTCCTTCACACCCTTGCTGCAACTCAAGAAGTTCCCGGACATACCCGTCTCCACTCGAGAGGAAGCACGTGGGGTCCCGCACACATCCAGGGTAGCCCCGTTTCCACCTCCTAGCTCGAGATGAGGGATCCTTTCCCTGTTTCGTAGGGAAAGAATTCCCGGCGTTCCCGTCACATCTCAAGAGGAGGCGCTCTCCACAGGAAAGGCGAGAGGAACTCCAGGGTCATGCCACCATTCCAAGAGTCCCCCAGATGTGTCAGTCCATTCCAGAGGAACCTGTTTTCCCTGCACTGCCTTGACGTTCAAGCCGAGGATCGACTCCCACCACGTGTGCACGTGGGACCGCCCTGTGGGAAAGCCTCGTGGGAAAGCCTCGTGGGAAAGACTCGAGGGAAAACCATAGATCCTTTAATCCACGCGGCGGACTGCGTGACACTGCTGCTACCGCTCTGGAGGAAAGCGTAGGTGCATGCCCGCATTCGAGACGAGGACTGACTCCCCTGGGGAGACTCCAGAAGTACCCCAAGTTCCATGTCAGCACTGGAGAGGAATCCTCAGGTTCCGGCCCCGACTCCACACAAGGTCTTAGGCCCCGGCATCGACGGGAGAGGAATCCCGAGACGCCCCCGAGGAACTCGCATGGGGACTGGCCTTTCCTGAGGCCACCAGAGTGGTTCCCTGTGGTCCCCGTCGTAAGACGAGAGCACCTGCCGCAACTCGAGAAAATCCAGGAGGTTTTGCCCTCCTGGCGAGATGAGCCCCATTTCCGCTGAGGCTTCTCGAGGCCAATCACATCTAACCACTGGAACTTCCAAATGGTCCTTCACACCCTTGCTGCAACTCAAGAAGTTCCCCGACATACCCGTCTCCACTCGAGAGGAAGCACGTGGGGTCCCGAACACATACAGGGGAGACCCGTTTCCGCCTCCGAGCTCGAGATGAGGGATCCTTTCCCTGTTTCGTAGGGAAAGAATTCCCGGAGTTCCCGTCGCATCTCAAGAGGAGGCGCTCTCCACAGGAAAGGCGAGAGGAACTCCAGGGTCGTGACACCATTCCAAGAGTCCTCCAGATGTGTCAGTCCATTCCAGAGGAACCTGTTTTCCCTGCACTGCCTTGACGTTCAAGCCGAGGATCGACTCCCACCACGTGTGCACGTGGGACAACCTCGTGGGAAAGCCTCGTGGGAAAGACTCGAGGGAAAACCAAACATCCTTTGATCCACGCGGCGGACTGCGTGACACTGCTGCTACCGCTCTGGAGGAAAGCGCAAGTGCATGCCCGCATTCGAGACGAGGACTGACTCCCCTGGGGAGACTCCAGAAGTACCCGAAGATCCATGTCAGCACTGGAGAGGAATCCTCAGGATCCGGCCCCGACTCCACACAAGGTCTTAGGCACCGGCATGGACGGGAGAGGAATCCCGAGACGCCCCCGAGGAACTCGCATTGGGGCTGGCCTTTCCTGAGGCCACCAGAGCGGTTCCCTGAGGTCCCCGTCGTAAGTCGAGAGCACCTGCCGCAACTCGAGAAAATCCAGGAGGTTTTGCCCTCCAGGCGAGATGAGGCCCATTTCCGCTGAGGATTCTCGAGGCCAATCACATCTAACCACTGGAACTTCCAAAGGGTCCTTCACACCCTTGCTGCAACTCAAGAAGTTCCCCGACATACCCGTCTGCACTCGAGAGGAAGCACGTGGTGTCCCGCACACATCCAGGGGAGCCCCGTTTCCGCCTCCTAGCTCGAGATGAGGGATCCTTTCCCTGTTTCGAAGGGAAAGAATTCCCGGCGTTCCCGTCGCATCTCAAGAGGAGGCGCTCTCCACAGGAAAGGCGAGAGGAAGTCCAGGGCGTGACACCATTCCAAGAGTCCCCCAGATGTGTCAGTCCATTCCAGAGGAACCTGTTTTCCCTGCACTGCCTTGACGTTCAAGCCGAGGATCGACTCCCACCACGTGTGCACGTGGGAGAGCCCTGTGGGAGAGCCCTGTGGGAAAACCTCGTGGGAAAGCCTCGTGGGAAAGACTCGCGGGAAAACCATAGATCCTTTGATCCACGCAGCGGACTGCGTGACACTGCTGCTACCGCTCTGGAGGAAAGCGCAAGTGCATGCCCGCATTCGAGACGAGGACTGACTCCCCTGGGGAGACTCCAGAAGTACCCCCAAGATCCATGTCAGCACTGGAGAGGAATCCTCAGGTTCCGGCCCCGACTCCACACAAGGTCTTAGGCCCCGGCATCGACGGGAGAGGAATCCCGAGAGGCCCCCGAGGAACTCGCATGGGGACTGGCCTTTCCTGAGGCCACCAGAGCGGGTCCCTGAGGTCCCCGTCGAAAGTCGAGAGCACCTGCCGCAACTCGAGAAAATCCAGGAGGTTTTGCCCTCCAGGCGAGATGAGGCCCATTTCCGCTGAGGCTTCTCGAGGCTAATCACGTCTAACCACTGGAACTTCCAAAGGGTCCTTCACACCCTTGCTGCAACTCAAGAAGTTGCCCGACATACCCGTCTCCACTCGAGAGGAAGCACGTGGGTCACGCACACATCCAGGGGAGCCCCGATTCCGCCTCCTAGCTCGAGATGAGGGTTCCTTTCCCTGTTTCGTAGGGAAAGAATTCCCGGCGTTCCCGTCGCATCTCAAGAGGAGGCGCTCTCCACAGGAAAGGCGAGAGGAACTCCAGGGTCGTGCCACCATTCCAAGAGTCCCCCAGATGTGTCAGTCCATTCCAGAGGAACCTGTTTTCCCTGCACTGCCTTGACGTTCAAGCCGAGGATCGACTCCCACCACGTGTGCACGTGGGACAACCCTGTGGGAAAGCCTCGTGGGAAAGCCTCGTGGGAAAGACTCGAGGGAAAAACATAGATCCTTTGATCCACGCGGCGGACTGCGTGACACTGCTGCTACCGCTCTGGAGGAAAGCGCAATGCATGCCCGCATTCGAGACGAGGACTGACTCCCCTGGGGAGACTCCAGAATTACCCCCAAGATCCATGTCAGCACTGGAGAGGAATCCTCAGGTTCCGGCACCGACTCCACACAAGGTCTTAGGCCCCGGCATCAACGGGAGAGGAATCCCGAGAGGCCCCCGAGGAACTCGCATGGGGACTGGCCTTTCCAGAGGCCACCAGAGCGGGTCCCTGAGGTCCCCGTAGTAAGTCGAGAGAACCTGCCGCAACTCGAGAAAATCCAGGAGGTTTTGCCCTCCAGGCGAGATGAGGCCCATTTCCGCTGAGGCTTCTCGAGGCCAATCACATCTAACCACTGGAACTTCCAAAGGGTCCTTCACACCATTGCTGCAACTCAAGAAGTTCCCCGACATACCCGTCTGCACTCGAGAGGAAGCACGTGGGGTCCCGCACACATCCAGGGGAGCCCCGTTTCCGCCTCCTAGCTCGAGATGAGGGATCCTTTCCCTGTTTCGTAGGGAAAGAATTCCCGGCGTTCCCGTCGCATCTCAAGAGGAGGCGCTCTCCACAGGAAAGGCGAGAGGAACTCCAGGGTCATACCACCATTCCAAGAGTCCCCCAGATGTGTCAGTCCATTCCAGAGGAACCTGTTTTCCCTGCACTGCCTTGACGTTCAAGCTGAGGATCGACTCCCACCACGTGTGCACGTGGGACAGCCCTGTGGGAAAGCCTCGTGGGAAATCCTCGTGGGAAAGACTCGAGGGAAAACCAAACATCCTTTGATCCACGCGGCGGACTGCGTGACACTGCTGCTACCGCTCTGGAGGAAAGCGCAAGTGCATGCCCGCATTCGAGACGAGGACTGACTCCCCTGGGGAGACTCCAGAAGTACCCCAAGATCCATGTCAGCACTGGAGAGGAATCCTCAGGTTCCGGCCCCGACTGCACACAAGGTCTTAGGCCCCGGCATCGACGGGAGAGGAATCCCGAGAGGCCCCCGAGGAACATGCATGGGGACTGGCCTTTCCTGAGGCCACCAGAGCGGTTCCCTGAGGTCCCCGTCGTAAGTCGAGAGCACTTGCCGCAACTCGAGAAAATCCAGGAGGTTTTGCCCTCCAGGCGAGATGAGGCACATTTCCGCTGAGGCTTCTCGAGGCTAATCACGTCTAACCACTGGAACTTCCAAAGGGTCCTTCACACCCTTGCTGCAACTCAAGAAGTTCCCCGACATACCCGTCTCCACTCGAGAGGAAGCACGTGGTGTCCCGCACACATCCAGGGGAGCCCCGTTTCCGCCTCCTAGCTCGAGATGAGGGATCATTTCCCTTTTTCGTAGGGAAAGAATTCCCGGCGTTCCCGTCGCATCTCAAGAGGAGGCGCTCTCCACAGGAAAGGCGAGAGGAACTCCAGGGTCGTGCCACCATTCCAAGAGTCCCCCAGATGTGTCAGTCCATTCCAGAGGAACCTGTTTTCCCTGCACTGCCTTGACGTTCAAGCCGAGGATCGACTCCCACCACGTGTGCACGTGGGACAGCCCTGTGGGAAAGCCTCGTGGGAAAGCCTCGTGGGAAAGACTCGAGGGAAAACCATAGATCCTTTGATCCACGCGGCGGACTGCGTGACACTGCTGCTACCGCTCTGGAGGAAAGCGCAAGTGCATGCCCGCATTCGAGACGAGGACTGACTCCCCTGGGGAGACTCCAGAAGTACCCCAAGATCCATGTCAGCACTGGAGAGGAATCCTCAGGTTCCGGCCCCGACTCCACACAAGGTCTTAGGCCCCGGCATCGACGGGAGAGGAATCCCGAGAGGCCCCCGAGGAACTCGCATGGGGACTGGCCTTTCCTGAGGCCACCAGAGCGGGTCCCTGAGGTCCCCGTCGTAAGTCGAGAGCACCTGCCGCAACTCGAGAAAATCCAGGAGGTTTTGCCCTCCAGGCGAGATGAGGCCCATTTCCGCTGAGGCTTCTCGAGGCTAATCACGTCTAACCACTGGAACTTCCAAAGGGTCCTTCACACCCTTGCTGCAAATCAAGAAGTTGCCCGACATACCCGTCTCCACTCGAGAGGAAGCACGTGGGTCACGCACACATCCAGGGGAGCCCCGTTTCCGCCTCCTAGCTCGAGATGAGGGATCCTTTCCCTGTTTCGTAGGGAAAGAATTCCCGGCGTTCCCGTCGCATCTCAAGAGGAGGCGCTCTCCACAGGAAAGGCGAGAGGAACTCCAGGGTCGTGCCACCATTCCAAGAGTCCAGCAGATGTGTCAGTCCATTCCAGAGGAACCTGTTTTCCCTGCACTGCCTTGACGTTCAAGCCGAGGATCTACTCCCACCACGTGTGCACGTGGGACAACCCTGTGGGAAAGCCTCGTGGGAAAGCCTCGTGGGAAAGACTCGAGGGAAAAACATAGATCCTTTGATCCACGCGGCGGACTGCGTGACACTGCTGCTACCGCTCTGGAGGAAAGCGCAATGCATGCCCGCATTCGAGACGAGGACTGACTCCCCTGGGGAGACTCCAGAAGTACCCCCAAGATCCATGTCAGCACTGGAGAGGAATCCTCAGGTTCCGGCACCGACTCCACACAAGGTCTTAGGCCCCGGCATCAACGGGAGAGGAATCCCGAGAGGCCCCCGAGGAACTCGCATGGGGACTGGCCTTTCCAGAGGCCACCAGAGCGGGTCCCTGAGGTCCCCGTAGTAAGTCGAGAGAACCTGCCGCAACTCGAGAAAATCCAGGAGGTTTTGCCCTCCAGGCGAGATGAGGCCCATTTCCGCTGAGGCTTCTCGAGGCCAATCACATCTAACCACTGGAACTTCCAAAGGGTCCTTCACACCATTGCTGCAACTCAAGAAGTTCCCCGACATACCCGTCTGCACTCGAGAGGAAGCACGTGGGGTCCCGCACACATCCAGGGGAGCCCCGTTTCCGCCTCCTAGCTCGAGATGAGGGATCCTTTCCCTGTTTCGTAGGGAAAGAATTCCCGGCGTTCCCGTCGTATCTCAAGAGGAGGCGCTCTCCACAGGAAAGGCGAGAGGAACTCCAGGGTCGTGACACCATTCCAAGAGTCCCCCAGATGTGTCAGTCCATTCCAGAGGAACCTGTTTTCCCTGCACTGCCTTGACGTTCAAGCCGAGGATCGACTCCCACCACGTGTGCACGTGGGACAGCCCTGTGGGAAAGCCTCGTGGGAAAGCCTCGTGGGAAAGACTCGAGGGAAAACCATAGATCCTTTGATCCACGCGGCGGACTGGGTGACACTGCTTCTACCGCTCTGGAGGAAAGCGCAATGCATGCCCGCATTCGAGACGAGGACTGACTCCCCTGGGGAGACTCCAGAAGTACCCCAAGATCCATGTCAGCACTGGAGAGGAATCCTCAGTTTCCGGCCCCGACTCCACACAAGGTCTTAGGCCCCGGCATCGACGGGAGAGGAATCCCGAGACGCCCCCGAGGAACTCGCATGGGGACTGGCCTTTCCTGAGGCCACCAGAGCGGGTCTCTGATCTCCCCGTCGTAAGTCGAGAGCACCTGCCGCAACTCGAGAAAATCTAGGAGGTTTTCCCCTTCAGGCGAGATGAGGCCCATTTCCGCTGAGGCTTCTCGAGGCCAATCACATCTAACCACTGGAACTTCCAAAGGGTCCTTCACACCCTTGCTGCAACTCAAGAAGTTCCCCGACATACCCGTCTCCACTCGAGAGGAAGCACGTGGGGTCCCGCACACATCCAGGGGAGCCCCGTTTCCGCCTCCTAGCTCGAGATGAGGGATCCTTTCCCTGTTTCGTAGGGAAAGAATTCCCGGCGTTCCCGTCGCATCTCAAGAGAAGGCGCTCTCCACTGGAAAGGCGAGAGGAACTCCAGGGTCGTGCCACCATTCCAAGAGTCCCCCAGATGTGTCAGTCCATTCCAGAGGAACCTGTTTTCCCTGCACTGCCTTGACGTTCAAGCCGAGGATCGACTCCCACCACGTGTGCACGTGGGACAGCCCTGTGGGAAAGCCTCGTGGGAAAGCCTCGTGGGAAAGACTCGTGGGAAAACCATAGATCCTTTGATCCACGCGGCGGACTGCATGACACTGCTGCTACCGCTCTGGAGGAAAGCGCAAGTGCATGCCCGCATTCGAGACGAGGACTGACTCCCCTGGGGAGACTCCAGAAGTACCCCAAGATCCATGTCAGCACCGGAGAGGAATCCTCAGGTTCCGACCCCGACTCCACACAAGGTCTTAGGCCCCGGCTTCGACGGGAGAGGAATCCCGAGAGTCCCCCGAGGAACTCGCATGGGGACTGGCCTTTCCTGAGGCCACCAGAGCGGGTCCCTGAGGTCCCCGTCGTAAGTCGAGAGCACCTGCCGCAACTTGAGAAAATCCAGGAGGTTTTGCCCTCCAGGCGAGATGAGGCCCATTTCCGCTGAGGCTTCTCGAGGCTAATCACGTCTAACCACTGGAATTTCCAAAGGGTCCTTCACACCCTTGCTGCAAATCAAGAAGTTCCCCGACATACCCGTCTCCACTCGAGATCAAGCACGGTGGGTCCCGCACACATCCAGGGGAGCCCCGTTTCCGCCTCCTAGCTCGAGATGAGGGATCCTTTCCCTGTTTCGTAGGGAAAGAATTCCCGGCGTTCCCATAGAATCTCAAGAGGAGGCGCTCTCCACAGGAAAGGCGAGAGGAACTCCAGGGTCGTGCCACCATTCCAAGAGTCCCCCAGATGTGTCAGTCCATTCCAGAGGAACCTGTTTTCCCTGCACTGCCTTGACGTTCAAGCCGAGGATCGACTCCCACCACGTGTGCACGTGGGCCAGCCCTGTGGGAAAGCCTCGTGGGAAAGCCTCGTGGGAAAGACTCGAGGGAAAACCATAGATCCTTTGATCCACGGGGCGGACTGCGTGACACTGCTGCTACCGCTCTGGAGCAAAGCGCAAGTGCATGCCCGCATTCGAGACGAGGACTGACTCCCCTGGGGAGACTCCAGAAGTACCCCAAGATCCATGTCAGCACTGGAGAGGAATCCTTAGGTTCCGGCCCCGACTCCACACAAGGTCTTAGGCCCCGGCATCGACGGGAGAGGAATCCCGAGAGGCCCCGGAGGAACTCGCATGGGGACTGGCCTTTCCTGAGGCCACCAGAGCGGGTCCCTGAGGTCCCCATAGTAAGTCGAGAGCACCTGCCGCAACTCGAGAAAATCCAGGAGGTTTTGCCCTCCAGGCGAGATGAGGCCCATTTCCGCTGAGGCTTCTTGAGGTTAATCACGTCTAACCACAGGAACTTCCAAAGGGTCCTTCACACCCTTGCTGCAACTCAAGAAGTTCCCCGACATACCCGTCTCCACTCGAGAGGAAGCACGTGGTGTCCCGCACACATCCAGGGGAGCCCCGTTTCCGCCTCCTAGCTCGAGATGAGGGATCCTTTCCCTGTTTCATAGGGAAAGAATTCCCGGCGTTCCCGTCGCATCTCAAGAGGAGGCGCTCTCCACAGGAAAGGCGAGAGGAACTCCAGGGTCGTGCCACCATTCCAAGAGTCCCCCAGATGTGTCAGTCCATTCCAGAGGAACCTGTTTTCCCTGCACTGCCTTGACGTTCAAGCCGAGGATCGACTCCCACCACGTGTGCACGTGGGACAGCCCTGTGGGAAAGCCTCGTGGGAAAGCCTCGTGGGAAAGACTCGAGGGAAAACCATAGATCCTTTGATCCATGCGGCGGACTGCGTGACACTGCTGCTACCGCTCTGGAGGAAAGCGCAAGTGCATGCCCGCATTCGAGACGAGGACTGACTCCCCTGGGGAGACTCCAGAAGTACCCCAAGATCCATGTCAGCACTGGAGAGGAATCCTCAGGTTCCGGCCCCGACTCCACACAAGGTCTTAGGCCCCGGCATCGACGGGAGAGGAATCCCGAGAGGCCCCCGAGGAACTCGCATGGGGACTGGCCTTTCCTGAGGCCACCAGAGCGGGTCCCTGAGGTCCCCGTCGTAAGTCGAGAGCACCTGCCGCAACTCGAGAAAATCCAGGAGGTTTTGCCCTCCAGGCGAGATGAGGCCCATTTCCGCTGAGGCTTCTCGAGGCCAATCACATCTAACCACTGGAACTTCCAAAGGGTCCTTCACACCATTGCTGCAACTCAAGAAGTTCCCCGACATACCCGTCTCCACTCGAGAGGAAGCACGTGGTGTCCCGCACACATCCAGGGGAGCCCCGTTTCCGCCTCCTAGCTCGAGATGAGGGATCCTTTCCCTGTTTCGTAGGGAAAGAATTCCCGGCGTTCCCGTCGCATCTCAAGAGGAGGCGCTCTCCACAGGAAAGGCGAGAGGAACTCCAGGGTCGTGCCACCATTCCAAGAGTCCCCCAGATGTGTCAGTCCATTCCAGAGGAACCTGTTTTCCCTGCACTGCCTTGACGTTCAAGCCGAGGATCGACTCCCACCACGTGTGCACGTGGGACAGCCCTGTGGGAAAGCCTCGTGGGAAAGACTCGAGGGAAAACCATAGATCCTTTGATCCACGCGGCGGACTGCGTGACACTGCTGCTACCGCTCTGGAGGAAAGCGCAAGTGCATGCCCGCATTCGAGACGAGGACTGACTCCCCTGGGGAGACTCCAGAAGTACCCCAAGATCCATGTCAGCACTGGAGAGGAATCCTCAGGTTCCGGCCCCGACTCCACACAAGGTCTTAGGCCCCGGCATCGACGGGAGAGGAATCCCGAGAGGCCCCCGAGGAACTCGCATGGGGACTGGCCTTTCCTGAGGCCACCAGAGCGGGTCCCTGAGGTCCCCGTCGTAAGTCGAGAGCACCTGCCGCAACTCGAGAAAATCCAGGAGGTTTTGCCCTCCAGGCGAGATGAGGCCCATTTCCGCTGAGGCTTCTGGAGGCGAATCACGTCTAACCACTGGAACTTCCAAAGGGTCCTTCACACCCTTGCTGCAACTCAAGAAGTTCCCCGACATACCCGTCTCCACTCGAGAGGAAGCACGTGGGTCCCGCACACATCCAGGGGAGCCCCGTTTCCGCCTCCGAGCTCGAGATGAGGGATCCTTTCCCTGTTTCGTAGGGAAAGAATTCCCGGCGTTCCCGTCGCATCTCAAGAGGAGGCGCTCTCCACAGGAAAGGCGAGAGGAACTCCAGGGTCGTGCCACCATTCCAAGAGTCCCCCAGATGTGTCCGTCCATTCCAGAGGAACCTGTTTTCCCTGCACTGCCTTGACGTTCAAGCCGAGGATCGACTCCCACCACGTGTGCACTTGGGACAGCCCTGTGGGAAAGCCTCGTGGGAAAGCCTCGTGGGAAAGACTCGAGGGAAAACCATAGATCCTTTGATCCACGGGGCGGACTGCGTGACACTGCTGCTACCGCTCTGGAGGAAAGCGCAAGTGCATGCCCGCATTCGAGACGAGGACTGACTCCCCTGGGGAGACTCCAGAAGTACCCCAAGATCCATGTCAGCACTGGAGAGGAATCCTCAGGTTCCGGCCCCGACTCCACACAAGGTCTTAGGCCCCGGCATCGACGGGAGAGGAATCCCGAGAGGCCCCCGAGGAACTCGCATGGGGACTGGCCTTTCCTGAGGCCACCAGAGCGGGTCCCTGAGGTCCCCGTCGTAAGTCGAGAGCACCTGCCGCAACTCGAGAAAATCCAGGAGGTTTTGCCCTCCAGGCGAGATGAGGCCCATTTCCGCTGAGGCTTCTCGAGGCCAATCACATCTAACCACTGGAACTTCCAAAGGGTCCTTCACACCATTGCTGCAACTCAAGAATTTCCCCGACATACCCGTCTCCACTCGAGAGGAAGCACGTGGTGTCCCGCACACATCCAGGGGAGCCCCGTTTCCGCCTCCTAGCTCGAGATGAGGGATCCTTTCCCTGTTTCGTAGGGAAAGAATTCCCGGCGTTCCCGTCGCATCTCAAGAGGAGGCGCTCTCCACAGGAAAGGCGAGAGGAACTCCAGGGTCGTGCCACCATTCCAAGAGTCCCCCAGATGTGTCAGTCCATTCCAGAGGAACCTGTTTTCCCTGCACTGCCTTGACGTTCAAGCCGAGGATCGACTCCCACCACGTGTGCACGTGGGACAGCCCTGTGGGAAAGCCTCGTGGGAAAGCCTCGTGGGAAAGACTCGAGGGAAAACCATAGATCCTTTGATGCACGCGGCGGACTGCGTGACACTGCTGCTACCGCTCTGGAGGAAAGCGCAAGTGCATGCCCGCATTCGAGACGAGGACTGACTCCCCTGGGGAGACTCCAGAAGTACCCCAAGATCCATGTCAGCACTGGAGAGGAATCCTCAGGTTCCGGCCCCGACTCCACACAAGGTCTTAGGCCCCGGCATCGACGGGAGAGGAATCCCGAGAGGCCCCCGAGGAACTCGCATGGGGACTGGCCTTTCCTGAGGCCACCAGAGCCTTTCCCTGAGGTCCCCGTCGTAAGTCGAGAGCACCTGCCGCAACTCGAGAAAATCCAGGAGGTTTTGCCCTCCAGGCGAGATGAGGCCCATTTCCGCTGAGGCTTCTCGAGGCTAATCACGTCTAACCACTGGAACTTCCAAAGGGTCCTTCACACCCTTGCTGCAACTCAAGAAGTTCCCCGACATACCCGTCTGCACTCGAGAGGAAGCACGTGGGTCCCGCACACATCCAGGGGAGCCCCGTTTCCGCCTCCTAGCTCGAGATGAGGGATCCTTTCCCTGTTTCGTAGGGAAAGAATTCCCGGCGTTCCCGTCGCATCTCAAGAGGAGGCGCTCTCCACAGGAAAGGCGAGAGGAACTCCAGGGTCGTGACACCATTCCAAGAGTCCCCCAGATGTGTCAGTCCATTCCAGAGGAACCTGTTTTCCCTGCACTGCCTTGACGTTCAAGCCGAGGATCGACTCCCACCACGTGTGCACGTGGGACAGCCCTGTGGGAAAGCCTCGTGGGAAAGCCTCGTGGGAAAGACTCGAAGGAAAACCATAGATCCTTTGATCCACGCGGCGGACTGCGTGACACTGCTGCTACCGCTCTGGAGGAAAGCGCAAGTGCATGCCCGCATTCGAGACGAGGACTGACTCCCCTGGGTAGACTCCAGAAGTACCCCAAGATCCATGTCAGCACTGGAGAGGAATCCTCAGGTTCCGGCCCCGACTCCACACAAGGTCTTAGGCCCCGGCATCGACGGGAGAGGAATCCTGAGACGCCCCCGAGGAACTCGCATGGGGACTGGCCTTTCCTGAGGCCACCAGAGCGGTTCCCTGAGGTCCCCGTCGTAAGTCGAGAGCACCTGCCGCAACTCGAGAAAATCCAGGAGGTTTTGCCCTCGGGGCGAGATGAGGCCCATTTCCGCTGAGGCTTCTCGAGGCCAATCACATCTAACCACTGGAACTTCCAAAGGGTCCTTCACACCATTGCTGCAACTCAAGAAGTTCCCCGACTTACCCGTCTCCACTCGAGAGGAAGCACGTGGGGTCCCGCACACATCCAGGGGAGCCCCGTTTCCGCCTCCTAGCTCGAGATGAGGGATCCTTTCCCTGTTTCGTAGGGAAAGAATTCCCGGCGTTCCCGTGGCATCTCAAGAGGAGGTGCTCTCCACAGGAAAGGCGAGAGGAACTCCAGGGTCGTGCCACCATTCCCAGAGTCCCCCAGATGTGTCAGTCCATTCCAGAGGAACCTGTTTTCCCTGCACTGCCTTGACGTTCAAGCCGAGGATCGACTCCCATTTCGTGTGCACGTGGGACAGCCCTGTGGGAAAGCCTCGTGTGAAAGCCTCGTGGGAAAGACTCGAGGGAAAACCATAGATCCTTTGATCCACGCGGTGGACTGCGTGACACTGCTGCTACCACTCTGGAGGAAAGCGCAAGTGCATGCCCGCATTCGAGACGAGGACTGACTCCCCTGGGGAGACTCCAGAAGTACCTCAAGATCCATGTCAGCACTGGAGAGGAATCTTCAGGTTCCGGCCCCGACTCCACACAAGGTCTTAGGCCCCGGCATCGACGGGAGAGGAATCCCGAGAGGCCCCCGAGGAACTCGCATGGGGACTGGCCTGTCCTGAGGCCACCAGAGCGGGTCCCTGAGGTCCCCGTCGTAAGTCGAGAGCACCTGCCGCAACTCGAGAAAATCCAGGAGGTTTTGCCCTCCAGGCCAGATGAGGCCCATTTCCGCTGAGGCTTCTCGAGGCCAATCACGTCTAACCACTGGAACTTCCAAAGGGTCCTTCACACCCTTGCTGCAACTCAAGAAGTTCCCCGACATACCCGTCTCCACTCGAGAGGAAGCACGTGGGGTCCCGCACACATCCAGGGGACCCCGTTTCGCCTCCTAGCTCGAGATGAGGGATCCTTTCCCTGTTTCGTAGGGAAAGAATTCCCGGCGTTCCCGTCGCATCTCAAGAGGAGGTGCTCTCCACAGGAAAGGCGAGAGGAACTCCAGGGTCGTGACACCATTCCAAGGGTCCCCCAGATGTGTCAGTCCATTCCAGAGGAACCTGTTTTCCCTGCACTGCCTTGACGTTCAAGCCGAGGATCGACTCCCACCACGTGTGCACGTGGTACAGCCCTGTGGGAAAGCCTCGTGGGAAAGCCTCGTGGGAAAGACTCGAGGGAAAACCATAGATCCTTTGATCCACGCGGCGGACTGCGTGACACTGCTGCTACCGCTCTGGAGGAAAGCGCAAGTGCATGCCCGCATTCGAGACGAGGACTGACTCCCCTGGGGAGACTCCAGAAGTACCCCAAGATCCATGTCAGCACTGGAGAGGAATCCTCAGGTTCCGGCCGCGAATCCACACAAGGTCTTAGGTCCCGGCATCGACGGGAGAGGAATCCCGAGACGCCCCCGAGGAACTCGCATGGGGACTGGCCTTTCCTGAGGCCACCAGAGCGGGTCTCTGAGGTCCCCGTAGTAAGTCGAGAGCACCTGCCGCAACTCGAGAAAATCCAGGAGATTTTGCCCTGCAGGCGAGATGAGGCCCATTTCCGCTGAGGCTTCTCGAGGCCAATCACATCTAACCACTGGAACTTCCAAAGGGTCCTTCACACCATTGCTGCAACTCAAGAAGTTCCCCGACATACCCGTCTGCACTCGAGAGGAAGCACGTGGTGTCCCGCACACATCCAGGGGAGCCCCGTTTCCACCTCCAAGCTCGAGATGAGGGATCCTTTCCCTGTTTCGTAGGGAAAGAATTCCCTGCGTTCCGTCGCATCTCAAGAGGAGGCGCTCTCCACAGGAAAGGCGAGAGGAACTCCAGGGTCGTGACACCATTCCAAGAGTCCCCCAGATGTGTCAGTCCATTCCAGAGGAACCTGTTTTCCCTGCACTGCCTTGACGTTCAAGCCGAGGATCGACTCCCACCACGTGTGTACGTGGGACAGCCCTGTGGGAAAGCCTCGTGGGAAAGCCTCGTGGGAAAGACTCGAGGGAAAACCATAGATCCTTTGATCCACGCGGCGGACTGCGTGACACTGCTGCTACCGCTCTGGAGGAAAGCGCAAGTGCATGCCCGCATTCGAGACGAGGACTGACTCCCCTGGGGAGACTCCAGAAGTACCCCAAGATCCATGTCAGCACTGGAGAGGAATCCTCAGGTTCCGGCCCCGACTCCACACAAGGTCTTAGGCCCCGGCATCGACGGGAGAGGAATCCCGAGAGGCCCCCGAGGAACTTGCATGGGGACTGGCCTTTCCTGAGGCCACCAGAGCGGTTCCCTGAGGTCCCCGTCGTAAGTCGAGAGCACTTGCCGCAACTCGAGAAAATCCAGGAGGTTTTGCCCTCCAGGCCAGATGAGGCCCATTTCCGCTGAGGCTTCTCGAGGCCAATCACATCTAACCACTGGAACTTCCAAAGGGTCCTTCACACCATTGCTGCAACTCAAGAAGTTCCCCGACATACCCGTCTCCACTCGAGAGGAAGCACGTGGGGTCCCGCACACTTCCACCGGAGCCCCGTTTCTGCCTCCTAGCTCGAGATGAGGGATCCTTTCCCTGTTTCGTAGGGAAAGAATTCCCGGCGTTCCCGTCGCATCTCAAGAGGAGGCGCTCTCCACAGGAAAGGCGAGAGGAACTCCAGGGTCGTGACACCATTCCAAGGGTCCCCCAGATGTGTCAGTCCATTCCAGAGGAACCTGCTTTCCCTGCACTGCCTTGACGTTCAAGCCGAGGATCGACTCCCACCACGTGTGCACTTGGGACAGCCCTGTGGGAAAGCCTCGTGGGAAAGCCTCGTGGGAAAGACTCGAGGGAAAACCATAGATCCTTTGATCCACGCGGCGGACTGCGTGACACTGCTGCTACCGCTCTGGAGGAAAGCGCAAGTGCATGCCCGCATTCGAGACGAGGACTGACTCCCCTGGGGAGACTCCAGAAGTACCCCAAGATCCATGTCAGCACTGGAGAGGAATCCTCAGGTTCCGGCCCCGACTCCACACAAGGTCTTAGGCCCCGGCATCAACGGGAGAGGAATCCCGAGAGGCCCCCGAGGAACTCGCATGGGGACTGGCCTTTCCTGAGGCCACCAGAGCGGGTCCCTGAGGTCCCCGTCGTAAGTCGAGAGCACCTGCCGCAACTCGAGAAAATCCAGGAGGTTTTGCCCTCCAGGCGAGATGAGGCCCATTTCCGCTGAGGCTTCTCGAGGCCAATCACGTCTAACCACTGGAACTTCCAAAGGGTCCTTCACACCCTTGCTGCAACTCAAGAAGTTCCCCGACATACCCGTCTCCACTCGAGAGGAAGCATGTGGTGTCCCGCACACATCCAGGGGAGCCCCGTTTCCGCCTCCTAGCTCGAGATGAGGGATCCTTTCCCTGTTTTGTAGGGAAAGAATTCCCGGCGTTCCCGTCGCATCTCAAGAGGAGGCGCTCTCCACAGGAAAGGCGAGAGGAACTCCAGGGTCGCGCCACCATTCCAAGAGTCCCCCAGATGTGTCAGTCCATTCCAGAGGAACCTGTTTTCCCTGCACTGCCTTGACGTTCAAGCCGAGGATCGACTCCCACCACGTGTGCACGTGGGACAGCCCTGTGGGAAAGCCTCGTGGGAAAGCCTCGTGGGAAAGACTCGAGGGAAAACCATAGATCCTTTGATCCACGCGGCGGACTGCGTGACACTGCTGCTACCGCTGGGGAGGAAAGCGCAAGTGCATGCCCGCATTCGAGACGAGGACTGACTCCCCTGGGGAGACTCCAGAAGTACCCCAAGATCCATGTCAGCACTGGAGAGGAATCCTCAGGTTCCGGCCCCGACTCCACACAAGGTCTTAGGCCCCGGCTTCGACGGGAGAGGAATCCCGAGAGGCCCCCGAGGAACTTGCATGGGGACTGGCCTTTCCTGAGGCCACCAGAGCGATTCCCTGAGGTCCCCGTCGTAAGTCGAGAGCACTTGCCGCAACTCGAGAAAATCCAGGAGGTTTTGCCCTCCAGGCCAGATGAGGCCCATTTCCGCTGAGGCTTCTCGAGGCCAATCACATCTAACCACTGGAACTTCCAAAGGGTCCTTCACACCATTGCTGCAACTCAAGAAGTTCCCCGACATACCCGTCTCCACTCGAGAGGAAGCACGTGGGGTCCCGCACACTTCCACCGGAGCCCCGTTTCTGCCTCCTAGCTCGAGATGAGGGATCCTTTCCCTGTTTCGTAGGGAAAGAATTCCCGGCGTTCCCGTCGCATCTCAAGAGGAGGCGCTCTCCACAGGAAAGGCGAGAGGAACTCCAGGGTCGTGACACCATTCCAAGGGTCCCCCAGATGTGTCAGTCCATTCCAGAGGAACCTGCTTTCCCTGCACTGCCTTGACGTGCAAGCCGAGGATCGACTCCCACCACGTGTGCACTTGGGACAGCCCTGTGGGAAAGCCTCGTGGGAAAGCCTCGTGGGAAAGACTCGAGGGAAAACCATAGATCCTTTGATCCACGCGGCGGACTGCGTGACACTGCTGCTACCGCTCTGGAGGAAAGCGCAAGTGCATGCCCGCATTCGAGACGAGGACTGACTCCCCTGGGGAGACTCCAGAAGTACCCCAAGATCCATGTCAGCACTGGAGAGGAATCCTCAGGTTCCGGCCCCGACTCCACACAAGGTCTTAGGCCCCGGCATCAACGGGAGAGGAATCCCGAGAGGCCCCCGAGGAACTCGCATGGGGACTGGCCTTTCCTGAGGCCACCAGAGCGGGTCCCTGAGGTCCCCGTCGTAAGTCGAGAGCACCTGCCGCAACTCGAGAAAATCCAGGAGGTTTTGCCCTCCAGGCGAGATGAGGCCCATTTCCGCTGAGGCTTCTCGAGGCCAATCACGTCTAACCACTGGAACTTCCAAAGGGTCCTTCACACCCTTGCTGCAACTCAAGAAGTTCCCCGACATACCCGTCTCCACTCGAGAGGAAGCATGTGGTGTCCCGCACACATCCAGGGGAGCCCCGTTTCCGCCTCCTAGCTCGAGATGAGGGATCCTTTCCCTGTTTCGTAGGGAAAGAATTCCCGGCGTTCCCGTCGCATCTCAAGAGGAGGCGCTCTCCACAGGAAAGGCGAGAGGAACTCCAGGGTCGCGCCACCATTCCAAGAGTCCCCCAGATGTGTCAGTCCATTCCAGAGGAACCTGTTTTCCCTGCACTGCCTTGACGTTCAAGCCGAGGATCGACTCCCACCACGTGTGCACGTGGGACAGCCCTGTGGGAAAGCCTCGTGGGAAAGCCTCGTGGGAAAGACTCGAGGGAAAACCATAGATCCTTTGATCCACGCGGCGGACTGCGTGACACTGCTGCTACCGCTGGGGAGGAAAGCGCAAGTGCATGCCCGCATTCGAGACGAGGACTGACTCCCCTGGGGAGACTCCAGATGTACCCCAAGATCCATGTCAGCACTGGAGAGGAATCCTCAGGTTCCGGCCCCGACTCCACACAAGGTCTTAGGCCCCGGCATCAACGGGAAAGGAATCCCGAGGGGCCCCCGAGGAACTCGCATGGGGACTGGCCTTTCCTGAGGCCACCAGAGCGGTTCCCTGAGGTCCCCGTCGTAAGTCGAGAGCACCTTCCGCAACTCGAGAAAATCCAGGAGGTTTTGCCCTCCAGGCGAGATGAGGCCCATTTCCGCTGAGGCTTCTCGAGGCCAATCACGTCTAACCACTGGAACTTCCAAAGGTCCTTCACACCCTTGCTGCAACTCAAGAAGTTCCCCGACATACCCGTCTCCACTCGAGAGGAAGCACGTGGGGTCCCGCACACATCCAGGGGACCCCGTTTCGCCTCCTAGCTCGAGATGAGGGATCCTTTCCCTGTTTCGTCCGGAAAGAATTCCCGGCGTTCCCGTCGCATCTCAAGAGGAGGTGCTCTCCACAGGAAAGGCGAGAGGAACTCCAGGGTCGTGACACCATTCCAAGGGTCACCCAGATGTGTCAGTCCATTCCAGAGGAACCTGTTTTCCCTGCACTGCCTTGACGTTCAAGCCGAGGATCGACTCCCACCACGTGTGCACGTGTGACAGCCCTGTGGGAAAGCCTCGTGGGAAAGCCTCGTGGGAAAGACTCGAGGGAAAACCATAGATCCTTTGATCCACGCGGCGGACTGCGTGACACTGCTGCTACCGCTCTGGAGGAAAGCGCAAGTGAATGCCCACATTCGAGACGAGGACTGACTCCCCTGGGGAGACTCCAGAAGTACCCCAAGATCCATGTCAGCACTGGAGAGGAATCCTCAGGTTCCGGCCCCGACTCCACACAAGGTCTTAGGCCCCGGCATCAACGGGAGAGGAATCCCGAGAGGCCCCCGAGGAACTCGCATGGGGACTGGCCTTTCCTGAGGCCACCAGAGCGGGTCCCTGAGGTCCCCGTCGTAAGTCGAGAGCACGTGCCGCAACTCGAGAAAATCCAGGAGGTTTTTCCCTCCAGGCGAGATGAGGCCCATTTCCGCTGAGGCTTCTCGAGGCCAATCACATCTAACCACTGGAACTTCCAAAGGGTCCTTCACACCATTGCTGCAACTCAAGAAGTTCCCCGACATACCCGTCTCCACTCGAGAGGAAGCACGTGGGGTCCCGCACACATCCAGGGGAGCCCCGTTTCCGCCTCCTAGCTCGAGATGAGGGATCCTTTCCCTGTTTCGTAGGGAAAGAATTCCCGGCGTTCCTGTCGCATCTCAAGAGGAGGCGCTCTCCACAGGAAAGGCGAGAGTAACTCCAGTGTCGAGACATCATTCCAAGAGTCCCCCAGATGTGTCAGTCCATTACAGAGGAACCTGTTTTCCCTGCACTGCCTTGACGTTCAAGCCGAGGATCGACTCCCACCACGTGTGCACGTGGGACAGCCCTGTGGGAAAGCCTTGGGGGAAAGCCTCGTGGGAAAGACTCGAGAGAAATCCATAGATCCTTTGATCCACACGACGGACTGCGGGACACTGCTGCTACCGCTCTGGAGGAAAGCGCAAGTGCATGCCCGCATTCGAGACGAGGACTGACTCCCCTGGGGAGACTCCAGAAGTACCCCAAGATCCATGTCAGCACTGGAGAGGAATCCTCAGGTTCCGGCCCCGACTCCACACAAGGTCTTAGGCCCCGGCATCGACGGGAGAGGAATCCCGAGACGCCCCCGAGGAACTCGCATGGGGACTGGCCTTTCCTGAGGCCACCAGAGCGGGTCCCTGAGGTCCCCGTCGTAAGTCGAGAGCCCCTGCCACAACTCGAGAAAATCCAGGAGGTTTTGCCCTCCAGGCGAGATGAGGCCCATTTCCGCTGAGGCTTCTCGAGGCCAATCACATCTAACCACTGGAACTTTCAAAGGGGCCTTCACACCCTTGCTGCAACTCAAGAAGTTCCCCGACATACCCGTCTCCACTCGAGAGGAAGCACGTGGTGTCCCGCACACATCCAGGGGAGCCCCGTTTCCGCCTCCTAGCTCGAGATGAGGGATCCTTTCCCTGTTTCGTAGGGAAAGAATTCCCGGCGTTCCCGTCGCATCTCAACAGGAGGCGCTCTCCACAGGAAAGGCGAGAGGAACTCCAGGGTCATGCCACCATTCCAAGAGTCCCCCAGATGTGTCAGTCCATTCCAGAGGAACCTGTTTTCCCTGCACTGCCTTGACGTTCAAGCCGAGGATCGACTCCCACCACGTGTGCACGTGGGACAGCCCTGTGGGAAAGCCTCGTGGGAAAGCCTCGTGGGAAAGACTCGAGGGAAAACCATAGATCCTTTGATCCACGCGGCGGACTGGGTGACACTGCTGCTACCGCTCTGGAGGAAAGCGCAAGTGCATGCCCGCATTCGAGACGAGGACTGACTCCCCTGGGGAGACTCCAGAAGTACCCCAAGATCCATGTCAGCACTGGAGAGGAATCCTCAGGTTCCGGCCCCGATTCCACACAAGGTCTTAGGCCCCGGCATCGACGGGAGAGGAATCCCGAGAGGCCCCCGAGGAACTCGCATGGGGACTGGCCTTTCCTGAGGCCACCAGAGCGGGTCCCTGAGGTCCCCGTCGTAAGTCGAGAGCACCTGCCGCAACTCGAGAAAATCCAGGAGGTTTTGCCCTCCAGGCGAGATGAGGCCCATTTCCGCTGAGGCTTCTCGAGGCTAATCACGTCTAACCACTGGAACTTCCAAAGGGTCCTTCACACCCTTGCTGCAACTCAATAAGTTCCCCGACATACCCGTCTCCACTTGAGAGGAAGCACGTGGGTCCCGCACACATCCAGGGGAGCCCCGTTTCCGCCTCCTAGCTCGAGATGAGGGATCCTTTCCCTGTTTCGTAGGGAAAGAATTCCCGGCGTTCCCGTCGCATCTCAAGAGGAGGCGCTCTCCACAGGAAAGGCGAGAGGAACTCCAGGGTCGTGCCACCATTCCAAGAGTCCCCCAGATGTGTCAGTCCATTCCAGAGGAACCTGTTTTCCATGAACTGCCTTGACGTTCAAGCCGAGGATCGACTCCCACGACGTGTGCACGTGGGACAGCCCTGTGGGAAAGCCTCGTGGGAAAGCCTCGTGGGAAAGACTCAAGGGAAAACCATAGATCCTTTGATCCACGCGGCGGACTGCGTGACACTGCTGCTACCGCTCTGGAGGAAAGCGCAAGTGCATGCCCGCATTCGAGACGAGGACTGACTCCCCTAGGGAGACTCCAGAAGTACCCCAAGATCCATGTCAGCACTGGAGAGGAATCCTCAGGTTCCGGCCCCGACTCCACACAAGGTCTTAGGCCCCGGCATCGACGGGAGAGGAATCCCGAGAGGCCCCCGAGGAACTCGCATGGGGACTGGCCTTTCCTGAGGCCACCAGAGCGGTTCCCTGAGGTCCCCGTCGTAAGTCGAGAGCACCTGCCGCAACTCGAGAAAATCCAGGAGGTTTTGCCCTACAGGCGAGATGAGGCCCATTTCCGCTGAGGCTTCTCGAGGCTAATCACGTCAAACCACTGGAACTTCCAAAGGGTCCTTCACACCCTTGCTGCAACTCAAGAAGTTCCCCGACATACCCGTCTCCACTCGAGAGGAAGCACGTGGTGTACCGCCCACATCCCGGGGAGCTCCGTTTCCGACTCCTAGCTCGAGATGAGGGATCCTTTCCCTGTTTCGTAGGGAAAGAATTCCCGGCGTTCCCGTCGCATCTCAAGAGGAGGCGCTCTCCACAGGAAAGGCGAGCAGAACTCCAGGGTCGTGACACCATTCCAAGAGTCCCCCAGATGTGTCAGTCCATTCCAGAGGAATCTGTTTTCCCTGCACTGCCTTGACGTTCAAGCCAAGGATCGACTCCCACCACGTGTGCACGTGGGACAGCCCTGTGGGAAAGCCTCGTGGGAAAGCCTCGTGGGAAAGACTCGAGGGAAAACCATAGATCCTTTGATCCACGCGTCGGACTACGTGACACTGCTGCTACCGCTCTCGAGGAAAGCGCAAGTGCATGCCCGCATTCGAGAGGAGGACTGACTCCCCTGGGGAGACTCCAGAAGTACCCCAAGATCCATGTCAGCACTGGAGAGGAATCCTCAGGTTCCGGCCCCGACTCCACACAAGGTCTTAGGCCCCGGCATCGACGGGAGAGGAATCCCGAGAGGCCCCCGAAGAACTCGCATGGGGACTGGCCTTTCCTGAGGCCGCCAGAGCGGGTCCCTGAGGTCCCCGTCGTAAGTCGAGAGCACCTGCCGCAACTCGAGAAAATCCAGGAGGTTTTGCCCTCCAGGCGAGATGAGGCCCATTTCCGCTGAGGCTTCTCGAGTCCAATCACATCTAACCACTGGAACTTCCAAAGGGTCCTTCACACCCTTGCTGCAACTCAAGAAGTTCCCCGACATACCCGTCTCCACTCGAGAGGAACACGTGGGGTCCCGCACACATCCAGGGGAGCCCCGTTTCCGCCTCCTAGCTCGAGATGAGGGATCCTTTCCCTGTTTCGTAGGGAAAGAATTCCCGGCGTTCCGTCGCATCTCAAGAGGAGGCGCTCTCCACAGGAAAGGCGAGAGGAACTCCAGGGTCGTGCCACCATTCCAAGATTCCCCCAGATGTGTCAGTCCATTCCAGAGGAACCTGTTTTCCCTGCACTGCCTTGACGTTCAAGCCGAGGATCGACTCCCACCACGTGTGCACGTGGCGCAGCCCTGTGGGAAAGCCTCGTGGGAAAGCCTCGTGGGAAAGACTCGAGGGAAAACCATAGATCCTTTGATCCACGCGGCGGACTGCGTGACACTGCTGCTACCGCTCAGGAGGAAAGCGCAAGTGCATGCCCGCATTCGAGAGGAGGACTGACTCCCCTGGGGAGACTCCAGAAGTACCCCAAGATCCATGTCAGCACTGGAGAGGAATCCTCAGGTTCCGGCCCCGACTCCACACAAGGTCTTAGGCCCTGTCATCGACGGGAGAGGAATCCCGAGAGGCCCCCGAGGAACTCGCATGGGGACTGGCCTTTCCTGAGGCCACCAGAGAGGTTCCCTGAGGTCCCCGTCGTAAGTCGAGAGCACCTGCCGCAACTCGAGAAAATCCAGGAGGTTTTGCCCTCCAGGCGAGATGAGGCCCATTTCCGCTGAGGCTTCTCGAGGCCAATCACATCTAACCACTGGAACTTCCAAAGGGTCCTTCACACCATTGCTGCAACTCAAGAAGTTCCCCGACATACCCGTCTCCACTCGAGAGGAAGCACGTGGGGTCCCGCACACATCCAGGGGAGCCCCGTTTCCGCCTCCTAGCTCGAGATGAGGGATCCTTTCCCTGTTTCGTAGGGAAAGAATTCCCGGCGTTACGTCGCATCTCAAGAGGAGGCGCTCTCCACAGGAAAGGCGAGAGGAACTCCAGGGTCGTGCCACCATTCCAAGAGTCCCCCAGATGTGTCAGTCCATTCCAGAGGAACCTGTTTTCCCTGCACTGCCTTGACGTTCAAGCCGAGGATCGACTCCCACGACGTGTGCACGTGGGACAGCCCTGTGGGAAAGCCTCGTGGGAAAGCCTCGTGGGAAAGACTCGAGGGAAAACCATAGATCCTTTGATACACGCGGCGGTCGGCGTGACACTGCTGCTACCGCTCTGGAGGAAAGCGCAAGTGCATGCCCACATTCGAGACGAGGACTGACTCCCCTGGGGAGACTCCAGAAGTACCCCAAGATCCATGTCAGCCCTGGAGAGGAATCCTCAGGTTCCGGCCTCGACTCCACACAAGGTCTTAGGCCCCGGCATCGACGGGAGAGGAATCCCGAGAGGCCCCCGAGGAACTCGCATGGGGACTGGCCTTTCCTGAGGCCACCAGAGCGGGTCCCTGAGGTCCCCGTCGTAAGTCGAGAGCACCTGCCGCAACTCGAGAAAATCCAGGAGGTTTTGCCCTCCAGGCGAGATGAGGCCCATTTCCGCTGAGGCTTCTCGAGGCTAATCACGTCTAACCACTGGCACTTCCAAAGGGTCCTTCACACCCTTGCTGCAACTCAAGAAGTCCCCGACATACCCGTCTCCACTCGAGAGGAAGCACGTGGGTCCCGCCCACATCCAGGGGAGCCCCGTTTCCGCCTCCGAGCTCGAGATGAGGGATCCTTTCCCTGTTTCGTAGGGAAAGAATTCCCGGCGTTCCCGTCGCATCTCAAGAGGAGGCGCTCTCCACAGGAAAGGCGAGAGGAACTCCAGGGTCGTGCCACCATTCCGAGAGTCCCCCAGATGTGTCAGTCCATTCCAGAGGAACCTGTTTTCCATGAACTGCCTTGACGTTCAAGCCGAGGATCGACTCCCACCACGTGTGCACGTGGGACAGCCCTGTGGGAAAGCCTCGTGGGAAAGCCTCGTGGGAAAGACTCAAGGGAAAACCATAGATCCTTTGATCCACGCGGCGGACTGCGTGACACTGCTGCTACCGCTCTGGAGGAAAGCGCAAGTGCATGCCCGCATTCGAGACGAGGACTGACTCCCCTAGGGAGACTCCAGAAGTACCCCAAGATCCATGTCAGCACTGGAGAGGAATCCTCAGGTTCCGGCCCCGACTCCACACAAGGTCTTAGGCCCCGGCATCGACGGGAGAGGAATCCCGAGAGGCCCCCGAGGAACTCGCATGGGGACTGGCCTTTCCTGAGGCCACCAGAGCGGTTCCCTGAGGTCCCCGTCGTAAGTCGAGAGCACCTGCCGCAACTCGAGAAAATCCAGGAGGTTTTGCCCTACAGGCGAGATGAGGCCCATTTCCGCTGAGGCTTCTCGAGGCTAATCACGTCAAACCACTGGAACTTCCAAAGGGTCCTTCACACCCTTGCTGCAACTCAAGAAGTTCCCCGACATACCCGTCTCCACTCGAGAGGAAGCACGTGGTGTACCGCCCACATCCCGGGGAGCTCCGTTTCCGACTCCTAGCTCGAGATGAGGGATCCTTTCCCTGTTTCGTAGGGAAAGAATTCCCGGCGTTCCCGTCGCATCTCAAGAGGAGGCGCTCTCCACAGGAAAGGCGAGCAGAACTCCAGGGTCGTGACACCATTCCAAGAGTCCCCCAGATGTGTCAGTCCATTCCAGAGGAATCTGTTTTCCCTGCACTGCCTTGACGTTCAAGCCAAGGATCGACTCCCACCACGTGTGCACGTGGGACAGCCCTGTGGGAAAGCCTCGTGGGAAAGCCTCGTGGGAAAGACTCGAGGGAAAACCATAGATCCTTTGATCCACGCGTCGGACTACGTGACACTGCTGCTACCGCTCTCGAGGAAAGCGCAAGTGCATGCCCGCATTCGAGAGGAGGACTGACTCCCCTGGGGAGACTCCAGAAGTACCCCAAGATCCATGTCAGCACTGGAGAGGAATCCTCAGGTTCCGGCCACGACTCCACACAAGGTCTTAGGCCCCGGCATCGACGGGAGAGGAATCCCGAGAGGCCCCCGAGGAACTCGCATGGGGACTGGCCTTTCCTGAGGCCGCCAGAGCGGGTCCCTGAGGTCCCCGTCGTAAGTCGAGAGCACCTGCCGCAACTCGAGAAAATCCAGGAGGTTTTGCCCTCCAGGCGAGATGAGGCCCATTTCCGCTGAGGCTTCTCGAGTCCAATCACATCTAACCACTGGAACTTCCAAAGGGTCCTTCACACCCTTGCTGCAACTCAAGAAGTTCCCCGACATACCCGTCTCCACTCGAGAGGAAGCACGTGGGGTCCCGCACACATCCAGGGGAGCCCCGTTTCCGCCTCCTAGCTCGAGATGAGGGATCCTTTCCCTGTTTCGTAGGGAAAGAATTCCCGGCGTTACGTCGCATCTCAAGAGGAGGCGCTCTCCACAGGAAAGGCGAGAGGAACTCCAGGGTCGTGCCACCATTCCAAGAGTCCCCCAGATGTGTCAGTCCATTCCAGAGGAACCTGTTTTCCCTGCACTGCCTTGACGTTCAAGCCGAGGATCGACTCCCACCACGTGTGCACGTGGGACAGCCCTGTGGGAAAGCCTCGTGGGAAAGCCTCGTGGGAAAGACTCGAGGGAAAACCATAGATCCTTTGCTCCACGCGGAGGACTGCGTGACACTGCTGCTACCGCTCTGGAGGAAAGCGCAAGTGCATGCCCGCATTCGAGACGAGGACTGACTCCCCTGGGGAGACTCCAGAAGTACCCCAAGATCCATGTCAGCACTGGAGAGGAATCCTCAGGTTCCGGCCCCGACTCCACACAAGGTCTTAGGCCCCGGCATCGACGGGAGAGCAATCCCGAGAGGCCCCCGAGGAACTCGCATGGGGACTGGCCTTTCCTGACGCCACCAGAGCGGGTCCCTGAGGTCCCCGTCGTAAGTCGAGAGCACCTGCCGCAACTCGAGAAAATCCAGGAGGTTTTGCCGTCCAGGCGAGATGACGCCCATTTCCGCTGAGGCTTCTCGAGGCCAATCAGGTCTAACCACTGGAACTTCCAAAGGGTCCTTCACACCCTTGCTGCAACTCAAGAAGTTCCCCAACATACCCGTCTCCACTCGAGAGGAAGCACGTGGTGTCCCGCAAACATCCAGGGGAGACCCGTTTCCGCCTCCTAGCTCGAGATGAGGTATCCTTTCCCTGTTTCGTAGGGAAAGAATTCCCGGCGTTCCCGTCGCATCTCAAGAGGAGGCGCTCTCCACAGGAAAGGCGAGAGGAACTCCAGGGTCGTGACACCATTCCAAGAGTCCCCCAGATGTGTCAGTCCATTCCAGAGGAACCTGTTTTCCCTGCACTGCCTTGACGTTCAAGCCGATGATCGACTCCCACCACGTGTGCACGTGGGACAGCCCTGTGGGAAAGCCTCGTGGGAAAGCCTCGTGGGAAAGACTCGAGGGAAAACCATAGATCCTTTGATCCATGCGGCGGACTGCGTGACACTGCTGCTACCGCTCTGGAGGAAAGCGCAACTGCATGCCCGCATTCGAGACGAGGACTGACTCCCCTGGGGAGACTCCAGAAGTACCCCAAGATCCATGTCAGCACTGGAGAGGAATCCTCAGGTTCCGGCCCCGAATCCACACAAGGTCTTAGGCCCCGGCATCGACGGGAGAGGAATCCCGAGAGGCCCCCGAGGAACTCGCATGGGGACTGGCCTTTCCTGAGGCCACCAGAGCGGTTCCCTGAGGTCCCCGTCGTAAGTCGAGAGCACCTGCCGCAACTCGAGAAAATCCAGGAGGTTTTGCCCTCCAGGCGAGATGAGGCCCATTTCCGCTGAGGCTTCTCGAGGCCAATCACATCTAACCACTGGAACTTCCAAAGGGTCCTTCACACCATTGCTGCAACTCAAGAAGTTCCCCGACATACCCGTCTCCACTCGAGAGGAAGCACGTGGTGTCCCGCACACATCCAGCGGAGCCCCGTTTCGCCTCCTAGCTCGAGATGAGGGATCCTTTCCCTGTTTCGTAGGGAAAGAATTCCCGGCGTTCCCGTCGCATCTCAAGAGGAGGCGCTCTCCACAGGAAAGGCGAGAGGAACTCCAGGGTCGAGACACCATTCCAAGAGTCCCCCAGATGTGTCAGTCCATTCCAGAGGAACCTGTTTTCCCTGCACTGCCTTGACGTTCAAGCCGAGGATCGACTCCCACCACGTGTGCACGTGGGACAGCCCTGTGGGAAAGCCTCGTGGGAAAGCCTCGTGGGAAAGACTCGAGGGAAAACCATAGATCCTTTTATCCACGCGGCGGACTGCGTGACACTGCTGCTACCGCTCTGGAGGAAAGCGCAAGTGCATGCCCGCATTCGAGACGAGGACTGACTCCCCTGGGGAGACTCCAGAAGTACCCCAAGATCCATGTCAGCACTGGAGAGGAATCCTCAGGTTCCGGCCCCGACTCCACACAAGGTCTTAGGCCCCGGCATCGACGGGAGAGGAATCCCGAGACGCCCCCGAGGAACTCGCATGGGGACTGGCCTTTCCTGAGGCCACCAGAGCGGGTCCCTGAGGTCCCCGTCGTAAGTCGAGAGCACCTGCCGCAACTCGAGAAAATCCAGGAGGTTTTGCCCTCCAGGCGAGATGAGGTCCATTTCCGCTGAGGCTTCTCGAGGCCAATCCCATCTAACCACTGGAACTTCCAAAGGGTCCTTCACACCATTGCTGCAACTCAAGAAGTTCCCCGACATACCCGTCTCCACTCGAGAGGAAGCACGTGGTGTCCCGCACACATCCAGGGGAGCCCCGTTTCCGCCTCCTAGTTCGAGATGAGGGATCCTTTCCCTGTTTCGTAGGGAAAGAATTCCCGGCGTTCCCGTCGCATCTCAAGAGGAGGCGCTCTCCACAGGAAAGGGGAGAGGAACTCCAGGGTCGAGACACCATTCCAAGAGTCCCCCAGATGTGTCAGTCCATTCCAGAGGAACCTGTTTTCCCTGCACTGCCTTGACGTTCAAGCCGAGGATCGACTCCCACCACGTGTGCACGTGGGACAGCCCTGTGGGAAAGCCTCGTGGGAAAGCCTCGTGGGAAAGACTCGAGGGAAAACCATAGATCCTTTGATCCACGCGGAGGACTGCGTGACACTGCTGCTACCGCTCTGGAGGAAAGCGCAAGTGCATGCCCGCATTCGAGACGAGGACTGACTCCCCTGGGGAGACTCCAGAAGTACCCCAAGATCCATGTCAGCACTGGAGAGGAATTCTCAGGTTCCGGCCCCGACTCCACACAAGGTCTTAGGCCCCGGCATCGACGGGAGAGGAATCCCGAGAGGCCCCCGAGGAACTCGCATGGGGACTGGCCTTTCCTGAGGCCACCAGAGCGGGTCCCTGAGGTCCCCGTCGTAAGTCGAGAGCACCTGCCGCAACTCGAGAAAATCCAGGAGGTTTTGCCCTCCAGGCGAGATGACGCCCATTTCCGCTGAGGCTTCTCGAGGCCAATCACGTCTAACCACTGGAACTTCCAAAGGGTCCTTCACACCCTTGCTGCAACTCAAGAAGTTCCCGACATACCCGTCTCCACTCGAGAGGAAGCACGTGGTGTCCCGCACACATCCAGGGGAGCCCCGTTTCCGCCTCCTAGTTCGAGATGAGGGATCCTTTCCCTGTTTCCTAGGGAAAGAATTCCCTGCGTTCCCGTCGCATCTCAAGAGGAGGCGCTCTCCACAGGAAAGGCGAGAGGAACTCCAGGGTCGTGCCAGCATTCCAAGAGTCCCCCAGATGTGTCAGTCCATTCCAGAGGAACCTGTTTTCCCTGCACTGCCTTCACGTTCAAGCCGAGGATCGACTCCTACCACGTGTGCACGTGGGACAGCCCTGTGGGAAAGCCGCGTGGGAAAGCCTCGTGGGAAAGACTCGAGGGAAAACCATAGATCCTTTGATCCACGCGGCGGACTGCGTGACACTGCTGCTACCGCTCTGGAGGAAAGCGCAAGTGCATGCCCGCATTCGAGACGAGGACTGAGTCCCCTGGGGAGACTCCAGAAGTACCCCAAGATCCATGTCAGCACTGGAGAGGAATCCTCAGGTTCCGGCCCCGACTCCACACAAGGTCTTAGGCCCCGGCATCGACGGGAGAGGAATCCCGAGAGGACCCCGAGGAACTCGCATGGGGACTGGCCTTTCCTGAGGCCACCAGAGCGGGTCCCTGAGGTACCCGTCGTAAGTCGAGAGCACCTGCCGCAACTCGACAAAATCCAGGAGGATTTGCCCTCCAGGCGAGATGAGGCCCATTTCCGCTGAGGCTTCTCGAGGCCAATCACGTCTAACCACTGGAACTTCCAAAGGGTCCTTCACACCCTTGCTGCAACTCAAGAAGTTCCCCGACATACCCGTCTCCACTCGAGAGGAAGCACGTGGTGTCCCGCACACATCCAGGGGAGCCCCGTTTCCGCCTCCTAGCTCGAGATGAGGGATCCTTTCCCTGTTTCGTAGGGAAAGAGTTCCCGGCGTTCCCGTCGCATCTCAAGAGGAGGCGCTCTCCACAGGAAAGGCGAGAGGAACTGCAGGGTCGAGACACCATTCCAAGATTCCCCCAGATGTGTCAGTCCATTCCAGAGGAACCTGTTTTCCCTGCACTGCCTTGACGTTCAAGCCGACGATCGACTCCCACCACGTGTGCACGTGGGACAGCCCTCTGGGAAAGCCTCTTGGGAAAGCCTCGTGGGAAAGACTCGAGGGAAAACCATAGATCCTTTGATCCATGCGGCGAACTGCGTGACACTGCTGCTACCGCTCTGGAGGAAAGCGCAAGTGCCTGCCCGCATTCGAGACGAGGACTAACTCCCCAGGGGAGACTCCAGAAATACCCCAAGATCCATGTCAGCACTGGAGAGGAATCCTCAGGTTCCGGCCCCGACTCCACACAAGGACTTAGGCCCTGGCATCGACGGGAGAGGAATCCCCAGAGGCCCCCGAGGAACTCGCATGGGGACTGGCCTTTCCTGAGGCCACCAGAGAGGGTCCCTGAGGTCCCCGTCGTAAGTCGAGAGCACCTGCCGCAACTCGAGAAAATCCAGGATGTTTTGCCCTCCAGGCGAGATGAGGCCCATTTCCGCTGAGGCTTCTCGAGGCCAATCACGCCTAACCCCTGGAACTTCCAAAGGGTCCTTCACACCCTTGCTGCAACTCAAGAAGTTCCCCGACATACCCGTCTGCACTCGAGAGGAAGCACGTGGGTCCCGCACACATCCAGGGGAGCCCCGTTTCCGCCTCCTAGCTCGAGATGAGGGATCCTTTCCCTGTTTCGTAGGGAAAGAATTCCCGGCGTTCCCGTCGCATCTCAAGAGGAGGCGCTCTACACAGGAAAGGCGAGAGGAACTCCAGGGTCCTGCCACCATTCCAAGAGTCCCCCAGATTTGTCAGTCCATTCAAGAGGAACCTGTTTTCCCTGCACTGCCTTGACGTTCAAGCCGAGGTTCGACTCCCACCACGTGTGCACGTGGGACAGCCCTGTGTGAAAGCCTCGTGGGAAAGACTCGAGGGAAAACCATAGATCATTTGATCCACGCGGCAGACTGCGTGACACTGCTGCTCCCGTCTGGAGGAAAGCGCAAGTGCATGCCCTCATTCGAGACGAGGACTGTTTCCCCTGGGGAGACTCCAGAAGTACCCCAAGATCCATGTCAGCACTGGAGAGGAATCCTCAGTTTCCGGCCCCGACTCCACACAAGGTCTTAGGCCCCGGCATCGACGGGAGAGGAATCCCGAGACGCCACCGAGGAACTCGCATGAGGACTGGCCTTTCCTGAGGCCACCAGAGCGGGTCCCTGAGGTCCCCGTCGTAAGTCGAGAGCACCTGCCGCAACTCGAGAAAATCCAGGAGGTTTTGCCCTCCAGGCGAGATGAGGCCCATTTCCGCTGAGGCTTCTCGAGGCCAATCACATCTAACCACTGGAACTTCCAAAGGGTCCTTCACACCCTTGCTGCAACTCAAGAAGTTTCCCGACATACCCATCTCCACTCCAGAGGAAGCACGTGGTGTCCCGCACACATCCAGAGGAGCCCCGTTTCCGCCTCCTAGCTTGAGATGAGGGATCCTTTCCCTGTTTCGTAGGGAAAGAATTCCCGGCGTTCCCGTCGCATCTCAAGAGGAGGCGCTCTCCACAGGAAAGGCGAGAGGAACTCCAGGGTCATGCCACCATTCCAAGAGTCCCCCAGATGTGTCAGTACATTCCAGAGGAACCTGTTTTCCCTGCACTGCCTTGACGTTCAAGCCGAGGATCGACTCCCACCACGTGTGCACGTGGGACAGCCCTGTGGGAAAGCCTCGTGGGAAAGCCTCGTGGGAAAGACTCGAGGGAAAACCATAGATCCTTTGATCCACGCGGCAGACTGCGTGACACTGCTGCTACTGCTCTGGAGGAAAGCGCAAGTGCATGCCCGCATTCGAGACGAGGACTGACTCCCCTGGGGAGACTCCAGAAGTACCCCAAGATCCATGTCAGCACTGGAGAGGAATCCTCAGGTTCCGGCCCCGACTCCACACAAGGTCTTAGGCCCCGGCATCGATGGGAGAGGAATCCCGAGAGGCCCCCGTGGAACTCGCATGGGGACTGGCCTTTCCTGAGGCCACCAGAGCGGGTCCCTGAGGTCCCCGTCGTAAGTCGAGAGCACCTGCCGCAACTCGAGAAAATCCAGGAGGTTTTGCCCTCCAGGCGAGATGAGGCCCATTTCCGCTGAGGCTTCTCGAGGCCAATCACATCTAACCACTGGAACTTCCAAACGGTCCTTCACACAATTGCTGCAAATCAAGAAGTTCCCCGACATACCAGTCTCCACTCGAGAGGAAGCACGTGGGGTCCCGCACCCATCCAGGGGAGCTCCGTTTCCGCCCCCTAGCTCGAGGTGAGGGATCCTTTCCCTGTTTCCTAGGGAAAGAATTCCCGGCGTTCCCGTCGCATCTCAAGAGGAGGCGCTCTCCACAGGAAAGGCGAGAGGAACTCCAGGGTCGTGACACCATTCCAAGAGTCCCCCAGATGTGTCAGTACATTCCAGAGGAACCTGTTTTCCCTGCACTGCTTTGACGTTCAAGCCGAGGATCGACTCCCACCACGTGTGCACGTGGGACAGCCCTGTGGGAAAGCCTCGTGGGAAAGCCTCGTGGGAAAAACTCGAGGGAAAACCATAGATCCTTTGATCCACGATGCGGAATGCGTGACACTGCTGCTACCGCTCTGGAGGAAAGCGCAAGTGCATGCCGGCATTCGAGACGAGAACTGACTCCCCTGGGGAGACTCCAGAAGTACCCCAAGATCCATGTCAGCACTGGAGAGGAATTCTCATTTTCCGGCCCCGACTCCACACAAGGTCTTAGGCCCCGGCATCGACGGGAGAGGAATCCGGAGAGGCCCCCGAGGAACTCGCATGGGGACTGGCCTTTCCTGAGGCCACCAAGCGGGTCCCTGAGGTCCCCGTCGTAAGTCGAGAGCACCTGCCGCAACTCGAGAAAATCCAGGAGGTTTTGCCCTCCAGGCGAGATGAGGCCCATTTCCGCTGAGGCTTCTCGAGGCCAATCACGTCTAACCACTGGAACTTCCAAAGGGTCCTTCACACCCTTGCTGCAACTCAAGAAGTTCCCCGACATACCCGTCTGCACTCGAGAGGAAGCACGTGGTGTCCCGCACACATGCAGGGGAGCCCCGTTTCCGCCTCCTAGCTCGAGATGAGGGATCCTTTCCCTGTTTCGTAGGGAAAGAATTCCCGGCGTTCCCGTCGCATCTCAAGAGGAGGCGCTCTCCACAGGAAAGGCGAGAGGAACTGCAGGGTCGAGACACCATTCCAAGATTCCCCCAGATGTGTCAGTCCATTCCAGAGGAACCTGTTTTCCCTGCACTGCCTTGACGTTCAAGCCGACGATCGACTCCCACCACGTGTGCACGTGGGACAGCCCTCTGGGAAAGCCTCGTGGGAAAGCCTCGTGGGAAAGACTCGAGGGAAAACCATAGATCCTTTGATCCATGCGGCGAACTGCGTGACACTGCTGCTACCGCTCTGGAGGAAAGCGCAAGTGCATGCCCGCATTCGAGACGAGGACTGACTCCCATGGGGAGACTCCAGAAATACCCCAAGATACATGTCAGCACTGGAGAGGAATCCTCAGGTTCCGGCCCCGACTCCACACAAGGACTTAGGCCCTGGCATCGACGGGAGAGGAATCCCCAGAGGCCCCCGAGGAACTCGCATGGGGACTGGCCTTTCCTGAGGCCACCAGAGAGGGTCCCTGAGGTCCCCGTCGTAAGTCGAGAGCACCTGCCGCAACTCGAGAAAATCCAGGAGGTTTTGCCCTCCAGGCGAGATGAGGCCCATTTCCGCTGAGGCTTCTCGAGGCCAATCACGTCTAACCACTGGAACTTCCAAAGGGTCCTTCACACCCTTGCTGCAACTCAAGAAGTTCCCCGACATACCCGTCTGCACTCGAGAGGAAGCACGTGGGTCCCGCACACATCCAGGGGAGCCCCGTTTCCGCCTCCTAGCTCGAGATGAGGGATCCTTTCCCTGTTTCGTAGGGAAAGAATTCCCGGCGTTCCCGTCGCATCTCAAGAGGAGGTGCTCTCCACAGGAAAGGCGAGAGGAACTCCAGGGTCGTGCCACCATTCCCAGAGTCCCCCAGATGTGTCAGTCCATTCCAGAGGAACCTGTTTTCCCTGCACTGCCTTGACGTTCAAGCCGAGGATCGACTCCCATTTCGTGTGCACGTGGGACAGCCCTGTGGGAAAGCCTCGTGTGAAAGCCTCGTGGGAAAGACTCGAGGGAAAACCATAGATCCTTTGATCCACGCGGTGGACTGCGTGACACTGCTGCTACCACTCTGGAGGAAAGCGCAAGTGCATGCCCGCATTCGAGACGAGGACTGACTCCCCTGGGGAGACTCCAGAAGTACCTCAAGATCCATGTCAGCACTGGAGAGGAATCTTCAGGTTCCGGCCCCGACTCCACACAAGGTCTTAGGCCCCGGCATCGACGGGAGAGGAATCCCGAGAGGCCCCCGAGGAACTCGCATGGGGACTGGCCTGTCCTGAGGCCACCAGAGCGGGTCCCTGAGGTCCCCGTCGTAAGTCGAGAGCACCTGCCGCAACTCGAGAAAATCCAGGAGGTTTTGCCCTCCAGGCCAGATGAGGCCCATTTCCGCTGAGGCTTCTCGAGGCCAATCACGTCTAACCACTGGAACTTCCAAAGGGTCCTTCACACCCTTGCTGCAACTCAAGAAGTTCCCCGACATACCCGTCTCCACTCGAGAGGAAGCACGTGGGGTCCCGCACACATCCAGGGGACCCCGTTTCGCCTCCTAGCTCGAGATGAGGGATCCTTTCCCTGTTTCGTAGGGAAAGAATTCCCGGCGTTCCCGTCGCATCTCAAGAGGAGGTGCTCTCCACAGGAAAGGCGAGAGGAACTCCAGGGTCGTGACACCATTCCAAGGGTCCCCCAGATGTGTCAGTCCATTCCAGAGGAACCTGTTTTCCCTGCACTGCCTTGACGTTCAAGCCGAGGATCGACTCCCACCACGTGTGCACGTGGTACAGCCCTGTGGGAAAGCCTCGTAGGAAAGCCTCGTTGGAAAGACTCGAGGGAAAACCAAAGATCCTTTGATCCACGCGGCGGACTGCGTGACACTGCTGCTACCGCTCTGGAGGAAAGCGCAAGTGCATGCCCGCATTGGAGGCGAGGACTGACTCCCCTGGGGAGACTCCAGAAGTACCCCAAGATCCATGTCAGCACTGGAGAGGAATCCTCAGGTTCCGGCCCCGACTCCACACAAGGTCTTAGGCCCCGGCATCGACTGGAGAGGAATCCCGAGAGCCCCCCCAGGAACTCGCATGGGGACTGGCCTTTCCTGAGGCCACCAGAGCGGGTCCCTGAGGTCCCCGTCGTAAGTCGAGAGCACCTGCCGCAACTCGAGAAAATCCAGGAGGTTTTGCCCTCCAGGTGAGATGAGGTCCATTTCCACTGTGGCTTCTCTAGGCTAATCACATCTAACCACTGGAACTTCCAAAGGGTCCTTCACACCCTTGCTGCAACTCAAGAAGTTCCCCGACATACCCGTCTCCACTCGAGAGGAAGCACGAGGGTCCCGCACACAACCAGGGGAGCCCCGTTTCCGCCTCCTAGCTCGAGATGAGGGATCCTATCCCTGTTTCGTAGGGAAAGAATTCCCGGCGTTCCCGTCGCACCTCAAGAGGAGGCGCTCTCCACAGGAAAGGGGAGAGGAACTCTAGGGTTGTGCCACCATTCCAAGAGTCCCCCAGATGTTCAGTCCATTCCAGAGGAACCTGTTTTCCCTGCACTGCATTGACGTTCAAGCCGAGGATCGACTCCCACCACGTGTGCACGTGGGACAGCCCTGTGGGAAAGCCTCGTGGGAAAGCCTCGTGGGAAAGACTCGAGGGAAACCATAGATCTTTGATCCACGCGGCGGACTGCGTGACACTGCTGCTACCGCTCTGGAGGAAAGCGCAAGTGCATGCACGCATTGGAGGCGAGGACTGAGTCCCCTGGGGAGACTCCAGAAGTACCCCAAGATCCATGTCAGCACTGGAAAGGAATCCTCAGGTTCCGGCCCCGACTCCACACAAGGTCTTATGCCCCGGCATCGACGGGAGAGGAATCCCGAGAGGCCCCCGAGGAACTCGCATGGGGACTGGCCTTTGCTGAGGGCACCAGAGCGGGTCCCTGAGGTCCCCGTCGTAAGTCGAGAGCACCTGCCGCAACTCGAGAAAATCCAGGAGGTTTTGCCCTCCAGGCGAGATGAGGCCCATTTCCGCTGAGGCTTCTCGAGTCTAATCACATCTAACGACTGGAACTTCCAAAGGGTCCTTCACACCCTTGCTGCAACTCAAGAAGTTCCCCGACATACCCGTCTCCACTCGAGACGAAGCACGAGGGTCCCGCACACATCCAGGGGAGCCCCGTTTCCGCCTCCTAGCTCGAGATGAGGGATCCTTTCCCTTTTTCGAAGGGAAAGAATTCCCGGCGTTCCCGTCGCATCTCAAGAGGAGGCGCTCTCCACAGGAAAGGCGAGAGGAACTCCAGGGTCGTACCACCATTCCAAGAGTCCCCCAGATGTGTCAGTCCATTCCAGAGGAACCTGTTTTCCTTGCACTGCCTCGACGTTCAAGCCGAGGATCGACTCCCACCACGTGTGAACGTGGGAGAGCCCTGTGGGAAAGCCTCGTGGGAAAGCCTCGTGGGAAAGGCTCGAGGGAAAACCAGAGATCCTTTTATCCACGCGCCGGACTGCGTGACACTGCTGCTACCGCTCTGGAGGAAAGCGCAAGTGCATGCCCGCATTCGAGACGAGGACTGACTCCCCTGGGAGACTCCAGAAGTACCCCAAGATCCATGTCAGCACTGGAGAGGAATCCTCAGGTTCCGGCCCCGACTCCACACAAGGTCTTAGGCCCCGGCATTGCCGTGAGAGGAATCTCGAGAGGCCCCCGAGGAACTCGCCTGGGGACTGGCCTTTCCTGAGGCCACCAGAGCGGGTCCCTGAGGTCCCCTTCGTAAGTCGAGAGCACCTGCCGCAACTCGAGAAAATCCAGGAGGTTTTGCCCTCCAGGCGAGATGAGGCCCATTTCCGCTGAGGCTTCTCGAGGCTAATCACATCTAACCACTGGAACTTCCAAAGGGTCCTTCACACCCTTGCTGCAACTCAAGAAGTTCCCCGACATACTCGTCTATACTCGAGAGGAAGCACTAGGGTCTCGCACACATCCAGGGGAGCCCCGTTTCCGCCTCCTAGCTCGAGATGAGGGATCCTTTCCCTGTTTCGAAGGGAAAGAATTCCTGGCGTTCCCGTCGCATCTCAAGAGGAGGCGCTCTCCACAGGAAAGGCGAGAGGAACTCCAGGGTCGTGCCACCATTCCAAGAGTCCACCAGATGTGTCCGTCCATTCCAGAGGAACCTGTTTTCCCTGCACTGCCTCGACGTTCAAGTCGAGGATCGACTCCCACCACGTGTGCACGTGGGACAGCCCTGTGGGAAAGCCTCGTGGGAAATCCTCGTGGGAAAGGCTCGAGGGAAAACCATAGATCCTTTGATCCACGCGGCGGACTGCGTGACACTGCTGCTACCGCTCTGGAGGAAAGCGCAAGTGCATGCCCGCATTCGAGACGAGGACTGACTCCCCTGGGGAGACTCCAGAAGTACCCCAAGATCCATGTCAGCACTGGAGAGGAATCCTCAGGTTCCGGCCCCGACTCCACACAAGGTCTTAGGCCCCGGCATCGACGGGAGAGGAATCCCGAGAGGCCCCCGAGGAACTCGCATGGGGACTGGCCTTTCCTGAGGCCACCAGAGCGGGTCCCTGAGGTCCCCGTCGTAAGTCGAGAGCACCTGCCGCAACTCGAGAAAATCCAGGAGGTTTTGCCCTCCAGGCGAGATGAGGCCCATTTCCGCTGAGGCTTCTCGAGGCTAATCACGTCTAACCGCTGGAACTTCCAAAGGGTCCTTCACACCCTTGCTGCAACTCAAGAAGTTCCCCGACATACTCGTCTCCACTCGAGAGGAAGCACGAGGGTCCCGCACACATCCAGGGGAGCCCCGTTTTCGCCTCCTTGCTCGAGATGAGGGATCCTTTCCCTTTTTCGAAGGGAAAGAATTCCCGGCGTTCCCGTCGCATCTCAAGAGGAGGCGCTCTCCACAGGAAAGGCGAGAGGAACTCCAGGGTCGTGCCACCATTCCAAGAGTCCCCCAGATGTGTCCGTCCATTCCAGAGGAACCTGTTTTCCCTGCACTGCCTCGACGTTCAAGCCGAGGATCGACTCCCACCACGTGTGCACGTGGGACAGCCCTGTGGGAAACCCTCGTGGGAAAGCCTCGAGGGAAAGCCATAGATCCCTTGATCCACTCGGCAGAATGCGTGACACTGCTACTACCGCTCTGGAGGAAAGCGCAAGTGCATGCCCGCATTCGAGACGAGGCCTGACTCCCCTGGGGAGACTCCAGAAGTACCCCAAGATCCATGTCAGCACTGGAGAGGAATCCTCAGGGTCCAGCCCCGACTCCACACAAGGTCTTAGGACCCGGCATCGACGGGAGAGGAATCCCGAGAGGCCCCCGAGGAACTCGCATGGGGACTGGCCTTTCCTGAGGCCACCAGAGCGGGTCCCTGAAGTCCCCCTCGTAAGTCGAGAGCACCTGCCGCAACTCGAGAAAATCCAGGAGGTTTTGCCCTCCAGGCGAGATGAGGCCCATTTCCACTGAGGCTTCTCGAGGCTAATCACATCTAACCGCTGGGACTTCCAAAGGGTCCTTCACACTCTTGCTGCAACTCAAGAATTTCCCGGACATACCCGTCTCCACTCGAGAGGAAGCACGAGGGTCCCGCACACATCCAGGGGAGCCCCGTTTCCGCCTCCTAGCTCGAGATGAGGGATCCTTTCCCTGTTTCGTAGGGAAAGAATTCCCGGCGTTCCCGTCACATCTCAAGAGGAGGCGCTCTCCACAGGAAAGGCTAGAGGAACTCCAGGGTCGTTCCACCATTCCAAGAGTCCCCCAGATGTGTCAGTCCATTTCAGAGGAACCTGTTTTCCCTGCACTGCCTTGACGTTCAAGCCGAGGATCGACTCCCACCACGTGTGCACGTGGGACAGCCCTGTGGGAAAGCCTCGTGGGAAAGCCTCGAGGGAAAGCCATAGATCCCTTGATGCACGCGGCGGACTGCGTGACACTGCTGCTACCGCTCTGGAGGGAAGCGCAAGTGCATGTCTGCATTCGAGACGAGGACTGACTCCCCTGGGGAGACTCCAGAAGTACCCCAAGATCCATGTCAGCACTGGAGAGGAATCCTCAGGTTCCGGCCGCGACTCCACACAAGGTCTTAGGCCCCGGCATCGACGTGAGAGGAATCCCGAGAGGCCCCCGAGGAACTCGCATGGGGACTGGGCTTTCCTGAGGCTACCACAGCGGGTCCCTGAGGTCCCCGTCGTAAGTCGAGAGCACCTGCCGCAACTCGAGAAAATCAAGGAGGTTTTGCCCTCCAGGCGAGATGAGGCCCATTTCCGCTGAGGCTTCTCGAGGCTAATCACACCTAACCACTGGAACTTCCAAAGGGTCCTTCACACCCTTGGTGCAACTCAAGAAGTTCCCCGACATACCCGACGCCACTCGAGAGGAAGAACGAGGGTCCCGCACACATCCAGGGGAGCCCCGTTTCCGCCTCATAGCTCGAGATGAGGGATCCTTTCCCTTTTTCGAAGGGAAAGAATTCCCGGCATTCCCGTCGCATCTCAAGAGGAGGCGCTCTCCACAGGAAAGGAGAGAGGAACTCCAGGGTCGTGCCACCATTCCAAGAGTCCCCCAGATGTGTCCGTCCATTCCAGAGGAACCTGTTTTCCCTGCACTACCTCGACGTTCAAGCCGAGGATCGACTCCCACCACGTGTGCACGTGGGACAGCCCTGTGGGAAAGCCTCGTGGGAAAGCCTCGTGGGAAAGACTCGAGGGAAAACCATAGATCCTTTGATCCACGCGGCGGACTGCGTGACACTGCTGCTACCGCTCTGGAGGAAAGCGCAAGTGCATGCCCCCATTCGAGACGAGGACTGACTCCCCTGGGGAGACTCCAGAAGTACCCCAAGATCCATGTCAGCACTGGAGAGGAATCCTCAGGTTCCGGCCACGACTCCACACAAGGTCTTAAGCCCCGGAATCGCCCGGAGTGGAATCCCGAGAGGCCCCCGAGGAACTCGCATGGGGACTGGCCTTTCCTGAGGCCACCAGAGCAGGTCCATGAGGTCCCCCTCGTAAGTCGAGACCACCTGCCGCAACTCGAGAAAATCCAGGAGGTTTTGCCCTCCAGGCGAGATGAGGCCCATTTCCGCTGAGGCTTCTCGAGGCTAATCATATCAAAACCACTGGAGCTTCCAAAGGGTCCTTCACACCCTTGCTGCAACTCAAGAAGTTCCCCGACATTCCCGACGCCACTCGAGAGGAAGCACGAGGGTCCCGCACATATCCAGGGGAGCCCCGTTTCCGCCTCCTAGCTCGAGATGAGGAATCCTTTCCCTGTTTGAAGGGAAGGAATTCCCGGTGTTCCCGTCGCATCTCAAGAGGAGGCGCTCTCCACAGGAAAGGCGAGAGGAACTCCAGGGTCGTGCCACCATTCCAAGAGTCCCCCAGATGTGTCAGTCCATTCCAGAGGAACCTGTTTTCCCTGCACTGCCTCGACGTTCAAGCCGAGGATCGACTCCCACCATGCGTGCACGTGGGACAGCCCTGTGGGAAAGCCTCGTGGGAAAGCCTCGTGGGAAAGACTCGAGGGAAAACCATAGATCATTTGATCCACGCGGCGGACTGCGTGACACAGCTGCTACCGCTCTAGAGGAAAGCGCAAATGCATGCCCACATTCGAGACGAGGACTGACTCCCCTGGGGAGACTCCAGAAGTACCCCAAGATCCATGTCAGCAATGGAGAGGAATCCTCAGGTTCCGGCCCCGACTCCACACAAGGTCTTAGGCCCTGGCATCGACGGGAGAGGAATCCCAAGAGGCCCCCGAGGAAATCGCATGGGGACTGGCCTTTCCTGAAGCCACCAGAGCGGGTCCCTGAGGTCCCCGTCGTAAGTCGAGAGCACCTGCCGCAACTCGAGAAAATCCAGGAGGTTTTGCCCTCCAGGGGAGATGAGGCCCATTTCCACTGAGGCTTCTCGAGGCTAATCACATCTAACCGCAGGAACTTCCAAAGGGTCCTTCACACCCTTGCTGCAACTCAAGAAGTTCCCCGACATACCCGTCTCCACTCGAGAGAAAGCACGAGGGTCCCGCACACATCCAGGGGAGCCCCGTTTCCGCCTCCTAGCTCGAGATGAGGGATCCTTTCCCTGTTTCGTAGGGAAAGAATTCCCGGCGTTCCCGTCGCATCTCAAGAGGAGGCACTCTCCACAGGAAAGGCGAGAGGAACTCCAGGGTCGTGCTACCATTCCAAGAGTCCCCCAGATGTGTCAGTCCATTCCAGAGGAACCTGTTTTCCCTGCACTGCCTTGACGTTCAAGCCGAGGATCGACTCCCACCACGTGTGCACGTGGGACAGCCCTGTGGGAAAGCCTCGTGGGAAAGCCTCGAGGGAAAGCCATAGATCCCTTGATGCATGCGGCGGAATGCGTGACACTGCTGCTACCGCTCTGGAGGGAAGCGCAAGTGCATGTCTGCATTCGAGACGAGGACTGACTCCCCATGGGAGACTCCAGATGTACCCCAAGATACATGTCAGCACTGGAGAGGAATCCTCAGGTTCCGGCCCCGACTCCACACAAGGTCTTAGGCCCCGGCATCGACGGGAGAGGAATCCCGAGAGGCCCCCGAGGAACTCGCATGGGGACTGGCCTTTCCTGAGGCCACCAGAGCGGGTCCCTGAGGTCCCCGTCGTAAGTCGAGATCACCTGCCGCAACTCGAGAAAATCCAGGAGGTTTTGCCCTCCAGGCGAGATGAGGCCCATTTCCGCTGAGGCTTCTCGAGGCTAATCACATCTAACCACTGGAACTTCCAAAGGGTCCTTCACACCCTTGCTGCAACTCAAGAAGTTCCCCGACATTCCCGACGCCACTCGAGAGGAAGCACGAGGGTCCCGCACACATCCAGGGGAGCCCCGTTTCCGCCTCCTAGCTCGAGATGAGGAATCCTTTCCCTGTTTGAAGGGAAGGAATTCCCGGTGTTCCCGTCGCATCTCAAGAGGAGGCGCTCTCCACAGGAAAGGCGAGAGGAACTCCAGGGTCGTGCCACCATTCCAAGAGTCCCCCAGATGTGTCAGTCCATTCCAGAGGAACCTGTTTTCCCTGCACTGCCTCGACGTTCAAGCCGAGGATCGACTCCCACCATGCGTGCACGTGGGACAGCCCTGTGGGAAAGCCTCGTGGGAAAGCCTCGTGGGAAAGACTCGAGGGAAAACCATAGATCATTTGATCCACGCGGCGGACTGCGTGACACTGCTGCTACCGCTCTAGAGGAAAGCGCAAATGCATGCCCACATTCGAGACGAAGACTGACTCCCCTGGGGAGACTCCAGAAGTACCCCAAGATCCATGTCAGCAATGGAGAGGAATCCTCAGGTTCCGGCCCCGACTCCACACAAGGTCTTAGGCCCCGGCATCGACGGGAGAGGAATCCCGAGAGGCCCCCGAGGAAATCGCATGGGGACTGGCCTTTCCTGAAGCCACCAGAGCGGGTCCCTGAGGTCCCCGTCGTAAGTCGAGAGCACCTGCCGCAACTCGAGAAAATCCAGGAGGTTTTGCCCTCCAGGGGAGATGAGGCCCATTTCCACTGAGGCTTCTCGAGGCTAATCACATCTAACCGCAGGAACTTCCAAAGGGTCCTTCACACCCTTGCTGCAACTCAAGAAGTTCCCCGACATACCCGTCTCCACTCGAGAGGAAGCACGAGGGTCCCGCACACATCCAGGGGAGCCCCGTTTCCGCCTCCTAGCTCGAGATGAGGGATCCTTTCCCTGTTTCGTAGGGAAAGAATTCCCGGCGTTCCCGTCGCATCTCAAGAGGAGGCACTCTCCACAGGAAAGGCGAGAGGAACTCCAGGGTCGTGCTACCATTCCAAGAGTCCCCCAGATGTGTCAGTCCATTCCAGAGGAACCTGTTTTCCCTGCACTGCCTTGACGTTCAAGCCGAGGATCGACTCCCACCACGTGTGCACGTGGGACAGCCCTGTGGGAAAGCCTCGTGGGAAAGCCACGTGGGAAAGACTCGAGGGAAAACCATGGATCCTTTGATCCACGCGGCGGACTGCGTGACACTGCTGCTACCGCTCTGGAGGAAAGCGCAAGTGCATATCTTCATTCGAGACGAGGACTGACTCCCCTGGGGAGACTCCAGAAGTACCCCAAGATCCATGTCAGCACTGGAGAGGAATCCTCAGGTTCCGGCCCCGACTCCACACAAGGTCTTAGGCCCCGGCATCGCCAGGAGAGGAATCCCGAGAGGCCCCCGAGGAACTCGCATGGGGACTGGCCTTTCCTGAGGCCACCAGAGCGGGTCCCTGAGGTCCCCGTCGTAAGTCGAGAGCACCTGCCGCAACTCGAGAAAATCCAGGAGGTTTTGCCCTCCAGGCGAGATGAGGACAATTTCCGCTGAGGCTTCTCAAGGCTAATCACATCTAACCGCTGGAACTTCCAAAGGGTCCTTCACACCCTTGCTGCAACTCAAGAAGTTCCCCGGCATACCCGTCTCCACTCGAGAGGAAGCACGAGGGTCCCGCACACATCCAGGGGAGCCCCGTTTCCGCCTCCTAGCTCGAGATGAGGGATTCTTTCCCTGTTTCGAAGGGAAAGAATTCCCGGCGTTCCCGTCGCATCTCAAGAGGAGGCGCTCTCCACAGGAAAGGCGAGAGGAACTCCAGGGTCGTGCCACCATTCCAAGAGTCCCCCAGATGGGTCAGTCCATTTCAGAGGAACCTGTTTTCCCTGCACTGCCTTGACGTTCAAGCCGAGGATCGACTCCCACCACGTGTGCACGTGGGACAGCCCTGTGGGAAAGCCTCGTGGGAAAGCCTCGAGGGAAAGCCATAGATCCCTTGATGCATGCGGCGGACTGCGTGACACTGCTGCTACCGCTCTGGAGGGAAGCGCAAGTGCATGTCTGCATTCGAGACGAGGACTGACTCCCCATGGGAGACTCCAGATGTACCCCAAGATACATGTCAGCACTGGAGAGGAATCCTCAGGTTCCGGCCCCGACTCCACACAAGGTCTTAGGCCCCGGCATCGACGGGAGAGGAATCCCGAGAGGCCCCCGAGGAACTCGCATGGGGACTGGCCTTTCCTGAGGCCACCAGAGCGGGTCCCTGAGGTCCCCCTCGTAAGTCGAGAGCACCTGCCGCAACTCGAGAAAATCCAGGAGGTTTTGCCCTCCAGGCGAGATGAGGCGCATTTCCGCTGAGGCTTCTCGAGGCTAATCACATCTAACCACTGGAACTTCCAAAGGGTCCTTCACACCCTTGCTGCAACTCAAGAAGTTCCCCGACATACCCTTCTCCACTCGAGAGGAAGCACGAGGGTCCCGCACACATCCAGGGGAGCCCCGTTTCCGCCTCCTAGCTCGAGATGAGGGATCCTTTCCCTTTTTCGAAGGGAAAGAATTCCTGGCGTTCCCGTCGCATCTCAAGAGGAGGCGCTCTCCACAGGAAAGGCGAGAGGAACTCCAGGGTCGTGCCACCATTCCAAGAGTCCACCAGATGTGTCCGTCCATTCCAGAGGAACCTGTTTTCCCTGCACTGCCTCGACGTTCAAGTCGAGGATCGACTCCCACCACGTGTGCACGTGGGACAGCCCTGTGGGAAAGCCTCGTGGGAAATCCTCGTGGGAAAGGCTCGAGGGAAAACCATAGATCCTTTGATCCACGCGGCGGACTGCGTGACACTGCTGCTACCGCTCTGGAGGAAAGCGCAAGTGCATGCCCGCATTCGAGACGAGGACTGACTCCCCTGGGGAGACTCCAGAAGTACCCCAAGATCCATGTCAGCACTGGAGAGGAATCCTCAGGTTCCGGCCCCGACTCCACACAAGGTCTTAGGCCCCGGCATCGACGGGAGAGGAATCCCGAGAGGCCCCCGAGGAACTCGCATGGGGACTGGCCTTTCCTGAGGCCACCAGAGCGGGTCCCTGAGGTCCCCGTCGTAAGTCGAGAGCACCTGCCGCAACTCGAGAAAATCCAGGAGGTTTTGCCCTCCAGGCGAGATGAGGCCCATTTCCGCTGAGGCTTCTCGAGGCTAATCACGTCTAACCGCTGGAACTTCCAAAGGGTCCTTCACACCCTTGCTGCAACTCAAGAAGTTCCCCGACATACTCGTCTCCACTCGAGAGGAAGCACGAGGGTCCCGCACACATCCAGGGGAGCCCCGTTTTCGCCTCCTTGCTCGAGATGAGGGATCCTTTCCCTTTTTCGAAGGGAAAGAATTCCCGGCGTTCCCGTCGCATCTCAAGAGGAGGCGCTCTCCACAGGAAAGGCGAGAGGAACTCCAGGGTCGTGCCACCATTCCAAGAGTCCCCCAGATGTGTCCGTCCATTCCAGAGGAACCTGTTTTCCCTGCACTGCCTCGACGTTCAAGCCGAGGATCGACTCCCACCACGTGTGCACGTGGGACAGCCCTGTGGGAAACCCTCGTGGGAAAGCCTCGAGGGAAAGCCATAGATCCCTTGATCCACTCGGCAGAATGCGTGACACTGCTACTACCGCTCTGGAGGAAAGCGCAAGTGCATGCCCGCATTCGAGACGAGGCCTGACTCCCCTGGGGAGACTCCAGAAGTACCCCAAGATCCATGTCAGCACTGGAGAGGAATCCTCAGGGTCCAGCCCCGACTCCACACAAGGTCTTAGGACCCGGCATCGACGGGAGAGGAATCCCGAGAGGCCCCCGAGGAACTCGCATGGGGACTGGCCTTTCCTGAGGCCACCAGAGCGGGTCCCTGAAGTCCCCCTCGTAAGTCGAGAGCACCTGCCGCAACTCGAGAAAATCCAGGAGGTTTTGCCCTCCAGGCGAGATGAGGCCCATTTCCACTGAGGCTTCTCGAGGCTAATCACATCTAACCGCTGGGACTTCCAAAGGGTCCTTCACACTCTTGCTGCAACTCAAGAATTTCCCGGACATACCCGTCTCCACTCGAGAGGAAGCACGAGGGTCCCGCACACATCCAGGGGAGCCCCGTTTCCGCCTCCTAGCTCGAGATGAGGGATCCTTTCCCTGTTTCGTAGGGAAAGAATTCCCGGCGTTCCCGTCACATCTCAAGAGGAGGCGCTCTCCACAGGAAAGGCTAGAGGAACTCCAGGGTCGTTCCACCATTCCAAGAGTCCCCCAGATGTGTCAGTCCATTTCAGAGGAACCTGTTTTCCCTGCACTGCCTTGACGTTCAAGCCGCGGATCGACTCCCACCACGTGTGCACGTGGGACAGCCCTGTGGGAAAGCCTCGTGGGAAAGCCTCGAGGGAAAGCCATAGATCCCTTGATGCACGCGGCGGACTGCGTGACACTGCTGCTACCGCTCTGGAGGGAAGCGCAAGTGCATGTCTGCATTCGAGACGAGGACTGACTCCCCTGGGGAGACTCCAGAAGTACCCCAAGATCCATGTCAGCACTGGAGAGGAATCCTCAGGTTCCGGCCGCGACTCCACACAAGGTCTTAGGCCCCGGCATCGACGTGAGAGGAATCCCGAGAGGCCCCCGAGGAACTCGCATGGGGACTGGGCTTTCCTGAGGCTACCACAGCGGGTCCCTGAGGTCCCCGTCGTAAGTCGAGAGCACCTGCCGCAACTCGAGAAAATCCAGGAGGTTTTGCCCTCCAGGCGAGATGAGGCCCATTTCCGCTGAGGCTTCTCGAGGCTAATCACATCTAACCACTGGAACTTCCAAAGGGTCCTTCACACCCTTGCTGCAACTCAAGAAGTTCCCCGACATACCCGTCTCCACTCGAGAGGAAGCACGAGGGTGCCGCACACATCCAGGGGAGCCCCGTTTCCGCCTCCTAGATCGAGATGAGGGATCCTTTCCCTGTTTCGTAGGGAAAAAATTCCCGGCGTTCCCGTCACATCTCAAGAGGAGGCGCTCTCCACAGGAAAGGCGAGAGGAACTCCAGGGTCGTGCCACCATTCCAAGAGTCCCCCAGATGTGTCAGTCCATTCCAGAGGAACCTGTTTTCCCTGCACTGCCTTGACGTTCAAGCCGAGGATCGACTGCCACCACGTGTGCACGTGGAACAGCCCTGTGGGAAACCCTCGTGGGAAAGCCTCGAGGGAAAGCCATAGATCCCTTGATCCACTTGGCAGAATGCGTGACACTGCTGCTACCGCTCTGGAGGAAAGCGCAAGTGCATGCCCGCATTCGAGACGAGGACTGACTCCCCTGGGGAGACTCCAGAAGTACCCCAAGATACATGTCAGCACTGGAGAGGAATCCTCAGGTTACAGCCCCGACTCCACACAAGGTCTTAGGCCCCGGCATCGACGGGAGAGGAATCCCGAGAGCCCCCCGAGGAACTCGCATGGGGACTGGCCTTTCCTGAGGCCACCAGAGCGGGTCCCTGAGGTCCCCGTCGTAAGTCGAGAGCACCTGCCGCAACTCGAGAAAATCCAGGAGGTTTTGCCCTCCAGGCGAGATGAGGCCCATTTCCGCTGAGGCTTCTCAAGGCTAATCACATCTAACCGCTGGAACTTCCAAAGGGTCCTTCACACCCTTGCTGCAACTCAAGAAGTTCCCCGGCATACCCGTCTCCACTCGAGAGGAAGCACGAGGGTCCCGCACACATCCAGGGGAGCCCCGTTTCCGCCTCCTAGCTCGAGATGAGGGATTCTTTCCCTGTTTCGAAGGGAAAGAATTCCCGGCGTTTCCGTCGCATCTCAAGAGGAGGCGCTCTCCACAGGAAAGGCGAGAGGAACTCCAGGGTCGTGCCACCATTCCAAGAGTCCCCCAGATGGGTCAGTCCATTTCAGAGGAACCTGTTTTCCCTGCACTGCCTTGACGTTCAAGCCGAGGATCGACTCCCACCACGTGTGCACGTGGGACAGCCCTGTGGGAAAGCCTCGTGGGAAAGCCTCGAGGGAAAGCCATAGATCCCTTGATGCATGCGGCGGAATGCGTGACACTGCTGCTACCGCTCTGGAGGGAAGCGCAAGTGCATGTCTGCATTCGAGACGAGGACTGACTCCCCATGGGAGACTCCAGATGTACCCCAAGATACATGTCAGCACTGGAGAGGAATCCTCAGGTTCCGGCCCCGACTCCACACAAGGTCTTAGGCCCCGGCATCGACGGGAGAGGAATCCCGAGAGGCCCCCGAGGAACTCGCATGGGGACTGGCCTTTCCTGAGGCCACCAGAGCGGGTCCCTGAGGTCCCCCTCGTAAGTCGAGAGCACCTGCCGCAACTCGAGAAAATCCAGGAGGTTTTGCCCTCCAGGCGAGATGAGGCGCATTTCCGCTGAGGCTTCTCGAGGCTAATCACATCTAACCACTGGAACTTCCAAAGGGTCCTTCACACCCTTGCTGCAACTCAAGAAGTTCCCCGACATACCCTTCTCCACTCGAGAGGAAGCACGAGGGTCCCGCACACATCCAGGGGAGCCCCGTTTCCGCCTCCTAGCTCGAGATGAGGGATCCTTTCCCTTTTTCGAAGGGAAAGAATTCCTGGCGTTCCCGTCGCATCTCAAGAGGAGGCGCTCTCCACAGGAAAGGCGAGAGGAACTCCAGGGTCGTGCCACCATTCCAAGAGTCCACCAGATGTGTCCGTCCATTCCAGAGGAACCTGTTTTCCCTGCACTGCCTCGACGTTCAAGTCGAGGATCGACTCCCACCACGTGTGCACGTGGGACAGCCCTGTGGGAAAGCCTCGTGGGAAATCCTCGTGGGAAAGGCTCGAGGGAAAACCATAGATCCTTTGATCCACGCGGCGGACTGCGTGACACTGCTGCTACCGCTCTGGAGGAAAGCGCAAGTGCATGCCCGCATTCGAGACGAGGACTGACTCCCCTGGGGAGACTCCAGAAGTACCCCAAGATCCATGTCAGCACTGGAGAGGAATCCTCAGGTTCCGGCCCCGACTCCACACAAGGTCTTAGGCCCCGGCATCGACGGGAGAGGAATCCCGAGAGGCCCCCGAGGAACTCGCATGGGGACTGGCCTTTCCTGAGGCCACCAGAGCGGGTCCCTGAGGTCCCCGTCGTAAGTCGAGAGCACCTGCCGCAACTCGAGAAAATCCAGGAGGTTTTGCCCTCCAGGCGAGATGAGGCCCATTTCCGCTGAGGCTTCTCGAGGCTAATCACGTCTAACCGCTGGAACTTCCAAAGGGTCCTTCACACCCTTGCTGCAACTCAAGAAGTTCCCCGACATACTCGTCTCCACTCGAGAGGAAGCACGAGGGTCCCGCACACATCCAGGGGAGCCCCGTTTTCGCCTCCTTGCTCGAGATGAGGGATCCTTTCCCTTTTTCGAAGGGAAAGAATTCCCGGCGTTCCCGTCGCATCTCAAGAGGAGGCGCTCTCCACAGGAAAGGCGAGAGGAACTCCAGGGTCGTGCCACCATTCCAAGAGTCCCCCAGATGTGTCCGTCCATTCCAGAGGAACCTGTTTTCCCTGCACTGCCTCGACGTTCAAGCCGAGGATCGACTCCCACCACGTGTGCACGTGGGACAGCCCTGTGGGAAACCCTCGTGGGAAAGCCTCGAGGGAAAGCCATAGATCCCTTGATCCACTCGGCAGAATGCGTGACACTGCTACTACCGCTCTGGAGGAAAGCGCAAGTGCATGCCCGCATTCGAGACGAGGCCTGACTCCCCTGGGGAGACTCCAGAAGTACCCCAAGATCCATGTCAGCACTGGAGAGGAATCCTCAGGGTCCAGCCCCGACTCCACACAAGGTCTTAGGACCCGGCATCGACGGGAGAGGTATCCCGAGAGGCCCCCGAGGAACTCGCATGGGGACTGGCCTTTCCTGAGGCCACCAGAGCGGGTCCCTGAAGTCCCACTCGTAAGTCGAGAGCACCTGCCGCAACTCGAGAAAATCCAGGAGGTTTTGCCCTCCAGGCGAGATGAGGCCCATTTCCACTGAGGCTTCTCGAGGCTAATCACATCTAACCGCTGGGACTTCCAAAGGGTCCTTCACACTCTTGCTGCAACTCAAGAATTTCCCGGACATACCCGTCTCCACTCGAGAGGAAGCACGAGGGTCCCGCACACATCCAGGGGAGCCCCGTTTCCGCCTCCTAGCTCGAGATGAGGGATCCTTTCCCTGTTTCGTAGGGAAAGAATTCCCGGCGTTCCCGTCACATCTCAAGAGGAGGCGCTCTCCACAGGAAAGGCGAGAGGAACTCCAGGGTCGTTCCACCATTCCAAGAGTCCCCCAGATGTGTCAGTCCATTTCAGAGGAACCTGTTTTCCCTGCACTGCCTTGACGTTCAAGCCGAGGATCGACTCCCACCACGTGTGCACGTGGGACAGCCCTGTGGGAAAGCCTCGTGGGAAAGCCTCGAGGGAAAGCCATAGATCCCTTGATGCACGCGGCGGACTGCGTGACACTGCTGCTACCGCTCTGGAGGGAAGCGCAAGTGCATGTCTGCATTCGAGACGACGACTGACTCCCCTGGGGAGACTCCAGAAGTACCCCAAGATCCATGTCAGCACTGGAGAGGAATCCTCAGGTTCCGGCCGCGACTCCACACAAGGTCTTAGGCCCCGGCATCGACGTGAGAGGAATCCCGAGAGGCCCCCGAGGAACTCGCATGGGGACTGGGCTTTCCTGAGGCTACCACAGCGGGTCCCTGAGGTCCCCGTCGTAAGTCGAGAGCACCTGCCGCAACTCGAGAAAATCCAGGAGGTTTTGCCCTCCAGGCGAGATGAGGCCCATTTCCGCTGAGGCTTCTCGAGGCTAATCACATCTAATCACTGGAACTTCCAAAGGGTCCTTCACACCCTTGCTGCAACTCAAGAAGTTCCCCGACATACCCGTCTCCACTCGAGAGGAAGCACGAGGGTGCCGCACACATCCAGGGGAGCCCCGTTTCCGCCTCCTAGATCGAGATGAGGGATCCTTTCCCTGTTTCGTAGGGAAAAAATTCCCGGCGTTCCCGTCACATCTCAAGAGGAGGCGCTCTCCACAGGAAAGGCGAGAGGAACTCCAGGGTCGTGCCACCATTCCAAGAGTCCCCCAGATGTGTCAGTCCATTCCAGAGGAACCTGTTTTCCCTGCACTGCCTTGACGTTCAAGCCGAGGATCGACTGCCACCACGTGTGCACGTGGAACAGCCCTGAGGGAAACCCTCGTGGGAAAGCCTCGAGGGAAAGCCATAGATCCCTTGATCCACTTGGCAGAATGCGTGACACTGCTGCTACCGCTCTGGAGGAAAGCGCAAGTGCATGCCCGCATTCGAGACGAGGACTGACTCCCCTGGGGAGACTCCAGAAGTACCCCAAGATACATGTCAGCACTGGAGAGGAATCCTCAGGTTACAGCCCCGACTCCACACAAGGTCTTAGGCCCCGGCATCGACGGGAGAGGAATCCCGAGAGCCCCCCGAGGAACTCGCATGGGGACTGGCCTTTCCTGAGGCCACCAGAGCGGGTCCCTGAGGTCCCCGTCGTAAGTCGAGAGCACCTGCCGCAACTCGAGAAAATCCAGGATGTTTTGCCCTCCAGGCGAGATGAGGCCCATTTCCGCTGAGGCTTCTCGAGGCTAATCACATCTAACCACTGGAACTTCCAAAGGGTCCTTCACACCCTTGCTGCAACTCAAGAAGTTCCCCGACATACCCGTCTCCACTCGAGAGGAAGCACGAGGGTCCCGCACACATCCAGGGGAGCCCCGTTTCCGCCTCCTAGCTCGAGATGAGGGATTCTTTCCCTGCTTCGTTGGGAAAGAATTCCCGGCGTTCCCGTCGCATCTCAAGAGGAGGCGCTCTCCACAGGAAAGGCGAGAGGAATTCCAGGGTCGTGCCACCATTCCAAGAGTCCCCCAGATGTGTCAGTCCATTCCAGAGGAACCTGTTTTCCCTGCACTGCCTTGACGTTCAAGCCGAAGATCGACTCCCACCACGTGTGCACGTGGGACAGCCCTGTGGGAAAGCCTCTTGGGAAAGCCTCGAGGGAAAGCCATAGATCCCTTGATGCACGCGGCGGAATGTGTGACACTGCTGCTACCGCTTTGGAGGGAAGCGCAAGTGCATGTCTGCATTCGAGATGAGGACTGACTCCCCTGGGGAGACTCCAGAAGTACCCCAAGATCCATGTCAGCACTGGAGAGGAATCCTCAGGTTCCGGCCCCGACTCCACACAAGGTCTTAGGCCCCGGCATCGACGGAGAGGAATCCTGAGAGGCCCCCAAGGAACTCGCATGGGGACTGGCCTTTCCTGAGGCCACCAGAGCGGGTCCCGGAGGTCCCCGTCGTAAGTCGAGAGCACCTGCCGCAACTCCAGAAAATCCAGGAGGTTTTGCCCTCCAGGCGAGATGAGGCCCATTTCCGCTGAGGCTTCTCGAGGCTAATCACATCTAACCACTGGAACTTCCAAAGGGTCCTTCACACCCTTGCTGCAACTCAAGAAGTTCCCCGACATACCCGACTCCACTCGAGAGGAAGAATTAGGGTCCCGCACACATCCAGGGGAGCCCCGTTTCCGCCTCCTAGCTCGAGATGAGGGATCCTTTCCCTTTTTCGAAGGGAAAGAATTCCCGGCGTTCCCGTCGCATCTCAAGAGGAGGCGCTCTCCACAGGAAAGGCGAGAGGAACTCCAGGGTCGTGCCACCATTCCAAGAGTCCCCCAGATGTGTCCGTCCATTCCAGAGGAACCTGTTTTCCCTGCACTGCCTCGACGTTCAAGCCGAGGATCGACTCCCACCACGTGTGTACGTGGGACTCCCTGTGGGAAAGCCTCGTGGGAAAGCCTCGTGGGAAAGACTCGAGGGAAAACCATAGATCCTTTGATCCACGCGGCGGACTGCGTGACACTGCTGCTACCGCTCTGGAGGAAAGCGCAAGTGCATGCCCGCATTCGAGACGAGGACTGACTGCCCTGTGGAGACTCCAGAAGTACCCCAAGATCCATGTCAGCACTGGAGAGGAATCCTCAGGTTCCGGCCCCGACTCCACACAAGGTCTTAGGCCCCGGCATCGACGGGAGAGGAATCCCGAGAGGCCCCCGAGGAACTCGCATGGGGACTGGCCTTTCCTGAGGCCACCAGAGCGGGTCCCTGAGGTCCCCGTCGTAAGTCGAGAGCACCTGCCGCAACTCGAGAAAATCCAGGAGGTTTTGCCCTCCAGGCGAGATGAGGCCCATTTCCGCTGAGGCTTCTCGAGGCTAATCACATCTAACCGCTGGAACTTCCAAAGGGTCCTTCACACCCTTGCTGCAACTCTAGAAGTTCCCCGACATACCCGTCTCCACTCGAGAGGAAGCACGAGGGTCCCGCACACATCCAGGGGAGCCCCGTTTTCGCCTCCTAGCTCGAGATGAGGGATCCTTTCCCTGTTTCGTAGGGAAGGAATTCCCGGCGTTCCCGACGCATCTCAAGAGGAGGCGCTCTCCACAGGAAAGGCGAGAGGAACTCCAGGGTCGTTCCACCATTCCAAGAGTCCCCCAGTTGTGTCAGTCCATTCCAGAGGAACCTGTTTTCCCTGCACTGCCTTGACGTTCAAGCCGAGGATCGACTCCCACCACGTGTGCACGTGGGACAGCCCTGTGGGAAAGCCTCGTGGGAAAGCCTCGAGGGAAAGCCATAGATCCCTTGAGGCACGCGGCGGACTGCCTGACACTGCTGCTACCGCTCTGGAGGGAAGCGCAAGTGCATGTCTGCATTCGAGACGAGGACTGACTCCCCTGGGGAGACTCCAGAAGTACCCCAAGATCCATGTCAGCACTGGAGAGGAATCCTCAGGTTCCGGCCGCGACTCCACACAAGGTCTTAGGCCCCGGCATCGACGTGAGAGGAATCCCGAGAGGCCCCCGAGGAACTCGCATGGGGACTGGGCTTTCCTGAGGCTACCACAGCGGGTCCCTGAGGTCCCCGTCGTAAGTCGAGAGCACCTGCCGCAACTCGAGAAAATCCAGGAGGTTTTGCCCTCCAGGCGAGATGAGGCCCATTTCCGCTGAGGCTTCTCGAGGCTAATCACATCTAACCACTGGAACTTCCAAAGGGTCCTTCACACCCTTGCTGCAACTCAAGAAGTTCCCCGACATACCCGTCTCCACTCGAGAGGAAGCACGAGGGTCCCGCACACATCCAGGGGAGCCCCGTTTCCGCCTCCTAGCTCGAGATGAGGGATCCTTTCCCTGTTTCGTAGGGAAAGAATTCCAGGCGTTCCCGTCGCATCTCAAGAGGAGGCGCTCTCCACAGGAAAGGCGAGAGGAACTCCAGGGTCGTGCCACCATTCCAAGAGTCCCCCAGATGTGTCAGTCCATTCCAGAGGAACCTGTTTTCCCTGCACTGCCTTGACGTTCAAGCCGAGGATCGACTGCCACCACGTGTGCACGTGGGACAGCCCTGTGGGAAGCCCTCGTGGGAAAGCCTCGAGGGAAAGCCATAGATACCTTGATCCACTTGGCAGAATGCGTGACACTGCTGCTACCGCTCTGGAGGAAAGCGCAAGTGCATGCCCGCATTCGAGACGAGGACTGACTCCTCTGGGGAGACTCCAGAAGTACCCCAAGATCCATGTCAGCACTGGAGAGGAATCCTCAGGTTCCAGCCCCGACTCCACACAAGGTCTTAGGCCCCGGCATCGACGGGAGAGGAATCCCGAAAGGCCCCCGAGAAACTCGCATGGGGACTGGCCTTTCCTGAGGCCACCAGAGCGGGTCCCTGAGGTCCCCGTCGTAAGTCGAGAGCACCTGCCGCAACTCGAGAAAATCCAGGATGTTTTGCCCTCCAAGCGAGATGAGGCCTATTTCCGCTGAGGCTTCTCGAGGCTAAACACATCTAACCACTGGAACTTACAAAGGGTCCTTCACACCCTTGCTGCAAGTCCAGAAGTTCCCCGACATACCCGTGTCCACTGGAGAGGAAGCACGAGGGTCCCGCACACATCCAGGGGAGCCCCGATTCTGCCTCCTAGCTCGAGATGAGGGATCCTTTCCCTGTTTCGTAGGGAAAGAATTCCCGGCGTTCCCGTCGCATGTCAAGAGGAGGCGCTCTCCACAGGAAAGGCGAGAGGAACTCCAGGGTCGTTGCACCATTCCAAGAGTCCCCCAGATCTGTAAGTCCATTCCACAGGAACCTTTTTTCCCTGCACTGCCTTGACGTTCATGCCGAGGATCGACTCTTTCCACGTGTGCACGTGGGACAGCCCTGTGGGAAAGCCTCGTGGGAAAGCCTCGTGGGATAGACTCGAGGGAAAACCATAGATCCTTTGATCCACGCGGCGGACTGCGTGACACTGCTGCTACCGCTCTGGAGGAAAGCGCAAGTGCATGCCCGCATTCGAGACGAGGACTGACTCCCCTGGGGAGACTCCAGAAGTAGCCCAAAATCCATGTCAGCACTGGAGAGGAATCCTCAGGTTCCGGCCCCGACTCCACACAATGTCTTAGGCCCCGGCATCGCCGGGAGAGGAATCCCGAGAGCCCCCCGAGGAACTCGCATGGGGACTGGCCTTTCCTGAGGCCACCAGAGCGGGTCCCTGAGGTCCCCGTCGTAAGTCGAGAGCACCTGCCGCAACTCGAGAAAATCCAGGAGGTTTTGCCCTCCAGGCGAGATGAGGCCCATTTCCGCTGAGGCTTCTCGAGGCTAATCACATCTAACCACTGGAACTTCCAAAGGGTCCTTCACACCCTTGCTGCAACTCAAGAAGTTCCCCGACATACCCGTCTCCACTCGAGAGGAAGCACGAGGGTCCCGCACACATCCAGGGGAGCCCCGTTTCCGCCTCCTAGCTCGAGATGAGGGATTCTTTCCCTGCTTCGTTGGGAAAGAATTCCCGGCGTTCCCGTCGCATCTCAAGAGGAGGCGCTCTCCACAGGAAAGGCGAGAGGAACTCCAGGGTCGTGCCGCCATTCCAAGAGTCCCCCAGATGTGTCAGTCCATTCCAGAGGAACCTGTTTTCCCTGCACTGCCTTGACGTTCAAGCCGAGGATCGACTCCCACCACGTGTGCACGTGGGACAGCCCTGTGGGAAAGCCTCTTGGGAAAGCCTCGAGGGAAAGCCATAGATCCCTTGATGCACGCGTCGGAATGCGTGACACTGCTGCTACCGCTTTGGAGGGAAGCGCAAGTGCATGTCTGCATTCGAGATGAGGACTGACTCCCCTGGGGAGACTCCATAAGTACCCCAAGATCCATGTCAGCACTGGAGAGGAATCCTCAGGTTCCGGCCGCGACTCCACACAAGGTCTTAGGCCCCGGCATCGACGGGAGAGGAAACCAGAGAGGCCCCCAAGGAACTCGCATGGGGACTGGCCTTTCCTGAGGCCACCAGAGCGGGTCCCTGAGGTCCCCGTCGTAAGTCGAGAGCACCTGCCGCAACTCGAGAAAATCCAGGAGGTTTTGCCCTCCAGGCGAGATGAGGCCCATTTCCGCTGAGGCTTCCCGAGGCTAATCACATCTAACCACTGGAACTTCCAAAGGGTCCTTCACACTCTTGCTGCAACTCAAGAAGTTCCCCGACATACCCGACTCCACTCGAGAGGAAGAACGAGGGTCCCGCACACATCCAGGGGAGCCCCGTTTCCGCCTCCTAGCTCGAGATGAGGGATCCTTTCCCTGTTTCGAAGGGAAAGAATTCCCGGCGTTCCTGTCGCATCTCAAGAGGAGGCGCTCTCCACAGGAAAGGCGAGAGGAACTCCAGGGTCGTGCCACCATTCCAAGAGTCCCCCAGATGTGTCCGTCCATTCCAGAGGAACCTGTTTTCCCTGCACTGCCTCGACGTTCAAGCCGAGGATCGACTCCCACCACGTGTGTACGTGGGACAGCCCTGTGGGAAAGCCTCGTGGGAAAGCCTCGTGGGAAAGACTCGAGGGAAAACCATAGATCCTTTGATCCACGCGGCGGACTGCGTGACACTGCTGCTACCGCTCTGGAGGAAAGCGCAAGTGCATGCCCGCATTCGAGACGAGGACTGACTCCCCTGGGGAGACTCCAGAAGTACCCCAAGATCCATGTCAGCACTGGAGAGGAATCCTCAGGTTCCGGCCCCGACTCCACACAAGGTCTTAGGCCCCGGCATCGACGGGAGAGGAATCCCGAGAGGCCCCCGAGGAACTCGCATGGGGACTGGCCTTTCCTGAGGCCACCAGAGGGGGTCCCTGAGGTCCCCGTCGTAAGGCGAGAGCACCTGCCGCAACTCGAGAAAATCCAGGAGGTTTTGCCCTCCAGGCGAGATGAGGCCCATTTCCGCTGAGGCTTCTCAAGGCTAATCACGTCTAACCGCTGGAACTTCCAAAGGGTCCTTCACACACTTGCTGCAACTCAAGAAGTTCCCCGACATACCCGTCTCCACTCGAGAGGAAGCACGAGGTTCCCGCACACATCCAGGGGAGCCCCGTTTTCGCCTCCTAGCTCGAGATGAGGGATCCTTTCCCTGTTTCGTAGGGAAGGAATTCCCGGCGTTCCCGTCGCATGTCAAGAGGAGGCGCTCTCCACAGGAAAGGCGAGAGGAACGCCAGGGTCGTGCCACCATTCCAAGAGTCCCCAGATGTGTCAGTCCATTCAAAAGGAACCTGTTTTCCCTGCACTGCCTTATCGTTCAAGCCGAGGATCGACTCCCACAACGTGTGCACGTGGGACAGCCCTGTGGGAAAGCCTCGTGGGAAAGCCTCGTGAGAAACACTCGAGGGAAAACCATAGATCCTTTGATCCACGCGGCGGACTGCGTGACACTGCTGCTACCGCTCTGGAGGAAAGCGCAAGTGCATGCCCACATTCGAGACGAGGACTGACTCCCCTGGGGAGACTCCAGAAATACCCCAAGATCCATGTCAGCACTGGAGAGGAATCCTCAGGTTCCGGCCCCGACTCCACACCAGGTCTTAGGCCCCGGCATCGACGGGAGAGTAATCCCGAGAGGCCCCCGAGGAACTCGCATGGGGACTGGCCTTTCCTGAGGCCACCAGAACGGGTCCCTGAGGTCCCCGTTGTAAGTCGAGAGCACCTGCGGCAACTCGAGAAAATCCAGGAGGTTTTGCCCTCCAGGCGAGATGAGGCCCATTTCCGCTGAGGATTCTCGAGGCTAATCACATCTAACCGCAGGAACTTCCAAAGGGTCCTTCACACCCTTGCTGCATCTCAAGAAGTTCCCCGACATACCCGTCTCCACTCGAGAGGAAGCACGAGGGTCCCGCACACATCCAGGGGAGCCCCGTTTCCGCCTCCTAGCTCGAGATGAGGGATCCTTTCCCTGTTTCGAAGGGAAAGAATTCCTGGCGTTCCCGTCGCATCTCAAGAGGAGGCGCTCTCCACAGGAAAGGCGAGAGGAACTCCAGGGTCGTGCCACCATTCCAAGAGTCACCCAGATGTGTCAGTCCATTCCAGAGGAACCTGTTTTCCCTGCACTGCCTTGACGTTCAAGCCGAGGATCGACTCCCACCACGTGTGCACGTAGGACAGCCCTGTGGGAAAGCCTCGTGGGAAAGCCTCGTGGGAAAGACTCGAGGGAAAACCATAGATCCTTTGATCCACGCGGCGGACTGCGTGACATTGCTGCTACCGCTCTGGAGGAAAGCGCAAGTGCATGCCCGCATTCGAGACGAGGACTGACTCCCCTGCGGAGACTCCAGAATTACCCCAAGATCCATGTCAGCACTGGAGAGGAATCCTCAGGTTCCGGCCCCGACTCCACACAAGCTCTTAGGCCCCGGCATCGCAGGCAGAGGTATCCCGAGAGGCCCCCGAGGAACTCGCATGGGGACTGGCCTTTCCTGAGGCCATCAGAGCGGGTCCCTGAGGTCCCCGTCGTAAGTCGAGAGCACCTGCCGCAACTCGAGAAAATCCAGGAGGTTTTGCCCTCCAGGCGAGATGAGGCCCATTTCCGCTGAGGCTTCTCGAGGCTAATCACATCTAACCACTGGAACTTCCAAATGGCCCTTCACACCCTTGCGGCAACTCAAGAAGTTCCCCGACATACCCATCTCCACTCTAGAGGAAGCACGACGGTCCTGCACACATCCAGGGGAGCCCCGTTTCCGCCTACTAGCTCGAGATGAGGGATCCTTTCCCTGCTTCGTTGGGAAAGAATTCCCGGCGTTCCCGTCGCATCTCAAGAGGAGGCGCTCTCCACAGGAAAGGCGAGAGGAACTCCAGGGTCGTGCCACCATTCCAAGAGTCCCCCAGATGTGTCAGTCCATTCCAGAGGAACCTGTTTTCCCTGCACTGCCTTGACGTTCAAGCCCAAGATCGACTCCCACCACGTGTGCACGTGGGACAGCCCTGTGGGAAAGCCTCTTGGGAAAGCCTCGAGGGAAAGCCATAGATCCCTTGATGCACGCGGCGGAAGGCGTGACACTGCTGCTCCCGCTTTGGAGGGAAGCGCAAGTGCATGTCTGCATTCGAGATGAGGACTGACTCCCCTGGGGAGACTCCAGAAGTACCCCAAGATCCATGTCAGCACTGGAGAGGAATCCTCAGGTTCCGGCCGCGACTCCACACAAGGTCTTAGGCCCCGGCATCGACGGGAGAGGAAACCCGAGAGGCCCCCAAGGAACTCGCATGGGGACTGGCCTTTCCTGAGGCCACCAGAGCGGGTCCCTGAGGTCCCCGTCGTAAGTCGAGAGCACCTGCCGCAACTCGAGAAAATCCAGGAGGTTTTGCCCTCCAGGCGAGATGAGGCCCATTTCCGCTGAGGCTTCTCGAGGCTAATCACGTCTAACCGCTGGAACTTCCAAAGGGTCCTTCACACACTTGCTGCAACTCAAGAAGTTCCCCGACATACACGTCTCCACTCGAGAGGAAGCACGAGGGTCCCGCACACATCCAGGGGAGCCCCGTTTTCGCCTCCTAGCTCGAGATGAGGGATCCTTTCCCTGTTTCGTAGGGAAGGAATTCCCGGCGTTCCCGTCGCATCTCAAGAGGAGGCGCTCTCCACAGGAAAGGCGAGAGGAACTCCAGGGTCGTGCCACCATTCCAAGAGTCCCCCAGATGTGTCAGTCCATTCCAGAGGAACCTGTTTTCCCTGCACTGCCTTGACGTTCAAGCCGAGGATCGACTCCCACAACGTGTGCACGTGGGACAGCCCTGTGGGAAAGCCTCGTGGGAAAGCCTCGTGAGAAACACTCGAGGGAAAACCATAGATCCTTTGATCCACGCGGCGGACTGCGTGACACTGCTGCTACCGCTCTGGAGGAAAGCGCAAGTGCATGCCCGCATTCGAGACGAGGACTGACTCCCCTGGGAAGACTCCAGAAGTACCCCAAGATCCATGTCAGCACTGGAGAGGAATCCTCAGGTTCCGGCCCCGACTCCACACAAGGTCTTAGGCCCCGGCATCAACGGGAGAGGAATCCCGAGAGGCCCCCGAGGAACTCGCATGGGGACTGGCCTTTCCTGAGGCCACCAGAACGGGTCCCTGAGGTCCCCGTTGTAAGTCGAGAGCACCTGCCGCAACTCGAGAAAATCCAGGAGGTTTTGCCCTCCAGGCGAGATGAGGCCCATTTCCGCTGAGGATTCTCGAGGCTAATCACATCTAACCGCTGGAACTTCCAAAGGGTCCTTCACACCCTTGCTGCATCTCAAGAAGTTCCCCGACATACCCGTCTCCACTCGAGAGGAAGCACGATGGTCCCGCACACATCCAGGGGATCCCCGTTTCCGCCTCCTAGCTCTAGATGAGGGATCCTTTCCCTGTTTCGAAGGGAAAGAATTCCTGGCGTTCCCGTCGCATCTCAAGAGGAGGCGCTCTCCACAGGAAAGGCGAGAGGAACTCCAGGGTCGTGCCACCATTCCAAGAGTTCCCCAGATGGGTCAGTCCATTCCAGAGGAACCTGTTTTCCCTGCACTGCCTTGACGTTCAAGCCGAGGATCGACTCCCACCACGTGTGCACGTGGGACAGCCCTGTGGGAAAGCCTCGGGGGAAAGCCACGAGGGAAAGACATAGATCCCTTGATGCACCCGGCGGAATGCGTGACACTGCTGCTACCGCTCTGGAGGGAAGCGCAAGTGCATGTCTGCATTCGAGACGAGGACTGACTCCCCATGGGAGACTCCAGTAGTACCCCAAGATCCATGTCAGCACTGGAGAGGAATCCTCAGGTTCCGGCCCCGACTCCACACAAGGTCTTAGGCCCCGGTATCGACGGGAGAGGAATCCCGAGAGGTCCCCGAGGAACTCGCATGGGGACTGGCCTTTCCTGAGGCCACCAGAGCGGGTCCCTGAGGTCCCCGTCGTAAGTCGAGAGCACCTGCCGCAACTCGAGAAAATCCAGGAGGTTTTGCCCTCCAGGAGAGATGAGGCCCATTTCCGCTGAGGCTTCTCGAGGCTAATCACGTCTAACCGCTGGAACTTCCAAAGGGTCCTTCACACCCTTGCTGCAACTCAAGAAGTTCCCCGACATACTCGTCTCCACTCGAGAGGAAGCACGAGGGTCCCGCACACATCCAGGCGAGCCCCGTTTTCGCCTCCTAGCTCGAGATGAGGGATCCTTTCCCTGTTTCTTAGGGAAGGAATTCCCGGCGTTCCCGTCGCATCTCAAGAGGAGGCGCTCTCCACAGGAAAGGCGAGAGGAACTCCAGGGACGTGCCACCATTCCAAGAGTCCCCCAGATGTGTCAGTCCATTCCAGAGGAACCTGTTTTCCCTGCACTGCCTTGACGTTCAAGCCGAGGATCGACTCCCACCACGTGTGCACGTGGGACAGCCCTGTGGGAAAGCCTCGTGGGAAAGCCTCGTGGGAAAGACTCAAGGGAAAACCATAGATCCTTTGATCCACGCGGCGGACTGCGTGACACTGCTGCTACCGCTCTGGAGGAAAGCGCAAGTGCATGCCCGCATTGGAGACGAGGACTGACCCCCTGGGTAGACTCAGAAGTACCCCAAGATCGATGTCAGCACTGGAGAGGAAACCTCAGGTTCCGGCCCCGAATCCACACAAGTTCCTAGGCCCGGCATCGACGGGAGAGGAATCCCGAGAGGCCCCCGAGGAACTCGCATGGGAACCTGCCTTTCCTGAGGCCACCAGAGCGGGTCCCTGAGGTCCCAGTCGTAAGTCGAGAGCACCTGCCGCAACTCGAGAAAATCCAGGAGGTTTTGCCCTCCAGGCGAGATGAGGCCCATTTCCGCTGAGGCTTCTCGAGGCTAATCACATCTAACCACTGGAACTTCCAAAGGGTCCTTCACACCCTTGCTGCAAATCAAGAAGTTTCCCGACATACCCGTCTCCACTCGAGAGGAAGCACGAGGGTCCCGCACACATCCAGATGAGCCCCGTTTCCGCCTCCTAACTCGAGATGAGGGATCCTTTCCCTGTTCCGTAGGGAAAGAATTCCCGTCGTTCCCGTCGCATATCAAGAGGAGGCGCTCTCCACAGGAAAGGCGAGAGGAACTCCAGGGTCGTGCCACCATTCCAAGAGTCCCCCAGATGTGTCCGTCCATTCCAGAGGAACCTGTTTTCCCTGCACTGCCTTGACGTTCAAGCCGAGGATCGACTCCCACCACGTGTGCACGTGGGACAGCCCTGTTGGAAAGCCTCCTGGGAAAGCCTCGTGGGAAAGACTCGAGGGAAAACCATAGATCCTTTGATCTACGCGGCGGACTGCGTGACACTGCTGCTACCGCTCTGGAGGAAAGCGCAAGTGCATGCCCGCATTCGAGACAGGACTGACTCCTCTGGGGAGACTCCAGAAGTACCCCAAGATCGATGTCAGCACTGAAGAGGAATCCTCAGGTTCCGGCCCCGACTCCACACGAGGTCTTAGGCCCCGGCATCGACGGGAGAGGAATCCCGAGAGGCCCCCGAGGAACTCTCATGGGGACTGGCCTTTCCTGAGGCCACCAGAGCGGGTCCCTGAGGTCCCCGTCGTAAGTCGAGAGCACCTGCCGCAACTCCAGAAAATCCAGGAGGTTTTGCCCTCCAGGCGAGATGAGGCCCATTTCCGCTGAGGCTTCTCGAGGCTAATCACATCTAACCACTGGAACTTCCAAAGGGTCCTTCACACCCTTGCTGCAACTCAAGAAGTTCCCCGACACACCCGTCTCCACTGGAGAGGAAGCACGAGGGTCCCGCACACATCCAGTGGAGCCCCGTTTCCGCCTCCTAGCTCGAGATGAGGGATCCTTTCCCTGTTTCGTAGGGAAAGAATTCCCGGCGTTCCCGTCGCATCTCAAGAGGAGGCGCTCTCCACAGGAAAGGCGAGAGGAACTCCAGGGTCGTGCCACCATTCCAAGAGTCCCCCAGATGTGTCAGTCCATTCCAGAGGAACCTGCTCTCCCTGCACTGCCTTGACGTTCAAGCCGAGGATCGACTCCCACCACGTGTGCACGTGGAACAGCCCTGTGGGAAAGCCTCGTGGGAAATCCTCGTGGGAAAGACTCGAGGGAAAACCATAGATCCTTTGATCCACGCGGCGGACTGCGTGACACTGCTGCTACCGCTCTGGAGGAAAGCGCAAGTGCATGCCCGCATTCGAGACGAGGACTGACTCCCCTGGGGAGACTCCAGAAGTACTCCAAGATCCATGTCAGCACTGGAGAGGAAACCTCAGGTTCCGGCCCCGACTCCACACAAGGTCTTAGGCCCCGGCATCGACGGGAGAGGAATCCCGAGAGGCCCCCGAGGAACTCGCATGGGGAGTGGAATTTCCTGAGGCCACCAGAGCGGGTCCCTGAGGTCCCCGTCGTAAGTCGAGAGCACCTGCCGCAACTCGAGAAAATCCAGGAGGTTTTGCCCTCCAGGCGAGATGAGGCCCATTTCCGCTGAGGCTTCTCGAGGCCAATCACATCTAACCACTGGAACTTCCAAAGGGTCCTTCACACCCTTGCTGCAACTCAAGAAGTTCCCCGACATACCCGTCTCCCTTCGAGAGGAAGCACGAGGGTCCCGCACACATCCAGGGGAGCCCCGTTTCCACCTCCTAGCTCGAGATGAGGGATCCTTTCCCTGTTTCGTAGGGAAAGACTTCCCGGCGTTCTCGTCGCATCTCAAGAGGAGGCGCTCTCCACAGGAAAGGCGAGAGGAACTTCAGGGTCGTGCCACCGTTCCAAGAGTCCCCCAGATGTGTCAGTCCATTCCAGAGGAACCTGTTTTCCCTGCACTGCCTTGACGTTCAAGCCGAGGATCGACTCCCACCACGTGTGCACGTGCGACAGCCATGTGGGAAAGCCTCCTGGGAAAGCCTTGTGGGAAAGACTCGAGGGAAAACCATAGATCCTTTGATCTACGCGGCGGACTGCGTGACACTGCTGCTACCGCTCTGGAGGAAAGCGCAAGTGCATGCCCGCATTCGAGACGAGGACTGACTCCCCTGGGGAGACTCCAGAAGAACCCCAAGATCCATGTCAACACTGGAGAGGAATCCTCAGGTTCCGGCCCCGACTCCACACAAGGTCTTAGGCCCCGGCATCGACGGGAGAGGAATCCCGAGAGGCCCCCGAGGAACTCGCATGGGGACTGGCATTTCCTGAGGCCACCAGAGCGGGTCCCTGAGGTCCCCGACGTAAGTCGAGAGCACCTGCCGCAACTCGAGAAAATCCAGGAGGTTTTGCCCTCCAGGCGAGATGAGGCCCATTTCCGCTGAGGCTTCTCGAGGCTAATCACATCTAACCACTGGAACTTCCAAAGGGTCCTTCACACCCTTGCTGCAACTCAAGAAGTTCCCCGACATACCCGTCTCCCTTCGAGAGGAAGCACGAGTGTCCCGCACACATCCAGGGGAGCCCCGTTTCCGCCTCCTAGCTCGAGATGAGGGATCCTTTCCCTGTTTCGTAGGGAAAGACTTCCCGGCGTTCCCGTCGCATCTAAAGAGGAGGCGCTCTCCACAGGAAAGACGAGAGGAACTCCAGGGTCGAGACACCATTCCAAGAGTCCCCCAGATGTGTCAGTCCATTCCAGAGGAACCTGTTTTCCCTGCACTGCCTTGACGTTCAAGCTGAGGATCGACTCCCACCACGTGTGCACGGGGGACAGCCCTGTGCGAAAGCCTCGTGGGAAAGCCTCGTGGGAAAGACTCGAGGGAAAACCATAGATCCTTTGATCCACGCGGCGGACTGCGTGACACTGCTGCTACCGCTCTGGAGGAAAGCGCAAGTGCATGCCCGCATTCGAGACGAGGATTGACTCCCCTGGGGAGACTCCTCAAGAAGCCCAAGATCCATGTCAGCACTGGAGAGGAATCCTCAGGTTCCGGCCCCGACTCCACACAAGGTCTTAGGCCCCGGCATCGAAGGGAGAGGAATCCCGAGAGGCTCCCGTGGAACTCGCATGGGGACTGGTTTTTCCTGAGGCCACCAGAGCGGTTCCCTGAAGTCCCCGTCGTAAGTCGAGAGCACCTGCCGCAACTCGAGAAAATCCAGGAGGTTTTGCCCTCCAGGCGAGATGTGGCCCATTTCCGCTGAGGCTTCTCGAGGCCAATCACATCTAACTACAGGAACTTCCAAAGGGTCCTTCACACCATTGCTGCAACCCAAGAAGTTCCCCGACATACACGTCTCCACTAGAGAGGAAGCACGTGGGGTCCCGCACACATCCAGGGGAGCTCCGTTTCCGCCCCCTAGCTAGAGATGAGGGATCCTTTCCCTGTTTCGTAGGGAAAGAATTCCCGGCGTTCCCGTCGCATCTCAAGAGGAGGCGTTCTCCACAGGAAAGGCGAGAGGAACTCCAGGGTCGTGACACCATTCCAAGAGTCCCCCAGATGTGTCAGTCCATTCCAGAGGAACCAGTTTTCCCTGCACTGCCTTGACGTTAAAGCCGAGGATCGACTCCCACCACGTGTGCACGTGGGACAGCCCTGTGGGAAAGCCTCGTGGGAAAGCCTCGTGGGAAACACTCGAGGGAAAACCATAGATCCTTTGATCCACGCGGCGGACTGCGTGACACTGCTGCTACCGCTCTGGAGGAAAGCGCAAGTGCATGCCCGCATTCGAGACGAGGACTGACTCCCCTGGGGAGACTCCAGAAGTACCCCAAGATCCATGTCAGCACTGTAGAGGAATCCTCAGGTTCCGGCTCCGACTCCACACAAGGTCTTAGGCCCAGGCATCGACGGGAGAGGAATCCCGAGAGGCCCCCGAGGAACTCGATGGGGACTGGCCTTTCCTGAGGCCACCAGAGCGGGTCCCTGAGGTCCCCGTCGTAAGTCGAGAGCACCTGCCGCAACTCGAGAACATCCAGGAGGTTTTGCCCTCCAGGCGAGATGAGGCCCATTTCCGCTGAGGCTTCTCGAGGCCAATCACATCTAACCACTGGAACTTCCAAAGGGTCCTTCACACCCTTGCTGCAACTCAAGAAGTTCCCCGACATACCCGTCTGCACTCGAGAGGAAGCACGTGGTGTCCCGCTCACATCCAGGGGAGCCCCGTTTCCGCCTCCTAGCTCGAGATGAGGGATCCTTTCCCTGTTTCGAAGGGAAAGAATTCCCGGCGTTCCCGTCGCATCTCAAGAGGAGGCGCTCTCCACAGGAAAGGCGAGAGGAACTCCAGGGTCGTGACACCATTCCAAGAGTCCCCCAGATGTGTCACTCCATTCCAGAGGAACCGGTTTCCCTGCACTGCCTTGACGTTCAAGCCGAGGATCTACTCACACCACGTGTGCACGTGGGACAGCCCTGTGGGAAAGCCTCGTGGGAAAGCCTCGTGGGAAAGACTCGAGGGAAAACCATAGATCCTTTGACCCACGCGGCGGACTGTGTGACACTGCTGCTACCGCTCTGGAGGAAAGCGCAAGTGCATGCCCGCTTTCGAGACGAGGACTGACTCCCCTGGGGAGACTCCAGAAGTACCCCAAGATCCATGTCAGCACTGGAGAGGAATCCTCAGGTTCCGGCCCCGACTCCACACAAGGTCTTAGGCCCCGGCATCGAAGGGAGAGGAATCCCGAGAGGCCCCCGAGGAACTCGCATTGAGACTGGCCTTTCCTGAGGCCACCAGAGCGTGTCCCTGAGGTCCCCGTCGTAAGTCGAGAGCACCTGCCGCAACTCGAGAAAATCCAGGAGGTTTTGCCCTCCAGGCGAGATGAGGCCCATTTCCGCTGAGGCTTCTCGAGGCCAATCACATCTAACCACTGGAACTTCCAAAGGGTCCTTCACACCATTGCTGCAACTCAAGAAGTTCCCCGACATACCCGTCTCCACTCGAGAGGAAGCACGTGGGGTCCCGCACACATCCAGGGGAGCCCCGTTTCCGCCTCCTAGCTCGAGATGAGGGATCCTTTCCCTGTTTCGTAGGGAAAGAATTCCCGGCGTTCGCGTCGCATCTCAAGAGGAGGCGCTCTCCACAGGAAAGGCGAGAGGAACTCTAGGGTCATGACACCATTCCAAGAGTCCCCCAGATGTGTCAGTCCATTCCAGAGGAACCTGTTTTCCCTGCACTGCCTTGACGTTCAAGCCGAGGATCGACTCCCACCACGTGTGCACGGGGGACAGACCTGTGGGAAAGCCTCGTGGGAAAGCCTCGTGGGAAAGACTCGAGGGAAAACCATAGATCCTTTGATCCACGCGGCGGACTGCGTGACACTGCTGCTACCGCTCTGGAGGAAAGCGCAAGTGCATGCCCGCATTCGAGACGAGGACTGACTCCCCTGGGGAGACTCCAGAAGTACCCCAAGATCCATGTCAGCACTGGAGAGGAATCCTCAGGTTCCGGCCCCGACTCCACACAAGGTCTTAGGCCCCGGCATCGACGGGAGAGGAATCCCCAGAGGCCCCCGAGGAACTCGCATGTGGACTGGCCTTTCCTGAGGCCACCAGAGCGGGTCCCTGAGGTCCCCGTCGTAAGTCGAGAGCACCTGCCGCAACTCGAGAAAATCCAGGAGGTTTTGCCCTCCATGCAAGAGGAGGCCCATTTCCGCTGAGGCTTCTCGAGGCCAACCACATCTAACCACTGGAACTTCCAAAGGGTCCTTCACACCATTGCTGCAACTCAAGAAGTTCCCCGACATACCCGTCTCCACTCGAGAGGAAGCACGTGGGGTCCCGCACACATCCAGGGGAGCCCCGTTTCCGCCTCCTAGCTCGAGATGAGGGATCCTTTCCCTGTTTCGTAGGGAAAGAATTCCCGGCGTTCCCGTCGCATCTCAAGAGGAGGCGCTCTCCACAGGAAAGGCGAGAGGAACTCCAGGGTCGTGACACCATTCCAAGAGTCCCCCAGATGTGTCAGTCCATTCCAGACGAACCTGTTTTCCCTGCACTGCCTTGACGTTCAAGCCGAGGATCGACTCCCACCACGTGTGCACGTGGGACAGCCCTGTGGGAAAGCCTCGTGGGAAAGCCTCGTGGGAAAGACTCGAGGGAAAACCATAGATCCTTTGATCCACGCGGCGGACTGCGTGACACTGCTGCTACCGCTCTGGAGGAAAGCGCAAGTGCATGCCCGCATTCGAGACGAGGACTGACTCCCCTGGGGAGACTCCATAAGTACCCCAAGATCCATGTCAGCACTGGAGAGGAATCCTCAGGTTCCGACCCCGACTCCACACAAGGTCTTAGGCCCAGGCATCGACGGGAGAGGAATCCCGAGAGGCCCCCGAGGAACTCGCATGGGGACTGGCCTTTCCTGAGGCCACCAGAGCGGGTCCCTGAGGTCCCCGTCGTAAGTCGAGAGCACCTGCCGCAACTCGAGAAAATCCAGGAGGTTTTCACCTCCAGGCGAGATGAGGCCCATTTCCGCTGAGGCTTCTCGAGGCTAATCAAGTCTAACCACTGGAACTTCCAAAGGGTCCTTCACACCCTTGCTGCAACTCAAGAAGTTCCCCGACATACCCGACTCCACTCGAGAGGAAGCACGTGGGTCACGCACACATCCAGAGGAGCCCCGTTTCCGCCTCCTAGCTCGAGATGAGGGATCCTTTCCCTGTTTCGTAGGGAAAGAATTCCCGGCGTTCCCATCGCATCTCAAGAGGAGGCGCTCTCACAGGAAAGGCGAGAGGAACTCCAGGGTCGTGACACCATTCCAAGAGTCCCCCAGATGTGTCACTCCATTCCAGAGGAACCGGTTTCCCTGCACTGCCTTGACGTTCAAGCCGAGGATCGACTCCCACAACGTGTGCACGTGGGACAGCCCTGTGGGAAAGCCTCGTGGAAAAGCCTCGTGGGAAAGACTCGAGGGAAAACCATAGATCCTTTGATCCACGCGGCGGACTGCGTGACACTGCTGCTACCGCTCTGGAGGAAAGAGCAAGTGCGTGCCCGCATTCGAGATGAGGACTGACTCCCCTGGGGAGACTCCAGAAGTACCCCAAGATCCATGTCAGCACTGGAGAGGAATCCTCAGGTTCCGGCCCAGACTCCACACAAGGTCTTAGGCCCCGGCATCGAAGGGAGAGGAATCCCGAGAGGCCCCCGAGGAACTCGCATGGGGACTGGCCTTTCCTGAGGCCACCAGAGCGGGTCCCTGAGGTCCCCGTCGTAAGTCGAGAGCACCTGCCGCAACTCGAGAAAATCCAGGAGGTTTTGCCCTCCAGGCGAGAGGAGGCCCATTTCCGCTGAGGCTTCTCGAGGCCAACCACATCTAACCACTGGAACTTCCAAATGGACCTTCACACCATTGCTGCAACTCAAGAAGTTCCCCGACATACCCGTCTCCACTCGAGAGGAAGCACGTGGTGTCCCGCAAACATCCAGGGGAGCCCCGTTTCCGCCTCCTAGCTCGAGATGAGGGATCCTTTCCCTGTTTCGTAGGGAAAGAATTCCCGGCGTTCCCGTCGCATCTCAAGAGGAGGCGCTCTCCACAGGAAAGGCGAGAGAAACTCCAGGGTCCTGACACCATTCCAAGAGTCCCCCAGATGTGTCAGTCCATTCCAGAGGAACCTGTTTTCCCTGCACTGCCTTGACGTTCAAGCCGAGGATCGACTCCCACCACGTGTGCACGTGGGACAGCCCTGTGGGAAAGCCTCGTGGGAAAGCCTCGTGGGAAAGACTCGAGGGAAAACCATAGATCCTTTGACCCACGCGGCGGATTGTGTGACACTGCTGCTACCGCTCTGGAGGAAAGCGCAAGTGCATGCCCGCTTTCGAGACGAGGACTGACTCCCCTGGGGAGACTCCAGAAGTACCCCAAGATCCTTGTCAGCACTGGAGAGGAATCCTCAGGTTCCGGCCCCGACTCCACACAAGGTCTTAGGCCCCGGCATCGACGGGAGAGGAATCCCGAGAGGCCCCCGAGGAACTCGCATGGGGACTGGCCTTTCCTGAGGCCACCAGAGCGGGTCCCTGAGGTCCCCGTCGTAAGTCGAGAGCACCTGCCGCAACTCGAGAAAATCCAGGAGGTTTTGCCCTCCAGGCGAGAGGAGGCCCATTTCCGCTGAGGCTTCTCGAGGCCAACCACATCTAACCACTGGAACTTCCAAAGGGTCCTTCACACCATTGCTGCAACTAAAGAAGTTCCCCGACATACCCGTCTCCACTCGAGAGGAAGCACGTGGGGTCCCGCACACATCCAGGGGAGCCCCGTTTCCGCCTCCTAGCTCGAGATGAGGGATCCTTTCCCTGTTTCGTAGGGAAAGAATTCCCGGCGTTCGCGTCGCATCTCAAGAGGAGGCGCTCTCCACAGGAAAGGCGAGAGGAACTCTAGGGTCATGACACCATTCCAAGAGTCCCCCAGATGTGTCAGTCCATTCCAGAGGAACCTGTTTTCCCTGCACTGCCTTGACGTTCAAGCCGAGGATCGACTCCCACCACGTGTGCACGGGGGACAGACCTGTGGGAAAGCCTCGTGGGAAAGCCTCGTGGGAAAGACTCGAGGGAAAACCATAGATCCTTTGATCCACGCGGCGGACTGCGTGACACTGCTGCTACCGCTCTGGAGGAAAGCGCAAGTGCATGCCCGCATTCGAGACGAGGACTGACTCCCCTGGGGAGACTCCAGAAGTACCCCAAGATCCATGTCAGCACTGGAGAGGAATCCTCAGGTTCCGGCCCCGACTCCACACAAGGTCTTAGGCCCCGGCATCGACGGGAGAGGAATCCCCAGAGGCCCCCGAGGAACTCGCATGTGGACTGGCCTTTCCTGAGGCCACCAGAGCGGGTCCCTGAGGTCCCCGTCGTAAGTCGAGAGCACCTGCCGCAACTCGAGAAAATCCAGGAGGTTTTGCCCTCCATGCAAGAGGAGGCCCATTTCCGCTGAGGCTTCTCGAGGCCAACCACATCTAACCACTGGAACTTCCAAAGGGTCCTTCACACCATTGCTGCAACTCAAGAAGTTCCCCGACATACCCGTCTCCACTCGAGAGGAAGCACGTGGGGTCCCGCACACATCCAGGGGAGCCCCGTTTCCGCCTCCTAGCTCGAGATGAGGGATCCTTTCCCTGTTTCGTAGGGAAAGAATTCCCGGCGTTCCCGTCGCATCTCAAGAGGAGGCGCTCTCCACAGGAAAGGCGAGAGGAACTCCAGGGTCGTGACACCATTCCAAGAGTCCCCCAGATGTGTCAGTCCATTCCAGACGAACCTGTTTTCCCTGCACTGCCTTGACGTTCAAGCCGAGGATCGACTCCCACCACGTGTGCACGTGGGACAGCCCTGTGGGAAAGCCTCGTGGGAAAGCCTCGTGGGAAAGACTCGAGGGAAAACCATAGATCCTTTGATCCACGCGGCGGACTGCGTGACACTGCTGCTACCGCTCTGGAGGAAAGCGCAAGTGCATGCCCGCATTCGAGACGAGGACTGACTCCCCTGGGGAGACTCCATAAGTACCCCAAGATCCATGTCAGCACTGGAGAGGAATCCTCAGGTTCCGACCCCGACTCCACACAAGGTCTTAGGCCCAGGCATCGACGGGAGAGGAATCCCGAGAGGCCCCCGAGGAACTCGCATGGGGACTGGCCTTTCCTGAGGCCACCAGAGCGGGTCCCTGAGGTCCCCGTCGTAAGTCGAGAGCACCTGCCGCAACTCGAGAAAATCCAGGAGGTTTTCACCTCCAGGCGAGATGAGGCCCATTTCCGCTGAGGCTTCTCGAGGCTAATCAAGTCTAACCACTGGAACTTCCAAAGGGTCCTTCACACCCTTGCTGCAACTCAAGAAGTTCCCCGACATACCCGACTCCACTCGAGAGGAAGCACGTGGGTCACGCACACATCCAGAGGAGCCCCGTTTCCGCCTCCTAGCTCGAGATGAGGGATCCTTTCCCTGTTTCGTAGGGAAAGAATTCCCGGCGTTCCCGTCGCATCTCAAGAGGAGGCGCTCTCCACAGGAAAGGCGAGAGGAACTCCAGGGTCGTGCCACCATTCCAAGAGTCCCCCAGATGTGTCAGTCCATTCCAGAGGAACCTGTTTTCCCTGCACTGCCTTGACGTTCAAGCCGAGGATCGACTCCCACCACGTGTGCACGTGGGACAGCCCTGTGGGAAAGCCTCGTGGGAAAGCCTCGTGGGAAAGACTCGAGGGAAAACCATAGATCCTTTGATCCACGCGGCGGACTGCGTGACACTGCTGCTACCGCTCTGGAGGAAAGCGCAAGTGCATGCCCGCATTCGAGACGAGGACTGACTCCCCTGGGGAGACTCCAGAAGTACCCCAAGATCCATGTCAGCACTGGAGAGGAATCCTCAGGTTCCGGCCCCGACTCCACACAAGGTCTTAGGCCCCGGCATCGATGGGAGAGGAATCCCGAGCGGCCCCCGAGGAACTCGCATGGGGACTGGCCTTTCCTGAGGCCACCAGAGCGGGTCCCCGAGGTCCCCGTCGTAAGTCGAGAGCACCTGCCGCAACTCGAGAAAATCCAGGAGGTTTTGCCCTCCAGGCGAGATGAGGCCCATTTCCGCTGAGGCTTCTCGAGGCCAATCACATCTAACCACTGGAACTTCCAAAGGGTCCTTCACACCCTTGCTGCAACTCAAGAAGTTCCCGACATACCCGTCTGCACTCGACAGGAAGCACGTGGTGTCCCGCACACATCCAGGGGAGCCCCATTTCCGCCTCCAAGCTGGAGATGAGGGATCCTTTCCCTGTTTCGTAGGGAAAGAATTCCCGGCGTTCCCGTCGCATCTCAAGAGGAGGCGCTCTCCACAGGAAAGGCGAGAGGAACTCCAGGGTCGTGCCACCATTCCAAGAGTCCCCCAGATGTGTCAGTCCATTCCAGAGGAACCTGTTTTCCCTGCACTGCATTGACGTTCAAGCCGAGGATCGACTCCCACCACGTGTGCACGTGGGACAGCCCTGTGGGAAAGCCTCGTGGGAAAGCCTCGTGGGAAAGACTCGAGGGAAAACCATAGATCCTTTGATCCACGCGGCGGACTGCGTGACACTGCTGCTACCGCTCTGGAGGAAAGCGCAAGTGCATGCCCGCATTCGAGATGAGGACTGACTCCCCTGGGGAAACTCCAGAAGTACCCCAAGATCCATGTCAGCACTGGAGAGGAATCCTCAGGTTCCGGCCCCGACTCCACACAAGGTCTTAGGCCCCGGCATCGATGGGAGAGGAATCCCGAGCGGCCCCCGAGGAACTCGCATGGGGACTGGCCTTTCCTGAGGCCACCAGAGCGGGTCCCCGAGGTCCCCGTCGTAAGTCGAGAGCACCTGCCGCAACTCGAGAAAATCCAGGAGGTTTTGCCCTCCAGGCGAGAAGAGGCCCATTTCCGCTGAGGCTTCTCGAGGCCAATCACATCTAACCACTGGAACTTCCAAAGGGTCCTTCACACCCTAGCTGCAACTCAAGAAGTTCCCGACATACCCGTCTCCACTCGAGAGGAAGCACGTGGTGTCCCGCACACATCCAGGGGAGCCCCGTTTCCGCCTCCTAGCTCGAGATGAGGGATCCTTTCCCTGTTTCGTAGGGAAAGAATTCCCGGCGTTCCCGTCGCATCTCAAGAGGAGGCGCTCTCCACAGGAAAGGCGAGAGGAACTCCAGGGTCGTGACACCATTCCAAGAGTCCCCCAGATGTGTCAGTCCATTCCAGACGAACCTGTTTTCCCTGCACTGCCTTGACGATCAAGCCAAGGATCGACTCCCACGACGTGTGCACGTGGGACAGCCCTGTGGGAAAGCCTCGTGGGAAAGACTCGAGGGAAAACCATAGATCCTTTGTTCCACGCGGCGGACTGCGTGACACTGCTGCTACCGCTCTGGAGGAAAGCGCAAGTGCATGCCCGCATTCGAGACGAGGACTGACTCCCCTGGGGAGACTCCAGAAGTACCCCAAGATCCATGTCATCACTGGAGAGGAATCCTCAGGTTCCGGCCCCGACTCCACACAAGGTCTTACGCCCCGGCATCGATGGGAGAGGAATCCCGAGCGGCCCCCGAGGAACTCTCATGGGGACTGGCCTTTCCTGAGGCCACCAGAGCGGGTCCCCGAGGTCCCCGTGGTAAGTCGAGAGCACCTGCCGCAACTCGAGAAAATCCAGGAGGTTTTGCCCTCCAGGCGAGAGGAGGCCCATTTCCGCTGAGGCTTCTCGAGGCCAACCACATCTAACCACTGGAACTTCCAAAGGGTCCTTCACACCATTGCTGCAACTCAAGAAGTTCCCCGACATACCCGTCTCCACTCGAGAGGAAGCACGTGGTGTCCCGCACACATCCAGGGGAGCCCCGTTTCCGCCTCCTAGCTCGAGATGAGGGATCCTTTCCCTGTTTCGTAGGGAAAGAATTCCCGGCGTTCCCGTCGCATCTCAAGAGGAGGCGCTCTCCACAGGAAAGGCGAGAGGAACTCCAGGGTCGTGACACCATTCCAAGAGTCCCCCAGATGTGTCAGTCCATTCCAGAGGAACCTGTTTTCCCTGCACTGCCTTGACGTTCAAGCCGAGGATCGACTCCCACCACGTGTGCACGTGGGACAGCCCTGTGGGAAAGCCTCGTGGGAAAGCCTCGTGGGAAAGACTCGAGGGAAAACCATAGATCCTTTGATCCACGCGGCGGACTGCGTGACTCTGCTGCTACCGCTCTGGAGGAAAGCGCAAGTGCATGCCCGCATTCGAGACGAGGACTGACTCCCCTGGGGAAACTCCAGAAGTACCCCAAGATCCATGTCAGCACTGGAGAGGAATCCTCAGGTTCCGGCCCCGACTCCACACAAGGTCTTAGGCCCCGGCATCGATGGGAGAGGAATCCCGAGCGGCACCCGAGGAACTCGCATGGGGACTGGCCTTTCCTGAGGCCACAAGAGCGGGTCCCCGAGGTCCCCGTCGTAAGTCGAGAGCACCTGCCGCAACTCGAGAAAATCCAGGAGGTTTTGCCCTCCAGGCGAGATGAGGCCCATTTCCGCTGAGGCTTCTGGAGGCCAATCACATCTAACCACTGGACCTTCCAAAGGGTCCTTCACACCCTTGCTGCAACTCAAGAAGTTCCCCGACATACCCGTCTCCACTCGAGAGGAAGCACGTGGGGTCCCGCACACATCCAGGGGAGCCCCGTTTCCGCCTCCTAGCTCGAGATGAGGGATCCTTTCCCTGTTTCGTAGGGAAAGAATTCCCGGCGTTCCCGTCGCATCTCAAGAGGAGGCGCTCTCCACAGGAAAGGCGAGAGGAACTCCAGGGTCGTGACACCATTCCAAGAGTCCCCCAGATGTGTCAGTCCATTCCAGAGGAACCTGTTTTCCCTGCACTGCCTTGACGTTCAAGCCGAGGATCGACTCCCACCACGTGTGCACGTGGGACAGCCCTGTGGGAAAGCCTCGTGGGAAAGCCTTGTGGGAAAGACTCGAGGGAAAACCATAGATCCTTTGATCCACGCGGCGGACTGCGTGACTCTGCTGCTACCGCTCTGGAGGAAAGCGCAAGTGCATGCCCGCATTCGAGACGAGGACTGACTCCCCTGGGGAAACTCCAGAAGTACCCCAAGATCCATGTCAGCACTGGAGAGGAATCCTCAGGTTCCGGCCCCGACTCCACACAAGGTCTTAGGCCCCGGCATCGATGGGAGAGGAATCCCGAGCGGCACCCGAGGAACTCGCATGGGGACTGGCCTTTCCTGAGGCCACCAGAGCGGGTCCCCGAGGTCCCCGTCGTAAGTCGAGAGCACCTGCCGCAACTCGAGAAAATCCAGGAGGTTTTGCCCTACAGGCGAGATGAGGCCCATCTCCGCTGAGGCTTCTGGAGGCCAATCACATCTAACCACTGGACCTTCCAAAGGGTCCTTCACACCCTTGCTGCAACTCAAGAAGTTCCCCGACATACCCGTCTCCACTCGAGAGGAAGCACGTGGGGTCCCGCACACATCCAGGGGAGCCCCGTTTCCGCCTCCTAGCTCGAGATGAGGGATCCTTTCCCTGTTTCGTAGGGAAAGAATTCCCGGCGTTCCCGTCGCATCTCAAGAGGAGGCGCTCTCCACAGGAAAGGCGAGAGGAACTCCAGGGTCGTGACACCATTCCAAGAGTCCCCCAGATGTGTCAGTCCATTCCAGAGGAACCTGTTTTCCCTGCACTGCCTTGACGTTCAAGCCGAGGATCGACTCCCACCACGTGTGCACGTGGGACAGCCCTGTGGGAAAGCCTCGTGGGAAAGCCTCGTGGGAAAGACTCGAGGGAAAACCATAGATCCTTTGATCCACGCGGCGGACTGCGTGACACTGCTGCTACCGCTCTGGAGGAAAGCGCAAGTGCATGCCTGCATTCGAGACGAGGACTGACTCCCCTGGGGAGACTCCAGAAGTACCCCAAGATCCATGTCAGCACTGGAGAGGAATCCTCAGGTTCCGGCCCCGACTCCACACAAGGTCTTAGGCCCCGGCATCGACGGGAGAGGAATCCCGAGAGGCCCCCGAGGAACTCGCATGGGGACTGGCCTTTCCTGAGGCCACCAAAGCGGGTCCCCGAGGTCCCCGTCGTAAGTCGAGAGCACCTGCCGCAACTCGAGAAAATCCAGGAGGTTTTGCCCTCCAGGCGAGATGAGGCCCATTTCCGCTGAGGCTTCTCGAGGCCAATCACATCTAACCACTGGAACTTCCAAAGGGACATTCACACCCTTGCTGCAACTCAAGAAGTTCCCCGACATACCCGTCTGCACTCGACAGGAAGCACGTGGTGTCCCGCACACATCCAGGGGAGCCCCATTTCCGCCTCCAAGCTCGAGATGAGGGATCCTTTCCCTGTTTCGTAGGGAAAGAATTCCCGGCGTTCCCGTCGCATCTCAAGAGGAGGCGCTCTCCACAGGAAAGGCGAGAGGAACTCCAGGGTCATGCCACCATTCCAAGAGTCCCCCAGATGTGTCAGTCCATTCCAGAGGAACCTGTTTTCCCTGCACTGCCTTGACGTTCAAGCCGAGGATCGACTCCCACCACGTGTGCACGTGGGACAGCCCTGTGGGAAAGCCTCGTGGGAAAGCCTCGTGGGAAAGACTCGAGGGAAAACCATAGATCCTTTGATCCACGCGGCGGACTGCGTGACACTGCTGCTACCGCTCTGGAGGAAAGCGCAAGTGCATGCCCGCATTCGAGACGAGGACTGACTCCCCTGGGGAGACTCCAGAAGTACCCCAAGATCCATGTCAGCACTGGAGAGGAATCCTCAGGTTCCGGCCCCGACTCCACACAAGGTCTTAGGCCCCGGCATCGACGGGAGAGGAATCCCGAGAGGCCCCCGAGGAACTCGCATGGGGACTGGCCTTTCCTGAGGCCACCAAAGCGGGTCCCCGAGGTCCCCGTCGTAAGTCGAGAGCACCTGCCGCAACTCGAGAAAATCCAGGAGGTTTTGCACTCCAGGCGAGATGAGGCCCATTTCCGCTGAGGCTTCTCGAGGCCAATCACATCTAACCACTGGAACTTCCAAAGGGACATTCACACCCTTGCTGCAACTCAAGAAGTTCCCCGACATACCCGTCTGCACTCGACAGCAAGCACGTGGTGTCCCGCACACATCCAGGGGAGCCCCATTTCCGCCTCCAAGCTCGAGATGAGGGATCCTTTCCCTGTTTCGTAGGGAAAGAATTCCCGGCGTTCCCGTCGCATCTCAAGAGGAGGCGCTCTCCACAGGAAAGGCGAGAGGAACTCCAGGGTCATGCCACCATTCCAAGAGTCCCCCAGATGTGTCAGTCCATTCCAGAGGAACCTGTTTTCCCTGCACTGCCTTGACGTTCAAGCCGAGGATCGACTCCCACCACGTGTGCACGTGGGACAGCCCTGTGGGAAAGCCTCGTGGGAAAGCCTCGTGGGAAAGACTCGAGGGAAAACCATAGATCCTTTGATCCACGCGGCGGACTGCGTGACACTGCTGCTACCGCTCTGGAGGAAAGCGCAAGTGCATGCCCGCATTCGAGACGAGGACTGACTCCCCTGGGGAGACTCCAGAAGTACCCCAAGATCCATGTCAGCACTGGAGAGGAATCCTCAGGTTCCGGCCCCGACTCCACACAAGGTCTTAGGCCCAGGCATCGACGGGAGAGGAATCCCGAGAGGCCCCCGAGGAACTCGCATGGGGACTGGCCTTTCCTGAGGCCACCAGAGCGGGTCCCTGAGGTCCCCGTCGTAAGTCGAGAGCACCTGCCGCAACTCGAGAAAATCCAGGAGGTTTTGCCCTCCAGGCGAGATGAGGCCCATTTCCGCTGAGGCTTCCTGAGGCCAATCACATCTAACCACTGGACCTTCCAAAGGGTCCTTCACACCCTTGCTGCAACTCAAGAAGTTCCCCGACATACCCGTCTGCACTCGAGAGGAAGCACGTGCTGTCCCGCACACATCCAGGGGAGCCCCGTTTCCGCCTCCTAGCAAGAGATGAGGGATCCTTTCCCTGTTTCGAAGGGAAAGAATTCCCGGCGTTCCCGTCGCATCTCAAGAGGAGGCGCTCTCCACAGGAAAGGCGAGAGGAACTCCAGGGTCGTGCCACCATTCCAAGAGTCCCCCAGATGTGTCAGTCCATTCCAGAGGAACCTGTTTTCCCTGCACTGCCTTGACGTTCAAGCCGAGGATCGACTCCTAGCACGTGTGCACGTGGGACAGCCCTGTGGGAAAGCCTCGTGGGAAAGCCTCGTGGGAAAGACTCGAGGGAAAACCATAGATCCTTTGATCCACGCGGCGGACTGCGTGACACTGCTGCTACCGCTCTGGAGGAAAGCGCAAGTGCATGCCCGCATTCGAGACGAGGACTGACTCCCCTGGGGAGACTCCAGAAGTACCCGAAGATCCATGTCAGCACTGGAGAGGAATCCTCAGGTTCCGGCCCCGACTCCACACAAGGTCTTAGGCCCCGGCATCGACGGGATAGGGATCCCGAGAGGCCCCCGAGGAACTCGCATGGGGACTGGCCTTTCCTGAGGCCACCAGAGCGGGTCCCTGAGGTCCCCGTCGTAAGTCGAGAGCACCTGTCGCAACTCGAGAAAATCCAGGAGGTTTTGCCCTCCAGGCGAGATGAGGCCCATTTCCGCTGAGGCTTCTCGAGGCCAATCACATCTAACCACTGGAACTTCCAAAGGGTCCTTCACAACATTGCTGCAACTCAAGAAGTTCCCCGACATACCCGTCTCCACTCGAGAGGAAGCACGTGGGGTCCCGCACACATCCAGGGGAGCCCCGTTTCCGCCTCCTAGCTCGAGATGAGGGATCCTTTCCCTGTTTCGTAGGGAAAGAATTCCCGGCGTTCCCGTCGCATCTCAAGAGGAGGCGCTCTCCACAGGAAAGGCGAGAGGAACTCCAGGGTCGTGCCACCATTCCAAGAGTCCCCCAGATGTGTAGGTCCATTCCAGAGGAACCTGTTTTCCCTGCACTGCTTTGACGTTCAAGCCGAGGATCGACTCCCACCACGTGTGCACGTGGGACAGCCCTGTAGGAAAGCCTCGTGGGAAAGCCTCGTGGGAAAGACTCGAGGGAAAACCATAGATCCTTTGATCCACGCGGCGGACTGCGTGACACTGCTACTACCGCTCTGGAGGAAAGCGCAAGTGCATGCCCGCATTCGAGACGAGGACTGACTCCCCTGCGGAGACTCCAGAAGTACCCCAAGATCCATGTCAGCACTGGAGAGGAATCCTCAGGTTCCGGCCCCGACTCCACACAAGGTCTTAGGCCCCGGCATCGACGGGAGAGGAATCCCGAGAGGCCCCCGAGGAACTGGCATGGGGACTGGCCTTTCCTGAGGCCACCAGAGCGGGTCCCTGAGGTCCCCGTCGTAAGTCGAGAGCACCTGCCGCAACTCGAGAAAATCCAGGAGGTTTTGGCCTCCAGGCGAGATTAGGCCCATTTCCGCTGAGGCTTCACGAGGCTAATCACGTCTAACCACTGGAACTTCCAAAGGGTCCTTCACACCCTTGCTGCAACTCAAGAAGTTCCCCGACATACCCGTCTCCACTCGAGAGGAAGCACGTGGGGTCCCGCACACATCCAGGGGAGCCCCGTTTCCGCCTCCTAGCTCGAGATGAGGGATCCTTTCCCTGTTTCGTAGGGAAAGAATTCCCGGCGTTCCCGTCGCACCTCAAGAGGAGGCACTCTCCACAGGAAAGGCGAGAGGAACTCCAGGGTCGTGCCACCATTCCAAGAGTCCCCCAGATGTGTCAGTCCATTCCAGAGGAACCTGTTTTCCCTGCACTGCCTTGACGTTCAAGCCGAGGATCGACTCCCACCACGTGTGCACGTGGGACAGCCCTGTGGGAAAGCCTCGTGGGAAAGCCTCGTGGGAAAGACTCGAGGGAAAACCATAGATCCTTTGATGCACGCGGCGGACTGCGTGACACTGCTGCTACCGCTCTGGAGGAAAGCGCAAGTGCATGCCCGCATTCGAGACGAGGACTGACTCCCCTGCGGAGACTCCAGAAGTACCCCAAGAACCATGTCAGCACTGGAGAGGAATCCTCAGGTTCCGGCCCCGACTCCACACAAGGTCTTAGGCCCCGGCATCGACGGGAGAGGAATCCCGAGAGGCCCACGAGGAACTCGAATGGGGACTGGCCTTTCCTGAGGCCACCAGAGCGGGTCCCTGAGGTCCCCGTCGTAAGTCGAGAGCACCTGCCGCAACTCGAGAAAATCCAGGAGGTTTTGCCCTCCAGGCGAGATGAGTCCCATTTCCGCTGAGGCTTCTCGAGGCCAATCACATCTAACCACTGGAACTTCCAAAGGGTCTTTCACACCATTGCTGCAACTCAAGAAGTTCCCCGACATACCCGTCTCCACTCGAGAGGAAGCACGTGGGGTCCCGCACACATCCAGGGGAGCCCCGTTTCCGCCTCCTAGCTCGAGATGAGGGATCCTTTCCCTGTTTCGTAGGGAAAGAATTCCCGGCGTTCCCGTCGCATCTCAAGAGGAGGCGCTCTCCACAGGAAAGGCGAGAGGAACTCCAGGGTCGTGACACCATTCCAAGAGTCCCCCAGATGTGTCAGTGCATTCCAGAGGAACCTGTTTTCCCTGCACTGCCTTGACGTTCAAACCGAGGATCGACTCCCACCACGTGTGCACGGGGGACAGCCCTGTGGGAAAGCCTCGTGGGAAAGCCTCGTGGGAAAGACTCGAGGGAAAACCATAGATCCTTTGATGCACGCGGCGGACTGCGTGACACTGCTGCTACCGCTCTGGAGGAAAGCGCAAGTGCATGCCCGCATTCAAGACGAGGACTGACTCCCCTGGGGAGACTCCAGAAGTACCCCAAGATCCATGTCAGCACTGGAGAGGAATCCTCAGGTTCCGGCCCCGACTCCACACAAGGTCTTAGGCCCCGGCATCGACGGGAGAGGAATCCCGAGAGGCCCCCGAGGAACTCGCATGGGGACTGGCCTTTCCTGAGGCCACCAGAGTGGTTCCCTGAGGTCCCCGTCGTAAGTCGAGAGCACCTGCCGCAACTCGAGAAAATCCAGGAGGTTTTGCCCTCCAGGCGAGATGAGGCCCATTTCCGCTGAGGCTTCTCGAGGCCAATCACATTTAACCACTGGAACTTCCAAAGGGTCCTTCACACCCTTGCTGCAACTCAAGAAGTTCCCCGACATACCCGTCTCCACTCGAGAGGAAGCCCGTGGGGTCCCGCACACATCCAGGGGAGCCCCGTTTCCGCCTCCTAGCTCGAGATGAGGGATCCTTTCCCTGTTTCGTAGGGAAAGAATTCCCGGCGTTCCCGTCGCATCTCAAGAGGAGGCGCTCTCCACAGGAAAGGCGAGAGGAACTCCAGGGTCGTGCCACCATTCCAAGAGTCCCCCAGATGTGTCAGTCCATTCCAGAGGAACCTGTTTTCCCTGCACTGCCTTGACGTTCAAGCCGAGGATCGACTCCCACCACGTGTGCACGTGGGACAGCCCTGTGGGAAAGCCTCGTGGGAAAGCCTCGTGGGAAAGACTCGAGGAAAAACCATAGATCCTTTGATCCACGCGGCGGACTGCGTGACACTGCTGCTACCGCTCTGGAGGAAAGCGCAAGTGCATGCCCGCATTCGAGACGAGGACTGACTCCCCTGCGGAGACTCCAGAAGTACCCCAAGATCCATGTCAGCACTGGAGAGGAATCCTCAGGTTCCGGCCCCGACTCCACACAAGGTCTTAGGCCCTGGCATCGACGGGAGAGGAATCCCGAGAGGCCCCCGAGGAACTCGCATGGGGACTGGCCTTTCCTGAGGCCACCAGAGCGGGTCCCTGAGGTCCCCGTCCTAAGTTGAGAGCACCTGCCGCAACTCGAGAAAATCCAGGAGGTTTTGCCCTCCAGGCGAGATGAGGCCCATTTCCGCTGAGGCTTCTCGAGGCCAATCACATCTAACCACTGGAGCTTCCAAAGGGTCCTTCACACCCTTGCTGCAACTCAAGAAGTTCCCCGACATACCCGTCTGCACTCGAGAGGAAGCACTTGGTGTCCCGCACACATCCAGGGGAGCCCCGTTTCCGCCTCCTAGCACGAGATGAGGGATCCTTTCCCTGTTTCGTAGGGAAAGATTTCCCGGCGTTCCCGTCGCATCTCAAGAGGAGGCGCTCTCCACAGGAAAGGCGAGAGGAACTCCAGGGTCGTGCCACCATTCCAAGAGTCCCCCAGATGTGTCAGTCCATTCCAGAGGAACCTGTTTCCCTGCACTGCCTTGACGTTCAAGCCGAGGATCTACTCCCACCACGTGTGCACGTGGGACAGCCCTGTGGGAAAGCCTCGTGGGAAAGCCTCGTGGGAAAGACTCGAGGGAAAACCATAGATCCTTTGATGCACGCGGCGGACTGCGTGACACTGCTGCTACCGCTCTGGAGGAAAGCGCAAGTGCATGCCCGCATTCCAGACGAGGACTGACTCCCCTGGGGAGACTCCAGAAGTACCCCAAGATCCATGTCAGCACTGGAGAGGAATCCTCAGGTTCCGGCCCCGACTCCACACAAGGTCTTAGGCCCCGGCATCGACGGGAGAGGAATCCCGAGAGGCCCCCGAGGAACTGGCATGGGGACTGGCCTTTCCTGAGGCCACCAGAGCGGGTCCCTGAGGTCCCCGTCGTAAGTCGAGAGCACCTGCCGCAACTCGAGAAAATCCAGGAGGTTTTGCCCTCCAGGCGAGATGAGGCCCATTTCCGCTGAGGCTTCTCGAGGCTAATCACGTCTAACCACTGGAACTTCCAAAGGGTCCTTCACACCCTTGCTGCAACTCAAGAAGTTCCCCGACATACCCGTCTCCACTCGAGAGGAAGCACGTGGGGTCCCGCACACCTCCAGGGGAGCCCCGTTTCCGCCTCCTAGCTCGAGATGAGGGATCCTTTCCCTGTTTCGTAGGGAAAGAATTCCCGGCGTTCCCGTCGCATCTCAAGAGGAGTCGCTCTCCACAGGAAAGGCGAGAGGAACTCCAGGGTCGTGCCGCCATTCCAAGAGTCCCCCAGATGTGTCAGTCCATTCCAGAGGAACCTGTTTTCCCTGCACTGCCTTGACGTTCAAGCCGAGGATCGACTCCCACCACGTGTGCACGTGGGACAGCTCTGTGGGAAAGCCTCGTGGGAAAGCCTCGTGGGAAAGACTCGAGGGAAAACCATAGATCCTTTGATCCACGCGGCGGACTGCGTGACACTGCTGCTACCGCTCTGGAGGAAAGCGCAAGTGCATGACCGCATTCGAGACGAGGACTGACTCCCCTGGGGAGACTCCAGAAGTACCCCAAGATCCATGTCAGCACTGGAGAGGAATCCTCAGGTTCCGGCCCCGACTCCACACAAGGTCTTAGGCCCCGACATCGACGGGAGAGGAATCCCGAGAGGCCCCCGAGGAACTCGCATGGGGACTGGCCTTTCCTGAGGCCACCAGAGCGGGTCCCTGAGGTCCCCGTCGTAAGTCGAGAGCACCTGCCGCAACTCGAGAAAATCCAGGAGGTTTTGCCCTCCAGGCGAGATGAGGCCCATATCCGCTGAGGCTTCTCGAGGCCAATCACATCTAACCACTGGAACTTCCAAAGGGTCCTTCACACCCTTGCTGCAACTCAAGAAGTTCCCCGACATACCCGTCTCCACTCGAGAGGAAGCACGTGGGGTCCCGCACACATCCAGGGGAGCCCCGTTTCCGCCTCCTAGCTCGAGATGAGGGATCCTTTCCCTGTTTCGTAGGGAAAGAATTCCCGGCGTTCCCGTCGCATCTCAAGAGGAGGCGCTCTCCACAGGAAAGGCGAGAGGAACTCCAGGGTCGTGCCACCATTCCAAGAGTCCCCCAGATGTGTCAGTCCATTCCAGAGGAACCTGTTTTCCCTGCACTGCCTTGACGTTCAAGCCGAGGATCGACTCCCACCACGTGTGCACGTGGGACAGCCCTGTGGGAAAGCCTCGTGGGAAAGCCTCGTGGGAAAGACTCGAGGGAAAACCATAGATCCTTTGATGCACGCTGCGGACTGCGTGACACTGCTGCTACCGCTCTGGAGGAAAGCGCAAGTGCATGCCCGCATTCCAGACGAGGACTGACTCCCCTGGGGAGACTCCAGAAGTACCCCAAGATCCATGTCAGCACTGGAGAGGAATCCTCAGGTTCCGGCCCCGACTCCACACAAGGTCTTAGGCCCCGGCATCGACGGGAGAGGAATCCCCAGAGGCCCCCGAGGAACTGGCATGGGGACTGGCCTTTCCTGAGGCCACCAGAGCGGGTCCCTGAGGTCCCCGTCGTAAGTCGAGAGTACCTGCCGCAACTCGAGAAAATCCAGGAGGTTTTGCCCTCCAGGCGAGATGAGGCCCATTTCCGCTGAGGCTTCTCGAGGCTAATTACGTCTAACCACTGGAACTTCCAAAGGGTCCTTCACACCCTTGCTGCAACTCAAGAAGTTCCCCGACATACCCGTCTCCACTCGAGAGGAAGCACGTGGGGTCCCGCACACATCCAGGGGAGCCCCGTTTCTGCCTCCTAGCTCGAGATGAGGGATCCTTTCCCTGTTTCGTAGGGAAAGAATTCCCGGCGTTCCCGTCGCATCTCAAGAGGAGGCGCTCTCCACAGGAAAGGCGAGAGGAACTCCAGGGTCGTACCACCATTCCAAGAGTCCCCCAGATGTGTCAGTCCATTCCAGAGGAACCTGTTTTCCCTGCACTGCCTTGACGTTCAAGCCGAGGATCGACTCCCACCACGTGTGCACGTGGGACAGCCCTGTGGGAAAGCCTCGTGGGAAAGCCTCGTGGGAAAGACTCGAGGGAAAACCATAGATCCTTTGATCCACGCGGCGGACTGCGTGACACTGCTGCTACCGCTCTGGAGGAAAGCGCAAGTGCATGCCCGCATTCGAGACGAGGACTGACTCCCCTGGGGAGACTCCAGAAGTACCCCAAGATCCATGTCAGCACTGGAGAGGAATCCTCAGGTTCCGGCCCCGACTCCACACAAGGTCTTAGGCCCCGGCATCGACGGGAGAGGAATCCCGAGAGGCCCCCGAGGAACTCGCATGGGGACTGGCCTTTCCTGAGGCCACCAGAGCGGTTCCCTGAGGTCCCCGTCGTAAGTCGAGAGCACCTGCCGCAACTCGAGAAAATCCAGGAAGTTTTGCCCTCCAGGCGAGATGAGGCCCATTTCCGCTGAGGCTTCTCGAGGCCAATCACATCTAACCACTGGAACTTCCAAAGGGTCCTTCACACCATTGCTGCAACTCAAGAATTTCCCCGACATACCCGTCTCCACTCGAGAGGAAGCACGTGGGGTCCCGCACACATCCAGGGGAGCCCTGTTTCCGCCTCCTAGCACGAGATGAGGGATCCTTTCCCTGTTTCGTAGGGAAAGAATTCCCGGCGTCCCCGTCGCATCTCAAGAGGAGGCGCTCTCCAAAGGAAAGGCGAGAGGAACTCCAGGGTCGTGACACCATTCCAAGAGTCCCCCAGATGTGTCAGTCCATTCCAGAGGAACCTGTTTTCCCTGCACTGCCTTGAGGTTCAAGCCGAGGATCGACTCCCACCACGTGTGCACGTGGGACAGCCCTGTGGGAAAGCCTCGTGGGAAAGCCTCGTGGGAAAGACTCGAGGGAAAACCATAGATCCTTTGATCCACGCGGCGGACTGCGTGACACTGCTGCTACCGCTCTGGAGGAAAGCGCAAGTGCATGCCCGCATTCGAGACGAGGACTGACTCCCCTGGGGAGACTCCAGAAGTACCCCAAGATCCATGTCAGCACTGGAGAGGAAACCTCAGGTTCCGGCCCCGACTCCACACAAGGTCTTAGGCCCCGGCATCGACAGGAGAGGAATCCCGAGAGGCCCCCGAGGAACTCGCATGGGGACTGGCCTTTCCTGAGGCCACCAGAGCGAATCCCTGAGGTCCCCGTCGTAAGTCGAGAGCACCTGCCGCAACTCGAGAAAATCCAGGAGGTTTTGCCCTCCAGGCGAGATGAGGCCCATTTCCGCTGAGGCTTCTCGAGGCCAATCACATCTAACCACTGGAACTTCCAAAGGGTCCTTCACACCATTCCTGCAACTCAAGAAGTTCCCCGACATACCCGTCTCCACTCAAGAGGAAGCACGTGGGGTCCCGCACACATCCAGGGGAGCCCCGTTTCCGCCTCCTAGCTCGAGATGAGGGATCCTTTCCCTGTTTCGTAGGGAAAGAATTCCCGGCGTTCCCATCGCATCTCAAGAGGAGGCGCTCTCCACAGGAAAGGCGAGAGGAACTCCAGGGTCGTGACACCATTCCAAGAGAGCCCAGATGTGTCAGTCCATTCCAGAGGAACCTGTTTTCCCTGCACTGCCTTGACGTTCAAGCCGAGGATCGACTCCCACCACGTGTGCACGTGGGACAGAACTGTGGGAAAGCCTCGTGGGAAAGCCTCGTGGGAAAGACTCGAGGGAAAACCATAGATCCTTTGATCCACGCGGCGGACTGCGTGACACTGCTGCTACCGCTCTGGAGGAAAGCCCAAGTGCATGCCCGCATTCGAGACGAGGACTGACTCCCCTGGGGAGACTCCAGAAGTACCCCAAGATCCATGTCAGCACTGGAGAGGAATAATCAGGTTCCGGCCCCGACTCCACACAAGGTCTTAGGCCCCGGCATCGATGGGAGAGGAATCCTGAGAGGCCCCCGAGGAACTCGCATGGGGACTGGCCTTTCCTGAGGCCACCAGAGCGGTTCCCTGAGGTCCCCGTCGTAAGTCGAGAGCACCTGCCGCAACTCGAGAAAATCCAGGAGGTTTTGCCCTCCAGGCGAGATGAGGCCCATTTCCGCTGAGGCTTCTCGAGGCCAATCACATCTAACCACTGGAACTTCCAAAGGGTCCTTCACACCATTCCTGCAACTCAAGAAGTTCCCCGACATACCCGTCTCCACTCAAGAGGAAGCACGTGGGGTCCCGCACACATCCAGGGGAGCCCCGTTTCCGCCTCCTAGCTCGAGATGAGGGATCCTTTCCCTGTTTCGTAGGGAAAGAATTCCCGGCGTTCCCATCGCATCTCAAGAGGAGGCGCTCTCCACAGGAAAGGCGAGAGGAACTCCAGGGTCGTGACACCATTCCAAGAGAGCCCAGATGTGTCAGTCCATTCCAGAGGAACCTGTTTTCCCTGCACTGCCTTGACGTTCAAGCCGAGGATCGACTCCCACCACGTGTGCACGTGGGACAGAACTGTGGGAAAGCCTCGTGGGAAAGCCTCGTGGGAAAGACTCGAGGGAAAACCATAGATCCTTTGATCCACGCGGCGGACTGCGTGACACTGCTGCTACCGCTCTGGAGGAAAGCCCAAGTGCATGCCCGCATTCGAGACGAGGACTGACTCCCCTGGGGAGACTCCAGAAGTACCCCAAGATCCATGTCAGCACTGGAGAGGAATAATCAGGTTCCGGCCCCGACTCCACACAAGGTCTTAGGCCCCGGCATCGATGGGAGAGGAATCCTGAGAGGCCCCCGAGGAACTCGCATGGGGACTGGCCTTTCCTGAGGCCACCAGAGCGGTTCCCTGAGGTCCCCGTCGTAAGTCGAGAGCACTTGCCGCAACTCGAGAAAATCCAGGAGGTTTTGCCCTCCAGGCGAGATGAGGCCCATTTCCGCTGAGGCTTCTCGAGGCCAATCACATCTAACCACTGGAGCTTCCAAAGGGTCCTTCACACCCTTGCTGCAACTCAAGAAGTTCCCCGACATACCCGTCTGCACTCGAGAGGAAGCACTTGGTGTCCCGCACACATCCAGGGGAGCCCCGTTTCCGCCTCCTAGCACGAGATGAGGGATCCTTTCCCTGTTTCGTAGGGAAAGAATTCCCGGCGTTCCCGTCGCATCTCAAGAGGAGGCGCTCTCCACAGGAAAGGCGAGAGGAACTCCAGGGTCGTGCCACCATTCCAAGAGTCCCCCAGATGTGTCAGTCCATTCCAGAGGAACCTGTTTCCCTGCACTGCCTTGACGTTCAAGCCGAGGATCGACTCCCACCACGTGTGCACGTGGGACAGCCCTGTGGGAAAGCCTCGTGGGAAAGCCTCGTGGGAAAGACTCGAGGGAAAACCATAGATCCTTTGATGCACGCGGCGGACTGCGTGACACTGCTGCTACCGCTCTGGAGGAAAGCGCAAGTGCATGCCCGCATTCCAGACGAGGACTGACTCCCCTGGGGAGACTCCAGAAGTACCCCAAGATCCATGTCAGCACTGGAGAGGAATCCTCAGGTTCCGGCCCCGACTCCACACAAGGTCTTAGGCCCCGGCATCGACGGGAGAGGAATCCCGAGAGGCCCCCGAGGAACTGGCATGGGGACTGGCCTTTCCTGAGGCCACCAGAGCGGGTCCCTGAGGTCCCCGTCGTAAGTCGAGAGCACCTGCCGCAACTCGAGAAAATCCAGGAGGTTTTGCCCTCCAGGCGAGATGAGGCCCATTTCCGCTGAGGCTTCTCGAGGCTAATCACGTCTAACCACTGGAACTTCCAAAGGGTCCTTCACACCCTTGCTGCAACTCAAGAAGTTCCCCGACATACCCGTCTCCACTCGAGAGGAAGCACGTGGGGTCCCGCACACCTCCAGGGGAGCCCCGTTTCCGCCTCCTAGCTCGAGATGAGGGATCCTTTCCCTGTTTCGTAGGGAAAGAATTCCCGGCGTTCCCGTCGCATCTCAAGAGGAGTCGCTCTCCACAGGAAAGGCGAGAGGAACTCCAGGGTCGTGCCACCATTCCAAGAGTCCCCCAGATGTGTCAGTCCATTCCAGAGGAACCTGTTTTCCCTGCACTGCCTTGACGTTCAAGCCGAGGATCGACTCCCACCACGTGTGCACGTGGGACAGCTCTGTGGGAAAGCCTCGTGGGAAAGCCTCGTGGGAAAGACTCGAGGGAAAACCATAGATCCTTTGATCCACGCGGCGGACTGCGTGACACTGCTGCTACCGCTCTGGAGGAAAGCGCAAGTGCATGACCGCATTCGAGACGAGGACTGACTCCCCTGGGGAGACTCCAGAAGTACCCCAAGATCCATGTCAGCACTGGAGAGGAATCCTCAGGTTCCGGCCCCGACTCCACACAAGGTCTTAGGCCCCGACATCGACGGGAGAGGAATCCCGAGAGGCCCCCGAGGAACTCGCATGGGGACTGGCCTTTCCTGAGGCCACCAGAGCGGGTCCCTGAGGTCCCCGTCGTAAGTCGAGAGCACCTGCCGCAACTCGAGAAAATCCAGGAGGTTTTGCCCTCCAGGCGAGATGAGGCCCATATCCGCTAAGGCTTCTCGAGGCCAATCACATCTAACCACTGGAACTTCCAAAGGGTCCTTCACACCCTTGCTGCAACTCAAGAAGTTCCCCGACATACCCGTCTCCACTCGAGAGGAAGCACGTGGGGTCCCGCACACATCCAGGGGAGCCCCGTTTCCGCCTCCTAGCTCGAGATGAGGGATCCTTTCCCTGTTTCGTAGGGAAAGAATTCCCGGCGTTCCCGTCGCATCTCAAGAGGAGGCGCTCTCCACAGGAAAGGCGAGAGGAACTCCAGGGTCGTGCCACCATTCCAAGAGTCCCCCAGATGTGTCAGTCCATTCCAGAGGAACCTGTTTTCCCTGCACTGCCTTGACGTTCAAGCCGAGGATCGACTCCCACCACGTGTGCACGTGGGACAGCCCTGTGGGAAAGCCTCGTGGGAAAGCCTCGTGGGAAAGACTCGAGGGAAAACCATAGATCCTTTGATGCACGCTGCGGACTGCGTGACACTGCTGCTACCGCTCTGGAGGAAAGCGCAAGTGCATGCCCGCATTCCAGACGAGGACTGACTCCCCTGGGGAGACTCCAGAAGTACCCCAAGATCCATGTCAGCACTGGAGAGGAATCCTCAGGTTCCGGCCCCGACTCCACACAAGGTCTTAGGCCCCGGCATCGACGGGAGAGGAATCCCCAGAGGCCCCCGAGGAACTGGCATGGGGACTGGCCTTTCCTGAGGCCACCAGAGCGGGTCCCTGAGGTCCCCGTCGTAAGTCGAGAGTACCTGCCGCAACTCGAGAAAATCCAGGAGGTTTTGCCCTCCAGGCGAGATGAGGCCCATTTCCGCTGAGGCTTCTCGAGGCTAATTACGTCTAACCACTGGAACTTCCAAAGGGTCCTTCACACCCTTGCTGCAACTCAAGAAGTTCCCCGACATACCCGTCTCCACTCGAGAGGAAGCACGTGGGGTCCCGCACACATCCAGGGGAGCCCCGTTTCTGCCTCCTAGCTCGAGATGAGGGATCCTTTCCCTGTTTCGTAGGGAAAGAATTCCCGGCGTTCCCGTCGCATCTCAAGAGGAGGCGCTCTCCACAGGAAAGGCGAGAGGAACTCCAGGGTCGTACCACCATTCCAAGAGTCCCCCAGATGTGTCAGTCCATTCCAGAGGAACCTGTTTTCCCTGCACTGCCTTGACGTTCAAGCCGAGGATCGACTCCCACCACGTGTGCACGTGGGACAGCCCTGTGGGAAAGCCTCGTGGGAAAGCCTCGTGGGAAAGACTCGAGGGAAAACCATAGATCCTTTGATCCACGCGGCGGACTGCGTGACACTGCTGCTACCGCTCTGGAGGAAAGCGCAAGTGCATGCCCGCATTCGAGACGAGGACTGACTCCCCTGGGGAGACTCCAGAAGTACCCCAAGATCCATGTCAGCACTGGAGAGGAATCCTCAGGTTCCGGCCCCGACTCCACACAAGGTCTTAGGCCCCGGCATCGACGGGAGAGGAATCCCGAGAGGCCCCCGAGGAACTCGCATGGGGACTGGCCTTTCCTGAGGCCACCAGAGCGGTTCCCTGAGGTCCCCGTCGTAAGTCGAGAGCACCTGCCGCAACTCGAGAAAATCCAGGAAGTTTTGCCCTCCAGGCGAGATGAGGCCCATTTCCGCTGAGGCTTCTCGAGGCCAATCACATCTAACCACTGGAACTTCCAAAGGGTCCTTCACACCATTGCTGCAACTCAAGAATTTCCCCGACATACCCGTCTCCACTCGAGAGGAAGCACGTGGGGTTCCGCACACATCCAGGGGAGCCCTGTTTCCGCCTCCTAGCACGAGATGAGGGATCCTTTCCCTGTTTCGTAGGGAAAGAATTCCCGGCGTCCCCGTCGCATCTCAAGAGGAGGCGCTCTCCAAAGGAAAGGCGAGAGGAACTCCAGGGTCGTGACACCATTCCAAGAGTCCCCCAGATGTGTCAGTCCATTCCAGAGGAACCTGTTTTCCCTGCACTGCCTTGAGGTTCAAGCCGAGGATCGACTCCCACCACGTGTGCACGTGGGACAGCCCTGTGGGAAAGCCTCGTGGGAAAGCCTCGTGGGAAAGACTCGAGGGAAAACCATAGATCCTTTGATCCACGCGGCGGACTGCGTGACACTGCTGCTACCGCTCTGGAGGAAAGCGCAAGTGCATGCCCGCATTCGAGACGAGGACTGACTCCCCTGGGGAGACTCCAGAAGTACCCCAAGATCCATGTCAGCACTGGAGAGGAAACCTCAGGTTCCGGCCCCGACTCCACACAAGGTCTTAGGCCCCGGCATCGACAGGAGAGGAATCCCGAGAGGCCCCCGAGGAACTCGCATGGGGACTGGCCTTTCCTGAGGCCACCAGAGCGAATCCCTGAGGTCCCCGTCGTAAGTCGAGAGCACCTGCCGCAACTCGAGAAAATCCAGGAGGTTTTGCCCTCCAGGCGAGATGAGGCCCATTTCCGCTGAGGCTTCTCGAGGCCAATCACATCTAACCACTGGAACTTCCAAAGGGTCCTTCACACCATTCCTGCAACTCAAGAAGTTCCCCGACATACCCGTCTCCACTCAAGAGGAAGCACGTGGGGTCCCGCACACATCCAGGGGAGCCCCGTTTCCGCCTCCTAGCTCGAGATGAGGGATCCTTTCCCTGTTTCGTAGGGAAAGAATTCCCGGCGTTCCCATCGCATCTCAAGAGGAGGCGCTCTCCACAGGAAAGGCGAGAGGAACTCCAGGGTCGTGACACCATTCCAAGAGAGCCCAGATGTGTCAGTCCATTCCAGAGGAACCTGTTTTCCCTGCACTGCCTTGACGTTCAAGCCGAGGATCGACTCCCACCACGTGTGCACGTGGGACAGAACTGTGGGAAAGCCTCGTGGGAAAGCCTCGTGGGAAAGACTCGAGGGAAAACCATAGATCCTTTGATGCACGCTGCGGACTGCGTGACACTGCTGCTACCGCTCTGGAGGAAAGCGCAAGTGCATGCCCGCATTCCAGACGAGGACTGACTCCCCTGGGGAGACTCCAGAAGTACCCCAAGATCCATGTCAGCACTGGAGAGGAATCCTCAGGTTCCGGCCCCGACTCCACACAAGGTCTTAGGCCCCGGCATCGACGGGAGAGGAATCCCCAGAGGCCCCCGAGGAACTGGCATGGGGACTGGCCTTTCCTGAGGCCACCAGAGCGGGTCCCTGAGGTCCCCGTCGTAAGTCGAGAGTACCTGCCGCAACTCGAGAAAATCCAGGAGGTTTTGCCCTCCAGGCGAGATGAGGCCCATTTCCGCTGAGGCTTCTCGAGGCTAATTACGTCTAACCACTGGAACTTCCAAAGGGTCCTTCACACCCTTGCTGCAACTCAAGAAGTTCCCCGACATACCCGTCTCCACTCGAGAGGAAGCACGTGGGGTCCCGCACACATCCAGGGGAGCCCCGTTTCTGCCTCCTAGCTCGAGATGAGGGATCCTTTCCCTGTTTCGTAGGGAAAGAATTCCCGGCGTTCCCGTCGCATCTCAAGAGGAGGCGCTCTCCACAGGAAAGGCGAGAGGAACTCCAGGGTCGTACCACCATTCCAAGAGTCCCCCAGATGTGTCAGTCCATTCCAGAGGAACCTGTTTTCCCTGCACTGCCTTGACGTTCAAGCCGAGGATCGACTCCCACCACGTGTGCACGTGGGACAGCCCTGTGGGAAAGCCTCGTGGGAAAGCCTCGTGGGAAAGACTCGAGGGAAAACCATAGATCCTTTGATCCACGCGGCGGACTGCGTGACACTGCTGCTACCGCTCTGGAGGAAAGCGCAAGTGCATGCCCGCATTCGAGACGAGGACTGACTCCCCTGGGGAGACTCCAGAAGTACCCCAAGATCCATGTCAGCACTGGAGAGGAATCCTCAGGTTCCGGCCCCGACTCCACACAAGGTCTTAGGCCCCGGCATCGACGGGAGAGGAATCCCGAGAGGCCCCCGAGGAACTCGCATGGGGACTGGCCTTTCCTGAGGCCACAAGAGCGGTTCCCTGAGGTCCCCGTCGTAAGTCGAGAGCACCTGCCGCAACTCGAGAAAATCCAGGAAGTTTTGCCCTCCAGGCGAGATGAGGCCCATTTCCGCTGAGGCTTCTCGAGGCCAATCACATCTAACCACTGGAACTTCCAAAGGGTCCTTCACACCATTGCTGCAACTCAAGAATTTCCCCGACATACCCGTCTCCACTCGAGAGGAAGCACGTGGGGTCCCGCACACATCCAGGGGAGCCCTGTTTCCGCCTCCTAGCACGAGATGAGGGATCCTTTCCCTGTTTCGTAGGGAAAGAATTCCCGGCGTCCCCGTCGCATCTCAAGAGGAGGCGCTCTCCAAAGGAAAGGCGAGAGGAACTCCAGGGTCGTGACACCATTCCAAGAGTCCCCCAGATGTGTCAGTCCATTCCAGAGGAACCTGTTTTCCCTGCACTGCCTTGAGGTTCAAGCCGAGGATCGACTCCCACCACGTGTGCACGTGGGACAGCCCTGTGGGAAAGCCTCGTGGGAAAGCCTCGTGGGAAAGACTCGAGGGAAAACCATAGATCCTTTGATCCACGCGGCGGACTGCGTGACACTGCTGCTACCGCTCTGGAGGAAAGCGCAAGTGCATGCCCGCATTCGAGACGAGGACTGACTCCCCTGGGGAGACTCCAGAAGTACCCCAAGATCCATGTCAGCACTGGAGAGGAAACCTCAGGTTCCGGCCCCGACTCCACACAAGGTCTTAGGCCCCGGCATCGACAGGAGAGGAATCCCGAGAGGCCCCCGAGGAACTCGCATGGGGACTGGCCTTTCCTGAGGCCACCAGAGCGAATCCCTGAGGTCCCCGTCGTAAGTCGAGAGCACCTGCCGCAACTCGAGAAAATCCAGGAGGTTTTGCCCTCCAGGCGAGATGAGGCCCATTTCCGCTGAGGCTTCTCGAGGCCAATCACATCTAACCACTGGAACTTCCAAAGGGTCCTTCACACCATTCCTGCAACTCAAGAAGTTCCCCGACATACCCGTCTCCACTCAAGAGGAAGCACGTGGGGTCCCGCACACATCCAGGGGAGCCCCGTTTCCGCCTCCTAGCTCGAGATGAGGGATCCTTTCCCTGTTTCGTAGGGAAAGAATTCCCGGCGTTCCCATCGCATCTCAAGAGGAGGCGCTCTCCACAGGAAAGGCGAGAGGAACTCCAGGGTCGTGACACCATTCCAAGAGAGCCCAGATGTGTCAGTCCATTCCAGAGGAACCTGTTTTCCCTGCACTGCCTTGACGTTCAAGCCGAGGATCGACTCCCACCACGTGTGCACGTGGGACAGAACTGTGGGAAAGCCTCGTGGGAAAGCCTCGTGGGAAAGACTCGAGGGAAAACCATAGATCCTTTGATCCACGCGGCGGACTGCGTGACACTGCTGCTACCGCTCTGGAGGAAAGCCCAAGTGCATGCCCGCATTCGAGACGAGGACTGACTCCCCTGGGGAGACTCCAGAAGTACCCCAAGATCCATGTCAGCACTGGAGAGGAATAATCAGGTTCCGGCCCCGACTCCACACAAGGTCTTAGGCCCCGGCATCGATGGGAGAGGAATCCTGAGAGGCCCCCGAGGAACTCGCATGGGGACTGGCCTTTCCTGAGGCCACCAGAGCGGTTCCCTGAGGTCCCCGTCGTAAGTCGAGAGCACTTGCCGCAACTCGAGAAAATCCAGGAGGTTTTGCCCTCCAGGCGAGATGAGGCCCATTTCCGCTGAGGCTTCTCGAGGCCAATCACATCTAACCACTGGAACTTCCAAAGGGTCCTTCACACCCTTGTTGCAACTCAAGAAGTTCCCCGACATACCCGTCTCCACTCGAGAGGAAGCACGTGGGTCCCGCACACATCCAGGGGAGCCCCTTTTCCGCCTCCTAGCTCGAGATGAGGGATCCTTTCCCTGTTTCGTAGGGAAAGAATTCCCGGCGTTCCCGTCGCATCTCAAGAGGAGGCGCTCTCCACAGGAAAGGCGAGAGGAACTCCAGGGTCGTGCCACCATTCCAAGAGTCCCCCAGATGTGTCAGTACATTCCAGAGGAACCTGTTTTCCCTGCACTGCCTTGACGTTCAAGCCGAGGATCGACTCCCACCACGTGTGTACGTGGGACAGCCCTGTGGGAAAGCCTCGTGGGAAAGCCTCGTGGGAAAGAGTCGAGGGAAAACCATAGATCCTTTGATCCACGCGGCGGACTGCGTGACACTGCTGCTACCGCTCTGGAGGAAAGCGCAAGTGCATGCCCGCATTCGAGACGAGGACTGACTCCCCTGGGGAGACTCCAGAAGTACCCCAAGATCCATGTCAGCACTGGAGAGGAATCCTCAGGTTCCGGCCCCGACTCCACACAAGGTCTTAGGCCACGGCATCGATGGGAGAGGAATCCCGAGAGGCCCCCGAGGAACTCGCATGGGGACTGGCCTTTCCTGAGGCCACCAGAGCGGGTCCCTGAGGTCCCCGTCGTAAGTCGAGAGCACCTGCCGCAACTCGAGAAAATCCAGGAGGTTATGCCCTCCAGGCAAGATGAGGCCCATTTCCATTGAGGCTTCTCGAGGCCAATCACATCTAACCACTGGACCTTCCAAAGGGTCCTTCACACCCTTGCTGCAAGTCCAGAAGTTCCCCGACATACCCGTCTGCACTCGAGAGGAAGCACGTGGGGTCCCGCACACATCCAGGGGAGCCCCGTTTCCGCCTCCTAGCTCGAGATGAGGGATCCTTTCCCTGTTTCGTAGAGAAAGAATTCCCGGCGTTCCCGTCGCATTTCAAGAGGAGGCGCTCTCCACAGGAAAGGCGAGAGGAACTCCAGGGTCGAGCCACCATTCCAAGAGTAACCCAGATGTGTCAGTCCATACCAGAGGAACCTGTTTTCCCTGCACTGCCTTGACGTTCAAGCCGAGGATCGACTCCCACCACGTGTGCACGTGGGACAGCCCTGTGGGAAAGCCTCGTGGGAAAGCCTCGTGGGAAAGCTCGAGGGAAAACCATAGATCCTTTGATCCACGCGGCGGACTGCGTGACACTGCTGCTACCGCTCTGGAAGAAAGCGCAAGTCCATGCCCGCATTCGAGACGAGGACTGACTCCCCTGGGGAGACTCCAGAAGTACCCCAAGATCCATGTCAGCACTGGAGAGGAATCCTCAGGTTCCGGCACCGACTCCACACAAGGTCTTAGGCCCCGGCATCGATGGGAGAGGAATCCCGAGCGGCCCCCGAGGAACTCGCATGGGGACTGGCCTTTCCTGAGGCCACCAGAGCGGGTCCCCGAGGTCCCCGTCGTAAGTTGAGAGCACATGCCGCAACTCGAGAAAATCCAGGAGGTTTTCACCTCCAGGCGAGATGAGGCCCATTTCCGCTGAGGCTTCTCGAGGCCAATCACATCTAACCACTGGAACTTCCAAAGGGTCCTTCACACCATTCCTGCAACTCAAGAAGTTCCCCGACATACCCGTCTCCACTCAAGAGGAAGCACGTGGGGTCCCGCACACATCCAGGGGAGCCCCGTTTCCGCCTCCTAGCTCGAGATGAGGGATCCTTTCCCTGTTTCGTAGGGAAAGAATTCCCGGCGTTCCCATCGCATCTCAAGAGGAGGCGCTCTCCACAGGAAAGGCGAGAGGAACTCCAGGGTCGTGACACCATTCCAAGAGAGCCCAGATGTGTCAGTCCATTCCAGAGGAACCTGTTTTCCCTGCACTGCCTTGACGTTCAAGCCGAGGATCGACTCCCACCACGTGTGCACGTGGGACAGAACTGTGGGAAAGCCTCGTGGGAAAGCCTCGTGGGAAAGACTCGAGGGAAAACCATAGATCCTTTGATCCACGCGGCGGACTGCGTGACACTGCTGCTACCGCTCTGGAGGAAAGCGCAAGTGCATGCCCGCATTCGAGACGAGGACTGACTCCCCTGGGGAGACTCCAGAAGTACCCCAAGATCCATGTCAGCACTGGAGAGGAATAATCAGGTTCCGGCCCCGACTCCACACAAGGTCTTAGGCCCCGGCATCGATGGGAGAGGAATCCCGAGAGGCCCCCGAGGAACTCGCATGGGGACTGGCCTTTCCTGAGGCCACCAGAGCGGTTCCCTGAGGTCCCCGTCGTAAGTCGAGAGCACTTGCCGCAACTCGAGAAAATCCAGGAGGTTTTGCCCTCCAGGCGAGATGAGGCCCATTTCCGCTGAGGCTTCTCGAGGCCAATCACATCTAACCACTGGAACTTCCAAAGGGTCCTTCACACCCTTGTTGCAACTCAAGAAGTTCCCCGACATACCCGTCTCCACTCGAGAGGAAGCACGTGGGTCCCGCACACATCCAGGGGAGCCCCTTTTCCGCCTCCTAGCTCGAGATGAGGGATCCTTTCCCTGTTTCGTAGGGAAAGAATTCCCGGCGTTCCCGTCGCATCTCAAGAGGAGGCGCTCTCCACAGGAAAGGCGAGAGGAACTCCAGGGTCGTGCCACCATTCCAAGAGTCCCCCAGATGTGTCAGTCCATTCCAGAGGAACCTGTTTTCCCTGCACTGCCTTGACGTTCAAGCCGAGGATCGACTCCCACCACGTGTGTACGTGGGACAGCCCTGTGGGAAAGCCTCGGGGGAAAGCCTCGTGGGAAAGACTCGAGGGAAAACCATAGATCCTTTGCTCCACGCGGCGGACTGCGTGACACTGCTGCTACCGCTCTGGAGGAAAGCGCAAGTGCATGCCCGCATTCGAGACGAGGACTGACTCCCCTGGGGAGACTCCAGAAGTACCCCAAGATCCATGTCAGCACTGGAGAGGAATCCTCAGGTTCCGGCCCCGACTCCACACAAGGTCTTAGGCCACGGCATCGATGGGAGAGGAATCCCGAGAGGCCCCCGAGGAACTCGCATGGGGACTGGCCTTTCCTGAGGCCACCAGAGCGGGTCCCTGAGGTCCCCGTCGTAAGTCGAGAGCACCTGCCGCAACTCGAGAAAATCCAGGAGGTTATGCCCTCCAGGCAAGATGAGGCCCATTTCCATTGAGGCTTCTCGAGGCCAATCACATCTAACCACTGGACCTTCCAAAGGGTCCTTCACACCCTTGCTGCAAGTCCAGAAGTTCCCCGACATACCCGTCTGCACTCGAGAGGAAGCACGTGGGGTCCCGCACACATCCAGGGGAGCCCCGTTTCCGCCTCCTAGCTCGAGATGAGGGATCCTTTCCCTGTTTCGTAGAGAAAGAATTCCCGGCGTTCCCGTCGCATTTCAAGAGGAGGCGCTCTCCACAGGAAAGGCGAGAGGAACTCCAGGGTCGAGCCACCATTCCAAGAGTAACCCAGATGTGTCAGTCCATACCAGAGGAACCTGTTTTCCCTGCACTGCCTTGACGTTCAAGCCGAGGATCGACTACCACCACGTGTGCACGTGGGACAGCCCTGTGGGAAAGCCTCGTGGGAAAGCCTCGTGGGAAAGCTCGAGGGAAAACCATAGATCCTTTGATCCACGCGGCGGACTGCGTGACACTGCTGCTACCGCTCTGGAAGAAAGCGCAAGTCCATGCCCGCATTCGAGACGAGGACTGACTCCCCTGGGGAGACTCCAGAAGTACCCCAAGATCCATGTCAGCACTGGAGAGGAATCCTCAGGTTCCGGCACCGACTCCACACAAGGTCTTAGGCCCCGGCATCGATGGGAGAGGAATCCCGAGCGGCCCCCGAGGAACTCGCATGGGGACTGGCCTTTCCTGAGGCCACCAGAGAGGGTCCCCGAGGTCCCCGTCGTAAGTTGAGAGCACATGCCGCAACTCGAGAAAATCCAGGAGGTTTTCACCTCCAGGCGAGATGAGGCCCATTTCCGCTGAGGCTTCTCGAGGCTAATCACATCTAACCACTGGAATTTCCAAAGGGTCCTTCACACCCTTGCTACAACTCAAGAAGTTCCCCGACATACCCGTCTCCCCTCGAGAGGAAGCACAAGCGTCCCGCACACAACCAGGGAAGCCCCGTTTCCGCCTCCCACCTCGAGATGAGGGATCCTTTCCCTGTTTCGTAGGGAAAGAATTCCCGGCGTTCCCGTCTCATCTCAAGAGGAGGCGCTCTCCACAGGAAAGGCGAGAGGAACTCCAGGGTCGTGCCACCATTCCAAGAGTTCCCCAGATGTGTCAGTCCATTCCAGAGGAACCTGTTTGCCCTGCACTGCCTTGACGTTCAAGCCGAGGATCGACTCCCACCACATTTGCACGTTAGACAGCCCAGTGGGAAAGCCTGGTGGGAAAGCCTCGTGGGAAAGACTCGAGGGAAAACCATACATCCTTTGATGCACGCGGCGGACTGCGTGACACTGCTGCTACCGCTCTGGAGGAAAGCGCAAGTGCATGCCCGCATTCGAGACGAGGACTGACTCCCCTGGGGAGTCTCAAGAAGTACCCCAAGATCCATGTCAGCACTGGAGAGGAATCCTCAGGTTCCGGCCCCGACTCCACACAGGGTCTTAGGCCCCGGCATCGACGGGAGAGGAATCCCGAGAGGCCCCCGAGGAACTCGCATGGGGACTGGCCTTTCCTGAGGCCAACAGAGCGGGTCCCTGAGGTCCTCGTCGTAAGTCGAGAGCACCTGCCGCAACTCGCGAAAATCCAGGAGGTTTTGCCCTCCAGGCGAGATGAGGCCCATTTCCGCTGAGGCTTCTCGAGGCTAATCACGTCTAAATACTGGAATTTCCAACGGGTCCTTCACACCCTTGCTGCGACTCAAGAAGTTCCCCGACATACCCGTCTCCACTCCAGAGGAAGCACGTGGGGTCCCGCACACATCCAGGGGAGCACCGTTTCCGCCTCCCAGCTCGAGATGAGTGATCCTTTCACTGCTTTGTAGGGAAAGATTTCCCGGCGTTCCCTTCGCATCTCAAGAGGAGGCGCTCTCCACAGGAAAGGCGAGAGGAACTCCAGGGTCGTGCCACCATTCCAAGAGTCCCCCAGATGTGTCAGTCCATTCCAGAGGAACCTGTTTTCCCTGCACTGCCTTGACGTTCAAGCCGAGGATCGACTCCCACCACGTGTGCACGTGGGACAGCCCTGTGGGAAAGCCTCGTGGGAAAGCCTCGTGGGAAAGACTCGAGGGAAAACCATAGATCCTTTTATCCACGCGGCGGACTGCGTGACACTGCTGCTACCGCTCTGGAGGAAAGCGCAAGTGCATGCCCGCATTCGAGACGAGGACTGACGCCCCTGGGGAGACTCCAGAAGTACCCCAAGATCCATGTCAGCACTGGAGAGGAATCCTCAGGTTCCGGCCCCGACTCCACACAAGGTCTTAGGCCCCGGCATCGACGGGAGAGGAATCCCGAGACGCCCCCGAGGAACTCGCATGGGGACTGGCCTTTCCTGAGGCCACCAGAGCGGGTCCCTGAGGTCCCCGTCGTAAGTCGAGAGCACCTGCCGCAACTCGAGAAAATCCAGGAGGTTTTGCCCTCCAGGCGAGATGAGGCCCATTTCCGCTGAGGCTTCTCGAGGCTAATCACGTCTAACCACTGGAACTTCCAAAGGGTCCTTCACACCCTTGCTGCAAATCAAGAAGTTCCCCGACATACCCGTCTCCACTCGAGATCAAGCACGGTGGGTCCCGCACACATCCAGGGGAGCCCCGTTTCCGCCTCCTAGCTCGAGATGAGGGATCCTTTCCCTGTTTCGTAGGGAAAGAATTCCCGGCGTTCCCATAGCATCTCAAGAGGAGGCGCTCTCCACAGGAAAGGCGAGAGGAACTCCAGGGTCGTGCCACCATTCCAAGAGTCCCCCAGATGTGTCAGTCCATTCCAGAGGAACCTGTTTTCCCTGCACTGCCTTGACGTTCAAGCCGAGGATCGACTCCCACCACGTGTGCACGTGGGCCAGCCCTGTGGGAAAGCCTCGTGGGAAAGCCTCGTGGGAAAGACTCGAGGGAAAACCATAGATCCTTTGATCCACGGGGCGGACTGCGTGACACTGCTGCTACCGCTCTGGAGGAAATCGCAAGTGCATGCCCGCATTCGAGACGAGGACTGACTCCCCTGGGGAGACTCCAGAAGTACCCCAAGATCCATGTCAGCACTGGAGAGGAATCCTCAGGTTCCGGCCCCGACTCCACACAAGGTCTTAGGCCCCGGCATCGACGGGAGAGGAATCCCGAGAGGCCCCGGAGGAACTCGCATGGGGACTGGCCTGTCCTGAGGCCACCAGAGCGGGTCCCTGAGGTCCCCGTCGTAAGTCGAGAGCACCTGCCGCAACTCGAGAAAATCCAGGAGGTTTTGCCCTCCAGGCGAGATGAGGCCCATTTCCGCTGAGGCTTCTTGAGGCTAATCACGTCTAACCACTGGAACTTCCAAAGGGTCCTTCACACCCTTGCTGCAACTCAAGAAGTTCCCCGACATACCCGTCTCCACTCGAGAGGAAGCACGTGGGGTCCCGCACACATCCAGGGGAGCCCCGTTTCCGCCTCCTAGCTCGAGATGAGGGATCCTTTCCCTGTTTCGTAGGGAAAGAATTCCCGGCGTTCCCGTCGCATCTCAAGAGGAGGCGCTCTCCACAGGAAAGGCGAGAGGAACTCCAGGGTCGTGCCACCATTCCAAGAGTCCCCCAGATGTGTCAGTCCATTCCAGAGGAACCTGTTTTCCCTGCACTGCCTTGACGTTCAAGCCGAGGATCGACTCCCACCACGTGTGCACGTGGGACAGCCCTGTGGGAAAGCCTCGTGGGAAAGCCTCGTGGGAAAGACTCGAGGGAAAACCATAGATCCTTTGATCCACGTGGCGGACTGCGTGACACTGCTGCTACCGCTCTGGAGGAAAGCGCAAGTGCATGCCCGCATTCGAGACGAGTACTGACTCCCCTGGGGAGACTCCAGAAGTACCCCAAGATCCATGTCAGCACTGGAGAGGAATCCTCAGGTTCCGGCCCCGACTCCACACAAGGTCTTAGGCCCCGGCATCGACGGGAGAGGAATCCCGAGAGGCCCCCGAGGAACTCGCATGTGGACTGGCCTTTCCTGAGGCCACCAGAGCGGGTCCCTGAGGTCCCCGTCGTAAGTCGAGAGCACCTGCCGCAACTCGAGAAAATCCAGGAGGTTTTGCCCTCCAGGCGAGATGAGGCCCATTTCCGCTGAGGCTTCTCGAGGCTAATCACGTCTAACCACTGGAACTTCCAAAGGGTCCTTCACACCATTGCTGCAACTTAAGCAGTTCCGCGACATACCCGTCTCAACTCGAGAGGAAGCACGTGGTGTCCCGCACACATCCAGGGGAGCCCCGTTTCCGCCTCCTAGCTCGAGATGAGGGATCCTTTCCCTGTTTCGCAGGGAAAGAATTCCCGGCGTTCCCGTCGCATCTCAAGAGGAGGCGCTCTCCACAGGAAAGGCGAGAGGAACTCCAGGGTCGTGACACCATTCCAAGAGTCCCCCAGAGGTGTCAGTCCATTCCAGAGGAACCTGTTTTCCCTGCACTGCCTTGACGTTCAAGCCGAGGATCGACTCCCACCACGTGTGCACATGGGCCAGCCCTGTGGGAAAGCCTAGTGGGAAAGCCTCGTGGGAAAGACTCGAGGGAAAACCATAGATCCTTTGATCCACGCGGCGGACTGCGTGACACTGCTGCTACCGCTCTGGAGGAAAGCGCAAGTGCATGCCCGCATTCGAGACGAGGACTGACTCCCCTGGGGAGACTCCAGAAGTACCCCAAGATCCATGTCAGCACTGGAGAGGAATCCTCAGGTTCCGGCCCCGACTCCACACAAGGTCTTAGGCCCCGGCATCGACGGGAGAGGAATCCCGAGAGGCCCCCGAGGAACTCGCATGGGGACTGGCCTTTCCTGAGGCCACCAGAGCGGGTCCCTGAGGTCCCGGTCTTAAGTCGAGAGCACCTGCCGCAACTCGAGAAAATCCAGGAGGTTTTGCCCTCGAGGCGAGATGAGGCCCATTTCCGCTGAGGCTTCTCGAGGCTAATCACGTCTAACCACTGGAACTTCCAAAGGGTCCTTCACACCCTTGATGCAACTCAAGCAGTTCCGCGACATACCCGTCTCCACTCGAGAGGAAGCACGTGGGGTCCCGCACACATCCAGCGAGCCCCGATTCCGCCTCCTAGCTCGAGATGAGGGATCCTTTCCCTGTTTCGTAGGGAAAGAATTCCCGGCGTTCCCGTCGCATCTCAAGAGGAGGCGCTCTCCACAGGAAAGGCGAGAGGAACTCCAGGGTCGTGCCACCATTCCAAGAGTCCCCCAGATGTGTCAGTCCATTCCAGAGGAACCTGTTTTCCCTGCACTGCCTTGACGTTCAAGCCGAGGATCCACTCCCACCACTTGTGCACGTGGGACAGCCCTGTGGGAAAGCCTCGTGGGAAAGCCTCGTGGGAAAGACTCGAGGGAAAACAATAGATCCTTTGATCCACGCGGCGGATTGCGTGACACTGCTGCTACCGCTCTGGAGGAAAGCGCAAGAGCATGCCCGCATTCGAGACGAGGACTGACTCCCCTGGGGAGACTCCAGAATTACCTCAAATCCATGTCAGCAGTGCAGAGGAATCCTCAGGTTCCGGCCCCGACTCCAAAAAAGGTCTTAGGCCCCGGCATCGACGGGAGAGGAATCCCGAGCGGCCCCCGAGGAACTCGCATGGGGACTGGCCATTCCTGAGGCCACCAGAGCGGGTCCCTGAGGTCCCCGTCATAAGTCGAGAGCACCTGCCGCAACTCGAGAAAATCCAGGAGGTTTTGCCCTCCAGGCGAGATGAGGCCCATTTCCGCTGAGGCTTCTCGAGGCTAATCACGTCTAACCACTGGAACTTCCAAAGGGTCCTTCACACCCTTGCTGCAACTCAAGAAGTTCCCCGACATACCCGTCTCCACTCGAGAGGAAGCACGTGGGGTCCCGCACACATCCAGGGGAGCCCCGTTTCCGCCTCCTAGCTCGAGATGAGGGATCCTTTCCCTGTTTCGTAGGGAAAGAATTCCCGGCGTTCCCGTCGCATCTCAAGAGGAGGCGCTCTCCACAGGAAAGGCGAGAGGAACTCCAGGGTCATGCCACCATTCCAAGAGTCCCCCAGATGTGTCAGTCCATTCCAGAGGAACCTGTTTTCCCTGCACTGCCTTGACGTTCAAGCCGAGGATCCACTCCCACCACGTGTGCACGTGGGACAGCACTGTGGGAAAGCCTCGTGGGAAAGCCTCTTGGGAAAGACTCGAGGGAAAACCATAGATCCTTTGATCCACGCGGCGGACTGCGTGACACTGCTGCTACCGCTCTGGAGGAAAGCGCAAGTGCATGCCCGCATTCGAGACGAGGACTGACTCCCCTGGGGAGACTCCAGAAGTACCCCAAGATCCATGTCAGCACTGGAGAGGAATCCTCAGGTTCCGGCCCCGACTCCACACAAGGTCTTAGGCCCCGGCATCAACCGGAGAGGAATGCCAAGAGGCCCCCGAGGAACTCGCATGGGGACTGGCCTTTCCTGAGGCCACCAGAGCGGTTCCCTGAGGTCCCCGTCGTAAGTCGAGAGCACTTGCCGCAACTCGAGAAAATCCAGGAGGTTTTGCCCTCCAGGCGAGATGAGGCCCATTTCCGCTGAGGCTTCTCGAGGCCAATCACATCTAACCACTGGAACTTCCAAAGGGTCCTTCACACCCTTGTTGCAACTCAAGAAGTTCCCCGACATACCCGTCTCCACTCGAGAGGAAGCACGTGGGTCCCGCACACATCCAGGGGAGCCCCTTTTCCGCCTCCTAGCTCGAGATGAGGGATCCTTTCCCTGTTTCGTAGGGAAAGAATTCCCGGCGTTCCCGTCGCATCTCAAGAGGAGGCGCTCTCCACAGGAAAGGCGAGAGGAACTCCAGGGTCGTGCCACCATTCCAAGAGTCCCCCAGATGTGTCAGTCCATTCCAGAGGAACCTGTTTTCCCTGCACTGCCTTGACGTTCAAGCCGAGGATCGACTCCCACCACGTGTGTACGTGGGACAGCCCTGTGGGAAAGCCTCGGGGGAAAGCCTCGTGGGAAAGACTCGAGGGAAAACCATAGATCCTTTGATCCACGCGGCGGACTGCGTGACACTGCTGCTACCGCTCTGGAGGAAAGCGCAAGTGCATGCCCGCATTCGAGACGAGGACTGACTCCCCTGGGGAGACTCCAGAAGTACCCCAAGATCCATGTCAGCACTGGAGAGGAATCCTCAGGTTCCGGCCCCGACTCCACACAAGGTCTTAGGCCACGGCATCGATGGGAGAGGAATCCCGAGAGGCCCCCGAGGAACTCGCATGGGGACTGGCCTTTCCTGAGGCCACCAGAGCGGGTCCCTGAGGTCCCCGTCGTAAGTCGAGAGCACCTGCCGCAACTCGAGAAAATCCAGGAGGTTATGCCCTCCAGGCAAGATGAGGCCCATTTCCATTGAGGCTTCTCGAGGCCAATCACATCTAACCACTGGACCTTCCAAAGGGTCCTTCACACCCTTGCTGCAAGTCCAGAAGTTCCCCGACATACCCGTCTGCACTCGAGAGGAAGCACGTGGGGTCCCGCACACATCCAGGGAGCCCCGTTTCCGCCTCCTAGCTCGAGATGAGGGATCCTTTCCCTGTTTCGTAGAGAAAGAATTCCCGGCGTTCCCGTCGCATTTCAAGAGGAGGCGCTCTCCACAGGAAAGGCGAGAGGAACTCCAGGGTCGAGCCACCATTCCAAGAGTAACCCAGATGTGTCAGTCCATACCAGAGGAACCTGTTTTCCCTGCACTGCCTTGACGTTCAAGCCGAGGATCGACTCCCACCACGTGTGCACGTGGGACAGCCCTGTGGGAAAGCCTCGTGGGAAAGCCTCGTGGGAAAGCTCGAGGGAAAACCATAGATCCTTTGATCCACGCGGCGGACTGCGTGACACTGCTGCTACCGCTCTGGAAGAAAGCGCAAGTCCATGCCCGCATTCGAGACGAGGACTGACTCCCCTGGGGAGACTCCAGAAGTACCCCAAGATCCATGTCAGCACTGGAGAGGAATCCTCAGGTTCCGGCACCGACTCCACACAAGGTCTTAGGCCCCGGCATCGATGGGAGAGGAATCCCGAGCGGCCCCCGAGGAACTCGCATGGGGACTGGCCTTTCCTGAGGCCACCAGAGCGGGTCCCCGAGGTCCCCGTCGTAAGTTGAGAGCACATGCCGCAACTCGAGAAAATCCAGGAGGTTTTCACCTCCAGGCGAGATGAGGCCCATTTCCGCTGAGGCTTCTCGAGGCTAATCACATCTAACCACTGGAATTTCCAAAGGGTCCTTCACACCCTTGCTACAACTCAAGAAGTTCCCCGACATACCCGTCTCCCCTCGAGAGGAAGCACAAGCGTCCCGCACACAACCAGGGAAGCCCCGTTTCCGCCTCCCACCTCGAGATGAGGGATCCTTTCCCTGTTTCGTAGGGAAAGAATTCCCGGCGTTCCCGTCTCATCTCAAGAGGAGGCGCTCTCCACAGGAAAGGCGAGAGGAACTCCAGGGTCGTGCCACCATTCCAAGAGTCCCCCAGATGTGTCAGTCCATTCCAGAGGAACCTGTTTGCCCTGCACTGCCTTGACGTTCAAGCCGAGGATCGACTCCCACCACATTTGCACGTTAGACAGCCCAGTGGGAAAGCCTGGTGGGAAAGCCTCGTGGGAAAGACTCGAGGGAAAACCATACATCCTTTGATGCACGCGGCGGACTGCGTGACACTGCTGCTACCGCTCTGGAGGAAAGCGCAAGTGCATGCCCGCATTCGAGACGAGGACTGACTCCCCTGGGGAGTCTCAAGAAGTACCCCAAGATCCATGTCAGCACTGGAGAGGAATCCTCAGGTTCCGGCCCCGACTCCACACAAGGTCTTAGGCCCCGGCATCGACGGGAGAGGAATCCCGAGAGGCCCCCGAGGAACTCGCATGGGGACTGGCCTTTCCTGAGGCCACCAGAGCGGGTCCCTGAGGTCCTCGTCGTAAGTCGAGAGCACCTGCCGCAACTCGCGAAAATCCAGGAGGTTTTGCCCTCCAGGCGAGATGAGGCCCATTTCCGCTGAGGCTTCTCGAGGCTAATCACGTCTAAATACTGGAATTTCCAACGGGTCCTTCACACCCTTGCTGCGACTCAAGAAGTTCCCCGACATACCCGTCTCCACTCCAGAGGAAGCACGTGGGGTCCCGCACACATCCAGGGGAGCACCGTTTCCGCCTCCCAGCTCGAGATGAGTGATCCTTTCACTGCTTTGTAGGGAAAGATTTCCCGGCGTTCCCTTCGCATCTCAAGAGGAGGCGCTCTCCACAGGAAAGGCGAGAGGAACTCCAGGGTCGTGCCACCATTCCAAGAGTCCCCCAGATGTGTCAGTCCATTCCAGAGGAACCTGTTTTCCCTGCACTGCCTTGACGTTCAAGCCGAGGATCGACTCCCACCACGTGTGCACGTGGGACAGCCCTGTGGGAAAGCCTCGTGGGAAAGCCTCGTGGGAAAGACTCGAGGGAAAACCATAGATCCTTTTATCCACGCGGCGGACTGCGTGACACTGCTGCTACCGCTCTGGAGGAAAGCGCAAGTGCATGCCCGCATTCGAGACGAGGACTGACGCCCCTGGGGAGACTCCAGAAGTACCCCAAGATCCATGTCAGCACTGGAGAGGAATCCTCAGGTTCCGGCCCCGACTCCACACAAGGTCTTAGGCCCCGGCATCGACGGGAGAGGAATCCCGAGACGCCCCCGAGGAACTCGCATGGGGACTGGCCTTTCCTGAGGCCACCAGAGCGGGTCCCTGAGGTCCCCGTCGTAAGTCGAGAGCACCTGCCGCAACTCGAGAAAATCCAGGAGGTTTTGCCCTCCAGGCGAGATGAGGCCCATTTCCGCTGAGGCTTCTCGAGGCTAATCACGTCTAACCACTGGAACTTCCAAAGGGTCCTTCACACCCTTGCTGCAAATCAAGAAGTTCCCCGACATACCCGTCTCCACTCGAGATCAAGCACGGTGGGTCCCGCACACATCCAGGGGAGCCCCGTTTCCGCCTCCTAGCTCGAGATGAGGGATCCTTTCCCTGTTTCGTAGGGAAAGAATTCCCGGCGTTCCCATAGCATCTCAAGAGGAGGCGCTCTCCACAGGAAAGGCGAGAGGAACTCCAGGGTCGTGCCACCATTCCAAGAGTCCCCCAGATGTGTCAGTCCATTCCAGAGGAACCTGTTTTCCCTGCACTGCCTTGACGTTCAAGCCGAGGATCGACTCCCACCACGTGTGCACGTGGGCCAGCCCTGTGGGAAAGCCTCGTGGGAAAGCCTCGTGGGAAAGACTCGAGGGAAAACCATAGATCCTTTGATCCACGGGGCGGACTGCGTGACACTGCTGCTACCGCTCTGGAGGAAAGCGCAAGTGCATGCCCGCATTCGAGACGAGGACTGACTCCCCTGGGGAGACTCCAGAAGTACCCCAAGATCCATGTCAGCACTGGAGAGGAATCCTCAGGTTCCGGCCCCGACTCCACACAAGGTCTTAGGCCCCGGCATCGACGGGAGAGGAATCCCGAGAGGCCCCGGAGGAACTCGCATGGGGACTGGCCTGTCCTGAGGCCACCAGAGCGGGTCCCTGAGGTCCCCGTCGTAAGTCGAGAGCACCTGCCGCAACTCGAGAAAATCCAGGAGGTTTTGCCCTCCAGGCGAGATGAGGCCCATTTCCGCTGAGGCTTCTTGAGGCTAATCACGTCTAACCACTGGAACTTCCAAAGGGTCCTTCACACCCTTGCTGCAACTCAAGAAGTTCCCCGACATACCCGTCTCCACTCGAGAGGAAGCACGTGGGGTCCCGCACACATCCAGGGGAGCCCCGTTTCCGCCTCCTAGCTCGAGATGAGGGATCCTTTCCCTGTTTCGTAGGGAAAGAATTCCCGGCGTTCCCGTCGCATCTCAAGAGGAGGCGCTCTCCACAGGAAAGGCGAGAGGAACTCCAGGGTCGTGCCACCATTCCAAGAGTCCCCCAGATGTGTCAGTCCATTCCAGAGGAACCTGTTTTCCCTGCACTGCCTTGACGTTCAAGCCGAGGATCGACTCCCACCACGTGTGCACGTGGGACAGCCCTGTGGGAAAGCCTCGTGGGAAAGCCTCGTGGGAAAGACTCGAGGGAAAACCATAGATCCTTTGATCCACGTGGCGGACTGCGTGACACTGCTGCTACCGCTCTGGAGGAAAGCGCAAGTGCATGCCCGCATTCGAGACGAGTACTGACTCCCCTGGGGAGACTCCAGAAGTACCCCAAGATCCATGTCAGCACTGGAGAGGAATCCTCAGGTTCCGGCCCCGACTCCACACAAGGTCTTAGGCCCCGGCATCGACGGGAGAGGAATCCCGAGAGGCCCCCGAGGAACTCGCATGTGGACTGGCCTTTCCTGAGGCCACCAGAGCGGGTCCCTGAGGTCCCCGTCGTAAGTCGAGAGCACCTGCCGCAACTCGAGAAAATCCAGGAGGTTTTGCCCTCCAGGCGAGATGAGGCCCATTTCCGCTGAGGCTTCTCGAGGCTAATCACGTCTAACCACTGGAACTTCCAAAGGGTCCTTCACACCATTGCTGCAACTTAAGCAGTTCCGCGACATACCCGTCTCAACTCGAGAGGAAGCACGTGGTGTCCCGCACACATCCAGGGGAGCCCCGTTTCCGCCTCCTAGCTCGAGATGAGGGATCCTTTCCCTGTTTCGCAGGGAAAGAATTCCCGGCGTTCCCGTCGCATCTCAAGAGGAGGCGCTCTCCACAGGAAAGGCGAGAGGAACTCCAGGGTCGTGACACCATTCCAAGAGTCCCCCAGAGGTGTCAGTCCATTCCAGAGGAACCTGTTTTCCCTGCACTGCCTTGACGTTCAAGCCGAGGATCGACTCCCACCACGTGTGCACATGGGCCAGCCCTGTGGGAAAGCCTAGTGGGAAAGCTTCGTGGGAAAGACTCGAGGGAAAACCATAGATCCTTTGATCCACGCGGCGGACTGCGTGACACTGCTGCTACCGCTCTGGAGGAAAGCGCAAGTGCATGCCCGCATTCGAGACGAGGACTGACTCCCCTGGGGAGACTCCAGAAGTACCCCAAGATCCATGTCAGCACTGGAGAGGAATCCTCAGGTTCCGGCCCCGACTCCACACAAGGTCTTAGGCCCCGGCATCGACGGGAGAGGAATCCCGAGAGGCCCCCGAGGAACTCGCATGGGGACTGGCCTTTCCTGAGGCCACCAGAGCGGGTCCCTGAGGTCCCGGTCGTAAGTCGAGAGCACCTGCCGCAACTCGAGAAAATCCAGGAGGTTTTGCCCTCGAGGCGAGATGAGGCCCATTTCCGCTGAGGCTTCTCGAGGCTAATCACGTCTAACCACTGGAACTTCCAAAGGGTCCTTCACACCCTTGATGCAACTCAAGCAGTTCCGCGACATACCCGTCTCCACTCGAGAGGAAGCACGTGGGGTCCCGCACACATCCAGCGAGCCCCGATTCCGCCTCCTAGCTCGAGATGAGGGATCCTTTCCCTGTTTCGTAGGGAAAGAATTCCCGGCGTTCCCGTCGCATCTCAAGAGGAGGCGCTCTCCACAGGAAAGGCGAGAGGAACTCCAGGGTCGTGCCACCATTCCAAGAGTCCCCCAGATGTGTCAGTCCATTCCAGAGGAACCTGTTTTCCCTGCACTGCCTTGACGTTCAAGCCGAGGATCCACTCCCACCACTTGTGCACGTGGGACAGCCCTGTGGGAAAGCCTCGTGGGAAAGCCTCGTGGGAAAGACTCGAGGGAAAACAATAGATCCTTTGATCCACGCGGCGGATTGCGTGACACTGCTGCTACCGCTCTGGAGGAAAGCGCAAGAGCATGCCCGGATTCGAGACGAGGACTGACTCCCCTGGGGAGACTCCAGAATTACCTCAAATCCATGTCAGCAGTGCAGAGGAATCCTCAGGTTCCGGCCCCGACTCCACAAAAGGTCTTAGGCCCCGGCATCGACGGGAGAGGAATCCCGAGAGGCCCCCGAGGAACTCGCATGGGGACTGGCCATTCCTGAGGCCACCAGAGCGGGTCCCTGAGGTCCCCGTCATAAGTCGAGAGCACCTGCCGCAACTCGAGAAAATCCAGGAGGTTTTGCCCTCCAGGCGAGATGAGGCCCATTTCCGCTGAGGCTTCTCGAGGCTAATCACGTCTAACCACTGGAACTTCCAAAGGGTCCTTCACACCCTTGCTGCAACTCAAGAAGTTCCCCGACATACCCGTCTCCACTCGAGAGGAAGCACGTGGGGTCCCGCACACATCCAGGGGAGCCCCGTTTCCGCCTCCTAGCTCGAGATGAGGGATCCTTTCCCTGTTTCGTAGGGAAAGAATTCCCGGCGTTCCCGTCGCATCTCAAGAGGAGGCGCTCTCCACAGGAAAGGCGAGAGGAACTCCAGGGTCATGCCACCATTCCAAGAGTCCCCCAGATGTGTCAGTCCATTCCAGAGGAACCTGTTTTCCCTGCACTGCCTTGACGTTCAAGCCGAGGATCCACTCCCACCACGTGTGCACGTGGGACAGCACTGTGGGAAAGCCTCGTGGGAAAGCCTCTTGGGAAAGACTCGAGGGAAAACCATAGATCCTTTGATCCACGCGGCGGACTGCGTGACACTGCTGCTACTGCTCTGGAGGAAAGCGCAAGTGCATGCCCGCATTCGAGACGAGGACTGACTCCCCTGGGGAGACTCCAGAAGTACCCCAAGATCCATGTCAGCACTGGAGAGGAATCCTCAGGTTCCGGCCCCGACTCCACACAAGGTCTTAGGCCCCGGCATCAACCGGAGAGGAATGCCAAGAGGCCCCCGAGGAACTCGCATGGGGACTGGCCTTTCCTGAGGCCACCAGAGCGGGTCCCTGAGGTCCCCATCGTAAGTCGAGAGCACCTGCCGCAACTCGAGAAAATCCAGGAGGTTTTGCCCTCCAGGCGAGATGAGGCCCATTTCCGCTGAGGCTTCTCGAGGCTAATCACATCTAACAACTGGAACTTCCAAAGGGTCATTCACACCCTTGCTGCAACTCAAGAAGTTCCCCGACATACCTGTCTCCACTAGAGAGGAAGCACGTGGGGTCCCGCACACATCCAGGGGTGCCCCGTTTCCGCCTCCTTGCTCGAGATGAAGGATCCTTTCCCTGTTTCGTAGGGAAAGAATTCCCGGCGTTCCCGTCGCAACTCAAGAGGAGGCGCTCTCCACAGGAAAGGCGAGAGGAACTCCAGGGTCGTGCCACCATTCCAAGAGTCCCCCAGATGTGTCAGTCCATTCCAGAGGAACCTGTTTTCCCTGCACTGCCTTGACGTTCAAGCCGAGGATCCACTCCCACCACGTGTGCACGTGGGACAGCCCTTTGGGAAAGCCTCGTGGGAAAGCCTCGTGGGAAAGACTCGAGGGAAAACCAAAGATCCTTTGATCCACGCGGCGGTCTGCGTGACACTGCTGCTACCGCTCTGGAGGAAAGCGCAAGTGTATGCCCGCATTCGAGACGAGGACTGACTCCCCTGCGGAGACTCCAGAAGTACCCCAAGATCCATGTCAGCACTGGAGAGGAATCCTCAGGTTCCGGCCCCGACTCCACACAAGGTCTTAGGCCCCGGCATCAACGGGAGAGGAATGCCAAGAGGCCCCCGAGGAACTCGCATGGGGACTGGCCTTTCCTGAGGCCACCAGAGCGGGTCCCTGAGGTCCCCATCGTAAGTCTAGAGCACCTGCCGCAACTCGAGAAAATCCAGGAGGTTTTGCCCTCCAGGCGAGATGAGGCCCATTTCCGCTGAGGCTTCTCGAGGCTAATCACGTCTAACCACTGGAACTTCCAAAGGGTCCTTCACACCATTGCTGCAACTTAAGCAGTTCCGCGACATACCCGTCTCAACTCGAGAGGAAGCACGTGGGGTCCCGCACACATCCAGGGGAGCCCCGTTTCCGCCTCCTAGCTCGAGATGAGGGATCCTTTCCCTGTTTCGTAGGGAAAGAATTCCCGGCGTTCCCGTCGCAACTCAAGAGGAGGCGCTCTCCACAGGAAAGGCGAGAGGAACTCCAGGGTCGTGCCACCATTCCAAGAGTCCCCCAGATGTGTCAGTCCATTCCAGAGGAACCTGTTTTCCCTGCACTGCTTTGACGTTCAAGCCGAGGATCCACTCCCACCACGTGTGCACGTGGGACAGCCCTGTGGGAAAGCCTCGTGGGAAAGCCTCGTGGGAAAGACTCGAGGGAAAACCATAGATCCTTTGATCCACGCGGCGGACTGCGTGACACTGCTGCTACCGCTCTGGAGGAAAGCGCAAGTGTATGCCCACATTCGAGACGAGGACTGACTCCCCAGCGGAGACTCCAGAAATACCCCAAGATCCATGTCAGCACTGGAGAGGAATCCTCAGGTTCCGGCCCCGACTCCACACAAGGTCTTAGGCCCCGGCATCAACGGGAGAGGAATGCCAAGAGGCCCCCGAGGAACTCGCATGGGGACTGGCCTTTCCTGAGGCCACCAGAGCGGGTCCCTGAGGTCCCCATCGTAAGTCGAGAGCACCTGCCGCAACTCGAGAAAATCCAGGTTTTGCCCTCCAGGCGAGATGAGGCCCATTTCCGCTGAGGCTTCTCGAGGCTAATCACATCTAACCGCTGGAACTTCCAAAGGGTCATTCACACCCTTGCTGCAACTCAAGAAGTTCCCCGACATACCTGTCTCCACTCGAGAGGAAGCACGTGGGGTCCCGCACATATCCAGGGGAGCCCCGTTTCCGCCTCCTAGCTCGAGATGAGGGATCCTTTCCCTGTTTCGTAGGGAAAGAATTCCCGGCGTTCCCGTCGCAACTCAAGAGGAGGCGCTCTCCACAGGAAAGGCGAGAGGAACTCCAGGGTCGTGCCACCATTCCAAGAGTCCCCCAGATGTGTCAGTCCATTCCAGAGGAACCTGTTTTCCCTGCACTGCCTTGACGTTCAAGCCGAGGATCCCCTCCCACCACGTGTGCACGTGGGACAGCCCTGTGGGAAAGCCTCGTGGGAAAGCCTCGTGGGAAAGACTCGAGGGAAAACCATAGATCCTTTGATCCACTCGGCGGACTGCGTGACACTGCTGCTACCGCTCTGGAGGAAAGCGCAAGTGCATGCCCGCATTCGAGATGAGGACTGACTCCCCTGGGGAGACTCCAGAAGTACCCCAAGATCCATGTCAGCACTGGAGAGGAATCCTCAGGATCCGGCCCCGACTCCACACAAGGTCTTAGGCCCCGGCATCGACGGGAGAGGAATCCCGAGACGCCCCCGAGGAACCCGCATTGGGGCTGGCCTTTCCTGAGGCCACCACAGCGGTTCCCTGAGGTCCCCGTCGTAAGTCGAGAGCACCTGCCGCAACTCGAGAAAATCCAGGAGGTTGCCCTCCAGGCGAGATGAGGCCCATTTCCGCTGAGGATTCTCGACGCCAATCACATCTAACCACTGGAACTTCCAAAGGGTCCTTCACACCCTTGCTGCAACTCAAGAAGTTCCCCGACATACCCGTCTGCACTCGAGAGGAAGCACGTGGTGTCCCGCACACATCCAGGGGAGCCCCGTTTCCGCCTCCTAGCTCGAGATGAGGGATCCTTTCCCTGTTTCGTAGGGAAAGAATTCCCGGCGTTCCCGTCGCATCTCAAGAGGAGGCGCTCTCCACAGGAAAGGCGAGAGGAAGTCCAGGGTCGTGACACCATTCCAAGAGTCCCCCAGATGTGTCAGTCCATTCCAGAGGAACCTGTTTTCCCTGCACTGCCTTGACGTTCAAGCCGAGGATCGACTCCCACCACGTGTGCACGTGGGAGAGCCCTGTGGGAAAGCCTCGTGGGAAAGCCTCGTGGGAAAGACTCGAGGGAAAACCATAGATCCTTTGATCCACGCGGCGGACTGCGTGACACTGCTGCTACCGCTCTGGAGGAAAGCGCAATGCATGCCCGCATTCGAGACGAGGACTGACTCCCCTGGGGAGACTCCAGAAGTACCCCAAGATCCATGTCAGCACTGGAGAGGAATCCTCAGGTTCCGGCCCCGACTGCACACAAGGTCTTAGGCCCCGGCATCGACGGGAGAGGAATCCCGAGAGGCCCCCGAGGAACTCGCATGGGGACGGGCCTTTCCTGAGGCAACCAGAGCGGGTCCCTGAGGTCCCCGTCGTAAGTCGAGAGCACCTGCCGCAACACGAGAAAATCCACGAGGTTTTGCCCTCCAGGCGAGATGAGGCCCATTTCCGCTGAGGCTTCTCGAGGCTAATCACATCTAACCACTGGAACTTCCAATGGGTCCTTCACACCCTTGCTGCAACTCAAGAAGTTCCCGGACATACCCGTCTCCACTCGAGAGGAAGCACGTGGGGTCCCGCACACATCCAGGGTAGCCCCGTTTCCACCTCCTAGCTCGAGATGAGGGATCCTTTCCCTGTTTCGTAGGGAAAGAATTCCCGGCGTTCCCGTCACATCTCAAGAGGAGGCGCTCTCCACAGGAAAGGCGAGAGGAACTCCAGGGTCATGCCACCATTCCAAGAGTCCCCCAGATGTGTCAGTCCATTCCAGAGGAACCTGTTTTCCCTGCACTGCCTTGACGTTCAAGCCGAGGATCGACTCCCACCACGTGTGCACGTGGGACCGCCCTGTGGGAAAGCCTCGTGGGAAAGCCTCGTGGGAAAGACTCGAGGGAAAACCATAGATCCTTTAATCCACGCGGCGGACTGCGTGACACTGCTGCTACCGCTCTGGAGGAAAGCGTAGGTGCATGCCCGCATTCGAGACGAGGACTGACTCCCCTGGGGAGACTCCAGAAGTACCCCAAGTTCCATGTCAGCACTGGAGAGGAATCCTCAGGTTCCGGCCCCGACTCCACACAAGGTCTTAGGCCCCGGCATCGACGGGAGAGGAATCCCGAGACGCCCCCGAGGAACTCGCATGGGGACTGGCCTTTCCTGAGGCCACCAGAGTGGTTCCCTGTGGTCCCCGTCGTAAGACGAGAGCACCTGCCGCAACTCGAGAAAATCCAGGAGGTTTTGCCCTCCTGGCGAGATGAGCCCCATTTCCGCTGAGGCTTCTCGAGGCCAATCACATCTAACCACTGGAACTTCCAAATGGTCCTTCACACCCTTGCTGCAACTCAAGAAGTTCCCCGACATACCCGTCTCCACTCGAGAGGAAGCACGTGGGGTCCCGAACACATACAGGGGAGACCCGTTTCCGCCTCCGAGCTCGAGATGAGGGATCCTTTCCCTGTTTCGTAGGGAAAGAATTCCCGGAGTTCCCGTCGCATCTCAAGAGGAGGCGCTCTCCACAGGAAAGGCGAGAGGAACTCCAGGGTCGTGACACCATTCCAAGAGTCCTCCAGATGTGTCAGTCCATTCCAGAGGAACCTGTTTTCCCTGCACTGCCTTGACGTTCAAGCCGAGGATCGACTCCCACCACGTGTGCACGTGGGACAACCTCGTGGGAAAGCCTCGTGGGAAAGACTCGAGGGAAAACCAAACATCCTTTGATCCACGCGGCGGACTGCGTGACACTGCTGCTACCGCTCTGGAGGAAAGCGCAAGTGCATGCCCGCATTCGAGACGAGGACTGACTCCCCTGGGGAGACTCCAGAAGTACCCGAAGATCCATGTCAGCACTGGAGAGGAATCCTCAGGATCCGGCCCCGACTCCACACAAGGTCTTAGGCACCGGCATGGACGGGAGAGGAATCCCGAGACGCCCCCGAGGAACTCGCATTGGGGCTGGCCTTTCCTGAGGCCACCAGAGCGGTTCCCTGAGGTCCCCGTCGTAAGTCGAGAGCACCTGCCGCAACTCGAGAAAATCCAGGAGGTTTTGCCCTCCAGGCGAGATGAGGCCCATTTCCGCTGAGGATTCTCGAGGCCAATCACATCTAACCACTGGAACTTCCAAAGGGTCCTTCACACCCTTGCTGCAACTCAAGAAGTTCCCCGACATACCCGTCTGCACTCGAGAGGAAGCACGTGGTGTCCCGCACACATCCAGGGGAGCCCCGTTTCCGCCTCCTAGCTCGAGATGAGGGATCCTTTCCCTGTTTCGAAGGGAAAGAATTCCCGGCGTTCCCGTCGCATCTCAAGAGGAGGCGCTCTCCACAGGAAAGGCGAGAGGAAGTCCAGGGCGTGACACCATTCCAAGAGTCCCCCAGATGTGTCAGTCCATTCCAGAGGAACCTGTTTTCCCTGCACTGCCTTGACGTTCAAGCCGAGGATCGACTCCCACCACGTGTGCACGTGGGAGAGCCCTGTGGGAGAGCCCTGTGGGAAAACCTCGTGGGAAAGCCTCGTGGGAAAGACTCGCGGGAAAACCATAGATCCTTTGATCCACGCAGCGGACTGCGTGACACTGCTGCTACCGCTCTGGAGGAAAGCGCAAGTGCATGCCCGCATTCGAGACGAGGACTGACTCCCCTGGGGAGACTCCAGAAGTACCCCCAAGATCCATGTCAGCACTGGAGAGGAATCCTCAGGTTCCGGCCCCGACTCCACACAAGGTCTTAGGCCCCGGCATCGACGGGAGAGGAATCCCGAGAGGCCCCCGAGGAACTCGCATGGGGACTGGCCTTTCCTGAGGCCACCAGAGCGGGTCCCTGAGGTCCCCGTCGAAAGTCGAGAGCACCTGCCGCAACTCGAGAAAATCCAGGAGGTTTTGCCCTCCAGGCGAGATGAGGCCCATTTCCGCTGAGGCTTCTCGAGGCTAATCACGTCTAACCACTGGAACTTCCAAAGGGTCCTTCACACCCTTGCTGCAACTCAAGAAGTTGCCCGACATACCCGTCTCCACTCGAGAGGAAGCACGTGGGTCACGCACACATCCAGGGGAGCCCCGATTCCGCCTCCTAGCTCGAGATGAGGGTTCCTTTCCCTGTTTCGTAGGGAAAGAATTCCCGGCGTTCCCGTCGCATCTCAAGAGGAGGCGCTCTCCACAGGAAAGGCGAGAGGAACTCCAGGGTCGTGCCACCATTCCAAGAGTCCCCCAGATGTGTCAGTCCATTCCAGAGGAACCTGTTTTCCCTGCACTGCCTTGACGTTCAAGCCGAGGATCGACTCCCACCACGTGTGCACGTGGGACAACCCTGTGGGAAAGCCTCGTGGGAAAGCCTCGTGGGAAAGACTCGAGGGAAAAACATAGATCCTTTGATCCACGCGGCGGACTGCGTGACACTGCTGCTACCGCTCTGGAGGAAAGCGCAATGCATGCCCGCATTCGAGACGAGGACTGACTCCCCTGGGGAGACTCCAGAATTACCCCCAAGATCCATGTCAGCACTGGAGAGGAATCCTCAGGTTCCGGCACCGACTCCACACAAGGTCTTAGGCCCCGGCATCAACGGGAGAGGAATCCCGAGAGGCCCCCGAGGAACTCGCATGGGGACTGGCCTTTCCAGAGGCCACCAGAGCGGGTCCCTGAGGTCCCCGTAGTAAGTCGAGAGAACCTGCCGCAACTCGAGAAAATCCAGGAGGTTTTGCCCTCCAGGCGAGATGAGGCCCATTTCCGCTGAGGCTTCTCGAGGCCAATCACATCTAACCACTGGAACTTCCAAAGGGTCCTTCACACCATTGCTGCAACTCAAGAAGTTCCCCGACATACCCGTCTGCACTCGAGAGGAAGCACGTGGGGTCCCGCACACATCCAGGGGAGCCCCGTTTCCGCCTCCTAGCTCGAGATGAGGGATCCTTTCCCTGTTTCGTAGGGAAAGAATTCCCGGCGTTCCCGTCGCATCTCAAGAGGAGGCGCTCTCCACAGGAAAGGCGAGAGGAACTCCAGGGTCATACCACCATTCCAAGAGTCCCCCAGATGTGTCAGTCCATTCCAGAGGAACCTGTTTTCCCTGCACTGCCTTGACGTTCAAGCTGAGGATCGACTCCCACCACGTGTGCACGTGGGACAGCCCTGTGGGAAAGCCTCGTGGGAAATCCTCGTGGGAAAGACTCGAGGGAAAACCAAACATCCTTTGATCCACGCGGCGGACTGCGTGACACTGCTGCTACCGCTCTGGAGGAAAGCGCAAGTGCATGCCCGCATTCGAGACGAGGACTGACTCCCCTGGGGAGACTCCAGAAGTACCCCAAGATCCATGTCAGCACTGGAGAGGAATCCTCAGGTTCCGGCCCCGACTGCACACAAGGTCTTAGGCCCCGGCATCGACGGGAGAGGAATCCCGAGAGGCCCCCGAGGAACATGCATGGGGACTGGCCTTTCCTGAGGCCACCAGAGCGGTTCCCTGAGGTCCCCGTCGTAAGTCGAGAGCACTTGCCGCAACTCGAGAAAATCCAGGAGGTTTTGCCCTCCAGGCGAGATGAGGCACATTTCCGCTGAGGCTTCTCGAGGCTAATCACGTCTAACCACTGGAACTTCCAAAGGGTCCTTCACACCCTTGCTGCAACTCAAGAAGTTCCCCGACATACCCGTCTCCACTCGAGAGGAAGCACGTGGTGTCCCGCACACATCCAGGGGAGCCCCGTTTCCGCCTCCTAGCTCGAGATGAGGGATCATTTCCCTTTTTCGTAGGGAAAGAATTCCCGGCGTTCCCGTCGCATCTCAAGAGGAGGCGCTCTCCACAGGAAAGGCGAGAGGAACTCCAGGGTCGTGCCACCATTCCAAGAGTCCCCCAGATGTGTCAGTCCATTCCAGAGGAACCTGTTTTCCCTGCACTGCCTTGACGTTCAAGCCGAGGATCGACTCCCACCACGTGTGCACGTGGGACAGCCCTGTGGGAAAGCCTCGTGGGAAAGCCTCGTGGGAAAGACTCGAGGGAAAACCATAGATCCTTTGATCCACGCGGCGGACTGCGTGACACTGCTGCTACCGCTCTGGAGGAAAGCGCAAGTGCATGCCCGCATTCGAGACGAGGACTGACTCCCCTGGGGAGACTCCAGAAGTACCCCAAGATCCATGTCAGCACTGGAGAGGAATCCTCAGGTTCCGGCCCCGACTCCACACAAGGTCTTAGGCCCCGGCATCGACGGGAGAGGAATCCCGAGAGGCCCCCGAGGAACTCGCATGGGGACTGGCCTTTCCTGAGGCCACCAGAGCGGGTCCCTGAGGTCCCCGTCGTAAGTCGAGAGCACCTGCCGCAACTCGAGAAAATCCAGGAGGTTTTGCCCTCCAGGCGAGATGAGGCCCATTTCCGCTGAGGCTTCTCGAGGCTAATCACGTCTAACCACTGGAACTTCCAAAGGGTCCTTCACACCCTTGCTGCAAATCAAGAAGTTGCCCGACATACCCGTCTCCACTCGAGAGGAAGCACGTGGGTCACGCACACATCCAGGGGAGCCCCGTTTCCGCCTCCTAGCTCGAGATGAGGGATCCTTTCCCTGTTTCGTAGGGAAAGAATTCCCGGCGTTCCCGTCGCATCTCAAGAGGAGGCGCTCTCCACAGGAAAGGCGAGAGGAACTCCAGGGTCGTGCCACCATTCCAAGAGTCCAGCAGATGTGTCAGTCCATTCCAGAGGAACCTGTTTTCCCTGCACTGCCTTGACGTTCAAGCCGAGGATCTACTCCCACCACGTGTGCACGTGGGACAACCCTGTGGGAAAGCCTCGTGGGAAAGCCTCGTGGGAAAGACTCGAGGGAAAAACATAGATCCTTTGATCCACGCGGCGGACTGCGTGACACTGCTGCTACCGCTCTGGAGGAAAGCGCAATGCATGCCCGCATTCGAGACGAGGACTGACTCCCCTGGGGAGACTCCAGAAGTACCCCCAAGATCCATGTCAGCACTGGAGAGGAATCCTCAGGTTCCGGCACCGACTCCACACAAGGTCTTAGGCCCCGGCATCAACGGGAGAGGAATCCCGAGAGGCCCCCGAGGAACTCGCATGGGGACTGGCCTTTCCAGAGGCCACCAGAGCGGGTCCCTGAGGTCCCCGTAGTAAGTCGAGAGAACCTGCCGCAACTCGAGAAAATCCAGGAGGTTTTGCCCTCCAGGCGAGATGAGGCCCATTTCCGCTGAGGCTTCTCGAGGCCAATCACATCTAACCACTGGAACTTCCAAAGGGTCCTTCACACCATTGCTGCAACTCAAGAAGTTCCCCGACATACCCGTCTGCACTCGAGAGGAAGCACGTGGGGTCCCGCACACATCCAGGGGAGCCCCGTTTCCGCCTCCTAGCTCGAGATGAGGGATCCTTTCCCTGTTTCGTAGGGAAAGAATTCCCGGCGTTCCCGTCGTATCTCAAGAGGAGGCGCTCTCCACAGGAAAGGCGAGAGGAACTCCAGGGTCGTGACACCATTCCAAGAGTCCCCCAGATGTGTCAGTCCATTCCAGAGGAACCTGTTTTCCCTGCACTGCCTTGACGTTCAAGCCGAGGATCGACTCCCACCACGTGTGCACGTGGGACAGCCCTGTGGGAAAGCCTCGTGGGAAAGCCTCGTGGGAAAGACTCGAGGGAAAACCATAGATCCTTTGATCCACGCGGCGGACTGGGTGACACTGCTTCTACCGCTCTGGAGGAAAGCGCAATGCATGCCCGCATTCGAGACGAGGACTGACTCCCCTGGGGAGACTCCAGAAGTACCCCAAGATCCATGTCAGCACTGGAGAGGAATCCTCAGTTTCCGGCCCCGACTCCACACAAGGTCTTAGGCCCCGGCATCGACGGGAGAGGAATCCCGAGACGCCCCCGAGGAACTCGCATGGGGACTGGCCTTTCCTGAGGCCACCAGAGCGGGTCTCTGATCTCCCCGTCGTAAGTCGAGAGCACCTGCCGCAACTCGAGAAAATCTAGGAGGTTTTCCCCTTCAGGCGAGATGAGGCCCATTTCCGCTGAGGCTTCTCGAGGCCAATCACATCTAACCACTGGAACTTCCAAAGGGTCCTTCACACCCTTGCTGCAACTCAAGAAGTTCCCCGACATACCCGTCTCCACTCGAGAGGAAGCACGTGGGGTCCCGCACACATCCAGGGGAGCCCCGTTTCCGCCTCCTAGCTCGAGATGAGGGATCCTTTCCCTGTTTCGTAGGGAAAGAATTCCCGGCGTTCCCGTCGCATCTCAAGAGAAGGCGCTCTCCACTGGAAAGGCGAGAGGAACTCCAGGGTCGTGCCACCATTCCAAGAGTCCCCCAGATGTGTCAGTCCATTCCAGAGGAACCTGTTTTCCCTGCACTGCCTTGACGTTCAAGCCGAGGATCGACTCCCACCACGTGTGCACGTGGGACAGCCCTGTGGGAAAGCCTCGTGGGAAAGCCTCGTGGGAAAGACTCGTGGGAAAACCATAGATCCTTTGATCCACGCGGCGGACTGCATGACACTGCTGCTACCGCTCTGGAGGAAAGCGCAAGTGCATGCCCGCATTCGAGACGAGGACTGACTCCCCTGGGGAGACTCCAGAAGTACCCCAAGATCCATGTCAGCACCGGAGAGGAATCCTCAGGTTCCGACCCCGACTCCACACAAGGTCTTAGGCCCCGGCTTCGACGGGAGAGGAATCCCGAGAGTCCCCCGAGGAACTCGCATGGGGACTGGCCTTTCCTGAGGCCACCAGAGCGGGTCCCTGAGGTCCCCGTCGTAAGTCGAGAGCACCTGCCGCAACTTGAGAAAATCCAGGAGGTTTTGCCCTCCAGGCGAGATGAGGCCCATTTCCGCTGAGGCTTCTCGAGGCTAATCACGTCTAACCACTGGAATTTCCAAAGGGTCCTTCACACCCTTGCTGCAAATCAAGAAGTTCCCCGACATACCCGTCTCCACTCGAGATCAAGCACGGTGGGTCCCGCACACATCCAGGGGAGCCCCGTTTCCGCCTCCTAGCTCGAGATGAGGGATCCTTTCCCTGTTTCGTAGGGAAAGAATTCCCGGCGTTCCCATAGAATCTCAAGAGGAGGCGCTCTCCACAGGAAAGGCGAGAGGAACTCCAGGGTCGTGCCACCATTCCAAGAGTCCCCCAGATGTGTCAGTCCATTCCAGAGGAACCTGTTTTCCCTGCACTGCCTTGACGTTCAAGCCGAGGATCGACTCCCACCACGTGTGCACGTGGGCCAGCCCTGTGGGAAAGCCTCGTGGGAAAGCCTCGTGGGAAAGACTCGAGGGAAAACCATAGATCCTTTGATCCACGGGGCGGACTGCGTGACACTGCTGCTACCGCTCTGGAGCAAAGCGCAAGTGCATGCCCGCATTCGAGACGAGGACTGACTCCCCTGGGGAGACTCCAGAAGTACCCCAAGATCCATGTCAGCACTGGAGAGGAATCCTTAGGTTCCGGCCCCGACTCCACACAAGGTCTTAGGCCCCGGCATCGACGGGAGAGGAATCCCGAGAGGCCCCGGAGGAACTCGCATGGGGACTGGCCTTTCCTGAGGCCACCAGAGCGGGTCCCTGAGGTCCCCATAGTAAGTCGAGAGCACCTGCCGCAACTCGAGAAAATCCAGGAGGTTTTGCCCTCCAGGCGAGATGAGGCCCATTTCCGCTGAGGCTTCTTGAGGTTAATCACGTCTAACCACAGGAACTTCCAAAGGGTCCTTCACACCCTTGCTGCAACTCAAGAAGTTCCCCGACATACCCGTCTCCACTCGAGAGGAAGCACGTGGTGTCCCGCACACATCCAGGGGAGCCCCGTTTCCGCCTCCTAGCTCGAGATGAGGGATCCTTTCCCTGTTTCATAGGGAAAGAATTCCCGGCGTTCCCGTCGCATCTCAAGAGGAGGCGCTCTCCACAGGAAAGGCGAGAGGAACTCCAGGGTCGTGCCACCATTCCAAGAGTCCCCCAGATGTGTCAGTCCATTCCAGAGGAACCTGTTTTCCCTGCACTGCCTTGACGTTCAAGCCGAGGATCGACTCCCACCACGTGTGCACGTGGGACAGCCCTGTGGGAAAGCCTCGTGGGAAAGCCTCGTGGGAAAGACTCGAGGGAAAACCATAGATCCTTTGATCCATGCGGCGGACTGCGTGACACTGCTGCTACCGCTCTGGAGGAAAGCGCAAGTGCATGCCCGCATTCGAGACGAGGACTGACTCCCCTGGGGAGACTCCAGAAGTACCCCAAGATCCATGTCAGCACTGGAGAGGAATCCTCAGGTTCCGGCCCCGACTCCACACAAGGTCTTAGGCCCCGGCATCGACGGGAGAGGAATCCCGAGAGGCCCCCGAGGAACTCGCATGGGGACTGGCCTTTCCTGAGGCCACCAGAGCGGGTCCCTGAGGTCCCCGTCGTAAGTCGAGAGCACCTGCCGCAACTCGAGAAAATCCAGGAGGTTTTGCCCTCCAGGCGAGATGAGGCCCATTTCCGCTGAGGCTTCTCGAGGCCAATCACATCTAACCACTGGAACTTCCAAAGGGTCCTTCACACCATTGCTGCAACTCAAGAAGTTCCCCGACATACCCGTCTCCACTCGAGAGGAAGCACGTGGTGTCCCGCACACATCCAGGGGAGCCCCGTTTCCGCCTCCTAGCTCGAGATGAGGGATCCTTTCCCTGTTTCGTAGGGAAAGAATTCCCGGCGTTCCCGTCGCATCTCAAGAGGAGGCGCTCTCCACAGGAAAGGCGAGAGGAACTCCAGGGTCGTGCCACCATTCCAAGAGTCCCCCAGATGTGTCAGTCCATTCCAGAGGAACCTGTTTTCCCTGCACTGCCTTGACGTTCAAGCCGAGGATCGACTCCCACCACGTGTGCACGTGGGACAGCCCTGTGGGAAAGCCTCGTGGGAAAGACTCGAGGGAAAACCATAGATCCTTTGATCCACGCGGCGGACTGCGTGACACTGCTGCTACCGCTCTGGAGGAAAGCGCAAGTGCATGCCCGCATTCGAGACGAGGACTGACTCCCCTGGGGAGACTCCAGAAGTACCCCAAGATCCATGTCAGCACTGGAGAGGAATCCTCAGGTTCCGGCCCCGACTCCACACAAGGTCTTAGGCCCCGGCATCGACGGGAGAGGAATCCCGAGAGGCCCCCGAGGAACTCGCATGGGGACTGGCCTTTCCTGAGGCCACCAGAGCGGGTCCCTGAGGTCCCCGTCGTAAGTCGAGAGCACCTGCCGCAACTCGAGAAAATCCAGGAGGTTTTGCCCTCCAGGCGAGATGAGGCCCATTTCCGCTGAGGCTTCTGGAGGCGAATCACGTCTAACCACTGGAACTTCCAAAGGGTCCTTCACACCCTTGCTGCAACTCAAGAAGTTCCCCGACATACCCGTCTCCACTCGAGAGGAAGCACGTGGGTCCCGCACACATCCAGGGGAGCCCCGTTTCCGCCTCCGAGCTCGAGATGAGGGATCCTTTCCCTGTTTCGTAGGGAAAGAATTCCCGGCGTTCCCGTCGCATCTCAAGAGGAGGCGCTCTCCACAGGAAAGGCGAGAGGAACTCCAGGGTCGTGCCACCATTCCAAGAGTCCCCCAGATGTGTCCGTCCATTCCAGAGGAACCTGTTTTCCCTGCACTGCCTTGACGTTCAAGCCGAGGATCGACTCCCACCACGTGTGCACTTGGGACAGCCCTGTGGGAAAGCCTCGTGGGAAAGCCTCGTGGGAAAGACTCGAGGGAAAACCATAGATCCTTTGATCCACGGGGCGGACTGCGTGACACTGCTGCTACCGCTCTGGAGGAAAGCGCAAGTGCATGCCCGCATTCGAGACGAGGACTGACTCCCCTGGGGAGACTCCAGAAGTACCCCAAGATCCATGTCAGCACTGGAGAGGAATCCTCAGGTTCCGGCCCCGACTCCACACAAGGTCTTAGGCCCCGGCATCGACGGGAGAGGAATCCCGAGAGGCCCCCGAGGAACTCGCATGGGGACTGGCCTTTCCTGAGGCCACCAGAGCGGGTCCCTGAGGTCCCCGTCGTAAGTCGAGAGCACCTGCCGCAACTCGAGAAAATCCAGGAGGTTTTGCCCTCCAGGCGAGATGAGGCCCATTTCCGCTGAGGCTTCTCGAGGCCAATCACATCTAACCACTGGAACTTCCAAAGGGTCCTTCACACCATTGCTGCAACTCAAGAATTTCCCCGACATACCCGTCTCCACTCGAGAGGAAGCACGTGGTGTCCCGCACACATCCAGGGGAGCCCCGTTTCCGCCTCCTAGCTCGAGATGAGGGATCCTTTCCCTGTTTCGTAGGGAAAGAATTCCCGGCGTTCCCGTCGCATCTCAAGAGGAGGCGCTCTCCACAGGAAAGGCGAGAGGAACTCCAGGGTCGTGCCACCATTCCAAGAGTCCCCCAGATGTGTCAGTCCATTCCAGAGGAACCTGTTTTCCCTGCACTGCCTTGACGTTCAAGCCGAGGATCGACTCCCACCACGTGTGCACGTGGGACAGCCCTGTGGGAAAGCCTCGTGGGAAAGCCTCGTGGGAAAGACTCGAGGGAAAACCATAGATCCTTTGATGCACGCGGCGGACTGCGTGACACTGCTGCTACCGCTCTGGAGGAAAGCGCAAGTGCATGCCCGCATTCGAGACGAGGACTGACTCCCCTGGGGAGACTCCAGAAGTACCCCAAGATCCATGTCAGCACTGGAGAGGAATCCTCAGGTTCCGGCCCCGACTCCACACAAGGTCTTAGGCCCCGGCATCGACGGGAGAGGAATCCCGAGAGGCCCCCGAGGAACTCGCATGGGGACTGGCCTTTCCTGAGGCCACCAGAGCCTTTCCCTGAGGTCCCCGTCGTAAGTCGAGAGCACCTGCCGCAACTCGAGAAAATCCAGGAGGTTTTGCCCTCCAGGCGAGATGAGGCCCATTTCCGCTGAGGCTTCTCGAGGCTAATCACGTCTAACCACTGGAACTTCCAAAGGGTCCTTCACACCCTTGCTGCAACTCAAGAAGTTCCCCGACATACCCGTCTGCACTCGAGAGGAAGCACGTGGGTCCCGCACACATCCAGGGGAGCCCCGTTTCCGCCTCCTAGCTCGAGATGAGGGATCCTTTCCCTGTTTCGTAGGGAAAGAATTCCCGGCGTTCCCGTCGCATCTCAAGAGGAGGCGCTCTCCACAGGAAAGGCGAGAGGAACTCCAGGGTCGTGACACCATTCCAAGAGTCCCCCAGATGTGTCAGTCCATTCCAGAGGAACCTGTTTTCCCTGCACTGCCTTGACGTTCAAGCCGAGGATCGACTCCCACCACGTGTGCACGTGGGACAGCCCTGTGGGAAAGCCTCGTGGGAAAGCCTCGTGGGAAAGACTCGAAGGAAAACCATAGATCCTTTGATCCACGCGGCGGACTGCGTGACACTGCTGCTACCGCTCTGGAGGAAAGCGCAAGTGCATGCCCGCATTCGAGACGAGGACTGACTCCCCTGGGTAGACTCCAGAAGTACCCCAAGATCCATGTCAGCACTGGAGAGGAATCCTCAGGTTCCGGCCCCGACTCCACACAAGGTCTTAGGCCCCGGCATCGACGGGAGAGGAATCCTGAGACGCCCCCGAGGAACTCGCATGGGGACTGGCCTTTCCTGAGGCCACCAGAGCGGTTCCCTGAGGTCCCCGTCGTAAGTCGAGAGCACCTGCCGCAACTCGAGAAAATCCAGGAGGTTTTGCCCTCGGGGCGAGATGAGGCCCATTTCCGCTGAGGCTTCTCGAGGCCAATCACATCTAACCACTGGAACTTCCAAAGGGTCCTTCACACCATTGCTGCAACTCAAGAAGTTCCCCGACTTACCCGTCTCCACTCGAGAGGAAGCACGTGGGGTCCCGCACACATCCAGGGGAGCCCCGTTTCCGCCTCCTAGCTCGAGATGAGGGATCCTTTCCCTGTTTCGTAGGGAAAGAATTCCCGGCGTTCCCGTGGCATCTCAAGAGGAGGTGCTCTCCACAGGAAAGGCGAGAGGAACTCCAGGGTCGTGCCACCATTCCCAGAGTCCCCCAGATGTGTCAGTCCATTCCAGAGGAACCTGTTTTCCCTGCACTGCCTTGACGTTCAAGCCGAGGATCGACTCCCATTTCGTGTGCACGTGGGACAGCCCTGTGGGAAAGCCTCGTGTGAAAGCCTCGTGGGAAAGACTCGAGGGAAAACCATAGATCCTTTGATCCACGCGGTGGACTGCGTGACACTGCTGCTACCACTCTGGAGGAAAGCGCAAGTGCATGCCCGCATTCGAGACGAGGACTGACTCCCCTGGGGAGACTCCAGAAGTACCTCAAGATCCATGTCAGCACTGGAGAGGAATCTTCAGGTTCCGGCCCCGACTCCACACAAGGTCTTAGGCCCCGGCATCGACGGGAGAGGAATCCCGAGAGGCCCCCGAGGAACTCGCATGGGGACTGGCCTGTCCTGAGGCCACCAGAGCGGGTCCCTGAGGTCCCCGTCGTAAGTCGAGAGCACCTGCCGCAACTCGAGAAAATCCAGGAGGTTTTGCCCTCCAGGCCAGATGAGGCCCATTTCCGCTGAGGCTTCTCGAGGCCAATCACGTCTAACCACTGGAACTTCCAAAGGGTCCTTCACACCCTTGCTGCAACTCAAGAAGTTCCCCGACATACCCGTCTCCACTCGAGAGGAAGCACGTGGGGTCCCGCACACATCCAGGGGACCCCGTTTCGCCTCCTAGCTCGAGATGAGGGATCCTTTCCCTGTTTCGTAGGGAAAGAATTCCCGGCGTTCCCGTCGCATCTCAAGAGGAGGTGCTCTCCACAGGAAAGGCGAGAGGAACTCCAGGGTCGTGACACCATTCCAAGGGTCCCCCAGATGTGTCAGTCCATTCCAGAGGAACCTGTTTTCCCTGCACTGCCTTGACGTTCAAGCCGAGGATCGACTCCCACCACGTGTGCACGTGGTACAGCCCTGTGGGAAAGCCTCGTGGGAAAGCCTCGTGGGAAAGACTCGAGGGAAAACCATAGATCCTTTGATCCACGCGGCGGACTGCGTGACACTGCTGCTACCGCTCTGGAGGAAAGCGCAAGTGCATGCCCGCATTCGAGACGAGGACTGACTCCCCTGGGGAGACTCCAGAAGTACCCCAAGATCCATGTCAGCACTGGAGAGGAATCCTCAGGTTCCGGCCGCGAATCCACACAAGGTCTTAGGTCCCGGCATCGACGGGAGAGGAATCCCGAGACGCCCCCGAGGAACTCGCATGGGGACTGGCCTTTCCTGAGGCCACCAGAGCGGGTCTCTGAGGTCCCCGTAGTAAGTCGAGAGCACCTGCCGCAACTCGAGAAAATCCAGGAGATTTTGCCCTGCAGGCGAGATGAGGCCCATTTCCGCTGAGGCTTCTCGAGGCCAATCACATCTAACCACTGGAACTTCCAAAGGGTCCTTCACACCATTGCTGCAACTCAAGAAGTTCCCCGACATACCCGTCTGCACTCGAGAGGAAGCACGTGGTGTCCCGCACACATCCAGGGGAGCCCCGTTTCCACCTCCAAGCTCGAGATGAGGGATCCTTTCCCTGTTTCGTAGGGAAAGAATTCCCTGCGTTCCGTCGCATCTCAAGAGGAGGCGCTCTCCACAGGAAAGGCGAGAGGAACTCCAGGGTCGTGACACCATTCCAAGAGTCCCCCAGATGTGTCAGTCCATTCCAGAGGAACCTGTTTTCCCTGCACTGCCTTGACGTTCAAGCCGAGGATCGACTCCCACCACGTGTGTACGTGGGACAGCCCTGTGGGAAAGCCTCGTGGGAAAGCCTCGTGGGAAAGACTCGAGGGAAAACCATAGATCCTTTGATCCACGCGGCGGACTGCGTGACACTGCTGCTACCGCTCTGGAGGAAAGCGCAAGTGCATGCCCGCATTCGAGACGAGGACTGACTCCCCTGGGGAGACTCCAGAAGTACCCCAAGATCCATGTCAGCACTGGAGAGGAATCCTCAGGTTCCGGCCCCGACTCCACACAAGGTCTTAGGCCCCGGCATCGACGGGAGAGGAATCCCGAGAGGCCCCCGAGGAACTTGCATGGGGACTGGCCTTTCCTGAGGCCACCAGAGCGGTTCCCTGAGGTCCCCGTCGTAAGTCGAGAGCACTTGCCGCAACTCGAGAAAATCCAGGAGGTTTTGCCCTCCAGGCCAGATGAGGCCCATTTCCGCTGAGGCTTCTCGAGGCCAATCACATCTAACCACTGGAACTTCCAAAGGGTCCTTCACACCATTGCTGCAACTCAAGAAGTTCCCCGACATACCCGTCTCCACTCGAGAGGAAGCACGTGGGGTCCCGCACACTTCCACCGGAGCCCCGTTTCTGCCTCCTAGCTCGAGATGAGGGATCCTTTCCCTGTTTCGTAGGGAAAGAATTCCCGGCGTTCCCGTCGCATCTCAAGAGGAGGCGCTCTCCACAGGAAAGGCGAGAGGAACTCCAGGGTCGTGACACCATTCCAAGGGTCCCCCAGATGTGTCAGTCCATTCCAGAGGAACCTGCTTTCCCTGCACTGCCTTGACGTTCAAGCCGAGGATCGACTCCCACCACGTGTGCACTTGGGACAGCCCTGTGGGAAAGCCTCGTGGGAAAGCCTCGTGGGAAAGACTCGAGGGAAAACCATAGATCCTTTGATCCACGCGGCGGACTGCGTGACACTGCTGCTACCGCTCTGGAGGAAAGCGCAAGTGCATGCCCGCATTCGAGACGAGGACTGACTCCCCTGGGGAGACTCCAGAAGTACCCCAAGATCCATGTCAGCACTGGAGAGGAATCCTCAGGTTCCGGCCCCGACTCCACACAAGGTCTTAGGCCCCGGCATCAACGGGAGAGGAATCCCGAGAGGCCCCCGAGGAACTCGCATGGGGACTGGCCTTTCCTGAGGCCACCAGAGCGGGTCCCTGAGGTCCCCGTCGTAAGTCGAGAGCACCTGCCGCAACTCGAGAAAATCCAGGAGGTTTTGCCCTCCAGGCGAGATGAGGCCCATTTCCGCTGAGGCTTCTCGAGGCCAATCACGTCTAACCACTGGAACTTCCAAAGGGTCCTTCACACCCTTGCTGCAACTCAAGAAGTTCCCCGACATACCCGTCTCCACTCGAGAGGAAGCATGTGGTGTCCCGCACACATCCAGGGGAGCCCCGTTTCCGCCTCCTAGCTCGAGATGAGGGATCCTTTCCCTGTTTCGTAGGGAAAGAATTCCCGGCGTTCCCGTCGCATCTCAAGAGGAGGCGCTCTCCACAGGAAAGGCGAGAGGAACTCCAGGGTCGCGCCACCATTCCAAGAGTCCCCCAGATGTGTCAGTCCATTCCAGAGGAACCTGTTTTCCCTGCACTGCCTTGACGTTCAAGCCGAGGATCGACTCCCACCACGTGTGCACGTGGGACAGCCCTGTGGGAAAGCCTCGTGGGAAAGCCTCGTGGGAAAGACTCGAGGGAAAACCATAGATCCTTTGATCCACGCGGCGGACTGCGTGACACTGCTGCTACCGCTGGGGAGGAAAGCGCAAGTGCATGCCCGCATTCGAGACGAGGACTGACTCCCCTGGGGAGACTCCAGAAGTACCCCAAGATCCATGTCAGCACTGGAGAGGAATCCTCAGGTTCCGGCCCCGACTCCACACAAGGTCTTAGGCCCCGGCTTCGACGGGAGAGGAATCCCGAGAGGCCCCCGAGGAACTTGCATGGGGACTGGCCTTTCCTGAGGCCACCAGAGCGATTCCCTGAGGTCCCCGTCGTAAGTCGAGAGCACTTGCCGCAACTCGAGAAAATCCAGGAGGTTTTGCCCTCCAGGCCAGATGAGGCCCATTTCCGCTGAGGCTTCTCGAGGCCAATCACATCTAACCACTGGAACTTCCAAAGGGTCCTTCACACCATTGCTGCAACTCAAGAAGTTCCCCGACATACCCGTCTCCACTCGAGAGGAAGCACGTGGGGTCCCGCACACTTCCACCGGAGCCCCGTTTCTGCCTCCTAGCTCGAGATGAGGGATCCTTTCCCTGTTTCGTAGGGAAAGAATTCCCGGCGTTCCCGTCGCATCTCAAGAGGAGGCGCTCTCCACAGGAAAGGCGAGAGGAACTCCAGGGTCGTGACACCATTCCAAGGGTCCCCCAGATGTGTCAGTCCATTCCAGAGGAACCTGCTTTCCCTGCACTGCCTTGACGTGCAAGCCGAGGATCGACTCCCACCACGTGTGCACTTGGGACAGCCCTGTGGGAAAGCCTCGTGGGAAAGCCTCGTGGGAAAGACTCGAGGGAAAACCATAGATCCTTTGATCCACGCGGCGGACTGCGTGACACTGCTGCTACCGCTCTGGAGGAAAGCGCAAGTGCATGCCCGCATTCGAGACGAGGACTGACTCCCCTGGGGAGACTCCAGAAGTACCCCAAGATCCATGTCAGCACTGGAGAGGAATCCTCAGGTTCCGGCCCCGACTCCACACAAGGTCTTAGGCCCCGGCATCAACGGGAGAGGAATCCCGAGAGGCCCCCGAGGAACTCGCATGGGGACTGGCCTTTCCTGAGGCCACCAGAGCGGGTCCCTGAGGTCCCCGTCGTAAGTCGAGAGCACCTGCCGCAACTCGAGAAAATCCAGGAGGTTTTGCCCTCCAGGCGAGATGAGGCCCATTTCCGCTGAGGCTTCTCGAGGCCAATCACGTCTAACCACTGGAACTTCCAAAGGGTCCTTCACACCCTTGCTGCAACTCAAGAAGTTCCCCGACATACCCGTCTCCACTCGAGAGGAAGCATGTGGTGTCCCGCACACATCCAGGGGAGCCCCGTTTCCGCCTCCTAGCTCGAGATGAGGGATCCTTTCCCTGTTTCGTAGGGAAAGAATTCCCGGCGTTCCCGTCGCATCTCAAGAGGAGGCGCTCTCCACAGGAAAGGCGAGAGGAACTCCAGGGTCGCGCCACCATTCCAAGAGTCCCCCAGATGTGTCAGTCCATTCCAGAGGAACCTGTTTTCCCTGCACTGCCTTGACGTTCAAGCCGAGGATCGACTCCCACCACGTGTGCACGTGGGACAGCCCTGTGGGAAAGCCTCGTGGGAAAGCCTCGTGGGAAAGACTCGAGGGAAAACCATAGATCCTTTGATCCACGCGGCGGACTGCGTGACACTGCTGCTACCGCTGGGGAGGAAAGCGCAAGTGCATGCCCGCATTCGAGACGAGGACTGACTCCCCTGGGGAGACTCCAGATGTACCCCAAGATCCATGTCAGCACTGGAGAGGAATCCTCAGGTTCCGGCCCCGACTCCACACAAGGTCTTAGGCCCCGGCATCAACGGGAAAGGAATCCCGAGGGGCCCCCGAGGAACTCGCATGGGGACTGGCCTTTCCTGAGGCCACCAGAGCGGTTCCCTGAGGTCCCCGTCGTAAGTCGAGAGCACCTTCCGCAACTCGAGAAAATCCAGGAGGTTTTGCCCTCCAGGCGAGATGAGGCCCATTTCCGCTGAGGCTTCTCGAGGCCAATCACGTCTAACCACTGGAACTTCCAAAGGTCCTTCACACCCTTGCTGCAACTCAAGAAGTTCCCCGACATACCCGTCTCCACTCGAGAGGAAGCACGTGGGGTCCCGCACACATCCAGGGGACCCCGTTTCGCCTCCTAGCTCGAGATGAGGGATCCTTTCCCTGTTTCGTCCGGAAAGAATTCCCGGCGTTCCCGTCGCATCTCAAGAGGAGGTGCTCTCCACAGGAAAGGCGAGAGGAACTCCAGGGTCGTGACACCATTCCAAGGGTCACCCAGATGTGTCAGTCCATTCCAGAGGAACCTGTTTTCCCTGCACTGCCTTGACGTTCAAGCCGAGGATCGACTCCCACCACGTGTGCACGTGTGACAGCCCTGTGGGAAAGCCTCGTGGGAAAGCCTCGTGGGAAAGACTCGAGGGAAAACCATAGATCCTTTGATCCACGCGGCGGACTGCGTGACACTGCTGCTACCGCTCTGGAGGAAAGCGCAAGTGAATGCCCACATTCGAGACGAGGACTGACTCCCCTGGGGAGACTCCAGAAGTACCCCAAGATCCATGTCAGCACTGGAGAGGAATCCTCAGGTTCCGGCCCCGACTCCACACAAGGTCTTAGGCCCCGGCATCAACGGGAGAGGAATCCCGAGAGGCCCCCGAGGAACTCGCATGGGGACTGGCCTTTCCTGAGGCCACCAGAGCGGGTCCCTGAGGTCCCCGTCGTAAGTCGAGAGCACGTGCCGCAACTCGAGAAAATCCAGGAGGTTTTTCCCTCCAGGCGAGATGAGGCCCATTTCCGCTGAGGCTTCTCGAGGCCAATCACATCTAACCACTGGAACTTCCAAAGGGTCCTTCACACCATTGCTGCAACTCAAGAAGTTCCCCGACATACCCGTCTCCACTCGAGAGGAAGCACGTGGGGTCCCGCACACATCCAGGGGAGCCCCGTTTCCGCCTCCTAGCTCGAGATGAGGGATCCTTTCCCTGTTTCGTAGGGAAAGAATTCCCGGCGTTCCTGTCGCATCTCAAGAGGAGGCGCTCTCCACAGGAAAGGCGAGAGTAACTCCAGTGTCGAGACATCATTCCAAGAGTCCCCCAGATGTGTCAGTCCATTACAGAGGAACCTGTTTTCCCTGCACTGCCTTGACGTTCAAGCCGAGGATCGACTCCCACCACGTGTGCACGTGGGACAGCCCTGTGGGAAAGCCTTGGGGGAAAGCCTCGTGGGAAAGACTCGAGAGAAATCCATAGATCCTTTGATCCACACGACGGACTGCGGGACACTGCTGCTACCGCTCTGGAGGAAAGCGCAAGTGCATGCCCGCATTCGAGACGAGGACTGACTCCCCTGGGGAGACTCCAGAAGTACCCCAAGATCCATGTCAGCACTGGAGAGGAATCCTCAGGTTCCGGCCCCGACTCCACACAAGGTCTTAGGCCCCGGCATCGACGGGAGAGGAATCCCGAGACGCCCCCGAGGAACTCGCATGGGGACTGGCCTTTCCTGAGGCCACCAGAGCGGGTCCCTGAGGTCCCCGTCGTAAGTCGAGAGCCCCTGCCACAACTCGAGAAAATCCAGGAGGTTTTGCCCTCCAGGCGAGATGAGGCCCATTTCCGCTGAGGCTTCTCGAGGCCAATCACATCTAACCACTGGAACTTTCAAAGGGGCCTTCACACCCTTGCTGCAACTCAAGAAGTTCCCCGACATACCCGTCTCCACTCGAGAGGAAGCACGTGGTGTCCCGCACACATCCAGGGGAGCCCCGTTTCCGCCTCCTAGCTCGAGATGAGGGATCCTTTCCCTGTTTCGTAGGGAAAGAATTCCCGGCGTTCCCGTCGCATCTCAACAGGAGGCGCTCTCCACAGGAAAGGCGAGAGGAACTCCAGGGTCATGCCACCATTCCAAGAGTCCCCCAGATGTGTCAGTCCATTCCAGAGGAACCTGTTTTCCCTGCACTGCCTTGACGTTCAAGCCGAGGATCGACTCCCACCACGTGTGCACGTGGGACAGCCCTGTGGGAAAGCCTCGTGGGAAAGCCTCGTGGGAAAGACTCGAGGGAAAACCATAGATCCTTTGATCCACGCGGCGGACTGGGTGACACTGCTGCTACCGCTCTGGAGGAAAGCGCAAGTGCATGCCCGCATTCGAGACGAGGACTGACTCCCCTGGGGAGACTCCAGAAGTACCCCAAGATCCATGTCAGCACTGGAGAGGAATCCTCAGGTTCCGGCCCCGATTCCACACAAGGTCTTAGGCCCCGGCATCGACGGGAGAGGAATCCCGAGAGGCCCCCGAGGAACTCGCATGGGGACTGGCCTTTCCTGAGGCCACCAGAGCGGGTCCCTGAGGTCCCCGTCGTAAGTCGAGAGCACCTGCCGCAACTCGAGAAAATCCAGGAGGTTTTGCCCTCCAGGCGAGATGAGGCCCATTTCCGCTGAGGCTTCTCGAGGCTAATCACGTCTAACCACTGGAACTTCCAAAGGGTCCTTCACACCCTTGCTGCAACTCAATAAGTTCCCCGACATACCCGTCTCCACTTGAGAGGAAGCACGTGGGTCCCGCACACATCCAGGGGAGCCCCGTTTCCGCCTCCTAGCTCGAGATGAGGGATCCTTTCCCTGTTTCCTAGGGAAAGAATTCCCGGCGTTCCCGTCGCATCTCAAGAGGAGGCGCTCTCCACAGGAAAGGCGAGAGGAACTCCAGGGTCGTGCCACCATTCCAAGAGTCCCCCAGATGTGTCAGTCCATTCCAGAGGAACCTGTTTTCCATGAACTGCCTTGACGTTCAAGCCGAGGATCGACTCCCACGACGTGTGCACGTGGGACAGCCCTGTGGGAAAGCCTCGTGGGAAAGCCTCGTGGGAAAGACTCAAGGGAAAACCATAGATCCTTTGATCCACGCGGCGGACTGCGTGACACTGCTGCTACCGCTCTGGAGGAAAGCGCAAGTGCATGCCCGCATTCGAGACGAGGACTGACTCCCCTAGGGAGACTCCAGAAGTACCCCAAGATCCATGTCAGCACTGGAGAGGAATCCTCAGGTTCCGGCCCCGACTCCACACAAGGTCTTAGGCCCCGGCATCGACGGGAGAGGAATCCCGAGAGGCCCCCGAGGAACTCGCATGGGGACTGGCCTTTCCTGAGGCCACCAGAGCGGTTCCCTGAGGTCCCCGTCGTAAGTCGAGAGCACCTGCCGCAACTCGAGAAAATCCAGGAGGTTTTGCCCTACAGGCGAGATGAGGCCCATTTCCGCTGAGGCTTCTCGAGGCTAATCACGTCAAACCACTGGAACTTCCAAAGGGTCCTTCACACCCTTGCTGCAACTCAAGAAGTTCCCCGACATACCCGTCTCCACTCGAGAGGAAGCACGTGGTGTACCGCCCACATCCCGGGGAGCTCCGTTTCCGACTCCTAGCTCGAGATGAGGGATCCTTTCCCTGTTTCGTAGGGAAAGAATTCCCGGCGTTCCCGTCGCATCTCAAGAGGAGGCGCTCTCCACAGGAAAGGCGAGCAGAACTCCAGGGTCGTGACACCATTCCAAGAGTCCCCCAGATGTGTCAGTCCATTCCAGAGGAATCTGTTTTCCCTGCACTGCCTTGACGTTCAAGCCAAGGATCGACTCCCACCACGTGTGCACGTGGGACAGCCCTGTGGGAAAGCCTCGTGGGAAAGCCTCGTGGGAAAGACTCGAGGGAAAACCATAGATCCTTTGATCCACGCGTCGGACTACGTGACACTGCTGCTACCGCTCTCGAGGAAAGCGCAAGTGCATGCCCGCATTCGAGAGGAGGACTGACTCCCCTGGGGAGACTCCAGAAGTACCCCAAGATCCATGTCAGCACTGGAGAGGAATCCTCAGGTTCCGGCCCCGACTCCACACAAGGTCTTAGGCCCCGGCATCGACGGGAGAGGAATCCCGAGAGGCCCCCGAAGAACTCGCATGGGGACTGGCCTTTCCTGAGGCCGCCAGAGCGGGTCCCTGAGGTCCCCGTCGTAAGTCGAGAGCACCTGCCGCAACTCGAGAAAATCCAGGAGGTTTTGCCCTCCAGGCGAGATGAGGCCCATTTCCGCTGAGGCTTCTCGAGTCCAATCACATCTAACCACTGGAACTTCCAAAGGGTCCTTCACACCCTTGCTGCAACTCAAGAAGTTCCCCGACATACCCGTCTCCACTCGAGAGGAACACGTGGGGTCCCGCACACATCCAGGGGAGCCCCGTTTCCGCCTCCTAGCTCGAGATGAGGGATCCTTTCCCTGTTTCGTAGGGAAAGAATTCCCGGCGTTCCGTCGCATCTCAAGAGGAGGCGCTCTCCACAGGAAAGGCGAGAGGAACTCCAGGGTCGTGCCACCATTCCAAGATTCCCCCAGATGTGTCAGTCCATTCCAGAGGAACCTGTTTTCCCTGCACTGCCTTGACGTTCAAGCCGAGGATCGACTCCCACCACGTGTGCACGTGGCGCAGCCCTGTGGGAAAGCCTCGTGGGAAAGCCTCGTGGGAAAGACTCGAGGGAAAACCATAGATCCTTTGATCCACGCGGCGGACTGCGTGACACTGCTGCTACCGCTCAGGAGGAAAGCGCAAGTGCATGCCCGCATTCGAGAGGAGGACTGACTCCCCTGGGGAGACTCCAGAAGTACCCCAAGATCCATGTCAGCACTGGAGAGGAATCCTCAGGTTCCGGCCCCGACTCCACACAAGGTCTTAGGCCCTGTCATCGACGGGAGAGGAATCCCGAGAGGCCCCCGAGGAACTCGCATGGGGACTGGCCTTTCCTGAGGCCACCAGAGAGGTTCCCTGAGGTCCCCGTCGTAAGTCGAGAGCACCTGCCGCAACTCGAGAAAATCCAGGAGGTTTTGCCCTCCAGGCGAGATGAGGCCCATTTCCGCTGAGGCTTCTCGAGGCCAATCACATCTAACCACTGGAACTTCCAAAGGGTCCTTCACACCATTGCTGCAACTCAAGAAGTTCCCCGACATACCCGTCTCCACTCGAGAGGAAGCACGTGGGGTCCCGCACACATCCAGGGGAGCCCCGTTTCCGCCTCCTAGCTCGAGATGAGGGATCCTTTCCCTGTTTCGTAGGGAAAGAATTCCCGGCGTTACGTCGCATCTCAAGAGGAGGCGCTCTCCACAGGAAAGGCGAGAGGAACTCCAGGGTCGTGCCACCATTCCAAGAGTCCCCCAGATGTGTCAGTCCATTCCAGAGGAACCTGTTTTCCCTGCACTGCCTTGACGTTCAAGCCGAGGATCGACTCCCACGACGTGTGCACGTGGGACAGCCCTGTGGGAAAGCCTCGTGGGAAAGCCTCGTGGGAAAGACTCGAGGGAAAACCATAGATCCTTTGATACACGCGGCGGTCGGCGTGACACTGCTGCTACCGCTCTGGAGGAAAGCGCAAGTGCATGCCCACATTCGAGACGAGGACTGACTCCCCTGGGGAGACTCCAGAAGTACCCCAAGATCCATGTCAGCCCTGGAGAGGAATCCTCAGGTTCCGGCCTCGACTCCACACAAGGTCTTAGGCCCCGGCATCGACGGGAGAGGAATCCCGAGAGGCCCCCGAGGAACTCGCATGGGGACTGGCCTTTCCTGAGGCCACCAGAGCGGGTCCCTGAGGTCCCCGTCGTAAGTCGAGAGCACCTGCCGCAACTCGAGAAAATCCAGGAGGTTTTGCCCTCCAGGCGAGATGAGGCCCATTTCCGCTGAGGCTTCTCGAGGCTAATCACGTCTAACCACTGGCACTTCCAAAGGGTCCTTCACACCCTTGCTGCAACTCAAGAAGTCCCCGACATACCCGTCTCCACTCGAGAGGAAGCACGTGGGTCCCGCCCACATCCAGGGGAGCCCCGTTTCCGCCTCCGAGCTCGAGATGAGGGATCCTTTCCCTGTTTCGTAGGGAAAGAATTCCCGGCGTTCCCGTCGCATCTCAAGAGGAGGCGCTCTCCACAGGAAAGGCGAGAGGAACTCCAGGGTCGTGCCACCATTCCGAGAGTCCCCCAGATGTGTCAGTCCATTCCAGAGGAACCTGTTTTCCATGAACTGCCTTGACGTTCAAGCCGAGGATCGACTCCCACCACGTGTGCACGTGGGACAGCCCTGTGGGAAAGCCTCGTGGGAAAGCCTCGTGGGAAAGACTCAAGGGAAAACCATAGATCCTTTGATCCACGCGGCGGACTGCGTGACACTGCTGCTACCGCTCTGGAGGAAAGCGCAAGTGCATGCCCGCATTCGAGACGAGGACTGACTCCCCTAGGGAGACTCCAGAAGTACCCCAAGATCCATGTCAGCACTGGAGAGGAATCCTCAGGTTCCGGCCCCGACTCCACACAAGGTCTTAGGCCCCGGCATCGACGGGAGAGGAATCCCGAGAGGCCCCCGAGGAACTCGCATGGGGACTGGCCTTTCCTGAGGCCACCAGAGCGGTTCCCTGAGGTCCCCGTCGTAAGTCGAGAGCACCTGCCGCAACTCGAGAAAATCCAGGAGGTTTTGCCCTACAGGCGAGATGAGGCCCATTTCCGCTGAGGCTTCTCGAGGCTAATCACGTCAAACCACTGGAACTTCCAAAGGGTCCTTCACACCCTTGCTGCAACTCAAGAAGTTCCCCGACATACCCGTCTCCACTCGAGAGGAAGCACGTGGTGTACCGCCCACATCCCGGGGAGCTCCGTTTCCGACTCCTAGCTCGAGATGAGGGATCCTTTCCCTGTTTCGTAGGGAAAGAATTCCCGGCGTTCCCGTCGCATCTCAAGAGGAGGCGCTCTCCACAGGAAAGGCGAGCAGAACTCCAGGGTCGTGACACCATTCCAAGAGTCCCCCAGATGTGTCAGTCCATTCCAGAGGAATCTGTTTTCCCTGCACTGCCTTGACGTTCAAGCCAAGGATCGACTCCCACCACGTGTGCACGTGGGACAGCCCTGTGGGAAAGCCTCGTGGGAAAGCCTCGTGGGAAAGACTCGAGGGAAAACCATAGATCCTTTGATCCACGCGTCGGACTACGTGACACTGCTGCTACCGCTCTCGAGGAAAGCGCAAGTGCATGCCCGCATTCGAGAGGAGGACTGACTCCCCTGGGGAGACTCCAGAAGTACCCCAAGATCCATGTCAGCACTGGAGAGGAATCCTCAGGTTCCGGCCACGACTCCACACAAGGTCTTAGGCCCCGGCATCGACGGGAGAGGAATCCCGAGAGGCCCCCGAGGAACTCGCATGGGGACTGGCCTTTCCTGAGGCCGCCAGAGCGGGTCCCTGAGGTCCCCGTCGTAAGTCGAGAGCACCTGCCGCAACTCGAGAAAATCCAGGAGGTTTTGCCCTCCAGGCGAGATGAGGCCCATTTCCGCTGAGGCTTCTCGAGTCCAATCACATCTAACCACTGGAACTTCCAAAGGGTCCTTCACACCCTTGCTGCAACTCAAGAAGTTCCCCGACATACCCGTCTCCACTCGAGAGGAAGCACGTGGGGTCCCGCACACATCCAGGGGAGCCCCGTTTCCGCCTCCTAGCTCGAGATGAGGGATCCTTTCCCTGTTTCGTAGGGAAAGAATTCCCGGCGTTACGTCGCATCTCAAGAGGAGGCGCTCTCCACAGGAAAGGCGAGAGGAACTCCAGGGTCGTGCCACCATTCCAAGAGTCCCCCAGATGTGTCAGTCCATTCCAGAGGAACCTGTTTTCCCTGCACTGCCTTGACGTTCAAGCCGAGGATCGACTCCCACCACGTGTGCACGTGGGACAGCCCTGTGGGAAAGCCTCGTGGGAAAGCCTCGTGGGAAAGACTCGAGGGAAAACCATAGATCCTTTGCTCCACGCGGAGGACTGCGTGACACTGCTGCTACCGCTCTGGAGGAAAGCGCAAGTGCATGCCCGCATTCGAGACGAGGACTGACTCCCCTGGGGAGACTCCAGAAGTACCCCAAGATCCATGTCAGCACTGGAGAGGAATCCTCAGGTTCCGGCCCCGACTCCACACAAGGTCTTAGGCCCCGGCATCGACGGGAGAGCAATCCCGAGAGGCCCCCGAGGAACTCGCATGGGGACTGGCCTTTCCTGACGCCACCAGAGCGGGTCCCTGAGGTCCCCGTCGTAAGTCGAGAGCACCTGCCGCAACTCGAGAAAATCCAGGAGGTTTTGCCGTCCAGGCGAGATGACGCCCATTTCCGCTGAGGCTTCTCGAGGCCAATCAGGTCTAACCACTGGAACTTCCAAAGGGTCCTTCACACCCTTGCTGCAACTCAAGAAGTTCCCCAACATACCCGTCTCCACTCGAGAGGAAGCACGTGGTGTCCCGCAAACATCCAGGGGAGACCCGTTTCCGCCTCCTAGCTCGAGATGAGGTATCCTTTCCCTGTTTCGTAGGGAAAGAATTCCCGGCGTTCCCGTCGCATCTCAAGAGGAGGCGCTCTCCACAGGAAAGGCGAGAGGAACTCCAGGGTCGTGACACCATTCCAAGAGTCCCCCAGATGTGTCAGTCCATTCCAGAGGAACCTGTTTTCCCTGCACTGCCTTGACGTTCAAGCCGATGATCGACTCCCACCACGTGTGCACGTGGGACAGCCCTGTGGGAAAGCCTCGTGGGAAAGCCTCGTGGGAAAGACTCGAGGGAAAACCATAGATCCTTTGATCCATGCGGCGGACTGCGTGACACTGCTGCTACCGCTCTGGAGGAAAGCGCAACTGCATGCCCGCATTCGAGACGAGGACTGACTCCCCTGGGGAGACTCCAGAAGTACCCCAAGATCCATGTCAGCACTGGAGAGGAATCCTCAGGTTCCGGCCCCGAATCCACACAAGGTCTTAGGCCCCGGCATCGACGGGAGAGGAATCCCGAGAGGCCCCCGAGGAACTCGCATGGGGACTGGCCTTTCCTGAGGCCACCAGAGCGGTTCCCTGAGGTCCCCGTCGTAAGTCGAGAGCACCTGCCGCAACTCGAGAAAATCCAGGAGGTTTTGCCCTCCAGGCGAGATGAGGCCCATTTCCGCTGAGGCTTCTCGAGGCCAATCACATCTAACCACTGGAACTTCCAAAGGGTCCTTCACACCATTGCTGCAACTCAAGAAGTTCCCCGACATACCCGTCTCCACTCGAGAGGAAGCACGTGGTGTCCCGCACACATCCAGCGGAGCCCCGTTTCGCCTCCTAGCTCGAGATGAGGGATCCTTTCCCTGTTTCGTAGGGAAAGAATTCCCGGCGTTCCCGTCGCATCTCAAGAGGAGGCGCTCTCCACAGGAAAGGCGAGAGGAACTCCAGGGTCGAGACACCATTCCAAGAGTCCCCCAGATGTGTCAGTCCATTCCAGAGGAACCTGTTTTCCCTGCACTGCCTTGACGTTCAAGCCGAGGATCGACTCCCACCACGTGTGCACGTGGGACAGCCCTGTGGGAAAGCCTCGTGGGAAAGCCTCGTGGGAAAGACTCGAGGGAAAACCATAGATCCTTTTATCCACGCGGCGGACTGCGTGACACTGCTGCTACCGCTCTGGAGGAAAGCGCAAGTGCATGCCCGCATTCGAGACGAGGACTGACTCCCCTGGGGAGACTCCAGAAGTACCCCAAGATCCATGTCAGCACTGGAGAGGAATCCTCAGGTTCCGGCCCCGACTCCACACAAGGTCTTAGGCCCCGGCATCGACGGGAGAGGAATCCCGAGACGCCCCCGAGGAACTCGCATGGGGACTGGCCTTTCCTGAGGCCACCAGAGCGGGTCCCTGAGGTCCCCGTCGTAAGTCGAGAGCACCTGCCGCAACTCGAGAAAATCCAGGAGGTTTTGCCCTCCAGGCGAGATGAGGTCCATTTCCGCTGAGGCTTCTCGAGGCCAATCCCATCTAACCACTGGAACTTCCAAAGGGTCCTTCACACCATTGCTGCAACTCAAGAAGTTCCCCGACATACCCGTCTCCACTCGAGAGGAAGCACGTGGTGTCCCGCACACATCCAGGGGAGCCCCGTTTCCGCCTCCTAGTTCGAGATGAGGGATCCTTTCCCTGTTTCGTAGGGAAAGAATTCCCGGCGTTCCCGTCGCATCTCAAGAGGAGGCGCTCTCCACAGGAAAGGGGAGAGGAACTCCAGGGTCGAGACACCATTCCAAGAGTCCCCCAGATGTGTCAGTCCATTCCAGAGGAACCTGTTTTCCCTGCACTGCCTTGACGTTCAAGCCGAGGATCGACTCCCACCACGTGTGCACGTGGGACAGCCCTGTGGGAAAGCCTCGTGGGAAAGCCTCGTGGGAAAGACTCGAGGGAAAACCATAGATCCTTTGATCCACGCGGAGGACTGCGTGACACTGCTGCTACCGCTCTGGAGGAAAGCGCAAGTGCATGCCCGCATTCGAGACGAGGACTGACTCCCCTGGGGAGACTCCAGAAGTACCCCAAGATCCATGTCAGCACTGGAGAGGAATTCTCAGGTTCCGGCCCCGACTCCACACAAGGTCTTAGGCCCCGGCATCGACGGGAGAGGAATCCCGAGAGGCCCCCGAGGAACTCGCATGGGGACTGGCCTTTCCTGAGGCCACCAGAGCGGGTCCCTGAGGTCCCCGTCGTAAGTCGAGAGCACCTGCCGCAACTCGAGAAAATCCAGGAGGTTTTGCCCTCCAGGCGAGATGACGCCCATTTCCGCTGAGGCTTCTCGAGGCCAATCACGTCTAACCACTGGAACTTCCAAAGGGTCCTTCACACCCTTGCTGCAACTCAAGAAGTTCCCGACATACCCGTCTCCACTCGAGAGGAAGTACGTGGTGTCCCGCACACATCCAGGGGAGCCCCGTTTCCGCCTCCTAGTTCGAGATGAGGGATCCTTTCCCTGTTTCCTAGGGAAAGAATTCCCTGCGTTCCCGTCGCATCTCAAGAGGAGGCGCTCTCCACAGGAAAGGCGAGAGGAACTCCAGGGTCGTGCCAGCATTCCAAGAGTCCCCCAGATGTGTCAGTCCATTCCAGAGGAACCTGTTTTCCCTGCACTGCCTTCACGTTCAAGCCGAGGATCGACTCCTACCACGTGTGCACGTGGGACAGCCCTGTGGGAAAGCCGCGTGGGAAAGCCTCGTGGGAAAGACTCGAGGGAAAACCATAGATCCTTTGATCCACGCGGCGGACTGCGTGACACTGCTGCTACCGCTCTGGAGGAAAGCGCAAGTGCATGCCCGCATTCGAGACGAGGACTGAGTCCCCTGGGGAGACTCCAGAAGTACCCCAAGATCCATGTCAGCACTGGAGAGGAATCCTCAGGTTCCGGCCCCGACTCCACACAAGGTCTTAGGCCCCGGCATCGACGGGAGAGGAATCCCGAGAGGACCCCGAGGAACTCGCATGGGGACTGGCCTTTCCTGAGGCCACCAGAGCGGGTCCCTGAGGTACCCGTCGTAAGTCGAGAGCACCTGCCGCAACTCGACAAAATCCAGGAGGATTTGCCCTCCAGGCGAGATGAGGCCCATTTCCGCTGAGGCTTCTCGAGGCCAATCACGTCTAACCACTGGAACTTCCAAAGGGTCCTTCACACCCTTGCTGCAACTCAAGAAGTTCCCCGACATACCCGTCTCCACTCGAGAGGAAGCACGTGGTGTCCCGCACACATCCAGGGGAGCCCCGTTTCCGCCTCCTAGCTCGAGATGAGGGATCCTTTCCCTGTTTCGTAGGGAAAGAGTTCCCGGCGTTCCCGTCGCATCTCAAGAGGAGGCGCTCTCCACAGGAAAGGCGAGAGGAACTGCAGGGTCGAGACACCATTCCAAGATTCCCCCAGATGTGTCAGTCCATTCCAGAGGAACCTGTTTTCCCTGCACTGCCTTGACGTTCAAGCCGACGATCGACTCCCACCACGTGTGCACGTGGGACAGCCCTCTGGGAAAGCCTCTTGGGAAAGCCTCGTGGGAAAGACTCGAGGGAAAACCATAGATCCTTTGATCCATGCGGCGAACTGCGTGACACTGCTGCTACCGCTCTGGAGGAAAGCGCAAGTGCCTGCCCGCATTCGAGACGAGGACTAACTCCCCAGGGGAGACTCCAGAAATACCCCAAGATCCATGTCAGCACTGGAGAGGAATCCTCAGGTTCCGGCCCCGACTCCACACAAGGACTTAGGCCCTGGCATCGACGGGAGAGGAATCCCCAGAGGCCCCCGAGGAACTCGCATGGGGACTGGCCTTTCCTGAGGCCACCAGAGAGGGTCCCTGAGGTCCCCGTCGTAAGTCGAGAGCACCTGCCGCAACTCGAGAAAATCCAGGATGTTTTGCCCTCCAGGCGAGATGAGGCCCATTTCCGCTGAGGCTTCTCGAGGCCAATCACGCCTAACCCCTGGAACTTCCAAAGGGTCCTTCACACCCTTGCTGCAACTCAAGAAGTTCCCCGACATACCCGTCTGCACTCGAGAGGAAGCACGTGGGTCCCGCACACATCCAGGGGAGCCCCGTTTCCGCCTCCTAGCTCGAGATGAGGGATCCTTTCCCTGTTTCGTAGGGAAAGAATTCCCGGCGTTCCCGTCGCATCTCAAGAGGAGGCGCTCTACACAGGAAAGGCGAGAGGAACTCCAGGGTCCTGCCACCATTCCAAGAGTCCCCCAGATTTGTCAGTCCATTCAAGAGGAACCTGTTTTCCCTGCACTGCCTTGACGTTCAAGCCGAGGTTCGACTCCCACCACGTGTGCACGTGGGACAGCCCTGTGTGAAAGCCTCGTGGGAAAGACTCGAGGGAAAACCATAGATCATTTGATCCACGCGGCAGACTGCGTGACACTGCTGCTCCCGTCTGGAGGAAAGCGCAAGTGCATGCCCTCATTCGAGACGAGGACTGTTTCCCCTGGGGAGACTCCAGAAGTACCCCAAGATCCATGTCAGCACTGGAGAGGAATCCTCAGTTTCCGGCCCCGACTCCACACAAGGTCTTAGGCCCCGGCATCGACGGGAGAGGAATCCCGAGACGCCACCGAGGAACTCGCATGAGGACTGGCCTTTCCTGAGGCCACCAGAGCGGGTCCCTGAGGTCCCCGTCGTAAGTCGAGAGCACCTGCCGCAACTCGAGAAAATCCAGGAGGTTTTGCCCTCCAGGCGAGATGAGGCCCATTTCCGCTGAGGCTTCTCGAGGCCAATCACATCTAACCACTGGAACTTCCAAAGGGTCCTTCACACCCTTGCTGCAACTCAAGAAGTTTCCCGACATACCCATCTCCACTCCAGAGGAAGCACGTGGTGTCCCGCACACATCCAGAGGAGCCCCGTTTCCGCCTCCTAGCTTGAGATGAGGGATCCTTTCCCTGTTTCGTAGGGAAAGAATTCCCGGCGTTCCCGTCGCATCTCAAGAGGAGGCGCTCTCCACAGGAAAGGCGAGAGGAACTCCAGGGTCATGCCACCATTCCAAGAGTCCCCCAGATGTGTCAGTACATTCCAGAGGAACCTGTTTTCCCTGCACTGCCTTGACGTTCAAGCCGAGGATCGACTCCCACCACGTGTGCACGTGGGACAGCCCTGTGGGAAAGCCTCGTGGGAAAGCCTCGTGGGAAAGACTCGAGGGAAAACCATAGATCCTTTGATCCACGCGGCAGACTGCGTGACACTGCTGCTACTGCTCTGGAGGAAAGCGCAAGTGCATGCCCGCATTCGAGACGAGGACTGACTCCCCTGGGGAGACTCCAGAAGTACCCCAAGATCCATGTCAGCACTGGAGAGGAATCCTCAGGTTCCGGCCCCGACTCCACACAAGGTCTTAGGCCCCGGCATCGATGGGAGAGGAATCCCGAGAGGCCCCCGTGGAACTCGCATGGGGACTGGCCTTTCCTGAGGCCACCAGAGCGGGTCCCTGAGGTCCCCGTCGTAAGTCGAGAGCACCTGCCGCAACTCGAGAAAATCCAGGAGGTTTTGCCCTCCAGGCGAGATGAGGCCCATTTCCGCTGAGGCTTCTCGAGGCCAATCACATCTAACCACTGGAACTTCCAAACGGTCCTTCACACAATTGCTGCAAATCAAGAAGTTCCCCGACATACCAGTCTCCACTCGAGAGGAAGCACGTGGGGTCCCGCACCCATCCAGGGGAGCTCCGTTTCCGCCCCCTAGCTCGAGGTGAGGGATCCTTTCCCTGTTTCCTAGGGAAAGAATTCCCGGCGTTCCCGTCGCATCTCAAGAGGAGGCGCTCTCCACAGGAAAGGCGAGAGGAACTCCAGGGTCGTGACACCATTCCAAGAGTCCCCCAGATGTGTCAGTACATTCCAGAGGAACCTGTTTTCCCTGCACTGCTTTGACGTTCAAGCCGAGGATCGACTCCCACCACGTGTGCACGTGGGACAGCCCTGTGGGAAAGCCTCGTGGGAAAGCCTCGTGGGAAAAACTCGAGGGAAAACCATAGATCCTTTGATCCACGATGCGGAATGCGTGACACTGCTGCTACCGCTCTGGAGGAAAGCGCAAGTGCATGCCGGCATTCGAGACGAGAACTGACTCCCCTGGGGAGACTCCAGAAGTACCCCAAGATCCATGTCAGCACTGGAGAGGAATTCTCATTTTCCGGCCCCGACTCCACACAAGGTCTTAGGCCCCGGCATCGACGGGAGAGGAATCCGGAGAGGCCCCCGAGGAACTCGCATGGGGACTGGCCTTTCCTGAGGCCACCAAGCGGGTCCCTGAGGTCCCCGTCGTAAGTCGAGAGCACCTGCCGCAACTCGAGAAAATCCAGGAGGTTTTGCCCTCCAGGCGAGATGAGGCCCATTTCCGCTGAGGCTTCTCGAGGCCAATCACGTCTAACCACTGGAACTTCCAAAGGGTCCTTCACACCCTTGCTGCAACTCAAGAAGTTCCCCGACATACCCGTCTGCACTCGAGAGGAAGCACGTGGTGTCCCGCACACATGCAGGGGAGCCCCGTTTCCGCCTCCTAGCTCGAGATGAGGGATCCTTTCCCTGTTTCGTAGGGAAAGAATTCCCGGCGTTCCCGTCGCATCTCAAGAGGAGGCGCTCTCCACAGGAAAGGCGAGAGGAACTGCAGGGTCGAGACACCATTCCAAGATTCCCCCAGATGTGTCAGTCCATTCCAGAGGAACCTGTTTTCCCTGCACTGCCTTGACGTTCAAGCCGACGATCGACTCCCACCACGTGTGCACGTGGGACAGCCCTCTGGGAAAGCCTCGTGGGAAAGCCTCGTGGGAAAGACTCGAGGGAAAACCATAGATCCTTTGATCCATGCGGCGAACTGCGTGACACTGCTGCTACCGCTCTGGAGGAAAGCGCAAGTGCATGCCCGCATTCGAGACGAGGACTGACTCCCATGGGGAGACTCCAGAAATACCCCAAGATACATGTCAGCACTGGAGAGGAATCCTCAGGTTCCGGCCCCGACTCCACACAAGGACTTAGGCCCTGGCATCGACGGGAGAGGAATCCCCAGAGGCCCCCGAGGAACTCGCATGGGGACTGGCCTTTCCTGAGGCCACCAGAGAGGGTCCCTGAGGTCCCCGTCGTAAGTCGAGAGCACCTGCCGCAACTCGAGAAAATCCAGGAGGTTTTGCCCTCCAGGCGAGATGAGGCCCATTTCCGCTGAGGCTTCTCGAGGCCAATCACGTCTAACCACTGGAACTTCCAAAGGGTCCTTCACACCCTTGCTGCAACTCAAGAAGTTCCCCGACATACCCGTCTGCACTCGAGAGGAAGCACGTGGGTCCCGCACACATCCAGGGGAGCCCCGTTTCCGCCTCCTAGCTCGAGATGAGGGATCCTTTCCCTGTTTCGTAGGGAAAGAATTCCCGGCGTTCCCGTCGCATCTCAAGAGGAGGTGCTCTCCACAGGAAAGGCGAGAGGAACTCCAGGGTCGTGCCACCATTCCCAGAGTCCCCCAGATGTGTCAGTCCATTCCAGAGGAACCTGTTTTCCCTGCACTGCCTTGACGTTCAAGCCGAGGATCGACTCCCATTTCGTGTGCACGTGGGACAGCCCTGTGGGAAAGCCTCGTGTGAAAGCCTCGTGGGAAAGACTCGAGGGAAAACCATAGATCCTTTGATCCACGCGGTGGACTGCGTGACACTGCTGCTACCACTCTGGAGGAAAGCGCAAGTGCATGCCCGCATTCGAGACGAGGACTGACTCCCCTGGGGAGACTCCAGAAGTACCTCAAGATCCATGTCAGCACTGGAGAGGAATCTTCAGGTTCCGGCCCCGACTCCACACAAGGTCTTAGGCCCCGGCATCGACGGGAGAGGAATCCCGAGAGGCCCCCGAGGAACTCGCATGGGGACTGGCCTGTCCTGAGGCCACCAGAGCGGGTCCCTGAGGTCCCCGTCGTAAGTCGAGAGCACCTGCCGCAACTCGAGAAAATCCAGGAGGTTTTGCCCTCCAGGCCAGATGAGGCCCATTTCCGCTGAGGCTTCTCGAGGCCAATCACGTCTAACCACTGGAACTTCCAAAGGGTCCTTCACACCCTTGCTGCAACTCAAGAAGTTCCCCGACATACCCGTCTCCACTCGAGAGGAAGCACGTGGGGTCCCGCACACATCCAGGGGACCCCGTTTCGCCTCCTAGCTCGAGATGAGGGATCCTTTCCCTGTTTCGTAGGGAAAGAATTCCCGGCGTTCCCGTCGCATCTCAAGAGGAGGTGCTCTCCACAGGAAAGGCGAGAGGAACTCCAGGGTCGTGACACCATTCCAAGGGTCCCCCAGATGTGTCAGTCCATTCCAGAGGAACCTGTTTTCCCTGCACTGCCTTGACGTTCAAGCCGAGGATCGACTCCCACCACGTGTGCACGTGGTACAGCCCTGTGGGAAAGCCTCGTGGGAAAGCCTCGTGGGAAAGACTCGAGGGAAAACCATAGATCCTTTGATCCACGCGGCGGACTGCGTGACACTGCTGCTACCGCTCTGGAGGAAAGCGCAAGTGCATGCCCGCATTCGAGACGAGGACTGACTCCCCTGGGGAGACTCCAGAAGTACCCCAAGATCCATGTCAGCACTGGAGAGGAATCCTCAGGTTCCGGCCGCGAATCCACACAAGGTCTTAGGTCCCGGCATCGACGGGAGAGGAATCCCGAGACGCCCCCGAGGAACTCGCATGGGGACTGGCCTTTCCTGAGGCCACCAGAGCGGGTCTCTGAGGTCCCCGTAGTAAGTCGAGAGCACCTGCCGCAACTCGAGAAAATCCAGGAGATTTTGCCCTGCAGGCGAGATGAGGCCCATTTCCGCTGAGGCTTCTCGAGGCCAATCACATCTAACCACTGGAACTTCCAAAGGGTCCTTCACACCATTGCTGCAACTCAAGAAGTTCCCCGACATACCCGTCTGCACTCGAGAGGAAGCACGTGGTGTCCCGCACACATCCAGGGGAGCCCCGTTTCCACCTCCAAGCTCGAGATGAGGGATCCTTTCCCTGTTTCGTAGGGAAAGAATTCCCTGCGTTCCGTCGCATCTCAAGAGGAGGCGCTCTCCACAGGAAAGGCGAGAGGAACTCCAGGGTCGTGACACCATTCCAAGAGTCCCCCAGATGTGTCAGTCCATTCCAGAGGAACCTGTTTTCCCTGCACTGCCTTGACGTTCAAGCCGAGGATCGACTCCCACCACGTGTGTACGTGGGACAGCCCTGTGGGAAAGCCTCGTGGGAAAGCCTCGTGGGAAAGACTCGAGGGAAAACCATAGATCCTTTGATCCACGCGGCGGACTGCGTGACACTGCTGCTACCGCTCTGGAGGAAAGCGCAAGTGCATGCCCGCATTCGAGACGAGGACTGACTCCCCTGGGGAGACTCCAGAAGTACCCCAAGATCCATGTCAGCACTGGAGAGGAATCCTCAGGTTCCGGCCCCGACTCCACACAAGGTCTTAGGCCCCGGCATCGACGGGAGAGGAATCCCGAGAGGCCCCCGAGGAACTTGCATGGGGACTGGCCTTTCCTGAGGCCACCAGAGCGGTTCCCTGAGGTCCCCGTCGTAAGTCGAGAGCACTTGCCGCAACTCGAGAAAATCCAGGAGGTTTTGCCCTCCAGGCCAGATGAGGCCCATTTCCGCTGAGGCTTCTCGAGGCCAATCACATCTAACCACTGGAACTTCCAAAGGGTCCTTCACACCATTGCTGCAACTCAAGAAGTTCCCCGACATACCCGTCTCCACTCGAGAGGAAGCACGTGGGGTCCCGCACACTTCCACCGGAGCCCCGTTTCTGCCTCCTAGCTCGAGATGAGGGATCCTTTCCCTGTTTCGTAGGGAAAGAATTCCCGGCGTTCCCGTCGCATCTCAAGAGGAGGCGCTCTCCACAGGAAAGGCGAGAGGAACTCCAGGGTCGTGACACCATTCCAAGGGTCCCCCAGATGTGTCAGTCCATTCCAGAGGAACCTGCTTTCCCTGCACTGCCTTGACGTGCAAGCCGAGGATCGACTCCCACCACGTGTGCACTTGGGACAGCCCTGTGGGAAAGCCTCGTGGGAAAGCCTCGTGGGAAAGACTCGAGGGAAAACCATAGATCCTTTGATCCACGCGGCGGACTGCGTGACACTGCTGCTACCGCTCTGGAGGAAAGCGCAAGTGCATGCCCGCATTCGAGACGAGGACTGACTCCCCTGGGGAGACTCCAGAAGTACCCCAAGATCCATGTCAGCACTGGAGAGGAATCCTCAGGTTCCGGCCCCGACTCCACACAAGGTCTTAGGCCCCGGCATCAACGGGAGAGGAATCCCGAGAGGCCCCCGAGGAACTCGCATGGGGACTGGCCTTTCCTGAGGCCACCAGAGCGGGTCCCTGAGGTCCCCGTCGTAAGTCGAGAGCACCTGCCGCAACTCGAGAAAATCCAGGAGGTTTTGCCCTCCAGGCGAGATGAGGCCCATTTCCGCTGAGGCTTCTCGAGGCCAATCACGTCTAACCACTGGAACTTCCAAAGGGTCCTTCACACCCTTGCTGCAACTCAAGAAGTTCCCCGACATACCCGTCTCCACTCGAGAGGAAGCATGTGGTGTCCCGCACACATCCAGGGGAGCCCCGTTTCCGCCTCCTAGCTCGAGATGAGGGATCCTTTCCCTGTTTCGTAGGGAAAGAATTCCCGGCGTTCCCGTCGCATCTCAAGAGGAGGCGCTCTCCACAGGAAAGGCGAGAGGAACTCCAGGGTCGCGCCACCATTCCAAGAGTCCCCCAGATGTGTCAGTCCATTCCAGAGGAACCTGTTTTCCCTGCACTGCCTTGACGTTCAAGCCGAGGATCGACTCCCACCACGTGTGCACGTGGGACAGCCCTGTGGGAAAGCCTCGTGGGAAAGCCTCGTGGGAAAGACTCGAGGGAAAACCATAGATCCTTTGATCCACGCGGCGGACTGCGTGACACTGCTGCTACCGCTGGGGAGGAAAGCGCAAGTGCATGCCCGCATTCGAGACGAGGACTGACTCCCCTGGGGAGACTCCAGAAGTACCCCAAGATCCATGTCAGCACTGGAGAGGAATCCTCAGGTTCCGGCCCCGACTCCACACAAGGTCTTAGGCCCCGGCTTCGACGGGAGAGGAATCCCGAGAGGCCCCCGAGGAACTTGCATGGGGACTGGCCTTTCCTGAGGCCACCAGAGCGATTCCCTGAGGTCCCCGTCGTAAGTCGAGAGCACTTGCCGCAACTCGAGAAAATCCAGGAGGTTTTGCCCTCCAGGCCAGATGAGGCCCATTTCCGCTGAGGCTTCTCGAGGCCAATCACATCTAACCACTGGAACTTCCAAAGGGTCCTTCACACCATTGCTGCAACTCAAGAAGTTCCCCGACATACCCGTCTCCACTCGAGAGGAAGCACGTGGGGTCCCGCACACTTCCACCGGAGCCCCGTTTCTGCCTCCTAGCTCGAGATGAGGGATCCTTTCCCTGTTTCGTAGGGAAAGAATTCCCGGCGTTCCCGTCGCATCTCAAGAGGAGGCGCTCTCCACAGGAAAGGCGAGAGGAACTCCAGGGTCGTGACACCATTCCAAGGGTCCCCCAGATGTGTCAGTCCATTCCAGAGGAACCTGCTTTCCCTGCACTGCCTTGACGTGCAAGCCGAGGATCGACTCCCACCACGTGTGCACTTGGGACAGCCCTGTGGGAAAGCCTCGTGGGAAAGCCTCGTGGGAAAGACTCGAGGGAAAACCATAGATCCTTTGATCCACGCGGCGGACTGCGTGACACTGCTGCTACCGCTCTGGAGGAAAGCGCAAGTGCATGCCCGCATTCGAGACGAGGACTGACTCCCCTGGGGAGACTCCAGAAGTACCCCAAGATCCATGTCAGCACTGGAGAGGAATCCTCAGGTTCCGGCCCCGACTCCACACAAGGTCTTAGGCCCCGGCATCAACGGGAGAGGAATCCCGAGAGGCCCCCGAGGAACTCGCATGGGGACTGGCCTTTCCTGAGGCCACCAGAGCGGGTCCCTGAGGTCCCCGTCGTAAGTCGAGAGCACCTGCCGCAACTCGAGAAAATCCAGGAGGTTTTGCCCTCCAGGCGAGATGAGGCCCATTTCCGCTGAGGCTTCTCGAGGCCAATCACGTCTAACCACTGGAACTTCCAAAGGGTCCTTCACACCCTTGCTGCAACTCAAGAAGTTCCCCGACATACCCGTCTCCACTCGAGAGGAAGCATGTGGTGTCCCGCACACATCCAGGGGAGCCCCGTTTCCGCCTCCTAGCTCGAGATGAGGGATCCTTTCCCTGTTTCGTAGGGAAAGAATTCCCGGCGTTCCCGTCGCATCTCAAGAGGAGGCGCTCTCCACAGGAAAGGCGAGAGGAACTCCAGGGTCGCGCCACCATTCCAAGAGTCCCCCAGATGTGTCAGTCCATTCCAGAGGAACCTGTTTTCCCTGCACTGCCTTGACGTTCAAGCCGAGGATCGACTCCCACCACGTGTGCACGTGGGACAGCCCTGTGGGAAAGCCTCGTGGGAAAGCCTCGTGGGAAAGACTCGAGGGAAAACCATAGATCCTTTGATCCACGCGGCGGACTGCGTGACACTGCTGCTACCGCTGGGGAGGAAAGCGCAAGTGCATGCCCGCATTCGAGACGAGGACTGACTCCCCTGGGGAGACTCCAGATGTACCCCAAGATCCATGTCAGCACTGGAGAGGAATCCTCAGGTTCCGGCCCCGACTCCACACAAGGTCTTAGGCCCCGGCATCAACGGGAAAGGAATCCCGAGGGGCCCCCGAGGAACTCGCATGGGGACTGGCCTTTCCTGAGGCCACCAGAGCGGTTCCCTGAGGTCCCCGTCGTAAGTCGAGAGCACCTTCCGCAACTCGAGAAAATCCAGGAGGTTTTGCCCTCCAGGCGAGATGAGGCCCATTTCCGCTGAGGCTTCTCGAGGCCAATCACGTCTAACCACTGGAACTTCCAAAGGTCCTTCACACCCTTGCTGCAACTCAAGAAGTTCCCCGACATACCCGTCTCCACTCGAGAGGAAGCACGTGGGGTCCCGCACACATCCAGGGGACCCCGTTTCGCCTCCTAGCTCGAGATGAGGGATCCTTTCCCTGTTTCGTCCGGAAAGAATTCCCGGCGTTCCCGTCGCATCTCAAGAGGAGGTGCTCTCCACAGGAAAGGCGAGAGGAACTCCAGGGTCGTGACACCATTCCAAGGGTCACCCAGATGTGTCAGTCCATTCCAGAGGAACCTGTTTTCCCTGCACTGCCTTGACGTTCAAGCCGAGGATCGACTCCCACCACGTGTGCACGTGTGACAGCCCTGTGGGAAAGCCTCGTGGGAAAGCCTCGTGGGAAAGACTCGAGGGAAAACCATAGATCCTTTGATCCACGCGGCGGACTGCGTGACACTGCTGCTACCGCTCTGGAGGAAAGCGCAAGTGAATGCCCACATTCGAGACGAGGACTGACTCCCCTGGGGAGACTCCAGAAGTACCCCAAGATCCATGTCAGCACTGGAGAGGAATCCTCAGGTTCCGGCCCCGACTCCACACAAGGTCTTAGGCCCCGGCATCAACGGGAGAGGAATCCCGAGAGGCCCCCGAGGAACTCGCATGGGGACTGGCCTTTCCTGAGGCCACCAGAGCGGGTCCCTGAGGTCCCCGTCGTAAGTCGAGAGCACGTGCCGCAACTCGAGAAAATCCAGGAGGTTTTTCCCTCCAGGCGAGATGAGGCCCATTTCCGCTGAGGCTTCTCGAGGCCAATCACATCTAACCACTGGAACTTCCAAAGGGTCCTTCACACCATTGCTGCAACTCAAGAAGTTCCCCGACATACCCGTCTCCACTCGAGAGGAAGCACGTGGGGTCCCGCACACATCCAGGGGAGCCCCGTTTCCGCCTCCTAGCTCGAGATGAGGGATCCTTTCCCTGTTTCGTAGGGAAAGAATTCCCGGCGTTCCTGTCGCATCTCAAGAGGAGGCGCTCTCCACAGGAAAGGCGAGAGTAACTCCAGTGTCGAGACATCATTCCAAGAGTCCCCCAGATGTGTCAGTCCATTACAGAGGAACCTGTTTTCCCTGCACTGCCTTGACGTTCAAGCCGAGGATCGACTCCCACCACGTGTGCACGTGGGACAGCCCTGTGGGAAAGCCTTGGGGGAAAGCCTCGTGGGAAAGACTCGAGAGAAATCCATAGATCCTTTGATCCACACGACGGACTGCGGGACACTGCTGCTACCGCTCTGGAGGAAAGCGCAAGTGCATGCCCGCATTCGAGACGAGGACTGACTCCCCTGGGGAGACTCCAGAAGTACCCCAAGATCCATGTCAGCACTGGAGAGGAATCCTCAGGTTCCGGCCCCGACTCCACACAAGGTCTTAGGCCCCGGCATCGACGGGAGAGGAATCCCGAGACGCCCCCGAGGAACTCGCATGGGGACTGGCCTTTCCTGAGGCCACCAGAGCGGGTCCCTGAGGTCCCCGTCGTAAGTCGAGAGCCCCTGCCACAACTCGAGAAAATCCAGGAGGTTTTGCCCTCCAGGCGAGATGAGGCCCATTTCCGCTGAGGCTTCTCGAGGCCAATCACATCTAACCACTGGAACTTTCAAAGGGGCCTTCACACCCTTGCTGCAACTCAAGAAGTTCCCCGACATACCCGTCTCCACTCGAGAGGAAGCACGTGGTGTCCCGCACACATCCAGGGGAGCCCCGTTTCCGCCTCCTAGCTCGAGATGAGGGATCCTTTCCCTGTTTCGTAGGGAAAGAATTCCCGGCGTTCCCGTCGCATCTCAACAGGAGGCGCTCTCCACAGGAAAGGCGAGAGGAACTCCAGGGTCATGCCACCATTCCAAGAGTCCCCCAGATGTGTCAGTCCATTCCAGAGGAACCTGTTTTCCCTGCACTGCCTTGACGTTCAAGCCGAGGATCGACTCCCACCACGTGTGCACGTGGGACAGCCCTGTGGGAAAGCCTCGTGGGAAAGCCTCGTGGGAAAGACTCGAGGGAAAACCATAGATCCTTTGATCCACGCGGCGGACTGGGTGACACTGCTGCTACCGCTCTGGAGGAAAGCGCAAGTGCATGCCCGCATTCGAGACGAGGACTGACTCCCCTGGGGAGACTCCAGAAGTACCCCAAGATCCATGTCAGCACTGGAGAGGAATCCTCAGGTTCCGGCCCCGATTCCACACAAGGTCTTAGGCCCCGGCATCGACGGGAGAGGAATCCCGAGAGGCCCCCGAGGAACTCGCATGGGGACTGGCCTTTCCTGAGGCCACCAGAGCGGGTCCCTGAGGTCCCCGTCGTAAGTCGAGAGCACCTGCCGCAACTCGAGAAAATCCAGGAGGTTTTGCCCTCCAGGCGAGATGAGGCCCATTTCCGCTGAGGCTTCTCGAGGCTAATCACGTCTAACCACTGGAACTTCCAAAGGGTCCTTCACACCCTTGCTGCAACTCAATAAGTTCCCCGACATACCCGTCTCCACTTGAGAGGAAGCACGTGGGTCCCGCACACATCCAGGGGAGCCCCGTTTCCGCCTCCTAGCTCGAGATGAGGGATCCTTTCCCTGTTTCGTAGGGAAAGAATTCCCGGCGTTCCCGTCGCATCTCAAGAGGAGGCGCTCTCCACAGGAAAGGCGAGAGGAACTCCAGGGTCGTGCCACCATTCCAAGAGTCCCCCAGATGTGTCAGTCCATTCCAGAGGAACCTGTTTTCCATGAACTGCCTTGACGTTCAAGCCGAGGATCGACTCCCACGACGTGTGCACGTGGGACAGCCCTGTGGGAAAGCCTCGTGGGAAAGCCTCGTGGGAAAGACTCAAGGGAAAACCATAGATCCTTTGATCCACGCGGCGGACTGCGTGACACTGCTGCTACCGCTCTGGAGGAAAGCGCAAGTGCATGCCCGCATTCGAGACGAGGACTGACTCCCCTAGGGAGACTCCAGAAGTACCCCAAGATCCATGTCAGCACTGGAGAGGAATCCTCAGGTTCCGGCCCCGACTCCACACAAGGTCTTAGGCCCCGGCATCGACGGGAGAGGAATCCCGAGAGGCCCCCGAGGAACTCGCATGGGGACTGGCCTTTCCTGAGGCCACCAGAGCGGTTCCCTGAGGTCCCCGTCGTAAGTCGAGAGCACCTGCCGCAACTCGAGAAAATCCAGGAGGTTTTGCCCTACAGGCGAGATGAGGCCCATTTCCGCTGAGGCTTCTCGAGGCTAATCACGTCAAACCACTGGAACTTCCAAAGGGTCCTTCACACCCTTGCTGCAACTCAAGAAGTTCCCCGACATACCCGTCTCCACTCGAGAGGAAGCACGTGGTGTACCGCCCACATCCCGGGGAGCTCCGTTTCCGACTCCTAGCTCGAGATGAGGGATCCTTTCCCTGTTTCGTAGGGAAAGAATTCCCGGCGTTCCCGTCGCATCTCAAGAGGAGGCGCTCTCCACAGGAAAGGCGAGCAGAACTCCAGGGTCGTGACACCATTCCAAGAGTCCCCCAGATGTGTCAGTCCATTCCAGAGGAATCTGTTTTCCCTGCACTGCCTTGACGTTCAAGCCAAGGATCGACTCCCACCACGTGTGCACGTGGGACAGCCCTGTGGGAAAGCCTCGTGGGAAAGCCTCGTGGGAAAGACTCGAGGGAAAACCATAGATCCTTTGATCCACGCGTCGGACTACGTGACACTGCTGCTACCGCTCTCGAGGAAAGCGCAAGTGCATGCCCGCATTCGAGAGGAGGACTGACTCCCCTGGGGAGACTCCAGAAGTACCCCAAGATCCATGTCAGCACTGGAGAGGAATCCTCAGGTTCCGGCCCCGACTCCACACAAGGTCTTAGGCCCCGGCATCGACGGGAGAGGAATCCCGAGAGGCCCCCGAAGAACTCGCATGGGGACTGGCCTTTCCTGAGGCCGCCAGAGCGGGTCCCTGAGGTCCCCGTCGTAAGTCGAGAGCACCTGCCGCAACTCGAGAAAATCCAGGAGGTTTTGCCCTCCAGGCGAGATGAGGCCCATTTCCGCTGAGGCTTCTCGAGTCCAATCACATCTAACCACTGGAACTTCCAAAGGGTCCTTCACACCCTTGCTGCAACTCAAGAAGTTCCCCGACATACCCGTCTCCACTCGAGAGGAACACGTGGGGTCCCGCACACATCCAGGGGAGCCCCGTTTCCGCCTCCTAGCTCGAGATGAGGGATCCTTTCCCTGTTTCGTAGGGAAAGAATTCCCGGCGTTCCGTCGCATCTCAAGAGGAGGCGCTCTCCACAGGAAAGGCGAGAGGAACTCCAGGGTCGTGCCACCATTCCAAGATTCCCCCAGATGTGTCAGTCCATTCCAGAGGAACCTGTTTTCCCTGCACTGCCTTGACGTTCAAGCCGAGGATCGACTCCCACCACGTGTGCACGTGGCGCAGCCCTGTGGGAAAGCCTCGTGGGAAAGCCTCGTGGGAAAGACTCGAGGGAAAACCATAGATCCTTTGATCCACGCGGCGGACTGCGTGACACTGCTGCTACCGCTCAGGAGGAAAGCGCAAGTGCATGCCCGCATTCGAGAGGAGGACTGACTCCCCTGGGGAGACTCCAGAAGTACCCCAAGATCCATGTCAGCACTGGAGAGGAATCCTCAGGTTCCGGCCCCGACTCCACACAAGGTCTTAGGCCCTGTCATCGACGGGAGAGGAATCCCGAGAGGCCCCCGAGGAACTCGCATGGGGACTGGCCTTTCCTGAGGCCACCAGAGAGGTTCCCTGAGGTCCCCGTCGTAAGTCGAGAGCACCTGCCGCAACTCGAGAAAATCCAGGAGGTTTTGCCCTCCAGGCGAGATGAGGCCCATTTCCGCTGAGGCTTCTCGAGGCCAATCACATCTAACCACTGGAACTTCCAAAGGGTCCTTCACACCATTGCTGCAACTCAAGAAGTTCCCCGACATACCCGTCTCCACTCGAGAGGAAGCACGTGGGGTCCCGCACACATCCAGGGGAGCCCCGTTTCCGCCTCCTAGCTCGAGATGAGGGATCCTTTCCCTGTTTCGTAGGGAAAGAATTCCCGGCGTTACGTCGCATCTCAAGAGGAGGCGCTCTCCACAGGAAAGGCGAGAGGAACTCCAGGGTCGTGCCACCATTCCAAGAGTCCCCCAGATGTGTCAGTCCATTCCAGAGGAACCTGTTTTCCCTGCACTGCCTTGACGTTCAAGCCGAGGATCGACTCCCACGACGTGTGCACGTGGGACAGCCCTGTGGGAAAGCCTCGTGGGAAAGCCTCGTGGGAAAGACTCGAGGGAAAACCATAGATCCTTTGATACACGCGGCGGTCGGCGTGACACTGCTGCTACCGCTCTGGAGGAAAGCGCAAGTGCATGCCCACATTCGAGACGAGGACTGACTCCCCTGGGGAGACTCCAGAAGTACCCCAAGATCCATGTCAGCCCTGGAGAGGAATCCTCAGGTTCCGGCCTCGACTCCACACAAGGTCTTAGGCCCCGGCATCGACGGGAGAGGAATCCCGAGAGGCCCCCGAGGAACTCGCATGGGGACTGGCCTTTCCTGAGGCCACCAGAGCGGGTCCCTGAGGTCCCCGTCGTAAGTCGAGAGCACCTGCCGCAACTCGAGAAAATCCAGGAGGTTTTGCCCTCCAGGCGAGATGAGGCCCATTTCCGCTGAGGCTTCTCGAGGCTAATCACGTCTAACCACTGGCACTTCCAAAGGGTCCTTCACACCCTTGCTGCAACTCAAGAAGTCCCCGACATACCCGTCTCCACTCGAGAGGAAGCACGTGGGTCCCGCCCACATCCAGGGGAGCCCCGTTTCCGCCTCCGAGCTCGCGATGAGGGATCCTTTCCCTGTTTCGTAGGGAAAGAATTCCCGGCGTTCCCGTCGCATCTCAAGAGGAGGCGCTCTCCACAGGAAAGGCGAGAGGAACTCCAGGGTCGTGCCACCATTCCGAGAGTCCCCCAGATGTGTCAGTCCATTCCAGAGGAACCTGTTTTCCATGAACTGCCTTGACGTTCAAGCCGAGGATCGACTCCCACCACGTGTGCACGTGGGACAGCCCTGTGGGAAAGCCTCGTGGGAAAGCCTCGTGGGAAAGACTCAAGGGAAAACCATAGATCCTTTGATCCACGCGGCGGACTGCGTGACACTGCTGCTACCGCTCTGGAGGAAAGCGCAAGTGCATGCCCGCATTCGAGACGAGGACTGACTCCCCTAGGGAGACTCCAGAAGTACCCCAAGATCCATGTCAGCACTGGAGAGGAATCCTCAGGTTCCGGCCCCGACTCCACACAAGGTCTTAGGCCCCGGCATCGACGGGAGAGGAATCCCGAGAGGCCCCCGAGGAACTCGCATGGGGACTGGCCTTTCCTGAGGCCACCAGAGCGGTTCCCTGAGGTCCCCGTCGTAAGTCGAGAGCACCTGCCGCAACTCGAGAAAATCCAGGAGGTTTTGCCCTACAGGCGAGATGAGGCCCATTTCCGCTGAGGCTTCTCGAGGCTAATCACGTCAAACCACTGGAACTTCCAAAGGGTCCTTCACACCCTTGCTGCAACTCAAGAAGTTCCCCGACATACCCGTCTCCACTCGAGAGGAAGCACGTGGTGTACCGCCCACATCCCGGGGAGCTCCGTTTCCGACTCCTAGCTCGAGATGAGGGATCCTTTCCCTGTTTCGTAGGGAAAGAATTCCCGGCGTTCCCGTCGCATCTCAAGAGGAGGCGCTCTCCACAGGAAAGGCGAGCAGAACTCCAGGGTCGTGACACCATTCCAAGAGTCCCCCAGATGTGTCAGTCCATTCCAGAGGAATCTGTTTTCCCTGCACTGCCTTGACGTTCAAGCCAAGGATCGACTCCCACCACGTGTGCACGTGGGACAGCCCTGTGGGAAAGCCTCGTGGGAAAGCCTCGTGGGAAAGACTCGAGGGAAAACCATAGATCCTTTGATCCACGCGTCGGACTACGTGACACTGCTGCTACCGCTCTCGAGGAAAGCGCAAGTGCATGCCCGCATTCGAGAGGAGGACTGACTCCCCTGGGGAGACTCCAGAAGTACCCCAAGATCCATGTCAGCACTGGAGAGGAATCCTCAGGTTCCGGCCACGACTCCACACAAGGTCTTAGGCCCCGGCATCGACGGGAGAGGAATCCCGAGAGGCCCCCGAGGAACTCGCATGGGGACTGGCCTTTCCTGAGGCCGCCAGAGCGGGTCCCTGAGGTCCCCGTCGTAAGTCGAGAGCACCTGCCGCAACTCGAGAAAATCCAGGAGGTTTTGCCCTCCAGGCGAGATGAGGCCCATTTCCGCTGAGGCTTCTCGAGTCCAATCACATCTAACCACTGGAACTTCCAAAGGGTCCTTCACACCCTTGCTGCAACTCAAGAAGTTCCCCGACATACCCGTCTCCACTCGAGAGGAAGCACGTGGGGTCCCGCACACATCCAGGGGAGCCCCGTTTCCGCCTCCTAGCTCGAGATGAGGGATCCTTTCCCTGTTTCGTAGGGAAAGAATTCCCGGCGTTACGTCGCATCTCAAGAGGAGGCGCTCTCCACAGGAAAGGCGAGAGGAACTCCAGGGTCGTGCCACCATTCCAAGAGTCCCCCAGATGTGTCAGTCCATTCCAGAGGAACCTGTTTTCCCTGCACTGCCTTGACGTTCAAGCCGAGGATCGACTCCCACCACGTGTGCACGTGGGACAGCCCTGTGGGAAAGCCTCGTGGGAAAGCCTCGTGGGAAAGACTCGAGGGAAAACCATAGATCCTTTGCTCCACGCGGAGGACTGCGTGACACTGCTGCTACCGCTCTGGAGGAAAGCGCAAGTGCATGCCCGCATTCGAGACGAGGACTGACTCCCCTGGGGAGACTCCAGAAGTACCCCAAGATCCATGTCAGCACTGGAGAGGAATCCTCAGGTTCCGGCCCCGACTCCACACAAGGTCTTAGGCCCCGGCATCGACGGGAGAGCAATCCCGAGAGGCCCCCGAGGAACTCGCATGGGGACTGGCCTTTCCTGACGCCACCAGAGCGGGTCCCTGAGGTCCCCGTCGTAAGTCGAGAGCACCTGCCGCAACTCGAGAAAATCCAGGAGGTTTTGCCGTCCAGGCGAGATGACGCCCATTTCCGCTGAGGCTTCTCGAGGCCAATCAGGTCTAACCACTGGAACTTCCAAAGGGTCCTTCACACCCTTGCTGCAACTCAAGAAGTTCCCCAACATACCCGTCTCCACTCGAGAGGAAGCACGTGGTGTCCCGCAAACATCCAGGGGAGACCCGTTTCCGCCTCCTAGCTCGAGATGAGGTATCCTTTCCCTGTTTCGTAGGGAAAGAATTCCCGGCGTTCCCGTCGCATCTCAAGAGGAGGCGCTCTCCACAGGAAAGGCGAGAGGAACTCCAGGGTCGTGACACCATTCCAAGAGTCCCCCAGATGTGTCAGTCCATTCCAGAGGAACCTGTTTTCCCTGCACTGCCTTGACGTTCAAGCCGATGATCGACTCCCACCACGTGTGCACGTGGGACAGCCCTGTGGGAAAGCCTCGTGGGAAAGCCTCGTGGGAAAGACTCGAGGGAAAACCATAGATCCTTTGATCCATGCGGCGGACTGCGTGACACTGCTGCTACCGCTCTGGAGGAAAGCGCAACTGCATGCCCGCATTCGAGACGAGGACTGACTCCCCTGGGGAGACTCCAGAAGTACCCCAAGATCCATGTCAGCACTGGAGAGGAATCCTCAGGTTCCGGCCCCGAATCCACACAAGGTCTTAGGCCCCGGCATCGACGGGAGAGGAATCCCGAGAGGCCCCCGAGGAACTCGCATGGGGACTGGCCTTTCCTGAGGCCACCAGAGCGGTTCCCTGAGGTCCCCGTCGTAAGTCGAGAGCACCTGCCGCAACTCGAGAAAATCCAGGAGGTTTTGCCCTCCAGGCGAGATGAGGCCCATTTCCGCTGAGGCTTCTCGAGGCCAATCACATCTAACCACTGGAACTTCCAAAGGGTCCTTCACACCATTGCTGCAACTCAAGAAGTTCCCCGACATACCCGTCTCCACTCGAGAGGAAGCACGTGGTGTCCCGCACACATCCAGCGGAGCCCCGTTTCGCCTCCTAGCTCGAGATGAGGGATCCTTTCCCTGTTTCGTAGGGAAAGAATTCCCGGCGTTCCCGTCGCATCTCAAGAGGAGGCGCTCTCCACAGGAAAGGCGAGAGGAACTCCAGGGTCGAGACACCATTCCAAGAGTCCCCCAGATGTGTCAGTCCATTCCAGAGGAACCTGTTTTCCCTGCACTGCCTTGACGTTCAAGCCGAGGATCGACTCCCACCACGTGTGCACGTGGGACAGCCCTGTGGGAAAGCCTCGTGGGAAAGCCTCGTGGGAAAGACTCGAGGGAAAACCATAGATCCTTTTATCCACGCGGCGGACTGCGTGACACTGCTGCTACCGCTCTGGAGGAAAGCGCAAGTGCATGCCCGCATTCGAGACGAGGACTGACTCCCCTGGGGAGACTCCAGAAGTACCCCAAGATCCATGTCAGCACTGGAGAGGAATCCTCAGGTTCCGGCCCCGACTCCACACAAGGTCTTAGGCCCCGGCATCGACGGGAGAGGAATCCCGAGACGCCCCCGAGGAACTCGCATGGGGACTGGCCTTTCCTGAGGCCACCAGAGCGGGTCCCTGAGGTCCCCGTCGTAAGTCGAGAGCACCTGCCGCAACTCGAGAAAATCCAGGAGGTTTTGCCCTCCAGGCGAGATGAGGTCCATTTCCGCTGAGGCTTCTCGAGGCCAATCCCATCTAACCACTGGAACTTCCAAAGGGTCCTTCACACCATTGCTGCAACTCAAGAAGTTCCCCGACATACCCGTCTCCACTCGAGAGGAAGCACGTGGTGTCCCGCACACATCCAGGGGAGCCCCGTTTCCGCCTCCTAGTTCGAGATGAGGGATCCTTTCCCTGTTTCGTAGGGAAAGAATTCCCGGCGTTCCCGTCGCATCTCAAGAGGAGGCGCTCTCCACAGGAAAGGGGAGAGGAACTCCAGGGTCGAGACACCATTCCAAGAGTCCCCCAGATGTGTCAGTCCATTCCAGAGGAACCTGTTTTCCCTGCACTGCCTTGACGTTCAAGCCGAGGATCGACTCCCACCACGTGTGCACGTGGGACAGCCCTGTGGGAAAGCCTCGTGGGAAAGCCTCGTGGGAAAGACTCGAGGGAAAACCATAGATCCTTTGATCCACGCGGAGGACTGCGTGACACTGCTGCTACCGCTCTGGAGGAAAGCGCAAGTGCATGCCCGCATTCGAGACGAGGACTGACTCCCCTGGGGAGACTCCAGAAGTACCCCAAGATCCATGTCAGCACTGGAGAGGAATTCTCAGGTTCCGGCCCCGACTCCACACAAGGTCTTAGGCCCCGGCATCGACGGGAGAGGAATCCCGAGAGGCCCCCGAGGAACTCGCATGGGGACTGGCCTTTCCTGAGGCCACCAGAGCGGGTCCCTGAGGTCCCCGTCGTAAGTCGAGAGCACCTGCCGCAACTCGAGAAAATCCAGGAGGTTTTGCCCTCCAGGCGAGATGACGCCCATTTCCGCTGAGGCTTCTCGAGGCCAATCACGTCTAACCACTGGAACTTCCAAAGGGTCCTTCACACCCTTGCTGCAACTCAAGAAGTTCCCGACATACCCGTCTCCACTCGAGAGGAAGCACGTGGTGTCCCGCACACATCCAGGGGAGCCCCGTTTCCGCCTCCTAGTTCGAGATGAGGGATCCTTTCCCTGTTTCCTAGGGAAAGAATTCCCTGCGTTCCCGTCGCATCTCAAGAGGAGGCGCTCTCCACAGGAAAGGGAAGAGGAACTCCAGGGTCGTGCCAGCATTCCAAGAGTCCCCCAGATGTGTCAGTCCATTCCAGAGGAACCTGTTTTCCCTGCACTGCCTTCACGTTCAAGCCGAGGATCGACTCCTACCACGTGTGCACGTGGGACAGCCCTGTGGGAAAGCCGCGTGGGAAAGCCTCGTGGGAAAGACTCGAGGGAAAACCATAGATCCTTTGATCCACGCGGCGGACTGCGTGACACTGCTGCTACCGCTCTGGAGGAAAGCGCAAGTGCATGCCCGCATTCGAGACGAGGACTGAGTCCCCTGGGGAGACTCCAGAAGTACCCCAAGATCCATGTCAGCACTGGAGAGGAATCCTCAGGTTCCGGCCCCGACTCCACACAAGGTCTTAGGCCCCGGCATCGACGGGAGAGGAATCCCGAGAGGACCCCGAGGAACTCGCATGGGGACTGGCCTTTCCTGAGGCCACCAGAGCGGGTCCCTGAGGTACCCGTCGTAAGTCGAGAGCACCTGCCGCAACTCGACAAAATCCAGGAGGATTTGCCCTCCAGGCGAGATGAGGCCCATTTCCGCTGAGGCTTCTCGAGGCCAATCACGTCTAACCACTGGAACTTCCAAAGGGTCCTTCACACCCTTGCTGCAACTCAAGAAGTTCCCCGACATACCCGTCTCCACTCGAGAGGAAGCACGTGGTGTCCCGCACACATCCAGGGGAGCCCCGTTTCCGCCTCCTAGCTCGAGATGAGGGATCCTTTCCCTGTTTCGTAGGGAAAGAGTTCCCGGCGTTCCCGTCGCATCTCAAGAGGAGGCGCTCTCCACAGGAAAGGCGAGAGGAACTGCAGGGTCGAGACACCATTCCAAGATTCCCCCAGATGTGTCAGTCCATTCCAGAGGAACCTGTTTTCCCTGCACTGCCTTGACGTTCAAGCCGACGATCGACTCCCACCACGTGTGCACGTGGGACAGCCCTCTGGGAAAGCCTCTTGGGAAAGCCTCGTGGGAAAGACTCGAGGGAAAACCATAGATCCTTTGATCCATGCGGCGAACTGCGTGACACTGCTGCTACCGCTCTGGAGGAAAGCGCAAGTGCCTGCCCGCATTCGAGACGAGGACTAACTCCCCAGGGGAGACTCCAGAAATACCCCAAGATCCATGTCAGCACTGGAGAGGAATCCTCAGGTTCCGGCCCCGACTCCACACAAGGACTTAGGCCCTGGCATCGACGGGAGAGGAATCCCCAGAGGCCCCCGAGGAACTCGCATGGGGACTGGCCTTTCCTGAGGCCACCAGAGAGGGTCCCTGAGGTCCCCGTCGTAAGTCGAGAGCACCTGCCGCAACTCGAGAAAATCCAGGATGTTTTGCCCTCCAGGCGAGATGAGGCCCATTTCCGCTGAGGCTTCTCGAGGCCAATCACGCCTAACCCCTGGAACTTCCAAAGGGTCCTTCACACCCTTGCTGCAACTCAAGAAGTTCCCCGACATACCCGTCTGCACTCGAGAGGAAGCACGTGGGTCCCGCACACATCCAGGGGAGCCCCGTTTCCGCCTCCTAGCTCGAGATGAGGGATCCTTTCCCTGTTTCGTAGGGAAAGAATTCCCGGCGTTCCCGTCGCATCTCAAGAGGAGGCGCTCTACACAGGAAAGGCGAGAGGAACTCCAGGGTCCTGCCACCATTCCAAGAGTCCCCCAGATTTGTCAGTCCATTCAAGAGGAACCTGTTTTCCCTGCACTGCCTTGACGTTCAAGCCGAGGTTCGACTCCCACCACGTGTGCACGTGGGACAGCCCTGTGTGAAAGCCTCGTGGGAAAGACTCGAGGGAAAACCATAGATCATTTGATCCACGCGGCAGACTGCGTGACACTGCTGCTCCCGTCTGGAGGAAAGCGCAAGTGCATGCCCTCATTCGAGACGAGGACTGTTTCCCCTGGGGAGACTCCAGAAGTACCCCAAGATCCATGTCAGCACTGGAGAGGAATCCTCAGTTTCCGGCCCCGACTCCACACAAGGTCTTAGGCCCCGGCATCGACGGGAGAGGAATCCCGAGACGCCACCGAGGAACTCGCATGAGGACTGGCCTTTCCTGAGGCCACCAGAGCGGGTCCCTGAGGTCCCCGTCGTAAGTCGAGAGCACCTGCCGCAACTCGAGAAAATCCAGGAGGTTTTGCCCTCCAGGCGAGATGAGGCCCATTTCCGCTGAGGCTTCTCGAGGCCAATCACATCTAACCACTGGAACTTCCAAAGGGTCCTTCACACCCTTGCTGCAACTCAAGAAGTTTCCCGACATACCCATCTCCACTCCAGAGGAAGCACGTGGTGTCCCGCACACATCCAGAGGAGCCCCGTTTCCGCCTCCTAGCTTGAGATGAGGGATCCTTTCCCTGTTTCGTAGGGAAAGAATTCCCGGCGTTCCCGTCGCATCTCAAGAGGAGGCGCTCTCCACAGGAAAGGCGAGAGGAACTCCAGGGTCATGCCACCATTCCAAGAGTCCCCCAGATGTGTCAGTACATTCCAGAGGAACCTGTTTTCCCTGCACTGCCTTGACGTTCAAGCCGAGGATCGACTCCCACCACGTGTGCACGTGGGACAGCCCTGTGGGAAAGCCTCGTGGGAAAGCCTCGTGGGAAAGACTCGAGGGAAAACCATAGATCCTTTGATCCACGCGGCAGACTGCGTGACACTGCTGCTACTGCTCTGGAGGAAAGCGCAAGTGCATGCCCGCATTCGAGACGAGGACTGACTCCCCTGGGGAGACTCCAGAAGTACCCCAAGATCCATGTCAGCACTGGAGAGGAATCCTCAGGTTCCGGCCCCGACTCCACACAAGGTCTTAGGCCCCGGCATCGATGGGAGAGGAATCCCGAGAGGCCCCCGTGGAACTCGCATGGGGACTGGCCTTTCCTGAGGCCACCAGAGCGGGTCCCTGAGGTCCCCGTCGTAAGTCGAGAGCACCTGCCGCAACTCGAGAAAATCCAGGAGGTTTTGCCCTCCAGGCGAGATGAGGCCCATTTCCGCTGAGGCTTCTCGAGGCCAATCACATCTAACCACTGGAACTTCCAAACGGTCCTTCACACAATTGCTGCAAATCAAGAAGTTCCCCGACATACCAGTCTCCACTCGAGAGGAAGCACGTGGGGTCCCGCACCCATCCAGGGGAGCTCCGTTTCCGCCCCCTAGCTCGAGGTGAGGGATCCTTTCCCTGTTTCCTAGGGAAAGAATTCCCGGCGTTCCCGTCGCATCTCAAGAGGAGGCGCTCTCCACAGGAAAGGCGAGAGGAACTCCAGGGTCGTGACACCATTCCAAGAGTCCCCCAGATGTGTCAGTACATTCCAGAGGAACCTGTTTTCCCTGCACTGCTTTGACGTTCAAGCCGAGGATCGACTCCCACCACGTGTGCACGTGGGACAGCCCTGTGGGAAAGCCTCGTGGGAAAGCCTCGTGGGAAAAACTCGAGGGAAAACCATAGATCCTTTGATCCACGATGCGGAATGCGTGACACTGCTGCTACCGCTCTGGAGGAAAGCGCAAGTGCATGCCGGCATTCGAGACGAGAACTGACTCCCCTGGGGAGACTCCAGAAGTACCCCAAGATCCATGTCAGCACTGGAGAGGAATTCTCATTTTCCGGCCCCGACTCCACACAAGGTCTTAGGCCCCGGCATCGACGGGAGAGGAATCCGGAGAGGCCCCCGAGGAACTCGCATGGGGACTGGCCTTTCCTGAGGCCACCAAGCGGGTCCCTGAGGTCCCCGTCGTAAGTCGAGAGCACCTGCCGCAACTCGAGAAAATCCAGGAGGTTTTGCCCTCCAGGCGAGATGAGGCCCATTTCCGCTGAGGCTTCTCGAGGCCAATCACGTCTAACCACTGGAACTTCCAAAGGGTCCTTCACACCCTTGCTGCAACTCAAGAAGTTCCCCGACATACCCGTCTGCACTCGAGAGGAAGCACGTGGTGTCCCGCACACATGCAGGGGAGCCCCGTTTCCGCCTCCTAGCTCGAGATGAGGGATCCTTTCCCTGTTTCGTAGGGAAAGAATTCCCGGCGTTCCCGTCGCATCTCAAGAGGAGGCGCTCTCCACAGGAAAGGCGAGAGGAACTGCAGGGTCGAGACACCATTCCAAGATTCCCCCAGATGTGTCAGTCCATTCCAGAGGAACCTGTTTTCCCTGCACTGCCTTGACGTTCAAGCCGACGATCGACTCCCACCACGTGTGCACGTGGGACAGCCCTCTGGGAAAGCCTCGTGGGAAAGCCTCGTGGGAAAGACTCGAGGGAAAACCATAGATCCTTTGATCCATGCGGCGAACTGCGTGACACTGCTGCTACCGCTCTGGAGGAAAGCGCAAGTGCATGCCCGCATTCGAGACGAGGACTGACTCCCATGGGGAGACTCCAGAAATACCCCAAGATACATGTCAGCACTGGAGAGGAATCCTCAGGTTCCGGCCCCGACTCCACACAAGGACTTAGGCCCTGGCATCGACGGGAGAGGAATCCCCAGAGGCCCCCGAGGAACTCGCATGGGGACTGGCCTTTCCTGAGGCCACCAGAGAGGGTCCCTGAGGTCCCCGTCGTAAGTCGAGAGCACCTGCCGCAACTCGAGAAAATCCAGGAGGTTTTGCCCTCCAGGCGAGATGAGGCCCATTTCCGCTGAGGCTTCTCGAGGCCAATCACGTCTAACCACTGGAACTTCCAAAGGGTCCTTCACACCCTTGCTGCAACTCAAGAAGTTCCCCGACATACCCGTCTGCACTCGAGAGGAAGCACGTGGGTCCCGCACACATCCAGGGGAGCCCCGTCTCCGCCTCCTAGCTCGAGATGAGGGATCCTTTCCCTGTTTCGTAGGGAAAGAATTCCCGGCGTTCCCGTCGCATCTCAAGAGGAGGCGCTCTACACAGGAAAGGCGAGAGGAACTCCAGGGTCGTGCCACCATTCCAAGAGTCCCCCAGATTTGTCAGTCCATTCAAGAGGAACCTGTTTTCCCTGCACTGCCTTGACGTTAAAGCCGAGGTTCGACTCCCACCACGTGTGCACGTGGGACAGCCCTGTGTGAAAGCCTCGTGGGAAAGACTCGAGGGAAAACCATAGATCCTTTGATCCACGCGGCAGACTGCGTGACACTGCTGCTCCCGTCTGGAGGAAAGCGCAAGTGCATGCCCGCATTCGAGACGAGGACTGTTTCCCCTGGGGAGACTCCAGAAGTACCCCAAGATCCATGTCAGCACTGGAGAGGAATCCTCAGGTTCCGGCCCCGACTCCACACAAGGTCTTAGGCCCCGGCATCGAGGGCAGATGAATCCCGAGAAGCCCACGAGGAACTCGCATGGGGACTGGCCTTTCCTGAGGCCACCAGAGCCAGTCCCTGAGGTCCCCATCGTAAGTCGAGAGCACCTGCCGCAACTCGAGAAAATCCAGGAGGTTTTGCCCTCCAGGCGAGATGAGGCCCATTTCCGCTGAGGCTTCTCGAGGCCAATCACATCTAACCACTGGAACTTCCAAAGGGTCCTTCACACCCTGGCTGCAACTCAAGAAGTTCCCCGACATACCCATCTCCACTCGAGAGGAAGCACGTGGGGTCCCGCACACATCCAGGGGAGCCCCGTTTCCGCCTCCTAGCTCGAGATGAGGGATCCTTTCCCTGTTTCGTAGGGAAAGAATTCCCGGCGTTCCCGTCGCATCTCAAGAGGAGGCGCTCTCCACAGGAAAGGCGAGAGGAACTCCAGGGTCGTGCCACCATTCCAAGAGACCCCCAGATGTGTCAGTCCATTCCAGAGGAACCTGTTTTCCCTGCACTGCCTTGACGTTCAAGCCGAGGATCGCCTCCCACCACGTGTGCACGTGGGACAGCCCTGTGGGAAAGCCTCGTGGGAAAGCCTCGTGGGAAAGACTCGAGGGAAAACCATAGATCCTTTGATCCACGCGGCGGACTGCGTGACACTGCTGCTTCCGCTCTGGAGGAAAGCGCAAGTGCATGCCCTCATTCGAGACGAGGACTGACTCCCCTGGGGAGACTCCAGAAGTACCCCAAGATCCATGTCAGCACTGGAGAGGAATCCTCAGTTTCCGGCCCCGACTCCACACAAGGTCTTAGGCCCCGGCATCGACGGGAGAGGAATCCCGAGACGCCACCGAGGAACTCGCATGGGGACTGGCCTTTCCTGAGGCCACCAGAGCGGGTCCCTGAGGTCCCCGTCGTAAGTCGAGAGCACCTGCCGCAACTCGAGAAAATCCAGGAGGTTTTGCCCTCCAGGCGAGATGAGGCCCATTTCCGCTGAGGCTTCTCGAGGCCAATCACATCTAACCACTGGAACTTCCAAAGGGTCCTTCACACCCTTGCTGCAACTCAAGAAGTTTCCCGACATACCCATCTCCACTCCAGAGGAAGCACGTGGTGTCCCGCAGACATCCAGGGGAGCCCCGTTTCCGCCTCCTAGCTCGAGATGAGGGATCCTTTCCCTGTTTCGTAGGGAAAGAATTCCCGGCGTTCCCGTCGCATCTCAAGAGGAGGCGCTCTCCACAGGAAAGGCGAGAGGAACTCCAGGGTCATGCCACCATTCCAAGAGTCCCCCAGATGTGTCAGTACATTCCAGAGGAACCTGTTTTCCCTGCACTGCCTTGACGTTCAAGCCGAGGATCGACTCCCACCACCTGTGCACGTGGGACAGCCCTGTGGGAAAGCCTCGTGGGAAAGCCTCGTGGGAAAGACTCGAGGGAAAACCATAGATCCTTTGATCCACGCGGCGGACTGCGTGACACTGCTGCTACCGCTCTGGAGGAAAGCGCAAGTGCATGCCCGCATTCGAGACGAGGACTGACTCCCCTGGGGAGACTCCAGAAGTACCCCAAGATCCATGTCAGCACTGGAGAGGAATCCTCAGGTTCCGGCCCCGACTCCACACAAGGTCTTAGGCCCCGGCATCGAGGGGAGAGGAATCCCGAGAGGCCCCCGAGGAACTCGCATGGGGACTGGCCTTTCCTGAGGCCACCAGAGCGGGTCGCTGAGGTCCCCGTCGTAAGTCGAGAGCACCTGCCGCAACTCGAGAAAATCCAGGAGGTTTTGCCCTCCAGGCGAGATGAGGCCCATTTCCGCTGAGGCTTCTCGAGGCCAATCACATCTAACCACTGGAACTTCCAAAGGGTCCTTCACACCATTGCTGCAACTCAAGAAGTTCCCCGACATACCCGTCTCCACTCGAGAGGAAGCACGTGGGGTCCCGCACACATCCAGGGGTGCTCCGTTTCCGCCTCCTAGCTCGAGATGAGGGATCCTTTCCCTGTTTCGTAGGGAAAGAATTCCCGGCGTTCCCGTCGCATCTCAAGAGGATGCGCTCTCCACAGGAAAGGCGAGAGGAACTCCAGGGTCGTGCCACCATTCCAAGAGTCCCCCAGATGTGTCAGTCCATTCCAGAGGAACCTGTTTTCCCTGCACTGCCTTGACGTTCAAGCCGAGGATCGACTCCCACCACGTGTGCACGTGGGACAGCCCTGTGGGAAAGCCTCGTGGGAAAGCCTCGTGGGAAAGACTCGAGGGAAAACCATAGATCCTTTGATCCACGCGGCGGACTGCGTGACACTGCTGCTACCGCTCTGGAGGAAAGCGCAAGTGCATGCCCGCATTCGAGACGAGGACTGACTCCCCTGGGGAGACTCCAGAAGTACCCCAAGATCCATGTCAGCACTGGAGAGGAATCCTCAGGTTCCGGCCCCGACTCCACACAAGGTCTTAGGCCCCGGCATCGACGGGAGAGGAATCTCGAGAGGCCCCCGAGGAACTCGCATGGGGACTGGCCTTTCCTGAGGCCACCAGAGCGGGTCCCTGAGGTCCCCGTCGTAAGTCGAGAGCACCTGCCGCAACTCGAGAAAATCCAGGAGGTTTTGTCCTCCAGGCGAGATGAGGCCCATTTCCGCTGAGGCTTCTCGAGGCCAATCACATCTAACCACTGGAACTTCCAAAGGGTCCTTCACACCATTGCTGCAACTCAAGAAGTTCCCCGACATACCCGTCTGCACTCGAGAGGAAGCACGTGGGGTCCCGCACACATCCAGGGGAGCCCCGTTTCCGCCTCCTAGCTCGAGATGAGGGATCCTTTCCCTGTTTCGTAGGGAAAGAATTCCCGGCGTTCCCGTCGCATCTCAAGAGGAGGCGCTCTCCACAGGAAAGGCGAGAGGAACTCCAGGGTCGTGACACCATTCCAAGAGTCCCCCACATGTGTCAGTCCATTCCAGAGGAACCTGTTTTCCCTGCACTGCATTGACTTTCAAGCCGAGGATCGACTCCCACCACGTGTGCACGTGGGACAGCCCTGTGGGAAAGCCTCGTGGGAAAGCCTCGTGGGAAAGACTCGAGGGAAAACCATAGATCCTTTGATCCACGCGGCGGACTGCGTGACACTGCTGCTACCGCTGTGGAGGAAAGCGCAAGTGCATGCCCGCATTCGAGACGAGGACTGACTCCCCTGGGGAGACTCCAGAAGTACCCCAAGATCCATGTCAGCACTGGAGAGGAATCCTCAGGTTCCGGCCCCGACTCCACACAAGGTCTTAGGCCCCGGCATCGACGGGAGAGGAATCCCGAGAGGCCCCCGAGGAACTCGCATGGGGACTGACCTTTCCTGAGGCCACCAGAGCGGGTCCCTGAGGTCCCCGTTGTAAGTCGACAGCACCTGCCGCAACTCGAGAAAATCCAGGAGGTTTTGCCCTCCAGGCGAGATGAGGCCTATTTCCGCTGAGGCTTCTCGAGGCCAATCACATCTAACCACTGGAACTTCCAAAGGGTCCTTCACACCATTGCTGCAACTCAAGAAGTTCCCCGACATACCCGTCTTCACACGAGAGGAAGCACGTGGGGTCCCGCACACATCCAGGGGAGCCCCGTTTCGGCCTCCTAGCTCGAGATGAGGGATCCTTTCCCTGTTTCGTAGGGAAAGAATTCCCGGCGTTCCCGTCGCATCTCAAGAGGAGGCGCTCTCCACAGGAAAGGCGAGAGGAACTCCAGGGTCGTGACACCATTCCAAGAGTCCCCCAGATGTGTCAGTCCATTCCAGAGGAACCTGTTTTCCCTGCACTGCCTTGACGTTCAAGCCGAGGATCGACTCCCACCACGTGTGCACGTGGGACAGCCCTGTGGGAAAGCCTCGTGGGAAAGCCTCGTGGGAAAGACTCGAGGGAAAACCATAGATCCTTTGATCCACGCGGCGGACTGCGTGACACTGCTGCTACCGCTCTGGAGGAAAGCGCAAGTGCATGCCCGCATTCGAGACGAGGACTGACTCCCCTGGGGAGACTCCAGAAGTACCCCAAGATCCATGTCAGCACTGGAGAGGAATCCTCAGGTTCCGGCCCCGACTCCACACAAGGTCTTAGGCCCCGGTATCGATGGGAGAGGAATCCCGAGAGGCCCCCGAGGAACTCGCATGGGGACTGGCCTTTCCTGAGGCCACCAGAGCGGGTCCCTGAGGTCCCCGTCGTAAGTCGAGAGCACCTGCCGCAACTCGAGAAAATCCAGGAGGTTTTGCCCTCCAGGCGAGATGAGGCCCATTTCCGCTGAGGCTTCTCGAGGCCAATCACATCTAACCACTGGAACTTCCAAAGGGTCCTTCACACCCTTTCTGTAACTCAAGAAGTTCCCCGACATACCCGTCTGCACTCGAGAGGAAGCACGTGGGGTCCCGCACACATCCAGGGGAGCCCCGTTTCGGCCTCCTAGCTCGAGATGAGGGATCCTTTCCCTGTTTCGTAGGGAAAGAATTCCCGGCGTTCCCGTCGCATCTCAAGAGGAGGCGCTCTCCACAGGAAAGGCGAGAGGAACTCCAGGGTCGTGACACCATTCCAAGAGTCCCCCAGATGTGTCAGTCCATTCCAGAGGAACCTGTTTTCCCTGCACTGCCTTGACGTTCAAGCCGAGGATCGACTCCCACCACGTGTGCACGTGGGACAGCCCTGTGGGAAAGCATCGTGGGAAAGACTCGAGGGAAAACCATAGATCCTTTGATCCACGCGGCGGACTGCGTGACACTGCTGCTACCGCTCTGGAGGAAAGCGCAAGTGCATGCCCGCATTCGAGACGAGGACTGACTCCCCTGGGGAGACTCCAGAAGTACCCCAAGATCCATGTCAGCACTGGAGAGGAATCCTCAGGTTCCGGCCCCGACTCCACACAAGGTCTTAGGCCCCGGCATCGACGGGAGAGGAATCTCGAGAGGCCCCCGAGGAACTCGCATGGGGACTGGCCTTTCTTGAGGCTACCAGAGCGGGTCCCTGAGGTCCCCGTCGTAAGTCGAGAGCACCTGCCTCAACTCGAGAAAATCCAGGAGGTTTTGCCCTCCAGGCGAGATGAGGCCCATTTCCGCTGAGGCTTCTCGAGGCCAATCACATCTATCCACTGGAACTTCCAAAGGGTCCTTCACACCCTTGCTGCAACTCCAGCAGTTCCACGACATACCCGTCTCCACTCGAGAGGAAGCACGTGGGGTGCCGCACACATCCAGGGGAGCCCCGTTTCCGCCTCCTAGTTCGAGATGAGGGATCCTATCCCTGTTTCGTAGGGAAAGAATTCCCGGCGTTCCCGTTGCATCTCAAGAGGAGGCGCTCTCCACAGGAAAGGCGAGAGGAACTCCAGGGTCGTGCCACCATTCCAAGAGTCCCACTGATGTGTCAGTCCATTCCAGAGGAAGCTGTTTTCCCTGCAATGCCTTGACGTTCATGCCGAGGATCGACCGCCACCACGTGTGCACGTGGGACAGCCCTGTGGGAAAGCCTCGTGGGAAAGCCTCGTGGGAAATACTCGAGGGAAAACCATAGATCCTTTGATCCACGCGGCGGACTTCGTGACACTGCTGCTACCGCTCTGGAGGAAAGCGCAAGTGCATGCCCGCATTCGAGACGAGGACTGACTCCCCTGGGGAGACTCCAGAAGTACCCCAAGATCCATGTCAGCACTGGAGAGGAATCCTCAGGTTCCGGCCCCGACTCCACACAAGGTCTTAGGCCCCGGCATCGACGGGAGAGGAATCCCGAGAGGCCCCCGAGGAACTCGCATGGGGACTGGCCTTTCCTGAGGCCATCAGAGCGGTCCCTGAGGTCCCCCTCGTTTGTCGAGAGCACCTGCCGCAACTCGAGAAAATCCAGGAGGTTTTGCCCTCCAGGCGACATGAGGCCCATTTCCGCTGAGGCTTCTCGAGGCTAATCACATCTAACCACTGGAACTTCCAAAGGGTCCTTCACACCCTTGCTGCAACTCAAGAAGTTCCCCGACATACCGTCTCCACTCGAGAGGAAGCACGTGGGGTCCCGCACACATCCAGGGGAGCCCCGTTTCCGCCTCCTAGCTCGAGATGAGGGATCCTTTCCCTGTTTCGTAGGGAAAGAATTCCCGGCGTTCCCGTCGCATCTCAAGAGGAGGCGCTCTCCACAGGTAAGGGGAGAGGAACTCCAGGGTCGTGGCACCATTCCAAGAGTCCCCCAGATGTGTCAGTCCATTCCAGAGGAACCTGTTTTCCCTGAACTGCCTTGACGTTCAAGCCGAGGATCGACTCCCACCACGTGTGCACGTGGGACAGCCCTGTGGGAAAGCCTCGTGGGAAAGCCTCGTGGGAAAGACTCGAGGGAAAACCATAGATCATTTGATCCACGCGGCGGACTGCGTGACACTGCTGCTACTGCTCTGGAGGAAAGCGCAAGTGCATGCCCGCATTCGAGACGATGACTGACTCCCCTCGGAAGACTCCAGAAATACCCCAAGATCCATGTCACCACAGGAGAGGAATCCTCAGGTTCCGGCCCCGACCTCACCCAAGTCTTAGGACCCGGCATCGACGGGAGAGGAATCCCGAGAGGCCCCCGAAGAACTCGCATGGGGACTGGCCTTTCCTGAGGCCACCAGAGCGGGTCCCTGAGGTCCCCGTCGTAAGTCGAGAGCACCTGCCGCAACTCGAGAAAATCCAGGAGGTTTTGCCCTCCAGGCGAGATGAGGCCCATTTCCGCTGAGGCTTCTCGAGGCCAATCACGTCTAACCACTGGAACTTCCAAAGGGTCCTTCACACCCTTGCTGCAACTCAAGAAGTTCCCCGACATACCCGTCTCCACTCGAGAGGAAGCATGTGGTGTCCCGCACACATCCAGGGGAGCCCCGTTTCCGCCTCCTAGCTCGAGATGAGGGATCCTTTCCCTGTTTCGTAGGGAAAGAATTCCCGGCGTTCCCGTCGCATCTCAAGAGGAGGCGCTCTCCACAGGAAAGGCGAGAGGAACTCCAGGGTCGCGCCACCATTCCAAGAGACCCCCAGATGTGTCAGTCCATTCCAGAGGAACCTGTTTTCCCTGCACTGCCTTGACGTTCAAGCCGAGGATCGACTCCCACCACGTGTGCACGTGGGACAGCCCTGTAGGAAAGCCTCGTGGGAAAGCCTCGTGGGAAAGACTCGAGGGAAAACCATAGATCCTTTGATCCACGCGGCGGACTGCGTGACACTGCTGCTACCGCTCTGGAGGAAAGTGCAAGTGAATGCCCGCATTCGAGACGAGGACTGACTCCCCTGGGGAGACTCCAGAAGTACCCCAAGATCCATGTCAGCACTGGAGAGGAATCCTCAGGTTCCGGCCCCGACTCCACACAAGGTCTTAGGCCCCGGCATCGACGGGAGAGGAATCCCGAGACGCCCCCGAGGAACTCGCATGGGGACTGGCCTTTCCTGAGGCCACCAGAGCGGGTCCCTGAGGTCCCCGTCGTAAGTCGAGAGCACCTGCCGCAACTCGAGAAAATCCAGGAGGTTTTGCCCTCCAGGCGAGATGAGGCCCATTTCCGCTGAGGCTTCTCGAGGCCAATCACGTCTAACCACTGGAACTTCCAAAGGTCCTTCACACCCTTGCTGCAACTCAAGAAGTTCCCCGACATACCCGTCTCCACTCGAGAGGAAGCACGTGGGGTCCCGCACACATCCAGGGGACCCCGTTTCGCCTCCTAGCTCGAGATGAGGGATCCTTTCCCTGTTTCGTAGGGAAAGAATTCCCGGCGTTCCCGTCGCATCTCAAGAGGAGGTGCTCTCCACAGGAAAGGCGAGAGGAACTCCAGGGTCGTGACACCATTCCAAGGGTCCCCCAGATGTGTCAGTCCATTCCAGAGGAACCTGTTTTCCCTGCACTGCCTTGACGTTCAAGCCGAGGATCGACTCCCACCACGTGTGCACGTGTGACAGCCCTGTGGGAAAGCCTCGTGGGAAAGCCTCGTGGGAAAGACTCGAGGGAAAACCATAGATCCTTTGATCCACGCGGCGGACTGCGTGACACTGCTGCTACCGCTCTGGAGGAAAGTGCAAGTGAATGCCCGCATTCGAGACGAGGACTGACTCCCCTGGGGAGACTCCAGAAGTACCCCAAGATCCATGTCAGCACTGGAGAGGAATCCTCAGGTTCCGGCCCCGACTCCACACAAGGTCTTAGGCCCCGGCATCGACGGGAGAGGAATCCCGAGACGCCCCCGAGGAACTCGCATGGGGACTGGCCTTTCCTGAGGCCACCAGAGCGGGTCCCTGAGGTCCCCGTCGTAAGTCGAGAGCACGTGCCGCAACTCGAGAAAATCCAGGAGGTTTTTCCCTCCAGGCGAGATGAGGCCCATTTCCGCTGAGGCTTCTCGAGGCCAATCACATCTAACCACTGGAACTTCCAAAGGGTCCTTCACACCATTGCTGCAACTCAAGAAGTTCCCCGACATACCCGTCTCCACTCGAGAGGAAGCACGTGGGGTCCCGCACACATCCAGGGGAGCCCCGTTTCCGCCTCCTAGCTCGAGATGAGGGATCCTTTCCCTGTTTCGTAGGGAAAGAATTCCCGGCGTTCCGGTCGCATCTCAAGAGGAGGCGCTCTCCACAGGAAAGGCGAGAGTAACTCCAGTGTCGAGACACCATTCCAAGAGTCCCCCAGATGTGTCAGTCCATTCCAGAGGAACCTGTTTTCCCTGCACTGCCTTGACGTTCAAGCCGAGGATCGACTCCCACCACGTGTGCACGTGGGACAGCCCTGTGGGAAAGCCTCGGGGGAAAGCCTCGTGGGAAAGACTCGAGAGAAATCCATAGATCCTTTGATCCACACGACGGACTGCGGGACACTGCTGCTACCGCTCTGGAGGAAAGCGCAAGTGCATGCCCGCATTCGAGACGAGGACTGACTCCCCTGGGGAGACTCCAGAAGTACCCCAAGATCCATGTCAGCACTGGAGAGGAATCCTCAGGTTCCGGCCCCGACTCCACACAAGGTCTTAGGCCCCGGCATCGACGGGAGAGGAATCCCGAGACGCCCCCGAGGAACTCGCATGGGGACTGGCCTTTCCTGAGGCCACCAGAGCGGGTCCCTGAGGTCCCCGTCGTAAGTCGAGAGACCCTGCCACAACTCGAGAAAATCAAGGAGGTTTTGCCCTCCAGGCGAGATGAGGCCCATTTCCGCTGAGGCTTCTCGAGGCTAATCACGTCTAACCACTGGAACTTCCAAAGGGTCCTTCACACCCTTGCTGCAACTCAATAAGTTCCCCGACATACCCGTCTCCACTCGAGAGGAAGCACGTGGGTCCCGCACACATCCAGGGGAGCCCCGTTTCCGCCTCCTAGCTCGAGATGAGGGATCCTTTCCCTGTTTCGTAGGGAAAGAATTCCCGGCGTTCCCGTCGCATCTCAAGAGGAGGCGCTCTCCACAGGAAAGGCGAGAGGAACTCCAGGGTCGTGCCACCATTCCAAGAGTCCCCCAGATGGGTCAGTCCATTCCAGAGGAACCTGTTTTCCCTGCACTGCCTTGACGTTCAAGCCGAGGATCGACTCCCACCACGTGTGCACGTGGGACAGCCCTTTGGAAAAGCCTCGTGGGAAAGCCTCGTGGGAAAGACTCGAGGGAAAACCATAGATCCTTTGATCCACGCGGCGGACTGCGTGACACTGCTGCTACCGCTCTGGAGGAAAGTGCAAGTGCATGCCCGCATTCGAGACGAGGACTGACCCCCCTGGGGAGACTCCAGAAGTACCCCAAGATCCATGTCAGCACTGGAGAGGAATCCTCAGGTTCCGGCCCAGACTCCACACAAGGTCTTAGGCCCCGGCTCGATGGGAGAGGAATCCCGAGACGCCCCCGAGGAACTCGCATGGGGACTGGCCTTTCCTGAGGCCACCAGAGCGGTTCCCTGAGGTCCCCGTCGTAAGTCGCGAGCACCTGCCGCAACTCGAGAAAATCCAGGAGGTTTTGCCCTCCAGGCAGGATGAGGCCCATTTCCGCTGAGGCTTCTCGAGGCCAATCACATCTAACCACTGGAACTTCCAACGGGTCCTTCACACCATTGCTGCAACTCAAGAAGTTCCCCGACATACCCGTCTCCCCTCGAGAGGAAGCAGGTGGTGTCCCGCACACATCCAGGGGAGCCCCGTTTCGCCTCCTATCTCGAGATGGGGGATCCTTTCCCTGTTTCGTAGGGAAAGAATTCCCGGCGTTCCCGTCGCATCTCAAGAGGAGGCGCTCTCCACAGGAAAGGCGAGAGGAACTCCAGGGTCGTGCCACCATTCCAAGAGTCCCCCAGATGTGTCAGTCCATTCCAGAGGAACCTGTTTTCCCTGCACTGCCTTGACGTTGAAGCCGAGGATCGACTCCCACGACGTGTGCACGTGGGACAGCCCTGTGGGAAAGCCTCGTGGGAAAGCCTCGTGGGAAAGACTCGAGGGAAAACCATAGATCCTTTGATACACGCGGCGGACTGCGTGACACTGCTGCTACCGCTCTGGAGGAAAGCGCAAGTGCATGCCCACATTCGAGACGAGGACTGACTCCCCTGGGGAGACTCCAGAAGTACCCCAAGATCCATGTCAGCCCTGGAGAGGAATCCTCAGGTTCCGGCCCCGACTCCACACAAGGTCTTAGGCCCCGGCATCGACGGGAGAGGAATCCCGAGAGGCCCCCGAGGAACTCGCATGGGGACTGGCCTTTCCTGAGGCCACCAGAGCGGGTCCCTGAGGTCCCCGTCGTAAGTCGAGAGCACCTGCCGCAACTCGAGAAAATCCAGGAGGTTTTGCCCTCCAGGCGAGATGAGGCCCATTTCCGCTGAGGCTTCTCGAGGCTAATCACGTCTAACCACTGGAACTTCCAAAGGGTCCTTCACACCCTTGCTGCAACTCAATAAGTTCCCCGACATACCCGTCTCCACTCGAGAGAAAGCACGTGGGTCCCGCACACATCCAGGGGAGCCCCGTTTCCGCCTCCTAGCTCGAGATGAGGGATCCTTTCCCTGTTTCGTAGGGAAAGAATTCCCGGCGTTCCCGTCGCATCTCAAGAGGAGGCGCTCTCCACAGGAAAGGCGAGAAGAACTCCAGGGTCGTGCCACCATTCCAAGAGTCCCCCAGATGGGTCAGTCCATTCCAGAGGAACCTGTTTTCCCTGCACTGCCTTGACGTTCAAGCCAAGGATCGACTCCCACCACGTGTGCACGTGGGACAGCCCTTTGGAAAAGCCTCGTGGGAAAGCCTCGTGGGAAAGACTCGAGGGAAAACCATAGATCCTTTGATCCACGCGGCGGACTGCGTGACACTGCTGCTACCGCTCTGGAGGAAAGTGCAAGTGCATGCCCGCATTCGAGACGAGGACTGACTCCCCTGGGGAGACTCCAGAAGTACCCCAAGATCCATGTCAGCACTGGAGAGGAATCCTCAGGTTCCGGCCCCGACTCCACACAAGGTCTTAGGCCCCGGCATCGATGGGAGAGGAATCCCGAGACGCCCCCGAGGAACTCGCATGGGGACTGGCCTTTCCTGAGGCCACCAGAGCGGTTCCCTGAGGTCCCCGTCGTAAGTCGCGAGCACCTGCCGCAACTCGAGAAAATCCAGGAGGTTTTGCCCTCCAGGCAGGATGAGGCCCATTTCCGCTGAGGCTTCTCGAGGCCAATCACATCTAACCACTGGAACTTCCAAAGGGTCCTTCACACCATTGCTGCAACTCAAGAAGTTCCCCGACATACCCGTCTCCCCTCTAGAGGAAGCACGTGGTGTCCCGCACACATCCAGGGGAGCCCCGTTTCGCCTCCTATCTCGAGATGGGGGATCCTTTCCCTGTTTCGTAGGGAAAGAATTCCCGGCGTTCCCGTTGCATCTCAAGAGGAGGCGCTCTCCACAGGAAAGGCGAGAGGAACTCCAGGGTCGTGCCACCATTCCAAGAGTCCCCCTGATGTGTCAGTCCATTCCAGAGGAAGCTGTTTTCCCTGCAATGCCTTGACGTTCATGCCGAGGATCGACCGCCACCACGTGTGCACGTGGGACAGCCCTGTGGGAAAGCCTCGTGGGAAAGCCTCGTGGGAAATACTCGAGGGAAAACCATAGATCCTTTGATCCACGCGGCGGACTTCGTGACACTGCTGCTACCGCTCTGGAGGAAAGCGCAAGTGCATTCCCGCATTCGAGACGAGGACTGACTCCCCTGGGGAGACTCCAGAAGTACCCCAAGATCCATGTCAGCACTGGAGAGGAATCCTCAGGTTCCGGCCCCGACTCCACACAAGGTCTTAGGCCCCGGCATCGACGGGAGAGGAATCCCGAGAGGCCCCCGAGGAACTCGCATGGGGACTGGCCTTTCCTGAGGCCATCAGAGCGGTCCCTGAGGTCCCCCTCGTTTGTCGAGAGCACCTGCCGCAACTCGAGAAAATCCAGGAGGTTTTGCCCTCCAGGCGACATGAGGCCCATTTCCGCTGAGGCTTCTCGAGGCTAATCACATCTAACCACTGGAACTTCCAAAGGGTCCTTCACACCCTTGCTGCAACTCAAGAAGTTCCCCGACATACCGTCTCCACTCGAGAGGAAGCACGTGGGGTCCCGCACACATCCAGGGGAGCCCCGTTTCCGCCTCCTAGCTCGAGATGAGGGATCCTTTCCCTGTTTCGTAGGGAAAGAATTCCCGGCGTTCCCGTCGCATCTCAAGAGGAGGCGCTCTCCACAGGTAAGGGGAGAGGAACTCCAGGGTCGTGGCACCATTCCAAGAGTCCCCCAGATGTGTCAGTCCATTCCAGAGGAACCTGTTTTCCCTGCACTGCCTTGACGTTCAAGCCGAGGATCGACTCCCACCACGTGTGCACGTGGGACAGCCCTGTGGGAAAGCCTCGTGGGAAAGCCTCGTGGGAAAGACTCGAGGGAAAACCATAGATCATTTGATCCACGCGGCGGACTGCGTGACACTGCTGCTACTGCTCTGGAGGAAAGCGCAAGTGCATGCCCGCATTCGAGACGATGACTGACTCCCCTCGGAAGACTCCAGAAATACCCCAAGATCCATGTCACCACAGGAGAGGAATCCTCAGGTTCCGGCCCCGACCTCACCCAAGTCTTAGGACCCGGCATCGACGGGAGAGGAATCCCGAGAGGCCCCCGAAGAACTCGCATGGGGACTGGCCTTTCCTGAGGCCACCAGAGCGGGTCCCTGAGGTCCCCGTCGTAAGTCGAGAGCACCTGCCGCAACTCGAGAAAATCCAGGAGGTTTTGCCCTCCAGGCGAGATGAGGCCCATTTCCGCTGAGGCTTCTCGAGGCCAATCACGTCTAACCACTGGAACTTCCAAAGGGTCCTTCACACCCTTGCTGCAACTCAAGAAGTTCCCCGACATACCCGTCTCCACTCGAGAGGAAGCATGTGGTGTCCCGCACACATCCAGGGGAGCCCCGTTTCCGCCTCCTAGCTCGAGATGAGGGATCCTTTCCCTGTTTCGTAGGGAAAGAATTCCCGGCGTTCCCGTCGCATCTCAAGAGGAGGCGCTCTCCACAGGAAAGGCGAGAGGAACTCCAGGGTCGCGCCACCATTCCAAGAGACCCCCAGATGTGTCAGTCCATTCCAGAGGAACCTGTTTTCCCTGCACTGCCTTGACGTTCAAGCCGAGGATCGACTCCCACCACGTGTGCACGTGGGACAGCCCTGTAGGAAAGCCTCGTGGGAAAGCCTCGTGGGAAAGACTCGAGGGAAAACCATAGATCCTTTGATCCACGCGGCGGACTGCGTGACACTGCTGCTACCGCTCTGGAGGAAAGTGCAAGTGAATGCCCGCATTCGAGACGAGGACTGACTCCCCTGGGGAGACTCCAGAAGTACCCCAAGATCCATGTCAGCACTGGAGAGGAATCCTCAGGTTCCGGCCCCGACTCCACACAAGGTCTTAGGCCCCGGCATCGACGGGAGAGGAATCCCGAGACGCCCCCGAGGAACTCGCATGGGGACTGGCCTTTCCTGAGGCCACCAGAGCGGGTCCCTGAGGTCCCCGTCGTAAGTCGAGAGCACCTGCCGCAACTCGAGAAAATCCAGGAGGTTTTGCCCTCCAGGCGAGATGAGGCCCATTTCCGCTGAGGCTTCTCGAGGCCAATCACGTCTAACCACTGGAACTTCCAAAGGTCCTTCACACCCTTGCTGCAACTCAAGAAGTTCCCCGACATACCCGTCTCCACTCGAGAGGAAGCACGTGGGGTCCCGCACACATCCAGGGGACCCCGTTTCGCCTCCTAGCTCGAGATGAGGGATCCTTTCCCTGTTTCGTAGGGAAAGAATTCCCGGCGTTCCCGTCGCATCTCAAGAGGAGGTGCTCTCCACAGGAAAGGCGAGAGGAACTCCAGGGTCGTGACACCATTCCAAGGGTCCCCCAGATGTGTCAGTCCATTCCAGAGGAACCTGTTTTCCCTGCACTGCCTTGACGTTCAAGCCGAGGATCGACTCCCACCACGTGTGCACGTGTGACAGCCCTGTGGGAAAGCCTCGTGGGAAAGCCTCGTGGGAAAGACTCGAGGGAAAACCATAGATCCTTTGATCCACGCGGCGGACTGCGTGACACTGCTGCTACCGCTCTGGAGGAAAGTGCAAGTGAATGCCCGCATTCGAGACGAGGACTGACTCCCCTGGGGAGACTCCAGAAGTACCCCAAGATCCATGTCAGCACTGGAGAGGAATCCTCAGGTTCCGGCCCCGACTCCACACAAGGTCTTAGGCCCCGGCATCGACGGGAGAGGAATCCCGAGACGCCCCCGAGGAACTCGCATGGGGACTGGCCTTTCCTGAGGCCACCAGAGCGGGTCCCTGAGGTCCCCGTCGTAAGTCGAGAGCACGTGCCGCAACTCGAGAAAATCCAGGAGGTTTTTCCCTCCAGGCGAGATGAGGCCCATTTCCGCTGAGGCTTCTCGAGGCCAATCACATCTAACCACTGGAACTTCCAAAGGGTCCTTCACACCATTGCTGCAACTCAAGAAGTTCCCCGACATACCCGTCTCCACTCGAGAGGAAGCACGTGGGGTCCCGCACACATCCAGGGGAGCCCCGTTTCCGCCTCCTAGCTCGAGATGAGGGATCCTTTCCCTGTTTCGTAGGGAAAGAATTCCCGGCGTTCCGGTCGCATCTCAAGAGGAGGCGCTCTCCACAGGAAAGGCGAGAGTAACTCCAGTGTCGAGACACCATTCCAAGAGTCCCCCAGATGTGTCAGTCCATTCCAGAGGAACCTGTTTTCCCTGCACTGCCTTGACGTTCAAGCCGAGGATCGACTCCCACCACGTGTGCACGTGGGACAGCCCTGTGGGAAAGCCTCGGGGGAAAGCCTCGTGGGAAAGACTCGAGAGAAATCCATAGATCCTTTGATCCACACGACGGACTGCGGGACACTGCTGCTACCGCTCTGGAGGAAAGCGCAAGTGCATGCCCGCATTCGAGACGAGGACTGACTCCCCTGGGGAGACTCCAGAAGTACCCCAAGATCCATGTCAGCACTGGAGAGGAATCCTCAGGTTCCGGCCCCGACTCCACACAAGGTCTTAGGCCCCGGCATCGACGGGAGAGGAATCCCGAGACGCCCCCGAGGAACTCGCATGGGGACTGGCCTTTCCTGAGGCCACCAGAGCGGGTCCCTGAGGTCCCCGTCGTAAGTCGAGAGACCCTGCCACAACTCGAGAAAATCAAGGAGGTTTTGCCCTCCAGGCGAGATGAGGCCCATTTCCGCTGAGGCTTCTCGAGGCTAATCACGTCTAACCACTGGAACTTCCAAAGGGTCCTTCACACCCTTGCTGCAACTCAATAAGTTCCCCGACATACCCGTCTCCACTCGAGAGGAAGCACGTGGGTCCCGCACACATCCAGGGGAGCCCCGTTTCCGCCTCCTAGCTCGAGATGAGGGATCCTTTCCCTGTTTCGTAGGGAAAGAATTCCCGGCGTTCCCGTCGCATCTCAAGAGGAGGCGCTCTCCACAGGAAAGGCGAGAGGAACTCCAGGGTCGTGCCACCATTCCAAGAGTCCCCCAGATGGGTCAGTCCATTCCAGAGGAACCTGTTTTCCCTGCACTGCCTTGACGTTCAAGCCGAGGATCGACTCCCACCACGTGTGCACGTGGGACAGCCCTTTGGAAAAGCCTCGTGGGAAAGCCTCGTGGGAAAGACTCGAGGGAAAACCATAGATCCTTTGATCCACGCGGCGGACTGCGTGACACTGCTGCTACCGCTCTGGAGGAAAGTGCAAGTGCATGCCCGCATTCGAGACGAGGACTGACCCCCCCTGGGGAGACTCCAGAAGTACCCCAAGATCCATGTCAGCACTGGAGAGGAATCCTCAGGTTCCGGCCCAGACTCCACACAAGGTCTTAGGCCCCGGCATCGATGGGAGAGGAATCCCGAGACGCCCCCGAGGAACTCGCATGGGGACTGGCCTTTCCTGAGGCCACCAGAGCGGTTCCCTGAGGTCCCCGTCGTAAGTCGCGAGCACCTGCCGCAACTCGAGAAAATCCAGGAGGTTTTGCCCTCCAGGCAGGATGAGGCCCATTTCCGCTGAGGCTTCTCGAGGCCAATCACATCTAACCACTGGAACTTCCAAAGGGTCCTTCACACCATTGCTGCAACTCAAGAAGTTCCCCGACATACCCGTCTCCCCTCGAGAGGAAGCAGGTGGTGTCCCGCACACATCCAGGGGAGCCCCGTTTCGCCTCCTATCTCGAGATGGGGGATCCTTTCCCTGTTTCGTAGGGAAAGAATTCCCGGCGTTCCCGTCGCATCTCAAGAGGAGGCGCTCTCCACAGGAAAGGCGAGAGGAACTCCAGGGTCGTGCCACCATTCCAAGAGTCCCCCAGATGTGTCAGTCCATTCCAGAGGAACCTGTTTTCCCTGCACTGCCTTGACGTTGAAGCCGAGGATCGACTCCCACGACGTGTGCACGTGGGACAGCCCTGTGGGAAAGCCTCGTGGGAAAGCCTCGTGGGAAAGACTCGAGGGAAAACCATAGATCCTTTGATACACGCGGCGGACTGCGTGACACTGCTGCTAGGGCTCTGGAGGAAAGCGCAAGTGCATGCCCGCATTCGAGACGAGGACTGACTCCCCTGGGGAGACTCCAGAAGTACCCCAAGATCCATGTCAGCCCTGGAGAGGAATCCTCAGGTTCCGGCCCCGACGCCACACAAGGTCTTAGGCCCCGGCATCGACGGGAGAGGAATCCCGAGAGGCCCCCGAGGAACTCGCATGGGGACTGGCCTTTCCTGAGGCCACCAGAGCGGTTCCCTGAGGTCCCCGTCGTAAGTAGAGAGCACCTGCCGCAACTCGAGAAAATCCAGGAGGTTTTGCCCTCCAGGCGAGATGAGGCCCATTTCCGCTGAGGCTTCTCGAGGCCAATCACGTCTAACCACTGGAACTTCCAAAGGGTCCTTCACACCCTTGCTGCAACTCAAGAAGTTCCCCGACATACCCGTCTCCACTCGAGAGGAAGCACGTGGTGTCCCGCACACATCCAGGGGAGCCCCGTTTCCGCCTCCTAGCTCGAGATGAGGGATCGTTTCCCTGTTTCGTAGGGAAAGAATTCCCGGCGTTCCCGTCGCATCTCAAGAGGAGGCGCTCTCCACAGGAAAGGCGAGAGGAACTCCAGGGTCGTGCCACCATTCCAAGAGTCCCCCAGATGGGTCAGTCCATTCCAGAGGAACCTGTTTTCCCTGCACTGCCTTGACGTTCAAGCCGAGGATCGACTCCCACCACGTGTGCACGTGGGACAGCCCTGTGGGAAAGCCTCGTGGGAAAGCCTCGTGGGAAAGACTCGAGGGAAAACCATAGATCCTTTGATCCACGCGGCGGACTGCGTGACACTGCTGCTACCGCTCTGGAGGAAAGCGCAAGTGCATGCCCGCATTCGAGACGAGGACTGACTCCCCTGGGGAGACTCCAGAAGTACCCCAAGATCCATGTCAGCCCTGGAGAGGAATCCTCAGGTTCCGGCCCCGACTCCACACAAGGTCTTAGGCCCCGGCATCGACGGGAGAGGAATCCCGAGAGGCCCCCGAGGAACTCGCATGGGGACTGGCCTTTCCTGAGGCCACCAGAGCGGGTCCCTGAGGTCCCCGTCGTAAGTCGAGAGCACCTGCCGCAACTCGAGAAAATCCAGGAGGTTTTGCCCTCCAGGCGAGATGAGGCCCATTTCCGCTGAGGCTTCTCGAGGCCAATCACATCTAACCACTTGAACTTCTAAAGGGTCCTTCACACCATTGCTGCAACTCAAGAAGTTCCCCGACATACCCGTCTCCACTCGAGAGGAAGCACGTGGGGTCCCGCACACATCCAGGGGAGCCCCGTTTCCGCCTCCTAGCTCGAGATGAGGGACCCTTTCCCTGTTTCGTAGGGAAAGAATTCCCGGCGTTCCCGTCGCATCTCAAGAGGAGGCGCTCTCCACAGGAAAGGCGAGAGGAACTCCAGGGTCGAGACACCATTCCAAGAGTCCCCCAGATGTGTCAGTCCATTCCAGAGGAACCTGTTTTCCCCGCACTGCCTTGACGTTCAAGCCGAGGATCGACTCCCACCACGTGTGCACGTGGGACAGCCCTGTGGGAAAGCCTCGTGGGAAAGACTCGAGGGAAAACCATAGATCCTTTGATCCACGCGGCGGACTCCGTGACACTGCTGCTACTGCTCTGGAGGAAAGCGCAAGTGCATGCCCACATTCGAGACGAGGACTGACTCCCCTGGGGAGACTCCAGAAGTACCCCAAGATCCATGTCAGCCCTGGAGAGGAATCCTCAGGTTCCGGCCCCGACTCCACACAAGGTCTTAGGCCCCGGCATCGACGGGAGAGGAATCCCGAGAGGCCCCCGAGGAACTCGCATGGGGACTGGCCTTTCCTGAGGCCGCCAGAGCGGGTCTCTGAGGTCCCCGTCCTAAGTCGAGAGCACCTGCCGCAACTCGAGAAAATCCAGGAGGTTTTGCCCTCCAGGCGACATGAGGCCCATTTCCGCTGAGGCTTCTCGAGGCTAATCACATCTAACCACTGGAACTTCCAAAGGGTCCTTCACACCCTTGCTGCAACTCAAGAAGTTCCCCGACATACCGTCTCCACTCGAGAGGAAGCACGTGGGGTCCCGCACACATCCAGGGGAGCCCCGTTTCCGCCTCCTAGCTCGAGATGAGGGATCCTTTCCCTGTTTCGTAGGGAAAGAATTCCCGGCGTTCCCGTCGCATCTCAAGAGGAGGCGCTCTCCACAGGTAAGGGGAGAGGAACTCCAGGGTCGTGGCACCATTCCAAGAGTCCCCCAGATGTGTCAGTCCATTCCAGAGGAACCTGTTTTCCCTGCACTGCCTTGACGTTCAAGCCGAGGATCGACTCCCACCACGTGTGCACGTGGGACAGCCCTGTGGGAAAGCCTCGTGGGAAAGCCTCGTGGGAAAGACTCGAGGGAAAACCATAGATCATTTGATCCACGCGGCGGACTGCGTGACACTGCTGCTACTGCTCTGGAGGAAAGCGCAAGTGCATGCCCGCATTCGAGACGATGACTGACTCCCCTCGGAAGACTCCAGAAATACCCCAAGATCCATGTCACCACAGGAGAGGAATCCTCAGGTTCCGGCCCCGACCTCACCCAAGTCTTAGGACCCGGCATCGACGGGAGAGGAATCCCGAGAGGCCCCCGAAGAACTCGCATGGGGACTGGCCTTTCCTGAGGCCACCAGAGCGGGTCCCTGAGGTCCCCGTCGTAAGTCGAGAGCACCTGCCACAACTCGAGAAAATCCAGGAGGTTTTGCCCTCCAGGCGAGATGAGGCCCATTTCCGCTGAGGCTTCTCGAGGCCAATCACGTCTAACCACTGGAACTTCCAAAGGGTCCTTCACACCCTTGCTGCAACTCAAGAAGTTCCCCGACATACCCGTCTCCACTCGAGAGGAAGCATGTGGTGTCCCGCACACATCCAGGGGAGCCCCGTTTCCGCCTCCTAGCTCGAGATGAGGGATCCTTTCCCTGTTTCGTAGGGAAAGAATTCCCGGCGTTCCCGTCGCATCTCAAGAGGAGGCGCTCTCCACAGGAAAGGCGAGAGGAACTCCAGGGTCGCGCCACCATTCCAAGAGACCCCCAGATGTGTCAGTCCATTCCAGAGGAACCTGTTTTCCCTGCACTGCCTTGACGTTCAAGCCGAGGATCGACTCCCACCACGTGTGCACGTGGGACAGCCCTGTAGGAAAGCCTCGTGGGAAAGCCTCGTGGGAAAGACTCGAGGGAAAACCATAGATCCTTTGATCCACGCGGCGGACTGCGTGACACTGCTGCTACCGCTCTGGAGGAAAGTGCAAGTGAATGCCCGCATTCGAGACGAGGACTGACTCCCCTGGGGAGACTCCAGAAGTACCCCAAGATCCATGTCAGCACTGGAGAGGAATCCTCAGGTTCCGGCCCCGACTCCACACAAGGTCTTAGGCCCCGGCATCGACGGGAGAGGAATCCCGAGACGCCCCCGAGGAACTCGCATGGGGACTGGCCTTTCCTGAGGCCACCAGAGCGGGTCCCTGAGGTCCCCGTCGTAAGTCGAGAGCACCTGCCGCAACTCGAGAAAATCCAGGAGGTTTTGCCCTCCAGGCGAGATGAGGCCCATTTCCGCTGAGGCTTCTCGAGGCCAATCACGTCTAACCACTGGAACTTCCAAAGGTCCTTCACACCCTTGCTGCAACTCAAGAAGTTCCCCGACATACCCGTCTCCACTCGAGAGGAAGCACGTGGGGTCCCGCACACATCCAGGGGACCCCGTTTCGCCTCCTAGCTCGAGATGAGGGATCCTTTCCCTGTTTCGTAGGGAAAGAATTCCCGGCGTTCCCGTCGCATCTCAAGAGGAGGTGCTCTCCACAGGAAAGGCGAGAGGAACTCCAGGGTCGTGACACCATTCCAAGGGTCCCCCAGATGTGTCAGTCCATTCCAGAGGAACCTGTTTTCCCTGCACTGCCTTGACGTTCAAGCCGAGGATCGACTCCCACCACGTGTGCACGTGTGACAGCCCTGTGGGAAAGCCTCGTGGGAAAGCCTCGTGGGAAAGACTCGAGGGAAAACCATAGATCCTTTGATCCACGCGGCGGACTGCGTGACACTGCTGCTACCGCTCTGGAGGAAAGTGCAAGTGAATGCCCGCATTCGAGACGAGGACTGACTCCCCTGGGGAGACTCCAGAAGTACCCCAAGATCCATGTCAGCACTGGAGAGGAATCCTCAGGTTCCGGCCCCGACTCCACACAAGGTCTTAGGCCCCGGCATCGACGGGAGAGGAATCCCGAGACGCCCCCGAGGAACTCGCATGGGGACTGGCCTTTCCTGAGGCCACCAGAGCGGGTCCCTGAGGTCCCCGTCGTAAGTCGAGAGCACCTGCCGCAACTCGAGAAAATCCAGGAGGTTTTGCCCTCCAGGCGAGATGAGGCCCATTTCCGCTGAGGCTTCTCGAGGCCAATCACATCTAACCACTGGAACTTCCAAAGGGTCCTTCACACCATTGCTGCAACTCAAGAAGTTCCCCGACATACCCGTCTCCACTCGAGAGGAAGCACGTGGGGTCCCGCACACATCCAGGGGAGCCCCGTTTCCGCCTCCTAGCTCGAGATGAGGGATCCTTTCCCTGTTTCGTAGGGAAAGAATTCCCGGCGTTCCGGTCGCATCTCAAGAGGAGGCGCTCTCCACAGGAAAGGCGAGAGTAACTCCAGTGTCGAGACACCATTCCAAGAGTCCCCCAGATGTGTCAGTCCATTCCAGAGGAACCTGTTTTCCCTGCACTGCCTTGACGTTCAAGCCGAGGATCGACTCCCACCACGTGTGCACGTGGGACAGCCCTGTGGGAAAGCCTCGGGGGAAAGCCTCGTGGGAAAGACTCGAGAGAAATCCATAGATCCTTTGATCCACACGACGGACTGCGGGACACTGCTGCTACCGCTCTGGAGGAAAGTGCAAGTGCATGCCCGCATTCGAGACGAGGACTGACTCCCCTGGGGAGACTCCAGAAGTACCCCAAGATCCATGTCAGCACTGGAGAGGAATCCTCAGGTTCCGGCCCCGACTCCACACAAGGTCTTAGGCCCCGGCATCGACGGGAGAGGAATCCCGAGACGCCCCCGAGGAACTCGCATGGGGACTGGCCTTTCCTGAGGCCACCAGAGCGGGTCCCTGAGGTCCCCGTCGTAAGTCGAGAGACCCTGCCACAACTCGAGAAAATCAAGGAGGTTTTGCCCTCCAGGCGAGATGAGGCCCATTTCCGCTGAGGCTTCTCGAGGCTAATCACGTCTAACCACTGGAACTTCCAAAGGGTCCTTCACACCCTTGCTGCAACTCAATAAGTTCCCCGACATACCCGTCTCCACTCGAGAGGAAGCACGTGGGTCCCGCACACATCCAGGGGAGCCCCGTTTCCGCCTCCTAGCTCGAGATGAGGGATCCTTTCCCTGTTTCGTAGGGAAAGAATTCCCGGCGTTCCCGTCGCATCTCAAGAGGAGGCGCTCTCCACAGGAAAGGCGAGAGGAACTCCAGGGTCGTGCCACCATTCCAAGAGTCCCCCAGATGGGTCAGTCCATTCCAGAGGAACCTGTTTTCCCTGCACTGCCTTGACGTTCAAGCCGAGGATCGACTCCCACCACGTGTGCACGTGGGACAGCCCTTTGGAAAAGCCTCGTGGGAAAGCCTCGTGGGAAAGACTCGAGGGAAAACCATAGATCCTTTGATCCACGCGGCGGACTGCGTGACACTGCTGCTACCGCTCTGGAGGAAAGTGCAAGTGCATGCCCGCATTCGAGACGAGGACTGACCCCCCCTGGGGAGACTCCAGAAGTACCCCAAGATCCATGTCAGCACTGGAGAGGAATCCTCAGGTTCCGGCCCAGACTCCACACAAGGTCTTAGGCCCCGGCATCGATGGGAGAGGAATCCCGAGACGCCCCCGAGGAACTCGCATGGGGACTGGCCTTTCCTGAGGCCACCAGAGCGGTTCCCTGAGGTCCCCGTCGTAAGTCGCGAGCACCTGCCGCAACTCGAGAAAATCCAGGAGGTTTTGCCCTCCAGGCAGGATGAGGCCCATTTCCGCTGAGGCTTCTCGAGGCCAATCACATCTAACCACTGGAACTTCCAAAGGGTCCTTCACACCATTGCTGCAACTCAAGAAGTTCCCCGACATACCCGTCTCCCCTCGAGAGGAAGCAGGTGGTGTCCCGCACACATCCAGGGGAGCCCCGTTTCGCCTCCTATCTCGAGATGGGGGATCCTTTCCCTGTTTCGTAGGGAAAGAATTCCCGGCGTTCCCGTCGCATCTCAAGAGGAGGCGCTCTCCACAGGAAAGGCGAGAGGAACTCCAGGGTCGTGCCACCATTCCAAGAGTCCCCCAGATGTGTCAGTCCATTCCAGAGGAACCTGTTTTCCCTGCACTGCCTTGACGTTGAAGCCGAGGATCGACTCCCACGACGTGTGCACGTGGGACAGCCCTGTGGGAAAGCCTCGTGGGAAAGCCTCGTGGGAAAGACTCGAGGGAAAAGCATAGATCCTTTGATCCACGCGGCGGACTGCGTGACACTGCTGCTACCGCTCTGGAGGAAAGCGCAAGTGCATGCCCGCATTCGAGACGAGGACTGACTCCCCTGGGGAGACTCCAGAAGTACCCCAAGATCCATGTCAGCCCTGGAGAGGAATCCTCAGGTTCCGGCCCCGACGCCACACAAGGTCTTAGGCCCAGGCATCGACGGGAGAGGAATCCCGAGAGGCCCCCGAGGAACTCGCATGGGGACTGGCCTTTCCTGAGGCCACCAGAGCGGTTCCCTGAGGTCCCCGTCGTAAGTAGAGAGCACCTGCCGCAACTCGAGAAAATCCAGGAGGTTTTGCCCTCCAGGCGAGATGAGGCCCATTTCCGCTGAGGCTTCTCGAGGCCAATCACGTCTAACCACTGGAACTTCCAAAGGGTCCTTCACACCCTTGCTGCAACTCAAGAAGTTCCCCGACATACCCGTCTCCACTCGAGAGGAAGCACGTGGTGTCCCGCACACATCCAGGGGAGCCCCGTTTCCGCCTCCTAGCTCGAGATGAGGGATCGTTTCCCTGTTTCGTAGGGAAAGAATTCCCGGCGTTCCCGTCGCATCTCAAGAGGAGGCGCTCTCCACAGGAAAGGCGAGAGGAACTCCAGGGTCGTGCCACCATTCCAAGAGTCCCCCAGATGGGTCAGTCCATTCCAGAGGAACCTGTTTTCCCTGCACTGCCTTGACGTTCAAGCCGAGGATCGACTCCCACCACGTGTGCACGTGGGACAGCCCTGTGGGAAAGCCTCGTGGGAAAGCCTCGTGGGAAAGACTCGAGGGAAAACCATAGATCCTTTGATCCACGCGGCGGACTGCGTGACACTGCTGCTACCGCTCTGGAGGAAAGCGCAAGTGCATGCCCGCATTCGAGACGAGGACTGACTCCCCTGGGGAGACTCCAGAAGTACCCCAAGATCCATGTCAGCCCTGGAGAGGAATCCTCAGGTTCCGGCCCCGACTCCACACAAGGTCTTAGGCCCCGGCATCGACGGGAGAGGAATCCCGAGAGGCCCCCGAGGAACTCGCATGGGGACTGGCCTTTCCTGAGGCCACCAGAGCGGGTCCCTGAGGTCCCCGTCGTAAGTCGAGAGCACCTGCGGCAACTCGAGAAAATCCAGGAGGTTTTGCCCTCCAGGCGAGATGAGGCCCATTTCCGCTGAGGCTTCTCGAGGCCAATCACATCTAACCACTTGAACTTCTAAAGGGTCCTTCACACCATTGCTGCAACTCAAGAAGTTCCCCGACATACCCGTCTCCACTCGAGAGGAAGCACGTGGGGTCCCGCACACATCCAGGGGAGCCCCGTTTCCGCCTCCTAGCTCGAGATGAGGGACCCTTTCCCTGTTTCGTAGGGAAAGAATTCCCGGCGTTCCCGTCGCATCTCAAGAGGAGGCGCTCTCCACAGGAAAGGCGAGAGGAACTCCAGGGTCGAGACACCATTCCAAGAGTCCCCCAGATGTGTCAGTCCATTCCAGAGGAACCTGTTTTCCCCGCACTGCCTTGACGTTCAAGCCGAGGATCGACTCCCACCACGTGTGCACGTGGGACAGCCCTGTGGGAAAGCCTCGTGGGAAAGACTCGAGGGAAAACCATAGATCCTTTGATCCACGCGGCGGACTGCGTGACACTGCTGCTACTGCTCTGGAGGAAAGCGCAAGTGCATGCCCACTTTCGAGACGAGGACTGACTCCCCTGGGGAGACTCCAGAAGTACCCCAAGATCCATGTCAGCCCTGGAGAGGAATCCTCAGGTTCCGGCCCCGACTCCACACAAGGTCTTAGGCCCCGGCATCGACGGGAGAGGAATCCCGAGAGGCCCCCGAGGAACTCGCATGGGGACTGGCCTTTCCTGAGGCCGCCAGAGCGGGTCTCTGAGGTCCCCGTCCTAAGTCGAGAGCACCTGCCGCAACTCGAGAAAATCCAGGAGGTTTTGCCCTCCAGGCGAGATGAGGCCCATTTCCGCTGAGGCTTCTCGAGGCCAATCACATCTAACCACTGGAACTTCCAAAGGGTCCTTCACACCCTTGCTGCAACTCAAGAAGTTCCCCGACATACCCGTCTCCACTCGAGAGGAACACGTGGGGTCCCGCACACATCCAGGGGAGCCCCGTTTCCGCCTCCTAGTTCGAGATGAGGGATCCTATCCCTGTTTCGTAGGGAAAGAATTCCCGGCGTTCCCGTCGCATCTCAAGAGGAGGCGCTCTCCACAGGAAAGGCGAGAGGAACTCCAGGGTCGTGCCACCATTCCAAGAGTCCCCCTGATGTGTCAGTCCATTCCAGAGGAAGCTGTTTTCCCTGCACTGCCTTGACGTTCAAGCCGAGAATCGACTCCCACCACGTGTGCACGTGGGACAGCCCTGTGGGAAAGCCTCGTGGGAAAGCCTCGTGGGAAAGACTCGAGGGAAAACCATAGATCCTTTGATCCACGCGGCGGACTTCGTGACACTGCTGCTACCGCTCTGGAGGAAAGCGCAAGTGCATGCCCGCATTCGAGACGAGGACTGACTCCCCTGGGGAGACTCCAGAACTACCCCTAGATCAATGTCAGCACTGCAGAGGAATCCTCAGGTTCCGGCCCCGACTCCACACAAGGTCTTAGGCCCCGGCATCGACGGGAGAGGAATCCCGAGAGGCCCCCGAGGAACTCGCATGGGGACTGGCCTTTCCTGAGGCCATCAGAGCGGGTCCCTGAGGTCCCCCTCGTAAGTCGAGAGCACCTGCCGCAACTCGAGAAAATCCATGAGGTTTTGCCCTCCAGGCGAGATGAGGCCCATTTCCGCTGAGGCTTCTCGAGGCTAATCACATCTAACCACTGGAACTTCCAAAGGGTCCTTCACACCCTTGCTGCAAGTCCAGACGTTCCCCGACATACCCGTCTCCACTCGAGAGGAAGCACGTGGGGTCCCGCACACATCCAGGGGAGCCCCGTTTCCGCCTCCTAGCTCGAGATGAGGGATCCTTTCCCTGTTTCGTAGGGAAAGAATTCCCGGCGTTCCCGTCGCATCTCAAGAGGAGGCGCTCTCCACAGGAAAGGCGAGAGGAACTCCAGGGTCGTGCCACCATTCCAAGAGTCCCCCAGATGTGTCAGTCCATTCCAGAGGAACCTGTTTTCCCTGCACTGCCTTGACGTTCAAGCCGAGGATCGACTCCCACCACGTGTGCACGTGGGACAGCCCTGTGGGAAAGCCTCGTGGGAAAGCCTCGTGGGAAAGACTCGAGGGAAAAGCATAGATCCTTTGATCCACGCGGCGGACTGCGTGACACTGCTGCTACCGCTCTGGAGGAAAGCGCAAGTGCATGCCCGCATTCGAGACGAGGACTGACTCCCCTGGGGAGACTCCAGAAGTACCCCTAGATCCAAGTCAGCACTGGAGAGGAATCCTCAGGTTCCGGCCCCGACTCCACACAAGGTCTTAGGCCCCGGCATCGACGGGAGAGGAATCCCGAGAGGCCCCCGAGGAACTCGCATGGGGACTGGCCTTTCCTGAGGCCACCAGAGCGAGTCCCTGAGGTCCCCGTCGTAAGTTGAGAGTACCTGCCGCAACTCTAGAAAATCCAGGAGGTTTTGCCCTCCAGGCGAGATGAGGCCCATTTCCGCTGAGGCTTCTCGAGGCTAATCACGTCTAACCACTGGCACTTCCAAAGGGTCCTTCACACCCTTGCTGCAACTCAAGAAGTTCCCCGACATACCCGTCTCCACTCGAGAGGAAGCACGTGGGTCCCGCACACAACCAGGGGAGCCCCGTTTCCGCCTCCTAGCTCGAGATGAGGGATCCTTTCCCTGTTTCGTAGGGAAAGAATTCCCGGCGTTCCCGTCGCATCTCAAGAGGAGGCGCTCTCCACAGGAAAGGCGAGAGGAACTCCAGGGTCGTGCCACCTTTCCAAGAGTCCCCCAGATGTGTCAGTCCATTCCAGAGGAACCTGTTTTCCCTGCACTGCCTTGACGTTCAAGCCGAGGATCGACTCCCACCACGTGTGCACGTGGGACAGCCCTGTGGGAAAGCCTCGTGGGAAAGCCTCGTGGGAAAGACTCGAGGGAAAACCATAGATCCTTTGATCCACGCGGCGGACTGCGTGACACTGCTGCTACCGCTCTGGAGGAAAGCGCAAGTGCATGCCCGCATTCGAGACGAGGACTGACTCCCCTGGGGAGACTCCAGAAGTACCCCAAGATCCATGTCAGCACTGGAGAGGAATCCTCAGGTTCCGGCCCCGACTCCACACAAGGTCTTAGGCCCCGGCATCGACGGGAGAGGAATCCCGAGAGGCCCCCGAGGAACTCGCATGGGGACTGGCCTTTCCTGAGGCCACCAGAGCGGTTCTCTGAGATCCCCGTCGTAAGTCGAGAGCACCTTCCGCAACTCGAGAAAATCCAGGAGGTTTTGCCCTCCAGGCGAGATGAGGCCCATTTCCGCTGAGGCTTCTCGAGGCCAATCACATCTAACCACTGGAACTTCCAAAGGGTCCTTTACACCCTTGCTGCACCTCAAGAAGTTCCCCGACATACCCGTCTCCACTCGAGAGGAAGCACGTGGGGTCCCGCACACATCCAGGGGAGCCCCGTTTCCAACTCCTAGCTCGAGATGAGGGACCCTTTCCCTGTTTCGTAGGGAAAGAATTCCCGGCGTTCCCGTCGCATCTCAAGAGGAGGCGCTCTCCACAGGAAAGGCGAGAGGAACTCCAGGGTCGAGACACCATTCCAAGAGTCCCCCAGATGTGTCAGTCCATTCCAGAGGAACCTGTTTTCCCCGCACTGCCTTGACGTTCAAGCCGAGGATCGACTCCCACCACGTGTGCACGTGGGACAGCCCTGTGGGAAAGCCTCGTGGGAAAGACTCGAGGGAAAACCATAGATCCTTTGATCCACGCGGCGGACTGCGTGACACTGCTGCTACTGCTCTGGAGGAAAGCGCAAGTGCATGCCCGCATTCGAGACGAGGACTGACTCCCCTGGGGAGACTCCAGAAGTACCCCAAGATCCATGTCAGCACTGGAGAGGAATACTCAGGTTCCGGCCCCGACTCCACACAAGGGCTTAGGCCCCGGCATCGACGGGAGAAGAATCCCGAGACGCCCCCGAGGAACTCGCATGGGGACTGGCCTTTCCTGAGGCCACCAGAGCGGGTCCCTGAAGTCCCCGTCGTAAGTCGAGAGCACCTGCCGCAACTCGAGAAAATCCAGGAGGTTTTGCCCTCCAGGCGAGATGAGGCCCATTTGCGCTGAGGCTTCTCGAGGCCAATCACATCTAACCACTGGAAATTCCAAAGCGTCCTTCACACCATTGCTGCAACTCAAGAAGTTCCCCGACATACCCGTCTCCACTCGAGAGGAACACATGTGGTCCCGCACACATCCAGGGGAGCCCCGTTTCCGCCTCCTAGTTCGAGATGAGGGATCCTATCCCTGTTTCGTAGGGAAAGAATTCCCGGCGTTCCCGTCGCATCTCAAGAGGAGGCGCTCTCCACAGGAAAGGCGAGAGGAACTCCAGGGTCGTGCCACCATTCCAAGAGTCCCCCTGATGTGTCAGTCCATTCCAGAGGAAGCTGTTTTCCCTGCACTGCCTTGACGTTCAAGCCGAGGATCGACCCCCACCACGTGTGCACGTGGGACAGCCCTGTGGGAAAGCCTCGTGGGAAAGCCTCGTGGAAAAGACTCGAGGGAAAAACATAGATCCTTTGATCCACGCGGCGGACTGCGTGACACTGCTGCTACCGCTCTGGAGGAAAGCGCAAGTGCATGCCCGCATTCGAGACGAGGACTGACTCCCCTGGGGAGACTCCAGAAGTACCCCAAGATCCATGTCAGCACTGGAGAGGAATCCTCAGGTTCCGGCCTTGACTCCACACAAGGTCTTAGGCCCCGGCATCGACGGGAGAGGAATCCCGAGTGGCCCCCGAGGAACTCGCATGGGGACTGGCCTTTCCTGAGGCCACCAGAGCGGGTTCCTGAGGTCCCCGTCGTAAGTCGAGAGCACCTGCCGCAACTCGAGAAAATCCAGGAGGTTTTGCCCTCCAGGGGAGATGAGGCCCATTTCCGCTGAGGCTTATCGAGGCTACTCACGTCTAACCACTGGAACTTCCAAAGGGTCCTTCACACCCTTGCTGCAACTCAAGAAGTTCCCCGACATACCAGTCATAACTCGAGAGGAAGCACGTGGGTCCCGCACACATCCAGGGGAGCCCCGTTTCCGCCTCCTAGCTCGAGATGAGGGATCCTTTCCCTGTTCCGTAGGGAAAGAATTCCCGGCGTTCCCGTCGCATCTCAAGAGGAGGCGCTCTCCACAGGAAAGGCGAGAGGAACTCCAGGGTCGTGCCACCATTCCAAGAGTCCCCCAGATTTGTCAGTCCATTCCAGAGGAACCTGTTTTCCCTGCACTGCCTTGACGTTCAAGCCGAGGATCGACTCCCACCACGTGTGCACGTGGGACAGCCCTGTGGGAAAGCCTCGTGGGAAAGCCTCGAGGGAAAACCATAGATCCTTTGATCCACGCGGCGGACTGCGTGACACTGCTGCTACCGCTCTGGAGGAAAGCGCAAGTGCATGCCCGCATTCGAGACGAGGACTGACTCCCCTGGGGAGACTCCAGAAGTACCCCAAGATCCATGTCAGCACTGGAGAGGAATCCTCAGGTTCCGGCCTCGACTACACACAAGGTCTTAGGCCCGGGCATCGAACGGAGAGGAATCCCGAGAGGCCCCCGAGGAACTCGCATGGGGACTGGCCTTTCCTGAGGCCACAAAAGCCAGTCCCTTAGGTCCCCGTCGTAAGTCGAGAGCACCTGCCGCAACTCGAGAAAATCCAGGAGGTTTTGCCCTACAGGCGAGATGAGGCCCATTTCCGCTGAGGCTTCTCGAGGCTAATCACATCAAACCAATGGAACTTCCAAAGGGTCCTTCACACCCTTGCTGCAACTCAAGAAGTTCCCCAACATACCCGTCTCCACTCGAGAGGAAGCACGAGGGTCCCGCACACATCCAGGGGAGCCCGGTTTCCGCTTCCTAGGTCGAGATGAGGGATCCTTTCCCTGTTTCGTAGGGAAAGAATTCCCGGCGTTCCCGTCGCATCTCAAGAGGAGGCGCTCTCCACAGGAAAGGCGAGAGGAACTCCAGGGTCGTGCCACCATTCCAAGATACCCCAGATGTGTCAGTCCTTTCCAGAGGAACTTGTTTTCCCTGTACTGCATTGACGTTCAAGCCGAGGATCAACTCCCACCACGTGTGCACGTGGGACAGCCCTGTGGGAAAGCCTCGTGGGAAAGCCTCGTGGGAAAGACTCGAGGGAAAAACATAGATCCTTTGATCCACGCGGCGGACTGCGTGACACTGCTGCTACCGCTCTGGAGGAAAGCGCAAGTGCATGCCCGCATTCGAGACGAGGACTGACTCCCCTGGGGAGACTCCAGAACTACCCCTAGATCAATGTCAGCACTGGAGAGGAATCCTCAGGTTCCGGCCCCGACTCCACACAAGGTCTTAGGCCCCGGCATCGACGGGAGATGAATCCCGAGAGGACCCCGAGGAACTCGCATGGGGACTGGCCTTTCCTGAGGCCATCAGAGCGGGTCCCTGAGGTCCCCGACGTAAGTCGAGAGCACCTGCCGCAACTCGAGAAAATCCAGGAGGTTTTGCCCTCCAGGCGAGATGAGGCCCATTTCCGCTGAGGCTTCTCCAGGCTAATCACATCTAACCACTGGAACTTCCAAAGGGTTCTTCACACCCTTGCTGCACCTCAAGAAGTTCCCCGACATACCCGTCTCCACTCGAGAGGAAGCACGTGGGGTCCCGCACACATCCAGGGGAGCCCCGTTTCCGCCTCCTAGCTCGAGATGAGGGATCCTTTCCCTGTTTCGTAGGGAAAGAATTCCCGGCGTTCCCGTCGCATCTCAAGAGGAGGCGCTCTCCACAGGAAAGGCGAGAGGAACTCCAGTGTCGTGCCACCATTCCAAGAGTCCCCCAGATGTGTCAGTCCATTCCAGAGGAACCTGTTTTCCCTGCACTGCCTTGACGTTCAAGCCGAGGATCGACTCCCACCACGTGTGCACGTGGGACAGCCCTGTGGGAAAGCCTCATGGGAAAGCCTCGTGGGAAAGACTCGAGGGAAAACCATAGATCCTTTGATCCACGCGGCGGACTGCGTGACACTGCTGCTACCGCTCTGGAGGAAAGCGCAAGTGCATGCCCGCATTCGAGACGAGGACTGACTCCCCTGGGGAGACTCCAGAAGTCCCCTAGATCCATGTCAGCACTGGAGAGGAATCCTCAGGTTCCGGCCCCGACTCCACACAAGGTCTTAGGCCCCGGCATCGACGGGAGAGGAATCCCGAGAGGCCCCCGAGGAACTCGCATGGGGACTGGCCTTTCCTGAGGCCACCAGAGCGAGTCCCTGAGGTCCCCGTCGTAAGTTGAGAGTACCTGCCGCAACTCGAGAAAATCCAGGAGGTTTTGCCCTCCAGGCGAGATGAGGCCCATTTCCGCTGAGGCTTCTTGAGGCTAATAACATCTAACCACTGGAACTTCCAAAGGGTCCTTCACACACTTGCTGCAACTCAAGAAGTTCCCCGACATACCCGTCTCCACTCGAGAGGAAGAACGTGGGGTCCTGCACACATCCAGGGGAGCCCCGTTTCCGCCTCCTAGCTCGAGATGAGGGATCCTTTCCCTTTTTCGTAGGGAAAGAATCCCCGGCGTTCCCGTCGCATCTCAAGAGGAGGCGCTCTCCACAGGAAAGGCGAGAGGAACTCCAGGGTCGTGCCACCATTCCAAGAGACCCCCAGATGTGTCAGTCCATTCCAGAGGAACCTGTTTTCGCTGCACTGCCTTGACGTTCAAGCCGAGGATCGACTCCCACCACGTGTGCACGTGGGACAGCCCTGTGGGAAAGCCTCGTGGAAAAGCCTCGTGGGAAAAACTCGAGGGAAAACCATAGATCCTTTGATCCGCGCGGCGGACTGCGTGACACTGCTGCTACCGCTCTGGAGGAAAGCGCAAGTGCATGCCCGCATTCGAAACGAGGACTGACTCCCCTGGGGAGACTCCAGAACTACCCCAAGATCCATGTCAGCACTGGAGAGGAATCCTCAGGTTCCGGCCCCGAATCCACACAAGGTCTTAGTCCCCGGCATCGACGGGAGAGGAATCCCGAGAGGCCCCCGAGGAACTCGCATGGGGACTGGCCTTTCCTGAGGCCACCAGAGCGGGTCCCTGAGGTCCCCGTCGTAAGTCGAGAGCACCTGCCGCAACTCGAGAAAATCCAGGAGGTTTTGCCCTCCAGGCGAGATGAGGCCCATTTCCGCTGAGGCTTCTCGAGGCTAATCACATCAAACGAATGGAACTTCCAAAGGGTCTTTCACACCCTTGCTGCAACTCAAGAAGTTCCCCAACATACCCGTCTCCACTCGAGAGGAAGCACGAGGGTCCCGCACACATCCAGGGGAGCCCGGTTTCCGCCTCCTAGCTCGAGATGAGGGATCCTTTCCCTGTTTCGTAGGGAAAGAATTCCCGGCGTTCCCGTCGCATCTCAAGAGGAGGCGCTCTCCACAGGAAAGGCGAGAGGAACTCCAGGGTCGTGCCACCATTCCAAGAGTCCCCCAGATGTGTCAGTCCATTCCAGCGGAAACTATTTTCCCTGCACTGCCTTGACGTTCAAGCCGAGGATCGACTCCCACCACGTGTGAACCTGGGACAGCCCTGTGGGAAAGCCTCGTGGGAAAGCCTCGTGGGAAAGACTCGAGGGAAAACCATAGATCCTTTGATCCACGAGGCGGACTGCGTGACACTGCTGCTACCGCTCTGGAGGAAAGCGCAAGTGCATGCCCGCATTCGAGACGAGGACTGACTCGCATGGGGAGACTCCAGAAGTACCCCAAGATCCATGTCAGCACTGGAGAGGAATCCTCAGGTTCCGGCCCCGACTCCACACAAAGTCTTAGGCCCCGGTATCGACGGGAGAGGAATCCCGAGAGGCCCCCGAGGAACTCGCATGGGGACTGGCCTTTCCTGAAGCCACCAGAGCGGGTCCTTGATGTCCCCGGCGTAAGTCGAGAGCACCTGCCGCAACTCGAGAAAATCCAGGAGGTTTTGCCCTCCAGGCGAGATGAGGCCCATTTCCGCTGAGGCTTCTCAAGGCTAATCACATCTAACCACTGGAACTTCCAAAGGGTCCTTCACACCCTTGCTGCAAGTCAAGAAGTTCCCCGACATACCCGTCTCCACTCGAGAGGAAGCACGAGGGTCCCGCACACATCCAGGGGAGCCCCGTTTCCGCCTCCTAGCTCGAGATGAGGGATCCTTTCCCTGTTTCGTAGGGAAAGAATTCCCGGCGTTCCCGTCGCATCTCAAGAGGAGGCGCTCTCCACAGGAAAGGCGAGAGGAACTCCAGGGTCGTGCCACCATTCCAAGAGTCCCCCAGATGTGTCAGTCCATTCCAGAGGAACCTGCTCTCCCTGCACTGCCTTGACGTTCAAGCCGAGGATCGACTCCCACCACGTGTGCACGTGGGACAGCCCTGTGGGAAAGCCTCGTGGGAAAGCCTCGTGGGAAAGACTCGAGGGAAAACCATAGATCCTTTTATCCACGCGGCGGACTGCATGACACTGCTGCTACCGCTCTGGAGGAAAGCGCAAGTGCATGCCCGCATTCGAGACGAGGACTGACTCCCCTGGGGAGACTCCGGAAGTACCCCAAGATCCATGTCAGCACTGGAGAGGAAACCTCAGATTCCGGCCCCGACTCCACACAAGGTCTTAGGCCCCGGCATCGACGGGAGAGGAATCCCGAGAGGCCCCCGAGGAACTCGCATGGGGATTGGCCTTTCCTGAGGCCACCAGAGCGGGTCCCTGAGGTCCCCGTCGTAAGTCGAGAGCACCTGCCGCAACTCGAGAAAATCCAGGAGGTTTTGCCCTCCAGGCGAGATGAGGCCCATTTCCGCTGAGGCTTCTCGAGGCCAATCACATCTAACCACTGGAACTTCCAAAGGGTCCTTCACACCCTTGCTGCAAGTCAAGAAGTTCCCCGACATACCCGTCTCCACTCGAGAGGAAGCACGTGGTGTCCCGCTCACATCCAGGGGAGCCCCGTTTCCGCCTCCTAGCTCGAGATGAGGGATCCTTTCCCTGTTTCGAAGGGAAAGAATTCCCGGCGTTCCCGTCGCATCTCAAGAGGATGCGCTCTCCACTGGAAAGCGAGAGGAACTCCAGGGTCATGCCACCATTCCAAGAGTCCCCCAGATGTGTCAGTCCATTCCAGACGAACCTGTTTTCCCTGCACTGCCTTGACGTTCAAGCCGAGGATCGACTCCCACCACGTGTGCACGTGGGACAGCCTTGTGGGAAAGCCTCGTGGGAAAGCCTCGTGGGAAAGACTCGAGGGAAAACCATAGATCCTTTGATCCACGCGGCGGACTGCGTGACACTGCTGCTACCGATCTGGAGGAAAGCGCAAGTGCATGCCCGCATTCGAGACGAGGACTGACTCCCCTGGTGAGACTCCAGAAGTACCCCAAGATCCATGTCAGCACTGGAGAGGAATCCTCAGGTTCCGGCCCCGACTCCACACAAGGTCTTAGGCCCCGGCATCGACGGGAGAGGAATCCCGAGAGGACCCCGAGGAACTCGCATGGGGACTGGCCTTTCCTGAGGCCACCAGAGCGGGTCCCTGAGGTCCCCGTCGTAAGTCGAGAGCACCTGCCGCAACTCGAGAAAATCCAGGAGGTTTTCACCTCCAGGCGAGATGAGGCCCATTTCCGCTGAGGCTTCTCGAGGCTAATCACGTCTAACCACTGGAACTTCCAAAGGGTCCTTCACACCCTTGCTGCAACTCAAGAAGTTCCCCGACATACCCGACTCCACTCGAGAGGAAGCACGTGGGTCACGCACACATCCAGGGGAGCCCCGTTTCCGCCTCCTAGCTCGAGATGAGGGATCCTTTCCCTGTTTCGTAGGGAAAGAATTCCTGGCGTTCCCATCGCATCTCAAGAGGAGGCGCTCTCACAGGAAAGGCGAGAGGAACTCCAGGGTCGTGACACCATTCCAAGAGACCCCAGATGTGTCACTCCATTCCCGAGGAACCGGTTTCCCTGCACTGCCTTGACGTTCAAGCCGAGGATCGACTCCCACCACGTGTGCACGTGGGAGAGCCCTGTGGGAAAGCCTCGTGGGAAAGCCTCGTGGGAAAGACTCGAGGGAAAACCATAGATCCTTTGACCCACGCGGCGGACTGTGTGACACTGCTGCTACCGATCTGGAGGAAAGCGCTAGTGCATGCCCGCTTTCGAGACGAGGACTGACTCCCCTGGGGAGACTCCAGAAGTACCCCAAGATCCATGTCAGCACTGGAGAGGAATCCTCAGGTTCCGGCCCCGACTCCACACAAGGTCTTAGGCCCCGGCATCGAAGGGAGAGGAATCCCGAGAGGCCCCCGAGGAACTCGCATTGAGACTGGCCTTTCCTGAGGCCACCAGAGCGGGTCCCTGAGGTCCCCGTCGTAAGTCGAGAGCACCTGCCGCAACTCGAGAAAATCCAGGAGGTTTTGCCCTCCAGGCGAGATGAGGCCCATTTCCGCTGAGGCTTCTCGAGGCCAATCACATCTAACCACTGGAACTTCCAAAGGGTCCTTCACACCATTGCTGCAACTCAAGAAGTTCCCCGACATACCCGTCTCCAGTCGAGAGGAAGCCCGTGGGTCCCGCACACATCCAGGGGAGCCCCGTTTCCGCCTCCTAGCTCGAGATGAGGGATCCTTTCCCTGCTTCGTAGGGAAAGAATTCCCGGCGTTCCCGTCGCATCTCAAGAGGAGGCGCTCTCCACAGGAAAGGCGAGAGGAACTCCAGGGTCGTGCCACCATTCCAAGAGTCCCCCAGATGTGTCAGTCCATTCCAGAGGAACCTGTTTTCCCTGCACTGCCTTGACGTTCAAGCCGAGGATCGACTCAAACCACGTGTGCACGGGGGACAGACCTGTGGGAAAGCCTCGTGGGAAAGCCTCGTGGGAAAGACTCGAGGGAAAACCATAGATCCTTTGATCCACGCGGCGGACTGCGTGACACTGCTGCTACCACTCTGGAGGAAAGCGCAAGTGCGTGCCCGCATTCGAGACGAGGACTGACTCCCCTGGGGAGACTCCAGAAGTACCCCAAGATCCATGTCAGCACTGGAGAGGAATCCTCAGGTTCCGGCCCAGACTCCACACAAGGTCTTAGGCCCCGGCATCGAAGGGAGAGGAATCCCGAGAGGCCCCCGAGGAACTCGCATGGGGACTGGCCTTTCCTGAGGCCACCAGAGCGGGTCCCTGTGGTCCCCTCGTAAGTAGAGAGCACCTGCCGCAACTCGAGAAAATCCAGGAGGTTTTGCCCTCCAGGAGAGAGGAGGCCCATTTCCGCTGAGGCTTCTCGAGGCCAACCACATCTAACCACTGGAACTTCCAAAGGGACCTTCACACCATTGCTGCAACTCAAGAAGTTCCCCGACATACCCGTCTCCACTCGAGAGGAAGCACGTGGTGTCCCGCAAACATCCAGGGGAGCCCCGTTTCCGCCTCCTAGCTCGAGATGAGGGATCCTTTCCCTGTTTCGTAGGGAAAGAATTCCCGGCGTTCCCGTCGCATCTCAAGAGGAGGCGCTCTCCACAGGAAAGGCGAGAGAAACTCCAGGGACCTGACACCATTCCAAGAGTCCCCCAGATGTGTCAGTCCATTCCAGAGGAACCTGTTTTCCCTGCACTGCCTTGACGTTCAAGCCGAGGATCGACTCCCACCACGTGTGCACGTGGGACAGCCCTGTGGGAAAGCCTCGTGGGAAAGCCTCGTGGGAAAGACTCGAGGGAAAACCATAGATCCTTGGACCCACGCGGCGGACTGTGTGACACTGCTGCTACCGCTCTGGAGGAAAGCGCAAGTGCATGCCCGCTTTCGAGACGAGGACTGACTCCCCTGGGGAGACTCCAGAAGTACCCCAAGATCCATGTCAGCACTGGAGAGGAATCCTCAGGTTCCGGCCCCGACTCCACACAAGGTCTTAGGCCCCGGCATCGAAGGGAGAGGAATCCCGAGAGGGCCCCGAGGAACTCGCATTGAGACTGGCCTTTCCTGAGGCCACCAGAGCGGGTCCCTGAGGTCCCCGTCGTAAGTCGAGAGCACCTGCCGCAACTCGAGAAAATCCAGGAGGTTTTGCCCTCCAGGCGAGATGAGGCCCATTTCCGCTGAGGCTTCTTGAGGCCAATCACATCTAACCACTGGAACTTCCAAAGGGTCCTTCACACCCTTGCTGCAACTCAAGAAGTTCCCCGACATACCCGTCTCCACTCGAGAGGAAGCACGTGGTGTCCCGCACACATCCAGGGGAGCCCCGTTTCCGCCTCCTAGCTCGAGATGAGGGATCCTTTCCCTGTTTCGTAGGGAAAGAATTCCCGGCGTTCCCGTCGCATCTCAAGAGGAGGCGCTCTCCACAGGAAAGGCGAGAGGAACTCCAGGGTCATGACACCATTCCAAGAGTCCCCCAGATGTGTCAGTCCATTCCAGAGGAACCTGTTTTCCCTGCACTGCCTTGACGTTCAAGCCGAGGATCGACTCCCACCACGTGTGCACGGGGGACAGACCTGTGGGAAAGCCTCGTGGGAAAGCCTCGTGGGAAAGACTCGAGGGAAAACCATAGATCCTTTGATCCACGCGGCGGACTGCGTGACACTGCTGCTACCGCTCTGGAGGAAAGCGCAAGTGCATGCCCGCATTCGAGACGAGGACTGACTCCCCTGGGGAGACTCCAGAAGTACCCCAAGATCCATGTCAGCACCGGAGAGGAATCCTCAGGTTCCGGCCCCGACTCCACACAAGGTCTTAGGCCCCGGCATCGACGGGAGAGGAATCCCGAGAGGCCCCCGAGGAACTCGCATGGGGACTGGCCTTTCCTGAGGCCACCAGAGCGGGTCCCCGAGGTCCCCGTCGTAAGTCGAGAGCACCTGCCGCAACTCGAGAAAATCCAGGTTTTGCCCTCCAGGCGAGAGGAGGCCCATTTCCGCTGAGGCTTCTCGAGGCCAACCACATCTAACCACTGGAACTTCCAAAGGGTCCTTCACACCATTGCTGCAACTAAAGAAGTTCCCCGACATACCCGTCTCCACTCGAGAGGAAGCACGTGGTGTCCCGCACATATCCAGGGGAGCCCCGTTTCCGCCTCCTAGCTCGAGATGAGGGATCCTTTCCCTGTTTCGTATGGAAAGAATTCCCGGCGTTCCCGTCGCATCTCAAGAGGAGGCGCTCTCCACAGGAAAGGCGAGAGAAACTCCAGGGTCGTGACACCATTCCAAGTGTCCCCCAGATGTGTCAGTCCATTCCAGAGGAACCTGTTTTCCCTGCACTGCCTTGACGTTCAAGCCGAGGATCGACTCCCACCACGTGTGCACGTGGGACAGCCCTGTGGGAAAGCCTCGTGGGAAAGCCTCGTGGGAAAGACTCGAGGGAAAAACATAGATCCTTTGATCCACGCGGCGGACTGCGTGACACTGCTGCTACCGCTCTGGAGGAAAGCGCAAGTGCATGCCCGCATTCGAGACGAGGACTGACTCCCCTGCGGAGACTCCAGAAGTACCCCAAGATCCATGTCAGCACTGGAGAGGAATCCTCAGTTTCCGGCCCCGACTCCACACAAGGTCTTAGGCCCAGGCATCGACGGGAGAGGAATCCCGAGAGGCCCCCGAGGAACTCACATGGGGACTGGCCTTTCCTGAGGCCACCAGAGCGGGTCCCTGAGGTCCCCGTCGAAAGTCGAGAGCACCTGCCGCAACTCGAGAAAATCCAGGAGGTTTTGCCCTCCAGGCGAGATGAGGCCCATTTCCGCTGAGGCTTCTCGAGGCCAACCACATCTAACCACTGGAACTTCCAAAGGGTCATTCACACCCTTGCTGCAACTCAAGAAGTTCCCCGACATACCCGTCTCCACTCGAGAGGAAGCACGTGGGGTCCTGCACACATCCAGGGGAGCCCCGTTTCCGCCTCCTAGCTCGAGATGAGGGATCCTTTCCCTGTTTCGTAGGGAAAGAATTCCCGGCGTTCCCGTCGCATCTCAAGAGGAGGCGCTCTCCACAGGAAAGGCGAGAGGAACTCCAGGGTCATGCCACCATTCCAAGAGTCCCCCAGATGTGTCAGTCCATTCCAGAGGAACCTGTTTTCCCTGCCCTGCCTTGACGTTCAAGCAGAGGATCGACTCCCACCACGTGTGCACGTGGGACAGCCCTGTGGGAAAGCCTCGTGGGAAAGCCTCGTGGGAAAGACTCGAGGGAAAACCATAGATCCTTTGATCCACGCGGCGGACTGCGTGACACTGCTGCTACCGCTCTGGAGGAAAGCGCAAGTGCATGCCCGCATTCGAGACGAGGACTGACTCCCCTGCGGAGACTCCAGAAGTACCCCAAGATCCATGTCAGCACTGGAGAGGAATCCTCAGGTTCCGGCCCCGACTCCACACAAGGTCTTAGGCCCCGGCATCGACGGGAGAGGAATCCCGAGAGGCCCCCGAGGAACTCGCATGGGGACTGGCCTTTCCTGAGGCCACCAGAGCGGGTCCCTGAGGTCCCCGTCGTAAGTCTAGAGCACCTGCCGCAACTCGAGAAAATCCAGGAGGTTTTGCCCTCCAGGCGAGATGAGGCCCATTTCCGCTGAGGCTTCTCGAGGCTAATCACGTCTAACCAGTGGAACTTCCAAAGGGTCCTTCACACCCTTGCTGCAACTCAAGAAGTTCCCCGACATACCCGTCTCCACTCGAGAGGAAGCCCGTGGGTCCCGCACACATCCAGGGGAGCCCCGGTTCCGCCTCCTAGCTCGAGATGAGGGATCCTTTCCCTGCTTCGTAGGGAAAGAATTCCCGGCGTTCCCGTCGCATCTCAAGAGGAGGCGCTCTCCACAGGAAAGGCGAGAGGAACTCCAGGGTCGTGCCACCATTCCAAGAGTCCCCCAGATGTGTCAGTCCATTCCAGAGGAACCTGTTTTCCCTGCACTGCCTTGACGTTCAAGCCGAGGATCGACTCCCACCACGTGTGCACGTGGGACAGCCCTGTGGGAAAGCCTCGTGGGAAAGCCTCGTGGGAAAGACTCGAGGGAAAACCATAGATCCTTTGATCCACGCGGCGGACTGCGTGACACTGCTGCTACCGCTCTGGAGGAAAGCGCAAGTGCATGCCCGCATTCGAGACGAGGACTGACTCCCCTGGGGAGACTCCAGAAGTACCCGAAGATCCATGTCAGCACTGGAGAGGAATCCTCAGGTTCCGGCCCCGACTCCACACAAGGTCTTAGGCCCCGGCATCGACGTGAGAGGAATCCCGAGAGGCCCCCGAGGAACTCGCATGGGGACTGGCCTTTCCTGAGGCCACCAGAGCGGGTCCCTGAGGTCCCCGTCGTAAGTCGAGAGCACCTGCCGCAACTCGAGAAAATCCAGGAGGTTTTGCCCTCCAGGCGAGATGAGGCCCATTTCCGCTGAGGCTTCTCGAGGCCAATCACATCTAACCACTGGAACTTCCAAAGGGTCCTTCACACCATTGCTGCAACTCAAGAAGTTCCCCGACATACCCGTCTCCACTCGAGAGGAAGCACGTGGGGTCCCGCACACATCCAGGGGAGCCCCGTTTCCGCCTCCTCGCTCGAGATGAGGGATCCTTTCCCTGTTTCGTAGGGAAAGAATTCCCGGCGTTCCCGTCGCATCTCAAGAGGAGGCGCTCTCCACAGGAAAGGCGAGAGGAACTCCAGGGTCGTGCCACCATTCCAAGAGTCCCCCAGATGTGTCAGTCCATTCCAGAGGAACCTGTTTTCCCTGCACTGCCTTGACGTTCAAGCCGAGGATCGACTCAAACCACGTGTGCACGGGGGACAGACCTGTGGGAAAGCCTCGTGGGAAAGCCTCGTGGGAAAGACTCGAGGGAAAACCAGAGATCCTTTGATCCACGCGGCGGACTGCGTGACACTGCTGCTACCGCTCTGGAGGAAAGCGCAAGTGCATGTCCGCATTCGAGACGAGGACTGACTCCCCTGGGGAGACTCCAGAAGTACCCCAAGATCCATGTCAGCACCGGAGAGGAATCCTCAGGTTCCGGCCCCGACTCCACACAAGGTCTTAGGCCCCGGCATCGACGGGAGAGGAATCCCGAGAGGCCCCCGAGGAACTCGCATGGGGACTGGCCTTTCCTGAGGCCACCAGAGCGGGTCCCTGAGGTCCCCGTCGTAAGTCGAGAGCACCTGCCGCAACTCGAGAAAATCCAGGTTTTGCCCTCCAGGCGAGAGGAGGCCCTTTTCCGCTGAGGCTTCTCGAGGCCAACCACATCTAACCACTGGAACTTCCAAAGGGTCCTTCACACCATTGCTGCAACTAAAGAAGTTCCCCGACATACCCGTCTCCACTCGAGAGGAAGCACGTGGTGTCCCGCACATATCCAGGGGAGCCCCGTTTCCGCCTCCTAGCTCGAGATGAGGGATCCTTTCCCTGTTTCGTATGGAAAGAATTCCCGGCGTTCCCGTCGCATCTCAAGAGGAGGCGCTCTCCACAGGAAAGGCGAGAGAAACTCCAGGGTCGTGACACCATTCCAAGAGTCCCCCAGATGTGTCAGTCCATCCCAGAGGAACCTGTTTTCCCTGCACTGCCTTGACGATCAAGCCGAGGATCGACTCCCACCACGTGTGCACGTGGGACAGCCCTGTGGGAAAGCCTCGTGGGAAAGCCTCGTGGGAAAGACTCGAGGGAAAACCATAGATCCTTTGATCCACGCGGCGGACTGCGTGACACTGCTGCTACCGCTCTGGAGGAAAGCGCAAGTGCATGCCCGCATTCGAGACGAGGACTGACTCCCCTGCGGAGACTCCAGAAGTACCCCAAGATCCATGTCAGCACTGGAGAGGAATCCTCAGGTTCCGGCCCCGACTCCACACAAGGTCTTAGGCCCCGGCATCGACGGGAGAGGAATCCCGAGAGGCCCCCGAGGAACTCGCATGGGGACTGGCCTTTCCTGAGGCCACCAGAGCGCGTCCCTGAGGTCCCCGTCGTAAGTCTAGAGCACCTGCCGCAACTCGAGAAAATCCAGGAGGTTTTGCCCTCCAGGCGAGATGAGGCCCATTTCCGCTGAGGCTTCTCGAGGCTAATCACGTCTAACCAGTGGAACTTCCAAAGGGTCCTTCACACCCTTGCTGCAACTCAAGAAGTTCCCCGACATACCCGTCTCCACTCGAGAGGAAGCCCGTGGGTCCCGCACACATCCAGGGGAGCCCCGGTTCCGCCTCCTAGCTCGAGATGAGGGATCCTTTCCCTGCTTCGTAGGGAAAGAATTCCCGGCGTTCCCGTCGCATCTCAAGAGGAGGCGCTCTCCACAGGAAAGGCGAGAGGAACTCCAGGGTCGTGCCACCATTCCAAGAGTCCCCCAGATGTGTCAGTCCATTCCAGAGGAACCTGTTTTCCCTGCACTGCCTTGACGTTCAAGCCGAGGATCGACTCCCACCACGTGTGCACGTGGGAAAGCCCTGTGGGAAAGCCTCGTGGGAAAGCCTCGTGGGAAAGACTCGAGGGAAAACCATAGATCCTTTGATCCACGCGGCGGACTGCGTGACACTGCTGCTACCGCTCTGGAGGAAAGCGCAAGTGCATGCCCGCATTCGAGACGAGGACTGACTCCCCTGGGGAGACTCCAGAAGTACCCGAAGATCCATGTCAGCACTGGAGAGGAATCCTCAGGTTCCGGCCCCGACTCCACACAAGGTCTTAGGCCCCGGCATCGACGTGAGAGGAATCCCGAGAGGCCCCCGAGGAACTCGCATGGGGACTGGCCTTTCCTGAGGCCACCAGAGCGGGTCCCTGAGGTCCCCGTCGTAAGTCGAGAGCACCTGCCGCAACTCGAGAAAATCCAGGAGGTTTTGCCCTCCAGGCGAGATGAGGCCCATTTCCGCTGAGGCTTCTCGAGGCCAATCACATCTAACCACTGGAACTTCCAAAGGGTCCTTCACACCATTGCTGCAACTCAAGAAGTTCCCCGACATACCCGTCTCCACTCGAGAGGAAGCACGTGGGGTCCCGCACACATCCAGGGGAGCCCCGTTTCCGCCTCCTCGCTCGAGATGAGGGATCCTTTCCCTGTTTCGTAGGGAAAGAATTCCCGGCGTTCCCGTCGCATCTCAAGAGGAGGCGCTCTCCACAGGAAAGGCGAGAGGAACTCCAGGGTCGTGCCACCATTCCAAGAGTCCCCCAGATGTGTCAGTCCATTCCAGAGGAACCTGTTTTCCCTGCACTGCCTTGACGTTCAAGCCGAGGATCGACTCAAACCACGTGTGCACGGGGGACAGACCTGTGGGAAAGCCTCGTGGGAAAGCCTCGTGGGAAAGACTCGAGGGAAAACCATAGATCCTTTGATCCACGCGGCGGACTGCGTGACACTGCTGCTACCGCTCTGGAGGAAAGCGCAAGTGCGTGCCCGCATTCGAGACGAGGACTGACTCCCCTGGGGAGACTCCAGAAGTACCCCAAGATCCATGTCAGCACTGGAGAGGAATCCTCAGGTTCCGGCCCAGACTCCACACAAGGTCTTAGGCCCCGGCATCGAAGGGAGAGGAATCCCGAGAGGCCCCCGAGGAACTCGCATGGGGACTGGCCTTTCCTGAGGCCACCAGAGCGGGTCCCTGTGGTCCCCTCGTAAGTAGAGAGCACCTGCCGCAACTCGAGAAAATCCAGGAGGTTTTGCCCTCCAGGCGAGAGGAGGCCCATTTCCGCTGAGGCTTCTCGAGGCCAACCACATCTAACCACTGGAACTTCCAAAGGGACCTTCACACCATTGCTGCAACTCAAGAAGTTCCCCGACATACCCGTCTCCACTCGAGAGGAAGCACGTGGTGTCCCGCAAACATCCAGGGGAGCCCCGTTTCCGCCTCCTAGCTCGAGATGAGGGATCCTTTCCCTGTTTCGTAGGGAAAGAATTCCCGGCGTTCCCGTCGCATCTCAAGAGGAGGCGCTCTCCACAGGAAAGGCGAGAGAAACTCCAGGGACCTGACACCATTCCAAGAGTCCCCCAGATGTGTCAGTCCATTCCAGAGGAACCTGTTTTCCCTGCACTGCCTTGACGTTCAAGCCGAGGATCGACTCCCACCACGTGTGCACGTGGGACAGCCCTGTGGGAAAGCCTCGTGGGAAAGCCTCGTGGGAAAGACTCGAGGGAAAACCATAGATCCTTGGACCCACGCGGCGGACTGTGTGACACTGCTGCTACCGCTCTGGAGGAAAGCGCAAGTGCATGCCCGCTTTCGAGATGAGGACTGACTCCCCTGGGGAGACTCCAGAAGTACCCCAAGATCCATGTCAGCACTGGAGAGGAATCCTCAGGTTCCGGCCCCGACTCCACACAAGGTCTTAGGCCCCGGCATCGAAGGGAGAGGAATCCCGAGAGGGCCCCGAGGAACTCGCATTGAGACTGGCCTTTCCTGAGGCCACCAGAGCGGGTCCCTGAGGTCCCAGTCGTAAGTCGAGAGCACCTGCCGCAACTCGAGAAAATCCAGGAGGTTTTGCCCTCCAGGCGAGATGAGGCCCATTTCCGCTGAGGCTTCTCGAGGCCAATCACATCTAACCACTGGAACTTCCAAAGGGTCCTTCACACCCTTGCTGCAACTCAAGAAGTTCCCCGACATACCCGTCTCCACTCGAGAGGAAGCACGTGGTGTCCCGCACACATCCAGGGGAGCCCCGTTTCCGCCTCCTAGCTCGAGATGAGGGATCCTTTCCCTGTTTCGTAGGGAAAGAATTCCCGGCGTTCCCGTCGCATCTCAAGAGGAGGCGCTCTCCACAGGAAAGGCGAGAGGAACTCCAGGGTCGTGCCACCATTCCAAGAGTCCCCCAGATGTGTAGGTCCATTCCAGAGGAACCTGTTTTCCCTGCACTGCTTTGACGTTCAAGCCGAGGATCGACTCCCACCACGTGTGCACGTGGGACAGCCCTGTAGGAAAGCCTCGTGGGAAAGCCTCGTGGGAAAGACTCGAGGGAAAACCATAGATCCTTTGATCAACGCGGCGGACTGCGTGACACTGCTACTACCGCGCTGGAGGAAAGCGCAAGTGCATGCCCGCATTCGAGACGAGGACTGACTCCCCTGGGGAGACTCCAGAAGTACCCCAAGATCCATGTCAGCACCGGAGAGGAATCCTCAGGTTCCGGCCCCGACTCCACACAAGGTCTTAGGCCCCGGCATCGACGGGATAGGGATCCCGAGAGGCCCCCGAGGAACTCGCATGGGGACTGGCCTTTCCTGAGGCCACCAGAGCGGGTCCCTGAGGTCCCCGTCGTAAGTCGAGAGCACCTGCCGCAACTCGAGAAAATCCAGGTTTTGCCCTCCAGGCGAGAGGAGGCCCATTTCCGCTGAGGCTTCTCGAGGCCAACCACATCTAACCACTGGAACTTCCAAAGGGTCCTTCACACCATTGCTGCAACTAAAGAAGTTCCCCGACATACCCGTCTCCACTCGAGAGGAAGCACGTGGTGTCCCGCACATATCAAGGGGAGCCCCGTTTCCGCCTCCTAGCTCGAGATGAGGGATCCTTTCCCTGTTTCTTATGGAAAGAATTCCCGGCGTTCCCGTCGCATCTCAAGAGGAGGCGCTCTCCACAGGAAAGGCGAGAGAAACTCCAGGGTCGTGACACCATTCCAAGAGTCCCCCAGATGTGTCAGTCCATTCCAGAGGAACCTGTTTTCCCTGCACTGCCTTGACGATCAAGCCGAGGATCGACTCCCACCACGTGTGCACGTGGGACAGCCCTGTGGGAAAGCCTCGTGGGAAAGCCTCGTGGGAAAGACTCGAGGGAAAACCATAGATCCTTTGATCCACGCGGCGGACTGCGTGACACTGCTGCTACCGCTCTGGAGGAAAGCGCAAGTGCATGCCCGCATTCGAGACGAGGACTGACTCCCCTGCGGAGACTCCAGAAGTACCCCAAGATCCATGTCAGCACTGGAGAGGAATCCTCAGTTTCCGGCCCCGACTCCACACAAGGTCTTAGGCCCAGGCATCGACGGGAGAGGAATCCCGAGAGGCCCCCGAGGAACTCACATGGGGACTGGCCTTTCCTGAGGCCACCAGAGCGGGTCCCTGAGGTCCCCGTCGTAAGTCGAGAGCACCTGCCGCAACTCGAGAAAATCCAGGAGGTTTTGCCCTCCAGGCGAGATGAGGCCCATTTCCGCTGAGGCTTCTCGAGGCCAATCACATCTAACCACTGGAACTTCCAAAGGGTCATTCACACCCTTGCTGCAACTCAAGAAGTTCCCCGACATACCCGTCTCCACTCGAGAGGAAGCACGTGGGGTCCCGCACACATCCAGGGGAGCCCCGTTTCCGCCTCCTAGCTCGAGATGAGGGATCCTTTCCCTGTTTCGTAGGGAAAGAATTCCCGGCGTTCCCGTCGCATCTCAAGAGGAGGCGCTCTCCACAGGAAAGGCGAGAGGAACTCCAGGGTCATGCCACCATTCCAAGAGTCCCCCAGATGTGTCAGTACATTCCAGAGGAACCTGTTTTCCCTGCACTGCCTTGACGTTCAAGCAGAGGATCGACTCCCACCACGTGTGCACGTGGGACAGCCCTGTGGGAAAGCCTCGTGGGAAAGCCTCGTGGGAAAGACTCGAGGGAAAACCATAGATCCTTTGATCCACGCGGCGGACTGCGTGACACTGCTGCTACCGCTCTGGAGGAAAGCGCAAGTGCATGCCCGCATTCGAGACGAGGACTGACTCCCCTGCGGAGACTCCAGAAGTACCCCAAGATCCATGTCAGCACTGGAGAGGAATCCTCAGGTTCCGGCCCCGACTCCACACAAGGTCTTAGGCCCCGGCATCGACGGGAGAGGAATCCCGAGAGGCCCCCGAGGAACTCGCATGGGGACTGGCCTTTCCTGAGGCCACCAGAGCGGGTCACTGAGGTCCCCGTCGTAAGTCTAGAGCACCTGCCGCAACTCGAGAAAATCCAGGAGGTTTTGCCCTCCAGGCGAGATGAGGCCCATTTCCGCTGAGGCTTCTCGAGGCTAATCACGTCTAACCAGTGGAACTTCCAAAGGGTCCTTCACACCCTTGCTGCAACTCAAGAAGTTCCCCGACATACCCGTCTCCAGTCGAGAGGAAGCCCGTGGGTCCCGCACACATCCAGGGGAGCCCCGTTTCCGCCTCCTAGCTCGAGATGAGGGATCCTTTCCCTGCTTCGTAGGGAAAGAATTCCCGGCGTTCCCGTCGCATCTCAAGAGGAGGCGCTCTCCACAGGAAAGGCGAGAGGAACTCCAGGGTCGTGCCACCATTCCAAGAGTCCCCCAGATGTGTCAGTCCATTCCAGAGGAACCTGTTTTCCCTGCACTGCCTTGACGTTCAAGCCGAGGATCGACTCCCACCACGTGTGCACGTGGGACAGAACTGTGGGAAAGCCTCGTGGGAAAGCCTCGTGGGAAAGACTCGAGGGAAAACCATAGATCCTTTGATCCACGCGGCGGACTGCGTGACACTGCTGCTACCGCTCTGGAGGAAAGCGCAAGTGCATGCCCGCATTCGAGACGAGGACTGACTCCCCTGGGGAGACTCCAGAAGTACCCCAAGATCCATGTCAGCACTGGAGAGGAATCCTCAGGTTCCGGCCCCGACTCCACACAAGGTCTTAGGCCCCGGCATCGAAGGGAGAGGAATCCCGAGAGGCCCCCGAGGAACTCGCATTGAGACTGGCCTTTCCTGAGGCCACCAGAGCGGGTCCCTGAGGTCCCCGTCGTAAGTCGAGAGCACCTGCCGCAACTCGAGAAAATCCAGGAGGTTTTGCCCTCCAGGCGAGATGAGGCCCATTTCCGCTGAGGCTTCTCGAGGCCAATCACATCTAACCACTGGAACTTCCAAAGGGTCCTTCACACCCTTGCTGCAACTCAAGAAGTTCCCCGACATACCCGTCTCCACTCGAGAGGAAGCACGTGGTGTCACGCACACATCCAGGGGAGCCCCGTTTCCGCCTCCTAGCTCGAGATGAGGGATCCTTTCCCTGTTTCGTAGGGAAAGAATTCCCGGCGTTCCCGTCGCATCTCAAGAGGAGGCGCTCTCCACAGGAAAGGCGAGAGGAACTCCAGGGTCATGACACCATTCCAAGAGTCCCCCAGATGTGTCAGTCCATTCCAGAGGAACCTGTTTTCCCTGCACTGCCTTGACGTTCAAGCCGAGGATCGACTCCCACCACGTGTGCACGGGGGACAGACCTGTGGGAAAGCCTCGTGGGAAAGCCTGGTGGGAAAGACTCGAGGGAAAACCATAGATCCTTTGATCCACGCGGCGGACTGCGTGACACTGCTGCTACCGCTCTGGAGGAAAGCGCAAGTGCATGTCCGCATTCGAGACGAGGACTGACTCCCCTGGGGAGACTCCAGAAGTACCCCAAGATCCATGTCAGCACCGGAGAGGAATCCTCAGGTTCCGGCCCCGACTCCACACAAGGTCTTAGGCCCCGGCATCGACGGGAGAGGAATCCCGAGAGGCCCCCGAGGAACTCGCATGGGGACTGGCCTTTCCTGAGGCCACCAGAGCGGGTCCCAGAGGTCCCCGTCGTAAGTCGAGAGCACCTGCCGCAACTCGAGAAAATCCAGGTTTTGCCCTCCAGGCGAGAGGAGGCCCTTTTCCGCTGAGGCTTCTCGAGGCCAACCACATCTAACCACTGGAACTTCCAAAGGGTCCTTCACACCATTGCTGCAACTAAAGAAGTTCCCCGACATACCCGTCTCCACTCGAGAGGAAGCACGTGGTGTCCCGCACATATCCAGGGGAGCCCCGTTTCCGCCTCCTAGCTCGAGATGAGGGATCCTTTCCCTGTTTCGTATGGAAAGAATTCCCGGCGTTCCCGTCGCATCTCAAGAGGAGGCGCTCTCCACAGGAAAGGCGAGAGAAACTCCAGGGTCGTGACACCATTCCAAGAGTCCCCCAGATGTGTCAGTCCATTCCAGAGGAACCTGTTTTCCCTGCACTGCCTTGACGATCAAGCCGAGGATCGACTCCCACCACGTGTGCACGTGGGACAGCCCTGTGGGAAAGCCTCGTGGGAAAGCCTCGTGGGAAAGACTCGAGGGAAAACCATAGATCCTTTGATCCACGCGGCGGACTGCGTGACACTGCTGCTACCGCTCTGGAGGAAAGCGCAAGTGCATGCCCGCATTCGAGACGAGGACTGACTCCCCTGCGGAGACTCCAGAAGTACCCCAAGATCCATGTCAGCACTGGAGAGGAATCCTCAGTTTCCGGCCCCGACTCCACACAAGGTCTTAGGCCCAGGCATCGACGGGAGAGGAATCCCGAGAAGCCCCCGAGGAACTCACATGGGGACTGGCCTTTCCTGAGGCCACCAGAGCGGGTCCCTGAGGTCCCCGTCGTAAGTCGAGAGCACCTGCCGCAACTCGAGAAAATCCAGGAGGTTTTGCCCTCCAGGCGAGATGAGGCCCATTTCCGCTGAGGCTTCTCGAGGCCAATCACATCTAACCACTGGAACTTCCAAAGGGTCATTCACACCCTTGCTGCAACTCAAGAAGTTCCCCGACATACCCGTCTCCACTCGAGAGGAAGCACGTGGGGTCCTGCACACATCCAGGGGAGCCCCGTTTCCGCCTCCTAGCTCGAGATGAGGGATCCTTTCCCTGTTTCGTAGGGAAAGAATTCCCGGCGTTCCCGTCGCATCTCAAGAGGAGGCGCTCTCCACAGGAAAGGCGAGAGGAACTCCAGGGTCATGCCACCATTCCAGGAGTCCCCCAGATGTGTCAGTCCATTCCAGAGGAACCTGTTTTCCCTGCCCTGCCTTGACGTTCAAGCAGAGGATCGACTCCCACCACGTGTGCACGTGGGACAGCCCTGTGGGAAAGCCTCGTGGGAAAGCCTCGTGGGAAAGACTCGAGGGAAAACCATAGATCCTTTGATCCACGCGGCGGACTGCGTGACACTGCTGCTACCGCTCTGGAGGAAAGCGCAAGTGCATGCCCGCATTCGAGACGAGGACTGACTCCCCTGCGGAGACTCCAGAAGTACCCCAAGATCCATGTCAGCACTGGAGAGGAATCCTCAGGTTCCGGCCCCGACTCCACACAAGGTCTTAGGCCCCGGCATCGACGGGAGAGGAATCCCGAGAGGCCCCCGAGGAACTCGCATGGGGACTGGCCTTTCCTGAGGCCACCAGAGCGGGTCCCTGAGGTCCCCGTCGTAAGTCTAGAGCACCTGCCGCAACTCGAGAAAATCCAGGAGGTTTTGCCCTCCAGGCGAGATGAGGCCCATTTCCGCTGAGGCTTCTCGAGGCTAATCACGTCTAACCAGTGGAACTTCCAAAGGGTCCTTCACACCCTTGCTGCAACTCAAGAAGTTCCCCGACATACCCGTCTCCACTCGAGAGGAAGCCCGTGGGTCCCGCACACATCCAGGGGAGCCCCGGTTCCGCCTCCTAGCTCGAGATGAGGGATCCTTTCCCTGCTTCGTAGGGAAAGAATTCCCGGCGTTCCCGTCGCATCTCAAGAGGAGGCGCTCTCCACAGGAAAGGCGAGAGGAACTCCAGGGTCGTGCCACCGTTCCAAGAGTCCCCCAGATGTGTCAGTCCATTCCAGAGGAACCTGTTTTACCTGCACTGCCTTGACGTTCAAGCCGAGGATCGACTCCCACCACGTGTGCACGTGGGACAGCCCTGTGGGAAAGCCTCGTGGGAAAGCCTCGTGGGAAAGACTCGAGGGAAAACCATAGATCCTTTGATCCACGCGGCGGACTGCGTGACACTGCTGCTACCGCTCTGGAGGAAAGCGCAAGTGCATGCCCGCATTCGAGACGAGGACTGACTCCCCTGGGGAGACTCCAGAAGTACCCCAAGATACATGTCAGCACTGGAGAGGAATCCTCAGGTTCCGGCCCCGACTCCACACAAGGTCTTAGGCCCCGGCATCGACATGAGAGGAATCCCGAGAGGCCCCCGAGGAACTCGCATGGGGACTGGCCTTTCCTGAGGCCACCAGAGCGGGTCCCTGAGGTCCCCGTCGTAAGTCGAGAGCACCTGCCGCAACTCGAGAAAATCCAGGAGGTTTTGCCCTCCAGGCGAGATGAGGCCCATTTCCGCTGAGGCTTCTCGAGGCCAATCACATCTAACCACTGGAACTTCCAAAGGGTCCTTCACACCATTGCTGCAACTCAAGAAGTTCCCCGACATACCCGTCTCCACTCGAGAGGAAGCACGTGGGGTCCCGCACACATCCAGGGGAGCCCCGTTTCCGCCTCCTCGCTCGAGATGAGGGATCCTTTCCCTGTTTCGTAGGGAAAGAATTCCCGGCGTTCCCGTCGCATCTCAAGAGGAGGCGCTCTCCACAGGAAAGGCGAGAGGAACTCCAGAGTCATGCCACCATTCCAAGAGTCCCCCAGATGTGTCAGTCCATTCCAGAGGAACCTGTTTTCCCTGCACTGCCTTGACGTTCAAGCAGAGGATCGACTCCCACCACGTGTGCACGTGGGACAGCCCTGTGGGAAAGCCTCGTGGGAAAGCCTCGTGGGAAAGACTCGAGGGAAAACCATAGATCCTTTGATCCACGCGGCGGACTGCGTGACACTGCTGCTACCGCTCTGGAGGAAAGCGCAAGTGCATGCCCGCATTCGAGACGAGGACTGACTCCCCTGGGGAGACTCCAGAAGTACCCCAAGATCCATGTCAGCACTGGAGAGGAATCCTCAGGTTCCGGCCCCGACTCCACACAAGGTCTTAGGCCCAGGCATCGACGGGAGAGGAATCCCGAGAGGCCCCCGAGGAACTCGCATGGGGACTGGCCTTTCCTGAGGCCACCAGAGCGGGTCCCTGAGGTCCCCGTCGTAAGTCGAGAGCACCTGCCGCAACTCGAGAAAATCCAGGAGGTTTTGCCCTCCAGGCGAGATGAGGCCCATTTCCGCTGAGGCTTCTCGAGGCCAATCACATCTAACCACTGGAACTTCCAAAGGGTCCTTCACACCCTTGCTGCAACTCAAGAAGTTCCCCGACATACCCGTCTCCACTAGAGAGGAAGCACGTGGTGTCCCGCACACATCCAGGGGAGCCCCGTTTCCGCCTCCTAGCTCGAGATGAGGGATCCTTTCCCTGTTTCGTAGGGAAAGAATTCCCGGCGTTCCCGTCGCATCTCAAGAGGAGGCGCTCTCCACAGGAAAGGCGAGAGGAACTCCAGGGTCGTGCCACCATTCCAAGAGTCCCCCAGATGTGTCCGTCCATTCCAGAGGAACCTGTTTTCCCTGCACTGCTTTGACGTTCAAGCCGAGGATCGACTCCCACCACGTGTGCACGTGGGACAGCCCTGTGGGAAAGCCTCGTGGGAAAGCCTCGTGGGAAAGACTCGAGGGAAAACCATAGATCCTTTGATCCACGCGGCGGACTGCGTGACACTGCTACTACCGCTCTGGAGGAAAGCGCAAGTGCATGCCCGCATTCGAGACGAGGACTGACTCCCCTGGGGAGACTCCAGAAGTACCCCAAGATCCATGTCAGCACTGGAGAGGAATCCTCAGGTTCCGGCCCCGACTCCACACAAGGTCTTAGGCCCCGGCATCGACGGGAGAGGAATCCCGAGAGGCCCCCGAAGAACTCGCATGGGGACTGGCCTTTCCTGAGGCCACCAGAGCGGGTCCCTGAGGTCCCCGTCGTAAGTCGAGAGCACCTGCCGCAACTCGAGAAAATCCAGGAGGTTTTGCCCTCCAGGCGAGATGAGGCCCATTTCCGCTGAGGCTTCTCGAGGCCAATCACATCTAACCACTGGAACTTCCAAAGGGTCCTTCACACCATTGCTGCAACTCAAGAAGTTCCCCGACATACCCGTCTCCACTCGAGAGGAAGCACGTGGGATCCTGCACACATCCAGGGGAGCCCCGTTTCCGCCTCCTAGCTCGAGATGAGGGATCCTTTCCCTGTTTCGTAGGGAAAGAATTCCCGGCGTTCCCGTCGCATCTCAAGAGGAGGCGCTCTCCACAGGAAAGGCGAGAGGAACTCCAGGGTCGTGACACCATTCCAAGAGTCCCCCAGATGTGTCAGTGCATTCCAGAGGAACCTGTTTTCCCTGCACTGCCTTGACGTTCAAGCCGAGGATCGACTCCCACCACGTGTGCACGGGGGACAGCCCTGTGGGAAAGCCTCGTGGGAAAACCTCGTGGGAAAGACTCGAGGGAAAACCATAGATCCTTTGATGCACGCGGCGGACTGCGTGACACTGCTGCTACCGCTCTGGAGGAAAGCGCAAGTGCATTCCCGCATTCAAGACGAGGACTGACTCCCCTGGGGAGACTCCAGAAGTACCCCAAGATCCATGTCAACACTGGAGAGGAATCCTCAGGTTCCGGCCCCGACTCCACACAAGGTCTTAGGCCCCGACATCGACGGGAGAGGAATCCCGAGAGGCCCCCGAGGAACTCGAATGGGGACTGGCCTTTCCTGAGGCCACCAGAGCGGGTCCCTGAGGTCCCCGTCGTAAGTCGAGAGCACCTGCCACAACTCGAGAAAATCCAGGATGTTTTGCCCTCCGGGCGAGATGAGCCCATTTCCCCTGAGGCTTGTCGAGGCTAATCACATCTAACCACTGGAACTTCCAAAGGGTCCTTCACACCCTTGCTGCAACTCAAGCAGTTCCGCGACATACCCGTCTCCACTCTAGAGGAAGCACGTGGGGTCCCGCACACATCCATGGGAGCCCCGTTTCCGCCTCCTAGCTCGAGATGAGGGATCCTTTCCTTGTTTCGTAGGGAAAGAATTCCCGGCGTTCCCGTCGCTTATCAAGAGGAGGCGCTCTCCACAGGAAAGGCGAGAGGAACTCCAGGGTCATGCCACCATTCCAAGAGTCCCCCAGATGTGTCAGTCCATTCCAGAGGAACCTGTTTTCCCTGCACTGCCTTGACGTTCAAGCCGAGGATCGACTCCAACCACGTGTGCACGAGGGACAGCCCTGTGGGAAAGCCTCGTGGGAAAGATTCGAGGGAAAACCACAGATCCTTTGATCCACGCGGCGGACTGCGTGACACTGCTGCTACCACTCTGGAGGAAAGCGCAAGTGCATGCCCGCATTCGAGACGAGGACTGACTCCCCTGGGGAGACTCCAGAAGTACCCCAAGATCCATGTCAGCACTGGAGAGGAATCCTCAGGTTCCGGCCCCGACTCCACACGAGGTCTTAGGCCCCGGCATCAACGGGAGAGGAATCCCGAGAGGCCCCCGAGGAACTCTCATGCGGGCTGGCCTTTCCTGAGGCCTCCAGAGCGGGTCCCTGAGGTCCCCGTCGTAAGTCGAGAGCACCTGCCGCAAGTCGAAAAAATCCACGAGGTTTTGCCCTCCAGGCGAGATGAGGCCCATTTCCGCTGAGGCTTCTCGAGGCTAATCATATCTAACCACTGGAACTTCCAAAGGGTCCTTCACACCCTTGCTGCAACTCAAGAAGTTCCGCGACATACCCGTCTCCACTCGAGAGGAAGCACGTGGGGTCCCGCACACATCCAGGGAAGCCCCGTTTCCGCCTCCTAGCTCGAGATGAGGGATCCTTTCCCTGTTTCGTAGGGAAAGAATACCCGGAGTTCCCGTCGCATCTCAAGAGGAGGCGCTCTCCACAGGAAAGGCGAGAGGAACTCCAGAGTCGTGCCACCATTCCAAGAGTCCCCCAGATGTGTCAGTCCATTCCAGAGGAACCTGTTTTCCCTGCACTGCCTTGACGTTCCGCCGACGATCGACTCCCACCACGTGTGCACGTGGGACAGGCCTGTGGGAAAGCCTCGTGGGAAAGCCTCGTGGGAAAGACTCGAGGGAAAACCATAGATCCTTTGATCCACGCGGCGGACTGCATGACACTGCTGCTACCGCTCTGGAGGAAAGCGCAAGTGCATGCCCGCATTCGAGACGAGGATTGACTCCCCTGGGGAGACTCCAGAAGTACCCCAAGATCCATGTCAGCACTGGAGAGGAATCCTCAGGTTCCGGCCCCGACCCCACACAAGGTCTGAGGCCCCGGCATCGACGGGAGAGGAATCCCGAGAGGCCCCCGAGGAACTCGCATGGGGACTGGCCTTTCCTGAGGCCACCAGAGCGCGTCCCTGAGGTCCCCGTCGTAAGTCTAGAGCACCTGCCGCAACTCGAGAAAATCCAGGAGGTTTTGCCCTCCAGGCGAGATGAGGCCCATTTCCGCTGAGGCTTCTCGAGGCTAATCACGTCTAACCAGTGGAACTTCCAAAGGGTCCTTCACACCCTTGCTGCAACTCAAGAAGTTCCCCGACATACCCGTCTCCAGTCGAGAGGAAGCCCGTGGGTCCCGCACACATCCAGGGGAGCCCCGTTTCCGCCTCCTAGCTCGAGATGAGGGATCCTTTCCCTGCTTCGTAGGGAAAGAATTCCCGGCGTTCCCGTCGCATCTCAAGAGGAGGCGCTCTCCACAGGAAAGGCGAGAGGAACTCCAGGGTCGTGCCACCATTCCAAGAGTCCCCCAGATGTGTCAGTCCATTCCAGAGGAACCTGTTTTCCCTGCACTGCCTTGACGTTCAAGCCGAGGATCGACTCCCACCACGTGTGCACGTGGGACAGAACTGTGGGAAAGCCTCGTGGGAAAGCCTCGTGGGAAAGACTCGAGGGAAAACCATAGATCCTTTGATCCACGCGGCGGACTGCGTGACACTGCTGCTACCGCTCTGGAGGAAAGCGCAAGTGCATGCCCGCATTCGAGACGAGGACTGACTCCCCTGGGGAGACTCCAGAAGTACCCCAAGATCCATGTCAGCACTGGAGAGGAATCCTCAGGTTCCGGCCCCGACTCCACACAAGGTCTTAGGCCCCGGCATCGAAGGGAGAGGAATCCCGAGAGGCCCCCGAGGAACTCGCATTGAGACTGGCCTTTCCTGAGGCCACCAGAGCGGGTCCCTGAGGTCCCCGTCGTAAGTCGAGAGCACCTGCCGCAACTCGAGAAAATCCAGGAGGTTTTGCCCTCCAGGCGAGATGAGGCCCATTTCCGCTGAGGCTTCTCGAGGCCAATCACATCTAACCACTGGAACTTCCAAAGGGTCCTTCACACCCTTGCTGCAACTCAAGAAGTTCCCCGACATACCCGTCTCCACTCGAGAGGAAGCACGTGGTGTCCCGCACACATCCAGGGGAGCCCCGTTTCCGCCTCCTAGCTCGAGATGAGGGATCCTTTCCCTGTTTCGTAGGGAAAGAATTCCCGGCGTTCCCGTCGCATCTCAAGAGGAGGCGCTCTCCACAGGAAAGGCGAGAGGAACTCCAGGGTCATGACACCATTCCAAGAGTCCCCCAGATGTGTCAGTCCATTCCAGAGGAACCTGTTTTCCCTGCACTGCCTTGACGTTCAAGCCGAGGATCGACTCCCACCACGTGTGCACGGGGGACAGACCTGTGGGAAAGCCTCGTGGGAAAGCCTCGTGGGAAAGACTCGAGGGAAAACCATAGATCCTTTGATCCACGCGGCGGACTGCGTGACACTGCTGCTACCGCTCTGGAGGAAAGCGCAAGTGCATGTCCGCATTCGAGACGAGGACTGACTCCCCTGGGGAGACTCCAGAAGTACCCCAAGATCCATGTCAGCACCGGAGAGGAATCCTCAGGTTCCGGCCCCGACTCCACACAAGGTCTTAGGCCCCGGCATCGACGGGAGAGGAATCCCGAGAGGCCCCCGAGGAACTCGCATGGGGACTGGCCTTTCCTGAGGCCACCAGAGCGGGTCCCTGAGGTCCCCGTCGTAAGTCGAGAGCACCTGCCGCAACTCGAGAAAATCCAGGTTTTGCCCTCCAGGCGAGAGGAGGCCCTTTTCCGCTGAGGCTTCTCGAGGCCAACCACATCTAACCACTGGAACTTCCAAAGGGTCCTTCACACCATTGCTGCAACTAAAGAAGTTCCCCGACATACCCGTCTCCACTCGAGAGGAAGCACGTGGTGTCCCGCACATATCCAGGGGAGCCCCGTTTCCGCCTCGTAGCTCGAGATGAGGGATCCTTTCCCTGTTTCGTATGGAAAGAATTCCCGGCGTTCCCGTCGCATCTCAAGAGGAGGCGCTCTCCACAGGAAAGGCGAGAGAAACTCCAGGGTCGTGACACCATTCCAAGAGTCCCCCAGATGTGTCAGTCCATTCCAGAGGAACCTGTTTTCCCTGCACTGCCTTGACGATCAAGCCGAGGATCGACTCCCACCACGTGTGCACGTGGGACAGCCCTGTGGGAAAGCCTCGTGGGAAAGCCTCGTGGGAAAGACTCGAGGGAAAACCATAGATCCTTTGATCCACGCGGCGGACTGCGTGACACTGCTGCTACCGCTCTGGAGGAAAGCGCAAGTGCATGCCCGCATTCGAGACGAGGACTGACTCCCCTGCGGAGACTCCAGAAGTACCCCAAGATCCATGTCAGCACTGGAGAGGAATCCTCAGTTTCCGGCCCCGACTCCACACAAGGTCTTAGGCCCAGGCATCGACGGGAGAGGAATCCCGAGAGGCCCCCGAGGAACTCACATGGGGACTGGCCTTTCCTGAGGCCACCAGAGCGGGTCCCTGAGGTCCCCGTCGTAAGTCGAGAGCACCTGCCGCAACTCGAGAAAATCCAGGAGGTTTTGCCCTCCAGGCGAGATGAGGCCCATTTCCGCTGAGGCTTCTCGAGGCCAATCACATCTAACCACTGGAACTTCCAAAGGGTCATTCACACCCTTGCTGCAACTCAAGAAGTTCCCCGACATACCCGTCTCCACTCGAGAGGAAGCACGTGGGGTCCTGCACACATCCAGGGGAGCCCCGTTTCCGCCTCCTAGCTCGAGATGAGGGATCCTTTCCCTGTTTCGTAGGGAAAGAATTCCCGGCGTTCCCGTCGCATCTCAAGAGGAGGCGCTCTCCACAGGAAAGGCGAGAGGAACTCCAGGGTCATGCCACCATTCCAGGAGTCCCCCAGATGTGTCAGTCCATTCCAGAGGAACCTGTTTTCCCTGCCCTGCCTTGACGTTCAAGCAGAGGATCGACTCCCACCACGTGTGCACGTGGGACAGCCCTGTGGGAAAGCCTCGTGGGAAAGCCTCGTGGGAAAGACTCGAGGGAAAACCATAGATCCTTTGATCCACGCGGCGGACTGCGTGACACTGCTGCTACCGCTCTGGAGGAAAGCGCAAGTGCATGCCCGCATTCGAGACGAGGACTGACTCCCCTGCGGAGACTCCAGAAGTACCCCAAGATCCATGTCAGCACTGGAGAGGAATCCTCAGGTTCCGGCCCCGACTCCACACAAGGTCTTAGGCCCCGGCATCGACGGGAGAGGAATCCCGAGAGGCCCCCGAGGAACTCGCATGGGGACTGGCCTTTCCTGAGGCCACCAGAGCGGGTCCCTGAGGTCCCCGTCGTAAGTCTAGAGCACCTGCCGCAACTCGAGAAAATCCAGGAGGTTTTGCCCTCCAGGCGAGATGAGGCCCATTTCCGCTGAGGCTTCTCGAGGCTAATCACGTCTAACCAGTGGAACTTCCAAAGGGTCCTTCACACCCTTGCTGCAACTCAAGAAGTTCCCCGACATACCCGTCTCCACTCGAGAGGAAGCCCGTGGGTCCCGCACACATCCAGGGGAGCCCCGGTTCCGCCTCCTAGCTCGAGATGAGGGATCCTTTCCCTGCTTCGTAGGGAAAGAATTCCCGGCGTTCCCGTCGCATCTCAAGAGGAGGCGCTCTCCACAGGAAAGGCGAGAGGAACTCCAGGGTCGTGCCACCGTTCCAAGAGTCCCCCAGATGTGTCAGTCCATTCCAGAGGAACCTGTTTTACCTGCACTGCCTTGACGTTCAAGCCGAGGATCGACTCCCACCACGTGTGCACGTGGGACAGCCCTGTGGGAAAGCCTCGTGGGAAAGCCTCGTGGGAAAGACTCGAGGGAAAACCATAGATCCTTTGATCCACGCGGCGGACTGCGTGACACTGCTGCTACCGCTCTGGAGGAAACCGCAAGTGCATGCCCGCATTCGAGACGAGGACTGACTCCCCTGGGGAGACTCCAGAAGTACCCCAAGATACATGTCAGCACTGGAGAGGAATCCTCAGGTTCCGGCCCCGACTCCACACAAGGTCTTAGGCCCCGGCATCGACATGAGAGGAATCCCGAGAGGCCCCCGAGGAACTCGCATGGGGACTGGCCTTTCCTGAGGCCACCAGAGCGGGTCCCTGAGGTCCCCGTCGTAAGTCGAGAGCACCTGCCGCAACTCGAGAAAATCCAGGAGGTTTTGCCCTCCAGGCGAGATGAGGCCCATTTCCGCTGAGGCTTCTCGAGGCCAATCACATCTAACCACTGGAACTTCCAAAGGGTCCTTCACACCATTGCTGCAACTCAAGAAGTTCCCCGACATACCAGTCTCCACTCGAGAGGAAGCACGTGGGGTCCCGCACACATCCAGGGGAGCCCCGTTTCCGCCTCCTCGCTCGAGATGAGGGATCCTTTCCCTGTTTCGTAGGGAAAGAATTCCCGGCGTTCCCGTCGCATCTCAAGAGGAGGCGCTCTCCACAGGAAAGGCGAGAGGAACTCCAGGGTCATGCCACCATTCCAAGAGTCCCCCAGATGTGTCAGTCCATTCCAGAGGAACCTGTTTTCCCTGCACTGCCTTGACGTTCAAGCAGAGGATCGACTCCCACCACGTGTGCACGTGGGACAGCCCTGTGGGAAAGCCTCGTGGGAAAGCCTCGTGGGAAAGACTCGAGGGAAAACCATAGATCCTTTGATCCACGCGGCGGACTGCGTGACACTGCTGCTACCGCTCTGGAGGAAAGCGCAAGTGCATGCCCGCATTCGAGACGAGGACTGACTCCCCTGGGGAGACTCCAGAAGTACCCCAAGATCCATGTCAGCACTGGAGAGGAATCCTCAGGTTCCGGCCCCGACTCCACACAAGGTCTTAGGCCCAGGCATCGACGGGAGAGGAATCCCGAGAGGCCCCCGAGGAACTCGCATGGGGACTGGCCTTTCCTGAGGCCACCAGAGCGGGTCCCTGAGGTCCCCGTCGTAAGTCGAGAGCACCTGCCGCAACTCGAGAAAATCCAGGAGGTTTTGCCCTCCAGGCGAGATGAGGCCCATTTCCGCTGAGGCTTCTCGAGGCCAATCACATCTAACCACTGGAACTTCCAAAGGGTCCTTCACACCCTTGCTGCAACTCAAGAAGTTCCCCGACATACCCGTCTCCACTAGAGAGGAAGCACGTGGTGTCCCGCACACATCCAGGGGAGCCCCGTTTCCGCCTCCTAGCTCGAGATGAGGGATCCTTTCCCTGTTTCGTAGGGAAAGAATTCCCGGCGTTCCCGTCGCATCTCAAGAGGAGGCGCTCTCCACAGGAAAGGCGAGAGGAACTCCAGGGTCGTGCCACCATTCCAAGAGTCCCCCAGATGTGTCCGTCCATTCCAGAGGAACCTGTTTTCCCTGCACTGCTTTGACGTTCAAGCCGAGGATCGACTCCCACCACGTGTGCACGTGGGACAGCCCTGTGGGAAAGCCTCGTGGGAAAGCCTCGTGGGAAAGACTCGAGGGAAAACCATAGATCCTTTGATCCACGCGGCGGACTGCGTGACACTGCTACTACCGCTCTGGAGGAAAGCGCAAGTGCATGCCCGCATTCGAGACGAGGACTGACTCCCCTGGGGAGACTCCAGAAGTACCCCAAGATCCATGTCAGCACTGGAGAGGAATCCTCAGGTTCCGGCCCCGACTCCACACAAGGTCTTAGGCCCCGGCATCGACGGGAGAGGAATCCCGAGAGGCCCCCGAAGAACTCGCATGGGACTGGCCTTTCCTGAGGCCACCAGAGCGGGTCCCTGAGGTCCCCGTCGTAAGTCGAGAGCACCTGCCGCAACTCGAGAAAATCCAGGAGGTTTTGCCCTCCAGGCGAGATGAGGCCCATTTCCGCTGAGGCTTCTCGAGGCCAATCACATCTAACCACTGGAACTTCCAAAGGGTCCTTCACACCATTGCTGCAACTCAAGAAGTTCCCCGACATACCCGTCTCCACTCGAGAGGAAGCACGTGGGGTCCTGCACACATCCAGGGGAGCCCCGTTTCCGCCTCCTAGCTCGAGATGAGGGATCCTTTCCCTGTTTCGTAGGGAAAGAATTCCCGGCGTTCCCGTCGCATCTCAAGAGGAGGCGCTCTCCACAGGAAAGGCGAGAGGAACTCCAGGGTCGTGACACCATTCCAAGAGTCCCCCAGATGTGTCAGTGCATTCCAGAGGAACCTGTTTTCCCTGCACTGCCTTGACGTTCAAGCCGAGGATCGACTCCCACCACGTGTGCACGGGGGACAGCCCTGTGGGAAAGCCTCGTGGGAAAACCTCGTGGGAAAGACTCGAGGGAAAACCATAGATCCTTTGATGCACGCGGCGGACTGCGTGACACTGCTGCTACCGCTCTGGAGGAAAGCGCAAGTGCATTCCCGCATTCAAGACGAGGACTGACTCCCCTGGGGAGACTCCAGAAGTACCCCAAGATCCATGTCAACACTGGAGAGGAATCCTCAGGTTCCGGCCCCGACTCCACACAAGGTCTTAGGCCCCGACATCGACGGGAGAGGAATCCCGAGAGGCCCCCGAGGAACTCGAATGGGGACTGGCCTTTCCTGAGGCCACCAGAGCGGGTCCCTGAGGTCCCCGTCGTAAGTCGAGAGCACCTGCCACAACTCGAGAAAATCCAGGATGTTTTGCCCTCCGGGCGAGATGAGCCCATTTCCCCTGAGGCTTGTCGAGGCTAATCACATCTAACCACTGGAACTTCCAAAGGGTCCTTCACACCCTTGCTGCAACTCAAGCAGTTCCGCGACATACCCGTCTCCACTCTAGAGGAAGCACGTGGGGTCCCGCACACATCCATGGGAGCCCCGTTTCCGCCTCCTAGCTCGAGATGAGGGATCCTTTCCTTGTTTCGTAGGGAAAGAATTCCCGGCGTTCCCGTCGCTTATCAAGAGGAGGCGCTCTCCACAGGAAAGGCGAGAGGAACTCCAGGGTCATGCCACCATTCCAAGAGTCCCCCAGATGTGTCAGTCCATTCCAGAGGAACCTGTTTTCCCTGCACTGCCTTGACGTTCAAGCCGAGGATCGACTCCAACCACGTGTGCACGAGGGACAGCCCTGTGGGAAAGCCTCGTGGGAAAGATTCGAGGGAAAACCACAGATCCTTTGATCCACGCGGCGGACTGCGTGACACTGCTGCTACCACTCTGGAGGAAAGCGCAAGTGCATGCCCGCATTCGAGACGAGGACTGACTCCCCTGGGGAGACTCCAGAAGTACCCCAAGATCCATGTCAGCACTGGAGAGGAATCCTCAGGTTCCGGCCCCGACTGCACACGAGGTCTTAGGCCCCGGCATCAACGGGAGAGGAATCCCGAGAGGCCCCCGAGGAACTCTCATGCGGGCTGGCCTTTCCTGAGGCCTCCAGAGCGGGTCCCTGAGGTCCCCGTCGTAAGTCGAGAGCACCTGCCGCAAGTCGAAAAAATCCACGAGGTTTTGCCCTCCAGGCGAGATGAGGCCCATTTCCGCTGAGGCTTCTCGAGGCTAATCATATCTAACCACTGGAACTTCCAAAGGGTCCTTCACACCCTTGCTGCAACTCAAGAAGTTCCGCGACATACCCGTCTCCACTCGATAGGAAGCACGTGGGGTCCCGCACACATCCAGGGAAGCCCCGTTTCCGCCTCCTAGCTCGAGATGAGGGATCCTTTCCCTGTTTCGTAGGGAAAGAATACCCGGAGTTCCCGTCGCATCTCAAGAGGAGGCGCTCTCCACAGGAAAGGCGAGAGGAACTCCAGAGTCGTGCCACCATTCCAAGAGTCCCCCAGATGTGTCAGTCCATTCCAGAGGAACCTGTTTTCCCTGCACTGCCTTGACGTTCCGCCGACGATCGACTCCCACCACGTGTGCACGTGGGACAGGCCTGTGGGAAAGCCTCGTGGGAAAGCCTCGTGGGAAAGACTCGAGGGAAAACCATAGATCCTTTGATCCACGCGGCGGACTGCATGACACTGCTGCTACCGCTCTGGAGGAAAGCGCAAGTGCATGCCCGCATTCGAGACGAGGATTGACTCCCCTGGGGAGACTCCAGAAGTACCCCAAGATCCATGTCAGCACTGGAGAGGAATCCTCAGGTTCCGGCCCCGACCCCACACAAGGTCTTAGGCCCCGGCATCGACGGGAGAGGAATCCCTAGAGGCCCCCGAGGAACTCGCATGGGGACTGGCCTTTCCTGAGGCCACCAGAGCGCGTCCCTGAGGTCCCCGTCGTAAGTCTAGAGCACCTGCCGCAACTCGAGAAAATCCAGGAGGTTTTGCCCTCCAGGCGAGATGAGGCCCATTTCCGCTGAGGCTTCTCGAGGCTAATCACGTCTAACCAGTGGAACTTCCAAAGGGTCCTTCACACCCTTGCTGCAACTCAAGAAGTTCCCCGACATACCCGTCTCCAGTCGAGAGGAAGCCCGTGGGTCCCGCACACATCCAGGGGAGCCCCGTTTCCGCCTCCTAGCTCGAGATGAGGGATCCTTTCCCTGCTTCGTAGGGAAAGAATTCCCGGCGTTCCCGTCGCATCTCAAGAGGAGGCGCTCTCCACAGGAAAGGCGAGAGGAACTCCAGGGTCGTGCCACCATTCCAAGAGTCCCCCAGATGTGTCAGTCCATTCCAGAGGAACCTGTTTTCCCTGCACTGCCTTGACGTTCAAGCCGAGGATCGACTCCCACCACGTGTGCACGTGGGACAGAACTGTGGGAAAGCCTCGTGGGAAAGCCTCGTGGGAAAGACTCGAGGGAAAACCATAGATCCTTTGATGCACGCGGCGGACTGCGTGACACTGCTGCTACCGCTCTGGAGGAAAGCGCAAGTGCATGCCCGCATTCGAGACGAGGACTGACTCCCCTGGGGAGACTCCAGAAGTACCCCAAGATCCATGTCAGCACTGGAGAGGAATCCTCAGGTTCCGGCCCCGACTCCACACAAGGTCTTAGGCCCCGGCATCGAAGGGAGAGGAATCCCGAGAGGCCCCCGAGGAACTCGCATTGAGACTGGCCTTTCCTGAGGCCACCAGAGCGGGTCCCTGAGGTCCCCGTCGTAAGTCGAGAGCACCTGCCGCAACTCGAGAAAATCCAGGAGGTTTTGCCCTCCAGGCGAGATGAGGCCCATTTCCGCTGAGGCTTCTCGAGGCCAATCACATCTAACCACTGGAACTTCCAAAGGGTCCTTCACACCCTTGCTGCAACTCAAGAAGTTCCCCGACATACCCGTCTCCACTCGAGAGGAAGCACGTGGTGTCCCGCACACATCCAGGGGAGCCCCGTTTCCGCCTCCTAGCTCGAGATGAGGGATCCTTTCCCTGTTTCGTAGGGAAAGAATTCCCGGCGTTCCCGTCGCATCTCAAGAGGAGGCGCTCTCCACAGGAAAGGCGAGAGGAACTCCAGGGTCATGACACCATTCCAAGAGTCCCCCAGATGTGTCAGTCCATTCCAGAGGAACCTGTTTTCCCTGCACTGCCTTGACGTTCAAGCCGAGGATCGACTCCCACCACGTGTGCACGGGGGACAGACCTGTGGGAAAGCCTCGTGGGAAAGCCTCGTGGGAAAGACTCGAGGGAAAACCATAGATCCTTTGATCCACGCGGCGGACTGCGTGACACTGCTGCTACCGCTCTGGAGGAAAGCGCAAGTGCATGTCCGCATTCGAGACGAGGACTGACTCCCCTGGGGAGACTCCAGAAGTACCCCAAGATCCATGTCAGCACCGGAGAGGAATCCTCAGGTTCCGGCCCCGACTCCACACAAGGTCTTAGGCCCCGGCATCGACGGGAGAGGAATCCCGAGAGGCCCCCGAGGAACTCGCATGGGGACTGGCCTTTCCTGAGGCCACCAGAGCGGGTCCCTGAGGTCCCCGTCGTAAGTCGAGAGCACCTGCCGCAACTCGAGAAAATCCAGGAGGTTTTGCCCTCCAGGCGAGTTGAGGCCCATTTCCGCTGAGGCTTCTCGAGGCCAATCACATCTAACCACTGGAACTTCCAAAGGGTCCTTCACACCATTGCTGCAACTCAAGAAGTTCCCCGACATACCCGTCTCCACTCGAGAGGAAGCACGTGGGGTCCTGCACACATCCAGGGGAGCCCCGTTTCCGCCTCCTAGCTCGAGATGAGGGATCCTTTCCCTGTTTCGTAGGGAAAGAATTCCCGGCGTTCCCGTCGCATCTCAAGAGGAGGCGCTCTCCACAGGAAAGGCGAGAGGAACTCCAGGGTCGTGACACCATTCCAAGAGTCCCCCAGATGTGTCAGTGCATTCCAGAGGAACCTGTTTTCCCTGCACTGCCTTGACGTTCAAGCCGAGGATCGACTCCCACCACGTGTGCACGGGGGACAGCCCTGTGGGAAAGCCTCGTGGGAAAACCTCGTGGGAAAGACTCGAGGGAAAACCATAGATCCTTTGATGCACGCGGCGGACTGCGTGACACTGCTGCTACCGCTCTGGAGGAAAGCGCAAGTGCATGCCCGCATTCAAGACGAGGACTGACTCCCCTGGGGAGACTCCAGAAGTACCCCAAGATCCATGTCAACACTGGAGAGGAATCCTCAGGTTCCGGCCCCGACTCCACACAAGGTCTTAGGCCCCGACATCGACGGGAGAGGAATCCCGAGAGGCCCCCGAGGAACTCGAATGGGGACTGGCCTTTCCTGAGGCCACCAGAGCGGGTCCCTGAGGTCCCCGTCGTAAGTCGAGAGCACCTGCCGCAACTCGAGAAAATCCAGGATGTTTTGCCCTCCGGGCGAGATGAGCCCATTTCCCCTGAGGCTTGTCGAGGCTAATCACATCTAACCACTGGAACTTCCAAAGGGTCCTTCACACCCTTGCTGCAACTCAAGCAGTTCCGCGACATACCCGTCTCCACTCTAGAGGAAGCACGTGGGGTCCCGCACACATCCATGGGAGCCCCGTTTCCGCCTCCTAGCTCGAGATGAGGGATCCTTTCCTTGTTTCGTAGGGAAAGAATTCCCGGCGTTCCCATCGCTTATCAAGAGGAGGCGCTCTCCACAGGAAAGGCGAGAGGAACTCCAGGGTCATGCCACCATTCCAAGAGTCCCCCAGATGTGTCAGTCCATTCCAGAGGAACCTGTTTTCCCTGCACTGCCTTGACGTTCAAGCCGAGGATCGACTCCAACCACGTGTGCACGAGGGACAGCCCTGTGGGAAAGCCTCGTGGGAAAGATTCGAGGGAAAACCACAGATCCTTTGATCCACGCGGCGGACTGCGTGACACTGCTGCTACCACTCTGGAGGAAAGCGCAAGTGCATGCCCGCATTCGAGACGAGGACTGACTCCCCTGGGGAGACTCCAGAAGTACCCCAAGATCCATGTCAGCACTGGAGAGGAATCCTCAGGTTCCGGCCCCGACTCCACACGAGGTCTTAGGCCCCGGCATCAACGGGAGAGGAATCCCGAGAGGCCCCCGAGGAACTCTCATGCGGGCTGGCCTTTCCTGAGGCCTCCAGAGCGGGTCCCTGAGGTCCCCGTCGTAAGTCGAGAGCACCTGCCGCAAGTCGAAAAAATCCACGAGGTTTTGCCCTCCAGGAGAGATGAGGCCCATTTCCGCTGAGGCTTCTCGAGGCTAATCATATCTAACCACTGGAACTTCCAAAGGGTCCTTCACACCCTTGCTGCAACTCAAGAAGTTCCGCGACATACCCGTCTCCACTCGAGAGGAAGCACGTGGGGTCCCGCACACATCCAGGGAAGCCCCGTTTCCGCCTCCTAGCTCGAGATGAGGGATCCTTTCCCTGTTTCGTAGGGAAAGAATTCCCGGAGTTCCCGTCGCATCTCAAGAGGAGGCGCTCTCCACAGGAAAGGCGAGAGGAACTCCAGGGTCGTGCCACCATTCCAAGAGTCCCCCAGATGTGTCAGTCCATTCCAGAGGAACCTGTTTTCCCTGCACTGCCTTGACGTTCAAGCCGAGGATCGACTCCCACCACGTGTGCACGTGGAACAGCCCTGTGGGGAAGCCTCGTCGGAAAGCCTCGTGGGAAAGACTCGAGTGAAAACCGTAGATCCTTTGATCCACGCGGCGGACTGTGTGACACTGCTGCTACCGCTCTGGAGGAAAGCGCAAGTGCATGCCCGCATTCGAGACGAGGACTGACTCCCCTGGGGAGACTCAAGAAGTACCCCAAGATCCTTGTCAGTACTGGAGAGGAATCCTCAGGTTCCGGCCGCGACTCCACACAAGGTCTTAGGCCCCGGCATCGACGGGAGAGCAATCCCGAGAGGCCCCCGAGGAACTCGCATGGGAACTGGCCTTTCCTGAGGCCACCAGAGCGGGTCCCTGAGGTCCCCGTCCTAAGTCGAGAGCACCTGCCGCAACTCGAGAAAATCCACGAGGTTTTGCCCTCCAGGCGAGATGACGCCCATTTCCGATGAGGCTTCTCGAGGCTAATCACATCTAACCACTGGAACTTCCAAAGGGTCCTTCACACCCTTGCTGCAACTCAAGAAGTTCCCCGACATAACCGTCTCCACTCGAGAGGAAGCACGTGGGGTCCCGCAAACATCCAGGGGAGCCCCGTTTCCGCCTCCTAGCTCGAGATGAGGGATCCTTTCCCTGTTACGTAGGGAAAGAATTCCCGGCGTTCCCGTCGCATCTCAAGAGGAGGCGCTCTCCACAGGAAAGGCGAGAGGAACTCCAGGGTCGTGCCACCATTCCAAGAGTCCCCCAGATGTGTCAGTCCATTCCAGAGGAACCTGTTTTCCCTGCACTGCCTTGACGTTCAAGCCGAGGATCAACTCCCACCACGTGTGCACGAGGGACAGCCCTGTCGGAAAGCCTCGTGGGAAAGACTCGAGGGAAAACCATAGATCCTTTGATCCACGCAGCGGACTGCGTGACACTGCTGCTACCACTCTGGAGGAAAGCGCAAGTGCATGCCCGCATTCGAGACGAGGACTGACTCCCCTGGGGAGACTCCAGAAGTACCCCAAGATCCATGTCAGCACTGGAGAGGAATCCTCAGGTTCCGGCCCCGACTCCACACAAGGTCTTAGGCCCCGGCATCGACGGGAGAGGAATCCCGAGAGGCCCCCATGGAACTCGCATGGGGACTCGCCTTTCCTGAGGCCACCAGAGCTGGTCCCTGAGGTTCCCGTCGTAAGTCGAGAGCACCTGCTGCAACTCGAGAAAATCCAGGAGGTTTTGCCCTCCAGGCGAGATGAGGCCCATTTCCGCAGAGGCTTCTCGAGGCTAATCACATCTAACCACTGGAACTTCCAAAGGGTCCTTCACACCCTTGCTGCAACTCAAGAAGTTCCCCGACACCCGTCTCCACTCGAGAGGAAGCACATGGGGTCCCGCACACATCCAGGGGAGCCCCGTTTCCGCCTCCTAGCTCGAGATGAGGGATCATTTCCCTGTTTCGTAAGGAAAGAATTCCCGGCGTTCCCGTCGCATCTCAAGAGGAGGCGCTCTCCACAGGAAAGTCGAGAGGAACTCCAGGGTCGTGCCACCATTCCAAGAGACCCCCAGATGTGTCAGTCCATTCCAGAGGAACCTGTTTTCCCTGCACTGCCTTGACGTTCAAGCCGAGGATCGACTCCCACCACGTGTGCACGTGGGACAGCCCTGTGGGAAAGCCTCGTGGGAAAGCCTCGTGGGAAAGACTCGAGGGAAAACCATAGATCCTTTGATCCACGCGGCGGACTGCGTGATACTGCTGCTACCGCTCTGGAGGAAAGCGCAAGTGCATGCCCGCATTCGAGACGAGGACTGACTCCCCTTGGGAGACTCCAGAAGTACCCCAAGATCCATGTCAGCACTGGAGAGGAATCCTGAGGTTCCGGCCCCGAATCCACACAAGGTCTTAATCCCCGGCATCGACGGGAGAGGAATCCTGAGGGGCCCCCGAGGAACTGGCATGGGGACTGGCCTTTCCTGAGGCCACCATAGCGGGTCCCTGAGGTCCCCGTCGTAAGTCGAGAGCACCTGCCGCAACTCGAGAAAACCCAGGAGGTTTTGTCCTCCAGGCGAGATGAGGCCCATTTCCGCTGAGGCTTCTCGAGGCCAATCACATCTAACCACTGGAACTTCCAAAGGGTCCTTCACACCATTGCTGCAACTCAAGAAGTTCCCCGACATACCCGTCTCCACTCGAGAGGAAGCACGTGGGGTCCCGCACACATCCAGGGGAGCCCCGTTTCCGCCTCCTAGCTCGAGATGAGGGATCCTTTCCCTGTTTCGTAGGGAAAGAATTCCCGGCGTTCCCGTCGCATATCAAGAGGAGGCGCTCTCCACAGGAAAGGCGAGAGGAACTCCAGGGTCATGCCACCATTCCAAGAGTCCCCCGATGTGTCAGTCCATTCCAGAGGAACCTGTTTTCCCTGCACTGCCTTGACGTTCAAGCAGAGGATCGACTCCCACCACGTGTGCACGTGGGACAGCCCTGTGGGAAAGCCTCGTGGGAAAGCCTCGTGGGAAAGACTCGAGGGAAAACCATAGATCCTTTGATCCACGCGGCGGACTGCGTGACACTGCTGCTACCGCTCTGGAGGAAAGCGCAAGTGCATGCCCGCATTCGAGACGAGGACTGACTCCCCTGCGGAGACTCCAGAAGTACCCCAAGATCCATGTCAGCACTGGAGAGGAATCCTCAGGTTCCGTCCCCGACTCCACACAAGGTCTTAGGCCCCGGCATCGACGGGAGAGGAATCCCGAGAGGCCCCCGAGGAACTCGCATGGGGACTGGCCTTTCCTGAGGCCACCAGAGCGGGTCCCTGAGGTCCCCGTCGTAAGTCGAGAGCACCTGCCGCAACTCGAGAAAATCCAGGAGGTTTTGCCCTCCAGGCGAGATGAGGCCCATTTCCGCTGAGGCTTCTCGAGGCTAATCACGTCTAACCACTGGAACTTCCAAAGGGTCCTTCACACCCTTGCTGCAACTCAAGAAGTTCCCGACATACCCGTCTCCACTCGAGAGGAAGCCCGTGGGTCCCGCACACATCCAGGGGAGCCCCGTTTCCGCCTCCTAGCTCGAGATGAGGGATCCTTTCCCTGTTTCGTAGGGAAAGAATTCCCGGCGTTCCCGTCGCATCTCAAGAGGAGGCGCTCTCCACAGGAAAGGCGAGAGGAACTCCAGGGTCGTGCCACCATTCCAAGAGTCCCCCAGATGTGTCAGTCCATTCCAGAGGAACCTGTTTTCCCTGCACTGCCTTGACGTTCAAGCCGAGGATCGACTCCCACCACGTGTGCACGTGGGACAGCTCTGTGGGAAAGCCTCGTGGGAAAGCCTCGTGGGAAAGACTCGAGGGAAAACCATAGATCCTTTGATCCACGCGGCGGACTGCGTGACACTGCAGCTACCGCTCTGGAGGAAAGCGCAAGTGCATGCCCGCATTCGAGACGAGGACTGACTCCCCTGGGGAGACTCCAGAAGTACCCCAAGATCCATGTCAGCACTGGAGAGGAATCCTCAGGTTCCGGCCCCGACTCCACACAAGGTCTTAGGCCCAGGCATCGACGGGAGAGGAATCCCGAGAAGCCCCCGAGGAACTCGCATGGGGACTGGCCTTTCCTGAGGCCACCAGAGCGGGTCCCTGAGGTCCCCGTCGTAAGTCGAGAGCACCTGCTGCAACTCGAGAAAATCCAGGAGGTTTTGCCCTCCAGGCGAGATGAGGCCATTTCCGCTGAGGCTTCTCGAGGCCAATCACATCTAACCACTGGAACTTCCAAAGGGTCCTTCACACCCTTGCTGTAACTCAAGAAGTTCCCCGACATACCCGTCTCCACTAGAGAGGAAGCACGTGGTGTCCCGCACACATCCAGGGGAGCCCCGTTTCCGCCTCCTAGCTCGAGATGAGGGATCCTTTCCCTGTTTCGTAGGGAAAGAATTCCCGGCGTTCCCGTCGCATCTCAAGAGGAGGCGCTCTCCACAGGAAAGGCGAGAGGAACTCCAGGGTCGTGCCACCATTCCAAGAGTCCCCCAGATGTGTAGGTCCATTCCAGAGGAACCTGTTTTCCCTGCACTGCTTTGACGTTCAAGCCGAGGATCGACTCCCACCACGTGTGCACGTGGGACAGCCCTGTAGGAAAGCCTCGTGGGAAAGCCTCGTGGGAAAGACTCGAGGGAAAACCATAGATCCTTTGATCCACGCGGCGGACTGCGTGACACTGCTACTACCGCGCTGGAGGAAAGCGCAAGTGCATGCCCGCATTCGAGACGAGGACTGACTCCCCTGGGGAGACTCCAGAAGTACCCCAAGATCCATGTCAGCACTGGAGAGGAATCCTCAGGTTCCGGCCCCGACTCCACACAAGGTCTTAGGCCCCGGCATCGACGGGATAGGGATCCCGAGAGGCCCCCGAGGAACTCGCATGGGGACTGGCCTTTCCTGAGGCCACCAGAGCGGGTCCCTGTGGTCCCCTCATAAGTCGAGAGCACCTGCCGCAACTCGAGAAAATCCAGGAGGTTTTGCCCTCCAGGTGAGATGAGGCCCATTTCCGCTGAGGCTTCTCGAGGCCAATCACATCTAACCACTGGACCTTCCAAAGGGTCCTTCACACCCTTGCTGCAACTCAAGAAGTTCCCCGACATACCCGTCTGCACTCGAGAGGAAGCACGTGGTGTCCCGCACACATCCAGGGGAGCCCCGTTTCCGCCTCCTAGCACGAGATGAGGGATCCTTTCCCTGTTTCTAAGGGAAAGAATTCCCGGCGTTCCCGTCGCATCTCAAGAGGAGGCGCTCTCCACAGGAAAGGCGAGAGGAACTCCAGGGTCGTGCCACCATTCCAAGAGTCCCCCAGATGGGTCAGTCCATTCCAGAGGAACCTGTTTTCCCTGCACTGCCTTTACGTTCAAGCCGAGGATCGACTCCCACCACGTGTGCACGTGGGACAGCCCTGTGGGAAAGCCTCGTGGGAAAGCCTCGTGGGAAAGACTCGAGGGAAAACCATAGATCCTTTGATCCACGCGGTGGACTGCGTGACACTGCTGCTACCGCTCTGGAGGAAAGCGCAAGTGCATGCCCGCATTCGAGACGAGGACTGACTCCCCTGGGGAGACTCCAGAAGTACCCGAAGATCCATGTCAGCACTGGAGAGGAATCCTCAGGTTCCGGCCCCGACTCCACACAAGGTCTTAGGCCCCGGCATCGACGGGATAGGGATCCCGAGAGGCCCCCGAGGAACTCGCATGGGGACTGGCCTTTCCTGAGGCCACCAGAGCGGTTCCCTGAGGTCCCCGTCGTAAGTCGAGTGCACCTGCCGCAACTCGAGAAAATCCAGGAAGTTTTGCCCTCCAGGCGAGATGAGGCCCATTTCCGCTGAGGCTTCTCGAGGCCAATCACATCTAACCACTGGAACTTCCAAAGGGGCCTTCACACCCTTGCTGCAACTCAAGAAGTTCCCCGACATACCCGTCTCCACTCGCGAGGAAGCCCGTGGGTCCCGCACACATCCAGGGGAGCCCCGTTTCCGCCTCCTAGCTCGAGATGAGGGATCCTTTCCCTGTTTCGTAGGGAAAGAATTCCCGGCGTTCCCGTCGCATCTCAAGAGGAGGCGCTCTCCACAGGAAAGGCGAGAGGAACTCCAGGGTCGTGCCACCATTCCAAGAGTCCCCCAGATGTGTCAGTCCATTCCAGAGGAAACTGTTTTCCCTGCACTGCCTTGACGTTCAAGCCGAGGATCGACTCCCACCACGTGTGCACGTGGGACAGCCCTGTGGGAAAGCCTCGTGGGAAAGCTTCGTGGGAAAGACTCGAGGGAAAACCATAGATCCTTTGATCCACGCGGTGGACTGCGTGACACTGCTGCTACCGCTCTGGAGGAAAGCGCAAGTGCATGCCCGCATTCGAGACGAGGACTGACTCCCCTGGGGAGACTCCAGAAGTACCCGAAGATCCATGTCAGCACTGGAGAGGAATCCTCAGGTTCCGGCCCCGACTCCACACAAGGTCTTAGGCCCCGGCATCGACGGGATAGGGATCCCGAGAGGCCCCCGAGGAACTGGCATGGGTACTGGCCTTTCCTGAGGCCACCAGAGCGGTTCCCTGAGGTCCCCGTCGTAAGTCGAGAGCACCTGCCGCAACTCGAGAAAATCCAGGAAGTTTTGCCCTCCAGGCGAGATGAGGCCCATTTCCGCTGAGGCTTCTCGAGGCCAATCACATCTAACCACTGGAACTTCCAAAGGGTCCTTCACACCCTTGCTGCAACTCAAGAAGTTCCCCGACATACCCGTCTCCACTCGCGAGGAAGCCCGTGGGTCCCGCACACATCCAGGGGAGCCCCGTTTCCGCCTCCTAGCTCGAGATGAGGGATCCTTTCCCTGTTTCGTAGGGAAAGAATTCCCGGCGTTCCCGTCGCATCTCAAGAGGAGGCGCTCTCCACAGGAAAGGCGAGAGGAACTCCAGGGTCGTGCCACCATTCCAAGAGTCCCCCAGATGTGTCAGTCCATTCCAGAGGAACCTGTTTTCCCTGCACTGCCTTGACGTTCAAGCCGAGGATCGACTCCCACCACGTGTGCACGTGGGACAGCTCTGTGGGAAAGCCTCGTGGGAAAGCCTCGTGGGAAAGACTCGAGGGAAAACCATAGATCCTTTGATGCACGCGGCGGACTGCGTTACACTGCTGCTACCGCTCTGGAGGAAAGCGCAAGTGCATGCCCGCATTCGAGACGAGGACTGACTCCCCTGGGGAGACTCCAGAAGTACCCCAAGATCCATGTCAGCACTGGAGAGGAATCCTCAGGTTCCGGCCCCGACTCCACACAAGGTTTAGGCCCCGACATCGACGGGAGAGGAATCCCGAGAGGCCCCCGAGGAACTCGCATGGGGACTGGCCTTTCCTGAGGCCACCAGAGCGGGTCCCTGAGGTCCCCGTCGTAAGTCGAGAGCACCTGCCGCAACTCGAGAAAATCCAGGAGGTTTTGCCCTCCAGGCGAGATGAGGCCCATTTCCGCTGAGGCTTCTCGAGGCCAATCACATCTAACCACTGGAACTTCCAAAGGGTCCTTCACACCCTTGCTGCAACTCAAGAAGTTCCCCGACATACCCGTCTCCACTCGAGAGGAAGCACGTGGGGTCCCGCACACATCCAGGGGAGCCCCGTTTCCACCTCCTAGCTCGAGATGAGGGATCCTTTCCCTGTTTCGTAGGGAAAGAATTCCCGGCGTTCCCGTCGCATCTCAAGAGGAGGCGCTCTCCACAGGAAAGGCGAGAGGAACTCCAGGGTCGTGCCACCATTCCAAGAGTCCCCCAGATGTGTCGGTCCATTCCAGAGGAACCTGTTTTCCCTGCACTGCCTTGACGTTCAAGCCGAGGATCGACTCCCACCACGTGTGCACGTGGGACAGCCCTGTGGGAAAGCCTCGTGGGAAAGCCTCGTGGGAAAGACTCGAGGGAAAACCATAGATCCTTTGATGCACGCGGCGGACTGCGTGACACTGCTGCTACCGCTCTGGAGGAAAGCGCAAGTGCATGCCCGCATTCGAGACGAGGACTGACTCCCCTGGGGAGACTCCAGAAGTACCCCAAGATCCATGTCAGCACTGGAGAGGAATCCTCAGGTTCCGGCCCCGACTCCACACAAGGTCTTAGGCCCCGGCATCGACGGGAGAGGAATCCCGAGAGGCCCCCGAGGAACTGGCATGGGGACTGGCCTTTCCTGAGGCCACCAGAGCGGGTCCCTGAGGTCCCCGTCGTAAGTCGAGAGCACCTGCTGCAACTCGAGAAAATCCAGGAGATTTTGCCCTCCAGGCGAGATGAGGCCCATTTCCGCTGAGGCTTCTCGAGGCTAATCACGTCTAACCACTGGAACTTCCAAAGGGTCCTTCACACCCTTGCTGCAACTCAAGAAGTTCCCCGACATACCCGTCTCCACTGGAGAGGAAGCACGTGGGGTCCCGCACACATCCAGGGGAGCCCCGTTTCCGCCTCCTAGCACGAGATGAGGGATCCTTTCCCTGTTTCGTAGGGAAAGAATTCCCGGCGTTCCCGTCGCATCTCAAGAGGAGGCGCTCTCCACAGGAAAGGCGAGAGGAACTCCAGGGTCGTGCCACCATTCCAAGAGTCCCCCAGATGTGTCAGTCCATTCCAGAGGAACCTGTTTTCCCTGCACTGCCTTGACGTTCAAGCCGAGGATCGACTCCCACCACGTGTGCACGTGGGACAGCCCTGTGGGAAAGCCTCGTGGGAAAGCCTCGTGGGAAAGACTCGAGGGAAAACCATAGATCCTTTGATGCACGCGGCGGACTGCGTGACACTGCTGCTACCGCTCTGGAGGAAAGCGCAAGTGCATGCCCGCATTCGAGACGAGGACTGACTCCCCTGGGGAGACTCCAGAAGTACCCCAAGATCCATGTCAGCACTGGAGAGGAATCCTCAGGTTCCGGCCCCGACTCCACACAAGGTCTTAGGCCCTGGCATCGACGGGAGAGTAATCCCGAGACGCCCCCGAGGAACTCGCATGGGGACTGGCCTTTCCTTAGGCCACCAGAGCGGGTCCCTGAGGTCCCCGTCGTAAGTCGAGAGCACCTGCCGCAACTCGAGAAAATCCAGGAGGTTTTGCCCTCCAGGCGAGATGAGGCCCATTTCCGCTGAGGCTTCTCGAGGCCAATCACATCTAACCACTGGACCTTCCAAAGGGTCCTTCACACCCTTGCTGCAACTCAAGAAGTTCCCCGACATACCCGTCTCCACTCGAGAGGAAGCACGTGGGGTCCCGCACACATCCAGGGGAGCCCCGTTTCCGCCTCCTAGCACGAGATGAGGGATCCTTTCCCTGTTTCGTAGGGAAAGAATTCCCGGCGTTCCCGTCGCATCTCAAGAGGAGGCGCTCTCCACAGGAAAGGCGAGAGGAACTCCAGGGTCGTGCCACCATTCCAAGAGTCCCCCAGATGTGTCAGTCCATTCCAGAGGAACCTGTTTTCCCTGCACTGCCTTGACGTTCAAGCCGAGGATCGACTCCCACCACGTGTGCACGTGGGACAGCCCTGTGGGAAAGCCTCGTGGGAAAGCCTCGTGGGAAAGACTCGAGGGAAAACCATAGATCCTTTGATGCACGCGGCGGACTGCGTGACACTGCTGCTACCGCTCTGGAGGAAAGCGCAAGTGCATGCCCGCATTCGAGACGAGGACTGACTCCCCTGGGGAGACTCCAGAAGTACCCGATGATCCATGTCAGCACTGGAGAGGAATCCTCAGGTTCCGGCCCCGACTCCACACAAGGTCTTAGGCCCCGGCATCGACGGGATAGGGATCCCGAGAGGCCCCCGAGGAACTCGCATGGGGACTGGCCTTTCCTGAGGCCACCAGAGCGGGTCCCTGAGGTCCCCGTCGTAAGTCGAGAGCACCTGCCGCAACTCGAGAAAATCCAGGAGGTTTTGCCCTCCAGTCGAGATGAGGCCCATTTCCGCTGAGGCTTCTCGAGGCCAATCACATCTAACCACTGGAACTTCCAAAGGGTCCTTCACACCATTGCTGCAACTCAAGAAGTTCCCCGACATACCCGTCTCCACTCGAGAGGAAGCACGTGGGGTCCCGCACACATCCAGGGGAGCCCCGTTTCCGCCTCCTAGCTCGAGATGAGGGATCCTTTCCCTGTTTCGTAGGGAAAGAATTCCCGGCGTTCCCGTCGCATCTCAAGAGGAGGCGCTCTCCACAGGAAAGGCGAGAGGAACTCCAGGGTCATGCCACCATTCCAAGAGTCCCCCAGATGTGTCAGTCCATTCCAGAGGAACCTGTTTTCCCTGCACTGCCTTGACGTTCAAGCAGAGGATCGACTCCCACCACGTGTGCACGTGGGACAGCCCTGTGGGAAAGCCTCGTGGGAAAGCCTCGTGGGAAAGACTCGAGGGAAAACCATAGATCCTTTGATCCACGCGGCGGACTGCGTGACACTGCTGCTACCGCTCTGGAGGAAAGCGCAAGTGCATGCCCGCATTCGAGACGAGGACTGACTCCCCTGGGGAGACTCCAGAAGTACCCCAAGATCCATGTCAGCACTGGAGAGGAATCCTCAGGTTCCGGCCCCGACTCCACACAAGGTCTTAGGCCCCGGCATCGACGGGATAGGGATCCCGAGAGGCCCCCGAGGAACTCGCATGGGGACTGGCCTTTCCTGAGGCCACCAGAGCGGTTCCCTGAGGTCCCCGTCGTAAGTCGAGAGCACCTGCCGCAACTCGAGAAAATCCAGGAGGTTTTGCCCTAAAGGCGAGATGAGGCCCATTTCCGCTGAGGCTTCTCGAGGCCAATCTCAGCTAACCACTGGAACTTCCAAAGGATCGTTCACACCCTTGCTGCAACTCAAGTAGTTCCCCGACATACCCGTCTCCACTCGAGAGGAAGCACGTGGTGTCCCGCACACATCCAGGGGAGCCCCGTTTCCGCCTCCTAGCTCGAGATGAGGGATCCTTTCCCTGTTTCGTAGGGAAAGAATTCCCGGCGTTCCCGTCGCATCTCAAGAGGAGGCGCTCTCCACAGGAAAGGCGAGAAGAACTCCAGGGTCGTGCCACCATTGCAATAGTCCCCCTGATGTGTCAGTCCATTCCAGAGGAACCTGTTTTCCCTGCACTGCCTTGACGTTCAAGCCGAGGATCGACTCCCACAACGTGTCCACGTGGGACAGCCCTGTGGGAAAGCCTCGTGGGAAAGCCTCGTGGGAACGACTAGAGGGAAAACCATAGATCCTTTGATCCACGCGGCGGACTGCGTGACACTGCTGCTACCGCTCTGGAGGAAAGCGCAAGTGCATGCCCGCATTCGAGACGAGGACTGACTCCCCTGGGGAGACTCCAGAAGTACCCCAAGATCCATGTCAGCACTGGAGAGGAATCCTCAGGTTCCGGCCCCGACTCCACACAAGGTCTTAGGCCCCGACATCGACGGGAGAGGAATCCCGAGAGGCCCCCGAGGAACTCGCATGGGGACTGGCCTTTCCTGAGGCCACCAGAGCGGGTCCCTGAGGTCCCCGTCGTAAGTCGAGAGCACGTGCCGCAACTCGAGAAAATCCAGGAGGTTTTGCCCTCCAGGCGAGATGAGGCCCATTTCCGCTGAGGCTTCTCGAGGCCAATCACATCTAACCACTGGAACTTCCAAAGGGTCCTTCACACCCTTGCTGCAACTCAAGAAGTTCCCCGACATACCCGTCTCCACTCGAGAGGAAGCACGTGGGGTCCCGCACACATCCAGGGGAGCCCCGTTTCCACCTCCTAGCTCGAGATGAGGGATCCTTTCCCTGTTTCGTAGGGAAAGAATTCCCGGGGTTCCCGTCGCATCTCAAGAGGAGGCGCTCTCCACAGGAAAGGCGAGAGGAACTCCAGGGTCGTGCCACCATTCCAAGAGTCCCCCAGATGTGTCGGTCCATTCCAGAGGAACCTGTTTTCCCTGCACTGCCTTGACGTTCAAGCCGAGGATCGACTCCCACCACGTGTGCACGTGGGACAGCCCTGTGGGAAAGCCTCGTGGGAAAGCCTCGTGGGAAAGACTCGAGGGAAAACCATAGATCCTTTGATGCACGCGGCGGACTGCGTGACACTGCTGCTACCGCTCTGGAGGAAAGCGCAAGTGCATGCCCGCATTCCAGACGAGGACTGACTCCCCTGGGGAGACTCCAGAAGTACCCCAAGATCCATGTCAGCACTGGAGAGGAATCCTCAGGTTCCGGCCCCGACTCCACACAAGGTCTTAGGCCCCGGCATCGACGGGAGAGGAATCCCGAGAGGCCCCCGAGGAACTGGCATGGGGACTGGCCTTTCCTGAGGCCACCAGAGCGGGTCCCTGAGGTCCCCGTCGTAAGTCGAGAGCACCTGCCGCAACTCGAGAAAATCCAGGAGGTTTTGCCCTCCAGGCGAGATGAGGCCCATTTCCGCTGAGGCTTCTCGAGGCTAATCACGTCTAACCACTGGAACTTCCAAAGGGTCCTTCACACCCTTGCTGCAACTCAAGAAGTTCCCCGACATACCCGTCTCCACTGGAGAGGAAGCACGTGGGGTCCCGCACACATCCAGGGGAGCCCCGTTTCCGCCTCCTAGCTCGAGATGAGGGATCCTTTCCCTGTTTCGTAGGGAAAGAATTCCCGGCGTTCCCGTCGCATCTCAAGAGGAGGCGCTCTCCACAGGAAAGGCGATAGGAACTCCAGGGTCGTGCCACGATTCCAAGAGTCCCCCAGATGTGTCAGTCCATTCCAGAGGAACCTGTTTTCCCTGCACTGCCTTGACGTTCAAGCCGAGGATCGACTCCCACCACGTGTGCACGTGGGACAGCCCTGTGGGAAAGCCTCGTGGGAAAGCCTCGTGGGAAAGACTCGAGGGAAAACCATAGACCCTTTGATGCACGCGGCGGACTGCGTGACACTGCTGCTACCGCTCTGGAGGAAAGCGCAAGTGCATGCCCGCATTCGAGACGAGGACTGACTCCCCTGGGGAGACTCCAGAAGTACCCCAAGATCCATGTCAGCACTGGAGAGGAATCCTCAGGTTCCGGCCCCGACTCCACACAAGGTCTTAGGCCCTGGCATCGACGGGAGAGTAATCCCGAGAGGCCCCCGAGGAACTCGCATGGGGACTGGCCTTTCCTTAGGCCACCAGAGCGGGTCCCTGAGGTCCCCGTCGTAAGTCGAGAGCACCTGCCGCAACTCGAGAAAATCCAGGAGGTTTTGCCCTCCAGGCGAGATGAGGCCCATTTCCGCTGAGGCTTCTCGAGGCCAATCACATCTAACCACTGGACCTTCCAAAGGGTCCTTCACACCCTTGCTGCAACTCAAGAAGTTCCCCGACATACCCGTCTCCACTCGAGAGGAAGCACGTGGGGTCCCGCACACATCCAGGGGAGCCCCGTTTCCGCCTCCTAGCACGAGATGAGGGATCCTTTCCCTGTTTCGTAGGGAAAGAATTCCCGGCGTTCCCGTCGCATCTCAAGAGGAGGCGCTCTCCACAGGAAAGGCGAGAGGAACTCCAGGGTCGTGCCACCATTCCAAGAGTCCCCCAGATGTGTCAGTCCATTCCAGAGGAACCTGTTTTCCCTGCACTGCCTTGACGTTCAAGCCGAGGATCGACTCCCACCACGTGTGCACGTGGGACAGCCCTGTGGGAAAGCCTCGTGGGAAAGCCTCGTGGGAAAGACTCGAGGGAAAACCATAGATCCTTTGATGCACGCGGCGGACTGCGTGACACTGCTGCTACCGCTCTGGAGGAAAGCGCAAGTGCATGCCCGCATTCGAGACGAGGACTGACTCCCCTGGGGAGACTCCAGAAATACCCGATGATCCATGTCAGCACTGGAGAGGAATCCTCAGGTTCCGGCCCCGACTCCACACAAGGTCTTAGGCCCCGGCATCGACGGGATAGGGATCCCGAGAGGCCCCCGAGGAACTCGCATGGGGACTGGCCTTTCCTGAGGCCACCAGAGCGGGTCCCTGAGGTCCCCGTCGTAAGTCGAGAGCACCTGCCGCAACTCGAGAAAATCCAGGAGGTTTTGCCCTCCAGGCGAGATGAGGCCCATTTCCGCTGAGGCTTCTCGAGGCCAATCACATCTAACCACTGGAACTTCCAAAGGGTCCTTCACACCATTGCTGCAACTCAAGAAGTTCCCCGACATACCCGTCTCCACTCGAGAGGAAGCACGTGGGGTCCCGCACACATCCAGGGGAGCCCCGTTTCCGCCTCCTAGCTCGAGATGAGGGATCCATTCCCTGTTTCGTAGGGAAAGAATTCCCGGCGTTCCCGTCGCATCTCAAGAGGAGGCGCTCTCCACAGGAAAGGCGAGAGGAACTCCAGGGTCATGCCACCATTCCAAGAGTCCCCCAGATGTGTCAGTCCATTCCAGAGGAACCTGTTTTCCCTGCACTGCCTTGACGTTCAAGCAGAGGATCGACTCCCACCACGTGTGCACGTGGGACAGCCCTGTGGGAAAGCCTCGTGGGAAAGCCTCGTGGGAAATACTCGAGGGAAAACCATAGATCCTTTGATCCACGCGGCGGACTGCGTGACACTGCTGCTACCGCTCTGGAGGAAAGCGCAAGTGCATGCCCGCATTCGAGACGAGGACTGACTCCCCTGGGGAGACTCCAGAAGTACCCCAAGATCCATGTCAGCACTGGAGAGGAATCCTCATGTTCCGGCCCCGACTGCACACAAGGTCTTAGGCCCCGGCATCGACGGGATAGGGATCCCGAGAGGCCCCCGAGGAACTCGCATGGGGACTGGCCTTTCCTGAGGCCACCAGAGCGGTTCCCTGAGGTCCCCGTCGTAAGTCGAGAGCACCTGCCGCAACTCGAGAAAATCCAGGAGGTTTTGCCCTAAAGGCGAGATGAGGCCCATTTCCGCTGAGGCTTCTCGAGGCCAATCTCATCTAACCACTGGAACTTCCAAAGGATCGTTCACACCCTTGCTGCAACTCAAGTAGTTCCCCGACAAACCCGTCTCCACTCGAGAGGAAGCACGTGGTGTCCCGCACACATCCAGGGGAGCCCCGTTTCCGCCTCCTAGCTCGAGATGAGGGATCCTTTCCCTGTTTCGTAGGGAAAGAATTCCCGGCGTTCCCGTCGCATCTCAAGAGGAGGCGCTCTCCACAGGAAAGGCGAGAAGAACTCCAGGGTCGTGCCACCATTGCAATAGTCCCCCTGATGTGTCAGTCCATTTCAGAGGAACCTGTTTTCCCTGCACTGCCTTGACGTTCAAGCCGAGGATCGACTCCCACAACGTGTCCACGTGGGACAGCCCTGTGGGAAAGCCTCGTGGGAAAGCCTCGTGGGAACGACTCGAGGGAAAACCATAGATCCTTTGATGCACGCGGCGGACTGCGTGACACTGCTGCTACCGCTCTGGAGGAAAGCGCAAGTGCATGCCCGCATTCCAGACGAGGACTGACTCCCCTGGGGAGACTCCAGAAATACCCCAAGATCCATGTCAGCACTGGAGAGGAATCCTCAGGTTCCGGCCCCGACTCCACACAAGGTCTTAGGCCCCGGCATCGACGGGAGAGGAATCCCGAGAGGCCCCCGAGGAACTCGCATGGGGACTGGCCTTTCCTGAGGCCACCAGAGCGGGTCCCTGAGGTCCCCGTCCTAAGTCGAGAGCACCTGCCGCAACTCGAGAAAATCCAGGAGGTTTTGCCCTCCAGGCGAGATGAGGCCCATTTCCGCTGAGGCTTCTCGAGGCCAATCACATCTAACCACTGGACCTTCCAAAGGGTCCTTCACACCCTTGCTGCAACTCAAGAAGTTCCCCGACATACCCGTCTCCACTAGAGAGGAAGCACGTGGGGTCCCGCACACATCCAGGGGAGCCCCGTTTCCAACTCCTAGCTCGAGATGAGGGATCCTTTCCCTGTGTCGTAGGGAAAGAATTCCCGGGGTTCCCGTCGCATCTCAAGAGGAGGCGCTCTCCACAGGAAAGGCGAGAGGAACTCCAGGGTCGTGACACCATTCCAAGAGACCCCAGATGTGTCAGTCCATTCCAGAGGAACCTGTTTTCCCTGCACTGCCTTGACGTTCAAGCCGAGGATCGACTCCCACCACGTGTGCACGTGGGACAGAACTGTGGGAAAGCCTCGTGGGAAAGCCTCGTGGGAAAGACTCGAGGGAAAACCATAGATCCTTTGATCCACGCGGCGGACTGCGTGACACTGCTGCTACCGCTCTGGAGGAAAGCGCAAGTGCATGCCCGCATTCGAGACGAGGACTGACTCCCCTGGGGAGACTCCAGAAGTACCCCAAGATCCATGTCAGCACTGGAGAGGAATCCTCAGGTTCCGGCCCCGACTCCACACAAGGTCTTAGGCCCCGGCATCGACGGGAGAGGAATCCCGAGAGGCCCCCGAGGAACTCGCATGGGGACTGGCCTTTCCTGAGGCCACCAGAGCGGTTCCCTGAGGTCCCCGTCGTAAGTCGAGAGCACTTGCCGCAACTCGAGAAAATCCAGGAGGTTTTGCCCTCCAGGCGAGATGAGGCCCATTTCCGCTGAGGCTTCTCGAGGCCAATCACATCTAACCACTGGAACTTCCAAAGGGTCCTTCACACCCTTGCTGCAACTCAAGAAGTTCCCAGACATACCCGTCTCCACTAGAGAGGAAGCACGTGGGGTCCCGCACACATCCAGGGGAGCCCCGTTTCCACCTCCTAGCTCGAGATGAGGGATCCTTTCCCTGTTTCGTAGGGAAAGAATTCCCGGGGTTCCCGTCGCATCTCAAGAGGAGGCGCTCTCCACAGGAAAGGCGAGAGGAACTCCAGGGTCGTGCCACCATTCCAAGAGTCCCCCAGATGTGTCGGTCCATTCCAGAGGAACCTGTTTTCCCTGCACTGCCTTGACGTTCAAGCCGAGGATGGACTCCCACCACGTGTGCACGTGGGACAGCCCTGTGGGAAAGCCTCGTGGGAAAGCCTCGTGGGAAAGACTCGAGGGAAAACCATAGATCCTTTGATGCACGCGGCGGACTGCGTGACACTGCTGCTACCGCTCTGGAGGAAAGCGCAAGTGCATGCCCGCATTCCAGACGAGGACTGACTCCCCTGGGGAGACTCCAGAAGTACCCCAAGATCCATGTCAGCACTGGAGAGGAATCCTCAGGTTCCGGCCCCGACTCCACACAAGGTCTTAGGCCCCGGCATCGACGGGAGAGGAATCCCGAGAGGCCCCCGAGGAACTCGCATGGGGACTGGCCTTTCCTGAGGCCACCAGAGCGGGTCCCTGAGGTCCCCGTCCTAAGTCGAGAGCACCTGCCGCAACTCGAGAAAATCCAGGAGGTTTTGCCCTCCAGGCGAGATGAGGCCCATTTCCGCTGAGGCTTCTCGAGGCCAATCACATCTAACCACTGGACCTTCCAAAGGGTCCTTCACACCCTTGCTGCAACTCAAGAAGTTCCCCGACATACCCGTCTCCACTAGAGAGGAAGCACGTGGGGTCCCGCACACATCCAGGGGAGCCCCGTTTCCAACTCCTAGCTCGAGATGAGGGATCCTTTCCCTGTGTCGTAGGGAAAGAATTCCCGGGGTTTCCGTCGCATCTCAAGAGGAGGCGCTCTCCACAGGAAAGGCGAGAGGAACTCCAGGGTCGTGACACCATTCCAAGAGACCCCAGATGTGTCAGTCCATTCCAGAGGAACCTGTTTTCCCTGCACTGCCTTGACGTTCAAGCCGAGGATCGACTCCCACCACGTGTGCACGTGGGACAGAACTGTGGGAAAGCCTCGTGGGAAAGCCTCGTGGGAAAGACTCGAGGGAAAACCATAGATCCTTTGATCCACGCGGCGGACTGCGTGACACTGCTGCTACCGCTCTGGAGGAAAGCGCAAGTGCTTGCCCGCATTCGAGACGAGGACTGACTCCCCTGGGGAGACTCCAGAAGTACCCCAAGATCCATGTCAGCACTGGAGAGGAATAATCAGGTTCCGGCCCCGACTCCACACAAGGTCTTAGGCCCCGGCATCGACGGGAGAGGAATCCCGAGAGGCCCCCGAGGAACTCGCATGGGGACTGGCCTTTCCTGAGGCCACCAGAGCGGTTCCCTGAGGTCCCCGTCGTAAGTCGAGAGCACTTGCCGCAACTCGAGAAAATCCAGGAGGTTTTGCCCTCCAGGCGAGATGAGGCCCATTTCCGCTGAGGCTTCTCGAGGCTAATCACGTCTAACCACTGGAACTTCCAAAGGGTCCTTCACACCCTTGCTGCAACTCAAGAAGTTCCCCGACATACCCGTCTCCACTCGAGAGGAAGCACGTGGGGTCCCGCACACATCCAGGGGAGCCCCGTTTCCGCCTCCTAGCTCGAGATGAGGGATCCTTTCCCTGTTTCGTAGGGAAAGAATTCCCGGCGTTCCCGTCGCATCTCTAGTGGAGGCGCTCTCCACAGGAAAGGCGAGAGGAACTCCAGGGTCGTACCACCATTCCAAGAGTCCCCCAGATGTGTCAGTCCATTCCAGAGGAACCTGTTTTCCCTGCACTGCCTTGACGTTCAAGCCGAGGATCGACTCCCACCACGTGTGCACGTGGGACAGCCTTGTGGGAAAGCCTCGTGGGAAAGCCTCGTGGGAAAGACTCGAGGGAAAACCATAGATCCTTTGATCCACGCGGCGGACTGCGTGACACTGCTGCTACCGCTCTGGAGGAAAGCGCAAGTGCATGCCCGCATTCGAGACGAGGACTGACTCCCCTGGGGAGACTCCAGAAGTACCCCAAGATCCATGTCAGCACTGGAGAGGAATCCTCAGGTTCCGGCCCCGACTCCACACAAGGTCTTAGGCCCCGGCATCGACGGGAGAGGAATCCCGAGAGGCCCCCGAGGAACTCGCATGGGGACTAGCCTTTCCTGAGGCCACCAGAGCGGTTCCCTGAGGTCCCCGTCGTAAGTCGAGAGCACCTGCCGCAACTCGAGAAAATCCAGGAAGTTTTGCCCTCCAGGCGAGATGAGGCCCATTTCCGCTGAGGCTTCTCGAGGCCAATCACATCTAACCGCTGGAACTTCCAAAGGGTCCTTCACACCATTGCTGCAACTCAAGAATTTCCCCGACATACCGGTCTCCACTCGAGAGGAAGCACGTGGGGTCCCGCACACATCCAGGGGAGCCCTGTTTCCGCCTCCTAGCACGAGATGAGGGATCCTTTCCCTGTTTCGTAGGGAAAGAATTCCCGGAGTCCCCGTCGCATCTCAAGAGGAGGCGCTCTCCAAAGGAAAGGCGAGAGGAAATCCAGGGTCGTGACACCATTCCAAGAGTCCCCCAGATGTGTCAGTCCATTCCAGAGGAACCTGTTTTCCCTGCACTGCCTTGACATTCAAGCCGAGGATCGACTCCCACCACGTGTGCACGTGGGACAGCCCTGTGGGAAAGCCTCGTGGGAAAGCCTCGTGGGGAAGACTCGAGGGAAAACCATAGATCCTTTGATCCACGCGGCGGACTGCGTGACACTGCTGCTACCGCTCTGGAGGAAAGCGCAAGTGCATGCCCGCATTCGAGACGAGGACTGACTCCCCTGCGGAGACTCCAGAAGTACCCCAAGATCCATGTCAGCACTGGAGAGGAATCCTCAGGTTCCGGCCCCGACTCCACACAAGGTCTTAGGCCCCGGCATCGACGGGAGAGGAATCCCGAGAGGCCCCGGAGGAACTCGCATGGGGACTGGCCATTCCTGAGGCCACCAGAGCGGGTCCCTGAGGTCCCCGTCGTAAGTCGAGAGCACCTGCCGCAACTCGAGAAAATCCAGGAGGTTTTGCCCTCCAGGCGAGATGAGGCCCATTTCCGCTGAGGCTTCTCGAGGACAATCACATCTAACCACTGGAACTTCCAAAGGGTCCTTCACACCATTGCTGCAACTCAAGAAGTTCCCCGACATACCCATCTCCACTCGAGAGGAAGCACGTGGTGTCCCGCACACATCCAGGGGAGCCCCGTTTCCGCCTCCTAGCTCGAGATGAGGGATCCTTTCCCTGTTTCGTAGGGAAAGAATTCCCGGCGTTCCCGTCGCATCTCAAGAGGAGGCGCTCTCCACAGGAAAGGCGAGAGGAACTCCAGGGTCGTGCCACCATTCCAAGAGTCCCCTAGATGTGTCAGTCCATTCCAGAGGAACCTGTTTTCCCTGCACTGCCTTGACGTTCAAGCCGAGGATCGACTCCCACCACGTGTGCACGTGGGACAGCCCTGTGGGAAAGCCTCGTGGGAAAGCCTCGTGGGAAAGACTCGAGGGAAAACCATAGATCCTTTGATCCACGCGTCGGACTGCGTGACACTGCTGCTACCGCTCTGGAGGAAAGCGCAAGTGCATGCCCGCATTCGAGACGAGGACTGACTCCCCTGGGGAGACTCCAGAAGTACCCCAAGATCCATGTCAGCACTGGAGAGGAATCCTCAGGTTCCGGCCCCGACTCCACACAAGGTCTTAGGCCCCGACATCGACGGGAGAGGAATCCCGAGAGGCCCCCGAGGAACTCGCATGGGGACTGGCCTTTCCTGAGGCCACCAGAGCGGGTCCCTGAGGTCCCCGTCGTAAGTCGAGAGCACCTGCCGCAACTCGAGAAAATCCAGGAGGTTTTGCCCTCCAGGCGAGATGAGGCCCATTTCCGCTGAGGCTTCTCGAGGCCAATCACATCTAACCACTGGAACTTCCAAAGGGTCCTTCACACCCTTGCTGCAACTCAAGAAGTTCCCCGACATACCCGTCTCCACTAGAGAGGAAGCACGTGGGGTCCCGCACACATCCAGGGGAGCCCCGTTTCCACCTCCTAGCTCGAGATGAGGGATCCTTTCCCTGTTTCGTAGGGAAAGAATTCCCGGGGTTCCCGTCGCATCTCAAGAGGAGGCGCTCTCCACAGGAAAGGCGAGAGGAACTCCAGGGTCGTGCCACCATTCCAAGAGTCCCCCAGATGTGTCGGTCCATTCCAGAGGAACCTGTTTTCCCTGCACTGCCTTGACGTTCAAGCCGAGGATGGACTCCCACCACGTGTGCACGTGGGACAGCCCTGTGGGAAAGCCTCGTGGGAAAGCCTCGTGGGAAAGACTCGAGGGAAAACCATAGATCCTTTGATGCACGCGGCGGACTGCGTGACACTGCTGCTACCGCTCTGGAGGAAAGCGCAAGTGCATGCCCGCATTCCAGACGAGGACTGACTCCCCTGGGGAGACTCCAGAAGTACCCCAAGATCCATGTCAGCACTGGAGAGGAATCCTCAGGTTCCGGCTCCGACTCCACACAAGGTCTTAGGCCCCGGCATCGACGGGAGAGGAATCCCGAGAGGCCCCCGAGGAACTCGCATGGGGACTGGCCTTTCCTGAGGCCACCAGAGCGGGTCCCTGAGGTCCCCGTCCTAAGTCGAGAGCACCTGCCGCAACTCGAGAAAATCCAGGAGGTTTTGCCCTCCAGGCGAGATGAGGCCCATTTCCGCTGAGGCTTCTCGAGGCCAATCACATCTAACCACTGGACCTTCCAAAGGGTCCTTCACACCCTTGCTGCAACTCAAGAAGTTCCCCGACATACCCGTCTCCACTAGAGAGGAAGCACGTGGGGTCCCGCACACATCCAGGGGAGCCCCGTTTCCAACTCCTAGCTCGAGATGAGGGATCCTTTCCCTGTGTCGTAGGGAAAGAATTCCCGGGGTTCCCGTCGCATCTCAAGAGGAGGCGCTCTCCACAGGAAAGGCGAGAGGAACTCCAGGGTCGTGACACCATTCCAAGAGACCCCAGATGTGTCAGTCCATTCCAGAGGAACCTGTTTTCCCTGCACTGCCTTGACATTCAAGCCGAGGATCGACTCCCACCACGTGTGCACGTGGGACAGAACTGTGGGAAAGCCTCGTGGGAAAGCCTCGTGGGAAAGACTCGAGGGAAAACCATAGATCCTTTGATCCACGCGGCGGACTGCGTGACACTGCTGCTACCGCTCTGGAGGAAAGCGCAAGTGCATGCCCGCATTCGAGACGAGGACTGACTCCCCTGGGGAGACTCCAGAAGTACCCCAAGATCCATGTCAGCACTGGAGAGGAATAATCAGGTTCCGGCCCCGACTCCACACAAGGTCTTAGGCCCCGGCATCGACGGGAGAGGAATCCCGAGAGGCCCCCGAGGAACTCGCATGGGGACTGGCCTTTCCTGAGGCCACCAGAGCGGTTCCCTGAGGTCCCCGTCGTAAGTCGAGAGCACTTGCCGCAACTCTAGAAAATCCAGGAGGTTTTGCCCTCCAGGCGAGATGAGGCCCATTTCCGCTGAGGCTTCTCGAGGCCAATCACATCTAACCACTGGAACTTCCAAAGGGTCCTTTACACCCTTGCTGCAACTCAAGAAGTTCCCCGACATACCCGTCTCCACTCGAGAGGAAGCCCGTGGGTCCCGCACACATCCAGGGGAGCCCCTTTTCCGCCTCCTAGCTCGAGATGAGGGATCCTTTCCCTGTTTCGTAGGGAAAGAATTCCCGGCGTTCCCGTCGCATCTCAAGGGGAGGCGCTCTCCACAGGAAAGGCGAGAGGAACTCCAGGGTCGTGCCACCATTCCAAGAGTCCCCCAGATGTGTCAGTCCATTCCAGAGGAACCTGTTTTCCCTGCACTGCCTTGACGTTCAAGCCGAGGATCGACTCCCACCACGTGTGCACGTGGGACAGCCCTGTGGGAAAGCCTCGGGGGAAAGCCTCGTGGGAAAGACTCGAGGGAAAACCATAGATCCTTTGATCCACGCGGCAGACTGCGTGACACTGCTGCTACCGCTCTGGAGGAAAGCGCAAGTGCATGCCCGCATTCGAGACGAGGACTGACTCCCCTGGGGAGACTCCAGAAGTACCCCAAGATCCATGTCAGCACTGGAGAGGAATCCTCAGGTTCCGGCCCCGACTCCACACAAGGTCTTAGGCCACGGCATCAATGGGAGAGGAATCCCGAGAGGCCCCCGAGGAAATCGCATGGGGACTGGCCTTTCCTGAGGCCACCAGAGCGGGTCCCTGAGGTCCCCGTCGTAAGTCGAGAGCACCTGCCGCAACTCGAGAAAATCCAGGAGGTTTTGCCCTCCAGGCGAGATGAGGCCCATTTCCGCTGAGGCTTCTCGAGGCTAATCACGTCTAACCACTGGAACTTCCAAAGGGTCCTTCACACCATTGCTGCAACTCAAGAAGTTCCCCGACATACCCGTCTCCACTCGAGAGGAAGCACGTGGGTCCCGCACACATCCAGGGGAGCCCCGTTTCCGCCTCCTATCTCGAGATGAGGGATCCTTTCCCTGTTTCGTAGGGAAAGAATTCCCGGCGTTCCCGTCGCATCTCAAGAGGAGGCGCTCTCCACAGGAAAGGCGAGAGGAACTCCAGGGTCGTGCCACCATTCCAAGAGACCCCAGATGTGTCAGTCCATTCCAGAGGAACCTGTTTTCCCTGCACTGCCTTGACGTTCAAGCCGAGGATCGACTCCCACCACGTGTGCACGTGGGACAGCCCTGTGGGAAAGACTCGTGGGAAAGCCTCGTGGGAAAGACTCGAGGGAAAACCATAGATCCTTTGATCCACGCGGCGGACTGCGTGACACTGCTGCTACCGCTCTGGAGGAAAGCGCAAGTGCATGCCCGCATTCGAGACGAGGACTGACTCCCCTGGGGAGACTCCAGAAGTACCCCAAGATCCATGTCAGCACTGGAGAGGAATCCTCAGGTTCCGGCCCCGACTCCACACAAGGTCTTAGGCCCCGGCATCGACGGGAGAGGAATCCCGAGAGGCCCCCGAGGAACTCGCATGGGGACTGGCCTTTCCTGAGGCCACCAGAGCGGGTCCCTGAGGTCCCCGTCGTAAGTCGAGAGCACCTGCCGCAACTCGAGAAAATCCAGGAGGTTTTGCCCTCCAGGCGAGATGAGGCCCATTTCCGCTGAGGCTTCTCGAGGCCAATCTCATCTAACCACTGGAACTTCCAAAGGATCGTTCACACCCTTGCTGCAACTCAAGTAGTTCCCCGACATACCCGTCTCCACTCGAGAGGAAGCACGTGGTGTCCCGCACACATCCAGGGAAGCCCCGTTTCCGCCTCCTAGCTCGAGATGAGGGATCCTTTCCCTGTTTCGTAGGGAAAGAATTACCGGCGTTCCCGTCGCATCTCAAGAGGAGGCGCTCTCCACAGGAAAGGCGAGAGGAACTCCAGGGTCGTGCCACCATTCCAATAGTCCCCCTGATGTGTCAGTCCATTCCAGAGGAACCTGTTTTCCCTGCACTGCCTTGACGTTCAAGCCGAGGATCGACTCCCACAACGTGTCCACGTGGGACAGCCCTGTGGGAAAGCCTCGTGGGAAAGCCTCGTGGGAAAAACTCGAGGGAAAACCATACATCCTTTGATCCACGCGGCGGACTGCGTGACACTGCTGCTACCGCTCTGGAGGAAAGCGCAAGTGCATGCCCGCATTCGAGACGAGGACTGACTCCCCTGGGGAGACTCCAGAAGTACCCCAAGATCCATGTCTGCACTGGAGAGGAATCCTCAGGTTCAGGCCCCGACTCCACACAAGGTCTTAGGCCTCGGCATCGACGGGAGAGGAATCCCGAGAGGCCCCCGAGGAACTCGCATGGGGACTGGCCTTTCCTGAGGCCACCAGAGCGGGTCCCTGAGGTCCCCGTCGAAAGTCGAGAGCACCTGCCGCAACTCGAGAAAATCCAGAAGGTTTTGCCCTCCAGGCGAGATGAGGCCCATTTCCTCTGAGGCAACTCGAGGCCAATCACATCTAACCACTGGAACATCCAAAGGGTCCTTCACACCCTTGCTGCAACTCAAGAAGTTCCCCGTCATACCCGTCTCCACTCGAGAGGAAGCACGTGGGGTCCCGCACACATCCAGGGGAGCCCCGTTTCCGCCTCCTAGCTCGAGATGAGGGATCCTTTCCCTGTTTCGTAGGGAAAGAATTCCCGGCGTTCCCGTCGCATCTCAAGAGGAGGCGCTCTCCACAGGAAAGGCGAGAGGAACTCCAGGGTCGTGCCACCATTCCAAGAGTCCCCCAGATGTGTCAGTCCATTCCAGAGGAACCTGTTTTCCCTGCACTGCCTTGACATTCAAGCCGAGGATCGACTCCCACCACGTGTGCACGTGGGACAGCCCTGTGGGAAAGACTCGTGGGAAAGCCTCGTGGGAAAGACTCGAGGGAAAACCATAGATCCTTTGATCCACGCGGCGGACTGCGTGACACTGCTGCTACCGCTCTGGAGGAAAGCGCAAGTGCATGCCCGCATTCGAGACGAGGACTGACTCCCCTGGGGAGACTCCAGAAGTACCCCAAGATCCATGTCAGCACTGGAGAGGAATCCTCAGGTTCCGGCCCCGACTCCACACAAGGTCTTAGGCACCGGCATCGACGGGAGAGGAATCCCGAGAGGCCCCCGAGGAACTCGCATGGGGACTGGCCTTTCCTGAGGCCACCAGAGCGGGTCCCTGAGGTCCCCGTCGTAAGTCGAGAGCACATGCCGCAACTCGAGAAAATCCAGGAGGTTTTGCCCTCCAGGCGATATGAGGCCCATTTCCTCTGAGGCTACTCGAGGTCAATCACATCTAACCACTGGAACTTCCAAAGGGTCCTTCACACCCTTGCTGCAACTCAAGAAGATCCCCGACATACCCGTCTCCACTCGAGAGGAAGCACGTGGGGTCCCGCACACATCCAGGGGAGCCCCGTTTCCGCCTCCTAGCTCGAGAGGAGGGATCCTTTCCCTGTTTCGTAGGGAAAGAATTCCCGGCGTTCCCGTCGCATCTCAAGAGGAGGCGCTCTCCACAGGAAAGGCGAGAGGAACTCCAGGGTCGTGACACCATTCCAAGAGTCCCCCAGATGTGTCAGTCCATTCCAGAGGAACCTGTTTTCCCTGCACTGCCTTGACATTCAAGCCGAGGATCGACTCCCACCACGTGTGCACGTGGGACAGCCCTGTGGGAAAGCCTCGTGGGAAAGCCTCGTGGGAAAGACTCGAGGGAAAACCATAGATCCTTTGATGCACGCGGCGGACTGCGTGACACTGCTGCTACCGCTCTGGAGGAAAGCGCAAGTGCATGCCCGCATTCGAGACGAGGACTGACTCCCCTGGGGAGACTCCAGAAGTACCCCAAGATCCATGTCAGCACTGGAGAGGAATCCTCAGGTTCCGGCCCCGACTCCACACAAGGTCTTAGGCCCCGGCATCGACGGGAGAGGAATCCCGAGAGGCCCCCGAGGAACTCGCATGGGGACTGGCCTTTCCTGAGGCCACCAGAGCGGGTCCCTGAGGTCCCCGTCGTAAGTCTAGAGCACCTGCCGCAACTCGAGAAAATCCAGGAGGTTTTGCCCTCCAGGCGAGATGAGGCCCATTTCCGCTGAGGCTTCTCGAGGACAATCACATCTAACCACTGGAACTTCCAAAGGGTCCTTCACACCCTTGCTGCAACTCAAGAAGTTCCCCGACATACCCGTCTCCACTCGAGAGGAAGCACGTGGGGTCCCGCACACATCCAGGGGAGCCCCGTTTCCGCCTCCTAGCTCGAGATGAGGGATCCTTTCCCTGTTTCGTAGGGAAAGAATTCCCGGCGTTCCCGTCGCATCTCAAGAGGAGGCGCTCTCCACAGGAAAGGCGAGAGGAACTCCAGGGTCGTGCCACCATTCCAAGAGTCCCCCTGATGTGTCAGTCCATTCCAGAGGAACCTGTTTTCCCTGCACTGCCTTGACTTTCAAGCCGAGGATCGACTCCCACAACGTGTGCACGTGGGACAGCCCTGTGGGAAAGCCTCGTGGGATAGCCTCGTGGGAAAAACTCGAGGGAAAACCATACATCCTTTGATCCACGCGGCGGACTGCGTGACACTGCTGCTACCGCTCTGGAGGAAAGCGCAAGTGCATGCCCGCATTCGAGACGAGGACTGACTCCCCTGGGGAGACTCCAGAAGTACCCCAAGATCCATGTCAGCACTGGAGAGGAATCCTCAGGTTCCGGCCCCGACTCCACACAAGGTCTTAGGCCCCGGCATCGACGGGAGAAGAATCCCGAGAGGCCCCCGAGGAACTCGCATGGGGACTGGCCTTTCCTGAGGCCACCAGAGCGGGTCCCTGAGGTCCCCGTCGTAAGTCGAGAGCACCTGCCGCAACTCGAGAAAATCCAGGAGGTTTTGCCCTCCAGGCGAGATGAGGCCCATTTCCGCTGAGGCTACTCGAGGCCAATCACATCTAACCACTGGAACTTCCAAAGGGTCCTTCACACCCTTGCTGCAACTCAAGAAGTTCCCCGACATACCCGTCTCCACTCGAGAGGAAGCACGTGGGGTCCCGCACACATCCAGGGGAGCCCCGTTTCCGCCTCCTAGCTCGAGATGAGGGATCCTTTCCCTGTTTCGTAGGGAAAGAATTCCCGGCGTTCCCGTCGCATCTCAAGAGGAGGCGCTCTCCACAGGAAAGGCGAGAGGAACTCCAGGGTCGTGCCACAATTCCAATAGTCCCCCTGATGTGTCAGTCCATTCCAGAGGAACCTGGTTTCCCTGCACTGCCTTGACGTTCAAGCCGAGGATCGACTCCCACAACGTGTCCACGTGGGACAGCCCTGTGGGAAAGCCTCGTGGGATAGCCTCGTGGGAAAAACTCGAGGGAAAACCATAGATCCTTTGATCCACGCGGCGGACTGCGTGACACTGCTGCTACCGCTCTGGAGGAAAGCGCAAGTGCATGCCCGCATTCGAGACGAGGACTGACTCCCCTGGGGAGACTCCAGAAGTACCCCAAGATCCATGTCAGCACTGGAGAGGAATCCTCAGGTTCCGGCCCCGACTCCACACAAGGTCTTAAGCCCCGGCATCGACGGGAGAGGAATCCCGAGAGGCCCCCGAGGAACTCGCATGGGGACTGGCCTTTCCTGAGACCACCAGAGCGTGTCCCTGAGGTCCCCGTCGAAAGTCGAGAGCACCTGCCGCAACTCGAGAAAATCCAGGAGGTTTTGCCCTCCAGGCGAGATGAGGCCCATTTCCTCTGAGGCTACTCGAGGCCAATCACATCTAACCACTGGAACTTCCAAAGGGTCCTTCACACCCTTGCTGCAACTCAAGAAGTTCCCCGTCATACCCGTCTCCACACGAGAGGAAGCACGTGGGGTCCCGCACACATCAAGGGGAGCCCCGTTTCCGCCTCCTAGCTCGAGATGAGGGATCCTTTCCCTGTTTCGTAGGGAAAGAATTCCCTGCGTTCCCGTCGCATCTCAAGAGGAGGCGCTCTCCACAGGAAAGGCGAGAGGAACTCCAGGGTCGTGACACCATTCCAAGAGTCCCCCAGAGGTGTCAGTCCATTCCAGAGGAACCTGTTTTCCCTGCACTGCCTTGACATTCAAGCCGAGGATCGACTCCCACCACGTGTGCACGTGGGACAGCCCTGTGGGAAAGCCTCGTGGGAAAGCCTCGTGGGAAAGACTCGAGGGAAAACCATAGATCCTTTGATCCTCGCGGCGGACTGCGTGACACTGCTGCTACCGCTCTGGAGGAAAGCGCAAGTGCATGCCCGCATTCGAGACGAGGACTGACTCCCCTGGGGAGACTCCAGAAGTACCCCAAGATCCATGTCAGCACTGGAGAGGAATCCTCAGGTTCCGGCCCCGACTCCACACAAGGTCTTAGGCCCCGGCATCGACGGGAGAGGAATCCCGAGAGGCCCCCGAGGAACTCGCATGGGGACTGGCCTTTCCTGAGGCCAGCAGAGCGGGTCCCTGAGGTCCCCGTCGAAAGTCGAGAGCACCTGCCGCAACTCGAGAAAATCCAGGAGGTTTTGCCCTCCAGGCGAGATGAGGCCCATTTCCGCTGAGGCTTCTCAAGGCCAATCTCATCTAACCACTGGAACTTCCAAAGGATCGTTCACACCCTTGCTGCAACTCAAGTAGTTCCCCGACATACCCGTCTCCACTCGAGAGGAAGCACGTGGTGTCACGCACACATCCAGGGGAGCCCCGTTTCCGCCTCCTAGCTCGAGATGAGGGATCCTTTCCCTGTTTCGTAGGGAAAGAATTCCCGGCGTTCCCGTCGCATCTCAAGAGGAGGCGCTCTCCACAGGAAAGGCGAGAGGAACTCCAGGGTCGTGCCACCATTGCAATAGTCCCCCTGATGTGTCAGTCCATTCCAGAGGAACCTGTTTTCCCTGCACTGCCTTGACGTTCAAGCCGAGGATCGACTCCCACAACGTGTGCACGTGTGACAGCCCTGTGGGAAAGCCTCGTGGGAAAGCCTCGTGGAAAAACTCGAGGGAAAACCATAGATCCTTTGATCCACGCGGCAGACTGCGTGACACTGCTGCTACCGCTCTGGAGGAAAGCGCAAGTGCATGCCCGCATTCGAGACGAGGACTGACTCCCCTGGGGAGACTCCAGAAGTACCCCAAGATCCATGTCAGCACTGGAGAGGAATAATCAGGTTCCGGCCCCGACTCCACACAAGGTCTTAGGCCCCGGCATCGACGGGAGAGGAATCCCGAGAGGCCCCCGAGGAACTCGCATGGGGACTGGCCTTTCCTGAGGCCACCAGAGCGGGTCCCTGAGGTCCCCGTCGTAAGTCGAGAGCACCTGCCGCAACTCGCGAAAATCCAGGAGGTTTTGCCCTCCAGGCTAGATGAGGCCCATTTCCTCTGAGGCTACTCGAGGCCAATCACATCTAACCACTGGAACTTCCAAAGGGTCCTTCACACCCTTGCTGCAACTCAAGAAGTTCCCCGACATACCCGTCTCCACTCGAGAGGAAGCACGTGGGGTCCTGAACACATCCAGGGGAGCCCCGTTTCCGCCTCCTAGCTCGAGATGAGGGATCCTTTCCCTGTTTCGTAGGGAAAGAATTCCCGGCGTTCTCGTCACATCTCAAGAGGATGCGCTCTCCACAGGAAAGGCGAGAGGAACTCCAGGGTCGTGACACCATTCCAAGAGTCCCCCAGATGTGTCAGTCCATTCCAGAGGAACCTGTTTTCCCTGCACTGCCTTGACATTCAAGCCGAGGATCGACTCCCACCACGTGTGCACGTGGGACAGCCCTGTGGGAAAGCCTCGTGGGAAAGCCTCGTGGGGAAGACTCGAGGGAAAACCATAGATCCTTTGATCCACGCGGCGGACTGCGTGACACTGCTGCTACCGCTCTGGAGGAAAGTGCAAGTGCATGCCCGCATTCGAGACGAGGACTGACTCCCCTGGGGAGACTCCAGAAGTACCCCAAGATCCATGTCAGCACTGGAGAGGAATCCTCAGGTTCCGGCCCCGACTCCACACAAGGTCTTAGGCCCCGGCATCGACGGGAGAGGAATCCCGAGAGGCCCCCGAGGAACTCGCATGGGGACTGGCCATTCCTGAGGCCACCAGAGCGGGTCCCTGAGGTCCCCGTCGTAAGTCGAGAGCACCTGCCGCAACTCGAGAAAATCCAGGAGGTTTTGCCCTCCAGGCGAGATGAGTCCCATTTCCGCTGAGGCTTCTCGAGGACAATCACATCTAACCACTGGAACTTCCAAAGGGTCCTTCACACCCTTGCTGCAACTCAAGAAGTTCCCCGACATACCCATCTCCACTCGAGAGGACGCACGTGGTGTCCCGCACACATCCAGGGGAGCCCCGTTTCCGCCTCCTAGCTCGAGATGAGGGATCCTTTCCCTGTTTCGTAGGGAAAGAATTCCCGGCGTTCCCGTCGCATCTCAAGAGGAGGCGCTCTCCACAGGAAAGGCGAGAGGAACTCCAGGGTCGTGCCACCATTCCAAGAGTCCCCCTGATGTGTCAGTCCTTTCCAGAGGAACCTGTTTTCCCTGCACTGCCTTGACGTTCAAGCCGAGGATCGACTCCCACAACGTGTCCACGTGGGACAGCCCTGTGGGAAAGCCTCGTGGGAAAGCCTCGTGGAAAAACTCGAGGGAAAACCATACATCCTTTGATCCACGCGGCAGACTGCGTGACACTGCTGCTACCGCTCTGGAGGAAAGCGCAAGTGCATGCCCGCATTCGAGACGAGGACTGACGCCCCTGGGGAGACTCCAGAAGTACCCCAAGATCCATGTCAGCACTGGAGAGGAATCCTCAGGTTCCGGCCCCGACTCCACACAAGGTCTTAGGCCCCGGCATCGACGGGAGAGGAATCCAGAGAGGCCCCCGAGGAACTCGCATGGGGACTGGCCTTTCCTGAGGCCACCAGAGCGGGTCCCTGAGGTCCCCGTCGTAAGTCGAGAGCACCTGCCGCAACTCGCGAAAATCCAGGAGGTTTTGCCCTCCAGGCGAGATGAGGCCCATTTCCTCTGAGGCTACTCGAGGCCAATCACATCTAACCACTGGAACTTCCAAAGGGTCCTTCACACCCTTGCTGCAACTCAAGAAGTTCCCCGACATACCCGTCTCCACTCGAGAGGAAGCACGTGGGGTCCCGAACACATCCAGGGGAGCCCCGTTTCCGCCTCCTAGCTCGAGATGAGGGATCCTTTCCCTGTTTCGTAGGGAAAGAATTCCCGGCGTTCCCGTCACATCTCAAGAGGAGGCGCTCTCCACAGGAAAGGCGAGAGGAACTCCAGGGTCGTGACACCATTCCAAGAGTCCCCCAGATGTGTCAGTCCATTCCAGAGGAACCTGTTTTCCCTGCACTGCCTTGACATTCAAGCCGAGGATCGACTCCCACCACGTGTGCACGTGGGACAGCCCTGTGGGAAAGCCTCGTGGGAAAGCCTCGTGGGGAAGACTCGAGGGAAAACCATAGATCCTTTGATCCACGCGGCGGACTGCGTGACACTGCTGCTACCGCTCTGGAGGAAAGCGCAAGTGCATGCCCGCATTCGAGACGAGGACTGACTCCCCTGGGGAGACTCCAGAAGTACCCCAAGATCCATGTCAGCACTGGAGAGGAATCCTCAGGTTCCGGCCCCGACTCCACACAAGGTCTTAGGCCCCGGCATCGACGGGAGAGGAATCCCGAGAGGCCCCCGAGGAACTCGCATGGGGACTGGCCATTCCTGAGGCCACCAGAGCGGGTCCCTGAGGTCCCCGTCGTAAGTCGAGAGCACCTGCCGCAACTCGAGAAAATCCAGGAGGTTTTGCCCTCCAGGCGAGATGAGGCCCATTTCCGCTGAGGCTTCTCGAGGACAATCACATCTAACCACTGGAACTTCCAAAGGGTCCTTCACACCCTTGCTGCAACTCAAGAAGTTCCCCGACATACCCATCTCCACTCGAGAGGAAGCACGTGGTGTCCCGCACACATCCAGGGGAGCCCCGTTTCCGCCTCCTAGCTCGAGATGAGGGATCCTTTCCCTGTTTCGTAGGGAAAGAATTCCCGGCGTTCCCGTCGCATCTCAAGAGGAGGCGCTCTCCACAGGAAAGGCGAGAGGAACTCCAGGGACGTGCCACCATTCCAAGAGTCCCCCTGATGTGTCAGTCCTTTCCAGAGGAACCTGTTTTCCCTGCACTGCCTTGACGTTCAAGCCGAGGATCGACTCCCACAACGTGTCCACGTGGGACAGCCCTGTGGGAAAGCCTCGTGGGAAAGCCTCGTGGAAAAACTCGAGGGAAAACCATACATCCTTTGATCCACGCGGCGGACTGCGTGACACTGCTGCTACCGCTCTGGAGGAAAGCGCAAGTGCATGCCCGCATTCGAGACGAGGACTGACGCCCCTGGGGAGACTCCAGAAGTACCCCAAGATCCATGTCAGCACTGGAGAGGAATCCTCAGGTTCCGGCCCCGACTCCACACAAGGTCTTAGGCCCCGGCATCGACGGGAGAGGAATCCAGAGAGGCCCCCGAGGAACTCGCATGGGGACTGGCCTTTCCTGAGGCCACCAGAGCGGGTCCCTGAGGTCCCCGTCGTAAGTCGAGAGCACCTGCCGCAACTCGCGAAAATCCAGGAGGTTTTGCCCTCCAGGCGAGATGAGGCCCATTTCCGCTGAGGCTTCTCGAGGACAATCACATCTAACCACTGGAACTTCCAAAGGGTCCTTCACACCCTTGCTGCAACTCAAGAAGTTCCCCGACATACCCATCTCCACTCGAGAGGAAGCACGTGGTGTCCCGCACACATCCAGGGGAGCCCCGTTTCCGCCTCCTAGCTCGAGATGAGGGATCCTTTCCCTGTTTCGTAGGGAAAGAATTCCCGGCGTTCCCGTCGCATCTCAAGAGGAGGCGCTCTCCACAGGAAAGGCGAGAGGAACTCCAGGGTCGTGCCACCATTCCAAGAGTCCCCCTGATGTGTCAGTCCATTCCAGAGGAACCTGTTTTCCCTGCACTGCCTTGACGTTCAAGCCGAGGATCGACTCCCACAACGTGTCCACGTGGGACAGCCCTGTGGGAAAGCCTCGTGGGATAGCCTCGTGGGAAAAACTCGAGGGAAAACCATAGATCCTTTGATCCACGCGGCGGACTGCGTGACACTGCTGCTACCGCTCTGGAGGAAAGCGCAAGTGCATGCCCGCATTCGAGACGAGGACTGACTCCCCTGGGGAGACTCCAGAAGTACCACAAGATCCATGTCAGCACTGGAGAGGAATCCTCAGGTTCCGGCCCCGACTCCACACAAGGTCTTAGGCCCCGGCATCGACGGGAGAGGAATCCCGAGAGGCCCCCGAGGAACTCGCATGGGGACTGGCCTTTCCTGAGGCCACCAGAGCGGGTCCCTGAGGTCCCCGTCGAAAGTCGAGAGCACCTGCCGCAACTCGAGAAAATCCAGGAGGTTTTGCCCTCCAGGGAGATGAGGCCCATTTCCGCTGAGGCTTCTCGAGGCTAATCACGTCTAACCACTGGAACTTCCAAAGGGTCCTTCACACCCTTGCTGCTACTCTAGAAGTTCCCCGACATACCCGTCTCCACTCGAGAGGAAGCACGTGGGTCCCGCACACATCCAGGGGAGACCCGTTTCCGCCTCCTAGCTCGAGATGAGGGATGCTTTCCCTGTTTCGTAGGGAAAGAATTCCCGGCGTTCCCGTCGCATCTCAAGAAGAGGCGCTCTCCACAGGAAAGGCGAGAGGAACTCCAGGGTCGTGCCACCATTCCAAGAGTCCCCCAGATGTGTCAGTCCATTCCAGAGGAACCTGTTTCCCTGCACTGCCTTGACGTTCAAGCCGAGGATCGACTCCCACCACGTGTGCACGTGGGACAGCCCTGTGGGAAAGCCTCGTGGGAAAGCCTCGTGGGAAAGACTCGAGGGAAAACCATAGATCCTTTGATGCACGCGGCGGTCTGCGTGACACTGCTGCTACCGCTCTGGAGGAAAGCGCAAGTGCATGCCCGCATTCGAGACGAGGACTGACTCCCCTGGGGAGACTCCAGAAGTACCCCAAGATCCATGTCAGCACTGGAGAGGAATCCTCAGGTTCCGGCCCCGACTCCACACAAGGTCTTAGGCCCCGGCATCGACGGGAGAGGAATCCCCAGAGGCCCACGAGGAACTCGCATGGGGACTGGCCTTTCCTGAGGCCACCAGAGCTGGTCCCTGAGGTCCCTGTCGTAAGTCGAGAGCACCTGCCGCAACTCGAGAAAATCCAGGAGGTTTTGCCCTCCAGGCGAGATGAGGCCCATTTCCGCTGAGGCTTCTCGAGGCCAATCTCATCTAACCACTGGAACTTCCAAAGGATCGTTCACACCCTTGCTGCAACTCAAGTAGTTCCCCGACATACCCGTCTCCACTCGAGAGGAAGCACGTGGTGTCCCGCACACATCCAGGGGAGCCCCGTTTCCGCCTCCTAGCTCGAGATGAGGGATCCTTTCCCTGTTTCGTAGGGAAAGAATTCCCGTCGTTCCCGTCGCATCTCAAGAGGTGGCGCTCTCCACAGGAAAGGCTAGAGGAACTCCAGGGTCATGGCACCATTCCAAGAGACCCCCAGATGTGTCAGTCCATTCCAGAGGAATCTGTTTTCCCTGCACTGCCTTGACGTTCAAGCCGAGGATCGACTCCCACCACGTGTGCACGTGGGACAGCCCTGTGGGAAAGCCTCGTGGGAAAGCCTCGTGGGAAAGACTCGAGGGAAAACCATAGATCCTTTGATCCACGCGGCGGACTGCGTGACACTGCTGCTACCGCTCTGGAGGAAAGCGCAAGTGCATGCCCGCATTCGAGACGAGGACTGACTCCCCTGGGGAGACTCCAGAAGTACCCCAAGATCCATGTCAGCACTGGAGAGGAATCCTCAGGTTCTGGCCCCGACTCCACACAAGGTCTTAGGCCCCGGCATCGACGGGAGAGGAATCCCGAGAGGCCCCCGAGGAACTCGCATGGGGACTGGCCTTTCCTGAGGCCACCAGAGCAGGTCCCTGAGGTCCCCGTAGTAAGTCGAGAGCACCTGCCGCAACTCGAGAAAATCCAGGAGGTTTTGCCCTCCAGGCGAGATGAGGCCCATTTCCGCTGAGGCTTCTCGAGGCCAATCTCATCTAACCACTGGAACTTCCAAAGGATCGTTCACACCCTTGCTGCAACTCAAGTAGTTCCCCGACATACCCGTCTCCACTCGAGAGGAAGCACGTGGTGTCCCGCACACATCCAGGGGAGCCCCGTTTCCGCCTCCTAGCTCGAGATGAGGGATCCTTTCCCTGTTTCGTAGGGAAAGAATTCCCGGCGTTCCCCTCGCATCTCAAGAGGAGGCGCTCTCCACAGGAAAGGCGAGAGGAACTCCAGGGTCGTGCCACCATTCAAATAGTCCCCCTGATGTGTCAGTCCATTCCAGAGGAACCTGTTTTCCCTGCACTGCCTTGACGTTCAAGCCGAGGATCGACTCCCACAACGTGTCCACGTGGGACAGCACTGTGGGAAAGCCTCGTGGGAAAGCCTCGTGGGAAAGACTCGAGGGAAAACCATAGATCCTTTGATCCACGCGGCGGACTGCGTGACACTGCTGCTACCGCTCTGGAGGAAAGTGCAAGTGCATGCCCGCATTCGAGACGAGGACTGACTCCCCTGGGGAGACTCCAGAAGTACCCCAAGATCCATGTCAGCACTGGAGAGGAATCCTCAGGTTCCGGCCCCGACTCCACACAAGGTCTTAGGCCCCGGCATCGACGGGAGAGGAATCCCGAGAGGCCCCCGAGGAACTCGCATGGGGACTGGCCTTTCCTGAGGCCACCAGAGCGGGTCCCTGAGGTCCCCGTCGTATGTCGAGAGCACCTGCCGCAACTCGAGAAAATCCAGGAGGTTTTGCCCTCCAGGCGAGATGAGGCCCATTTCCGCTGAGGCTTCTCGAGGACAATCACATCTAACCATTGGAACTTCCAAAGGGTCCTTCACACCCTTGCTGCAACTCAAGAAGTTCCCCGACATACCCATCTCCACTCGAGAGGAAGCACGTGGTGTCCCGCACACATCCAGGGGAGCCCCGTTTCCGCCTCCTAGCTCGAGATGAGGGATCCTTTCCCTGTTTCCTAGGGAAAGAATTCCCGGCGTTCCCGTCGCATCTCAAGAGGAGGCGCTCTCCACAGGAAAGGCGAGAGGAACTCCAGGGTCGTGCCACCATTCCAAGAATCCCCCAGATGTGTCAGTCCATTCCAGAGGAACCTGTTTTCCCTGCACTGCCTTGACGTTCAAGCCGAGGATCGACTCCCACCACGTGTGCACGTGGGACAGCCCTGTGGGAAAGCCTCGTGGGAAAGCCTCGTGGGAAAGACTCGAGGGAAAACCATAGATCCTTTGATCCACGCGGCGGACTGCGTGACACTGCTGCTACCGCTCTGGAGGAAAGCGCAAGTGCATGCCCGCATTCGAGACGAGGACTGACTCCCCTGGGGAGACTCCAGAAGTACCCCAAGATCCATGTCAGCACTGGAGAGGAATCCTCAGGTTCCGGCCCCGACTCCACACAAGGTCTTAGGACCCGGCATCCACGGGAGAGGAATCCCGAGAGGCCCCCGAGGAACTCGCATGTGGACTGGCCTTTCCTGAGGCCACCAGAGCGGGTCCCCGAGGTCCCCGTCGTAAGTCCAGAGCACCTACCGCAACTCGAGAAAATCCAGGAGGTTTTGCCCTCCAGGCGAGATGAGGCCCATTTCCGCTGAGGCTTCTCGAGGCTAATCACATCTAACCACTGGAACTTCCAAAGGGTCCTTCACACCCTTAAGCAACTCAAGAAGTTCCCCGACATACCCGTCTCCACTCGAGAGGAAGCCCGAGGGTCCCGCAAACATCCAGGGGAGACCCGTTTCCGCCTCCTAGCTCGAGATGAGGGATCCTTTCCCAGTTTCGTAGGGAAAGAATTCCCGGCGTTCCCGTTGCATCTCAAGAGGAGCCGCTCTCCACAGGAAAGGCAAGAGGAGCTCCAGGGTCCTGCCACCATTCCAAGAGTCCCCCAGATGTGTCAGTCCATTCCAGAGGAACCTGTTTTCCCTGCACTGCCTTGACGTTCAAGCCGAGGATCGACTCCCACCACGTGTGCACGTGGGACAGCCCTGTGGGAAAGCCTCGTGGGAAAGCCTCGTGGGAAAGACTCGAGGGAAGACCATACATCCTTTGATCCACGCGGCGGACTGCGTGACACTGCTGCTACCGCTCTCCAGGAAAGCGCAAGTGCATGCCCGCATTCGAGACGAGGACTGACTCCCCTGGGAGACTCCAGAAGTACCCCAAGATCCATGTCAGCACTAGAGAGGAATCCTCAGGTTCCGGCCCCGACTCCACACAAGGTCTTAGGCCCCGGCATCGACGGGAGAAGAATGCCGAGAGGCCCCCGAGGAACTCGCATGGGGACTGGCCTTTCCTGAGGCCACCAGGGCGGGTCCCTGAGGTCCCCATCGTAAGTCGAGAGCACCTGCCGCAACTCGAGAAAATCCAGGAGGTTTTGCCCTCCAGGTGAGATGAGGCCCATTTCCGCTGAGGCTTGTCGAGGCTAATCACATCTAACCACTGGAACTTCCAAAGGGTCCTTACACCCTTGCTGCAACTCAAGCAGTTCCACGACATACCCGTCTCCACTCGAGAGGAAGCACGTGGGGTCCCGCACACATCCAGGGGAGCCCCGTTTCCGCCTCCTAGCACGAGATGAGGGATCCTTTCCCTGTTTCGTAGGGAAAGAATTCCCGTCGTTCCCGTCGCATCTCAAGAGGTGGCGCTCTCCACAGGAAAGGCTAGAGGAACTCCAGGGTCGTGGCACCATTCCAAGAGACCCCAAGATGTGTCAGTCCATTCCAGAGGAATCTGTTTTCCCTGCACTGCCTTGACGTTCAAGCCGAGGATCGACTCCCACCACGTGTGCACGTGGGACAGCCCTGTGGGAAAGCCTCGTGGGAAAGCCTCGTGGGAAAGCTCGAGGGAAAACCATAGATCCTTTGATCCACGCGGCGGACTGCGTGACACTGCTGCTACCGCTCTGGAGGAAAGCGCAAGTCCATGCCCGCATTCGAGACGAGGACTGACTCCCCTGGGGAGACTCCAGAATTACCCCAAGATCCATGTCAGCACTTTAGAGGAATCCTCAGGTTCCGGCCCCGACTCCACACAAGGTCTTAGGCCCCGGCATCGAAGGGAGAGGAATCCCGAGAGGCCCCTGAGGAAGTCGCATGGGGACTGGCGTTTCCTGAGGCCACCAGAGCGGGTCCCTGAGGTCCCCGTCGTAAGTCGAGAGCACCTGCCGCAACTCGAGAAAATCCAGGAGGTTTTGCCCTCCAGGCGAGATGAGGCCCATTTCCGCTGAGGCTTCTCGAGGCTAATCACATCTAACCACTGGAACTTCCAAAGGGTCCTTCACACCCTTGCTGCAACTCTAGAAGTTCCCCGACATACCCGTCTCCACTCGAGAGGAAGCACGTGGGTCCCGCACACATCCAGGGGAGCCCCGTTTCCGCCTCCTAGCTCGAGATGAGGGATCCTTTCCCTGTTTCGTAGGGAAAGAATTCCCGGCGTTCCCTTCGCATCTCAAGAGGAGGCGCTCTCCACAGGAAAGGCGAGAGGAACTCCAGGGTCGTGCCACCATTCCAAGAGTCCCCCAGATGTGTCAGTCCATTCCAGAGGAATCTGTTTTCCCTGCACTGCCTTGACGTTCAAGCCGAGGATCGACTCCCACCACGTGTGCACGTGGGACAGCCCTGTGGGAAAGCCTCGTGGGAAAGCCTCGTGGGAAAGACTCGAGGGAAAACCATAGATCCTTTGATCCACGCGGCGGACTGCGTGACACTGCTGCTACCGCTCTGGAGGAAAGCGCAAGTGCATGCCCGCATTCGAGACGAGGACTGACTCCCCTGGGGAGACTCCAGAAGTACACCAAGATCCATGTCAGCACTAGAGAGGAATCCTCAGGTTCCGGCCCCGACTCCACACAAGGTCTTAGGCCCCGGCATCGACGGGAGAAGAATGCCGAGAGGCCCCCGAGGAACTCGCATGGGGACTGGCCTTTCCTGAGGCCACCAGGGCGGGTCCCTGAGGTCCCCATCGTAAGTCGAGAGCACCTGCCGCAACTCGAGAAAATCCAGGAGGTTTTGCCCTCCAGGTGAGATGAGGCCCATTTCCGCTGAGGCTTGTCGAGGCTAATCACATCTAACCACTGGAACTTCCAAAGGGTCCTTACACCCTTGCTGCAACTCAAGCAGTTCCACGACATACCCGTCTCCACTCGAGAGGAAGCACGTGGGGTCCCGCACACATCCAGGGGAGCCCCGTTTCCGCCTCCTAGCACGAGATGAGGGATCCTTTCCCTGTTTCGTAGGGAAAGAATTCCCGTCGTTCCCGTCGCATCTCAAGAGGTGGCGCTCTCCACAGGAAAGGCTAGAGGAACTCCAGGGTCGTGGCACCATTCCAAGAGACCCCAAGATGTGTCAGTCCATTCCAGAGGAATCTGTTTTCCCTGCACTGCCTTGACGTTCAAGCCGAGGATCGACTCCCACCACGTGTGCACGTGGGACAGCCCTGTGGGAAAGCCTCGTGGGAAAGCCTCGTGGGAAAGCTCGAGGGAAAACCATAGATCCTTTGATCCACGCGGCGGACTGCGTGACACTGCTGCTACCGCTCTGGAGGAAAGCGCAAGTCCATGCCCGCATTCGTGACGAGGACTGACTCCCCTGGGGAGACTCCAGAAGTACCCCAAGATCCATGTCAGCACTTTAGAGGAATCCTCAGGTTCCGGCCCCGACTCCACACAAGGTCTTAGGCCCCGGCATCGAAGGGAGAGGAATCCCGAGAGGCCCCTGAGGAAGTCGCATGGGGACTGGCGTTTCCTGAGGCCACCAGAGCGGGTCCCTGAGGTCCCCGTCGTAAGTCGAGAGCACCTGCCGCAACTCGAGAAAATCCAGGAGGTTTTGCCCTCCAGGCGAGATGAGGCCCATTTCCGCTGAGGCTTCTCGAGGCTAATCACATCTAACCACTGGAACTTCCAAAGGGTCCTTCACACCCTTGCTGCAACTCTAGAAGTTCCCCGACATACCCGTCTCCACTCGAGAGGAAGCACGTGGGTCCCGCACACATCCAGGGGAGCCCCGTTTCCGCCTCCTAGCTCGAGATGAGGGATCCTTTCCCTGTTTCGTAGGGAAAGAATTCCCGGCGTTCCCTTCGCATCTCAAGAGGAGGCGCTCTCCACAGGAAAGGCGAGAGGAACTCCAGGGTCGTGCCACCATTCCAAGAGTCCCCCAGATGTGTCAGTCCATTCCAGAGGAATCTGTTTTCCCTGCACTGCCTTGACGTTCAAGCCGAGGATCGACTCCCACCACGTGTGCACGTGGGACAGCCCTGTGGGAAAGCCTCGTGGGAAAGCCTCGTGGGAAAGACTCGAGGGAAAACCATAGATCCTTTGATCCACGCGGCGGACTGCGTGACACTGCTGCTACCGCTCTGGAGGAAAGCGCAAGTGCATGCCCGCATTCGAGACGAGGACTGACTCCCCTGGGGAGACTCCAGAAGTACACCAAGATCCATGTCAGCACTGGAGAGGAATCCTCAGGTTCCGGCCCCGACTCCACACAAGGTCTTAGGCCCCGGCATCGACGGGAGAGGAATCCCGAGAGGCCCCCGAGGAACTCGCATGGGGACTGGCCTTTCCTGAGGCCACCAGAGCGGGTCCCTGAGATCCCGTCGTAAGTCGAGAGCACCTGCCGCAACTCGAGAAAATCCAGGAGGTTTTGCCCTCCAGGCGAGATGAGGCCCATTTCCTCTGAGGCTTCTCGAGGCCAATCACATCTAACCACTGGAACTTCCAAAGGGTCCTTCACACCCTTGCTGCAACTCAAGAAGTTCCCCGACATACCCGTCTCCACTCGAGAGGAAGCACGTGGGGTCCCGCACACATCCAGGGGAGCCCCGTTTCCGCCTCCTAGCTCGAGATGAGGGATCCTTTCCCTGTTTCGTAGGGAAAGAATTCCCGGCGTTCCCGTCGCATCTCAAGAGGAGGCGCTCTCCACAGGAAAGGCGAGAGGAACTCCAGGGTCGTGACACCATTCCAAGAGTCCCCCAGATGTGTCAGTCCATTCCAGAGGAACCTGTTTTCCCTGCACTGCCTTGACGTTCAAGCCGAGGATCGACTCCCACCACGTGTGCACGTGGGACAGCCCTGTGGGAAAGCCTCGTGGGAAAGCCTCGTGGGAAAGACTCGAGGGAAAACCATAGATCCTTTGATCCACGCGGCGGACTGCGTGACACTGCTGCTACCGCTCTGGAGGAAAGCGCAAGTGCATGCCCGCATTCGAGACGAGGACTGACTCCCCTGGGGAGACTCCAGAAGTACCCCAAGATCCATGTCAGCACTGGAGAGGAATCCTCAGGTTCCGGCCCCGACTCCACACAAGGTCTTAGGCCCCGGCATCGAAGGGAGAGGAATCCCGAGAGGCCCCCGAGGAACTCGCATGGGGACTGGCCTTTCCTGAGGCCACCAGAGCGGGTCCCTGAGGTCCCCGTCGTAAGTCGAGAGCACCTGCCGCAACTCGAGAAAATCCAGAAGGTTTTGCCCTCCAGGCGAGATGAGGCCCATTTCCGCTGAGGCTTCTCGAGGCTAATCACATCTAACCACTGGAACCTCCAAAGGGTCCTTCACACCCTTGCTGCAACTCAAGAAGTTCCCCGACATACCCGTCTCCACTCGAGAGGAAACACGAAGGTCCCGCACACATCCAGGGGAGCCCCGTTTGCGCCTCCTAGCTCGAGATGACGGATCCTTTCCCTGTTTCGTAGGGAAAGAATTCCCGTCGTTCCCGTCGCATCTCAAGAGGAGGCGCTCTCCACAGGAAAGGCGAGAGGAACTCCAGGGTCGTGCCACCATTCCAAGAGTCCCCCAGATGTGTCAGTCCATTCCAGAGGAACCTGTTTTCCCTGCACTGCCTTGACTTTCAAGCCGAGGATCGACTCCCACCACGTGTGCACGTGGGACAGCCCTGTGGGAAAGCCTCGTGGGAAAGCCTCGTGGGAAAAACTCGAGGGAAAACCATAGATCCTTTGATCCACGCGGCGGACTGCGTGACACTGCTGCTACCGCTCTGGAGGAAAGCGCAAGTGCATGCCCGCTTTCGAGACGAGGACTGACTCCCCTGGGGAGACTCCAGAAGTACCCCAAGATCCATGTCAGCACTGGAGAGGAATCGTCAGGTTCCGGCCCCGACTCCACACAAGGTCTTAGGCCCCGGCATCGATGGGAGAGGAATCCCGAGCGGCCCCCGAGGAACTCGCATGGGGACTGGCCTTTCCTGAGGCCACCAGAGCGGGTCCCCGAGGTCCCCGTCGTAAGTCGAGAGCACATGCCGCAACTCGAGAAAATCCAGGAGGTTTTGCCCTCCAGGCGAGATGAGGCCCATTTCCGCTGAGGCTTCTCGAGGCTAATCACGTCTAAATACTGGAACTTCCAACGGGTCCTTCACACCCTTGCTGCGACTCAAGAAGTTCCCCGACATAACCGTCTCCACTCGAGAGGAAGCACGTGGGGTCCCGCACACATTCAGGGGATCCCCGTTTCCGCCTCCTAGCTCGAGATGAGGGATCCTTTCCCTGTTTCGTAGGGAAAGAATTCCCTGCGTTCCCGTCGCATCTCAAGAGGAGGCGCTCTCCACAGGAAAGGCGAGAGGAACTCCAGGGTCGTGCCACCATTTCAAGAGACCCCCAGATGTGTCAGTCCATTCCAGAGGAACCTGTTTTCCCTGCACTCCCTTGACGTTCAAGCCGAGGATCGACTCCCACCACGTGTGCACGTGGGACAGCCCTGTGGGAAAGCCGCGTGGGAAAGCCTCGTGGGAAAGACTCGAGGGAAAACCATAGATCCTTTGATCCACGCGGCGGACTGCGTGACACTGCTGCTACCGCTCTGGAGGAAAGCGCAAGTGCATGCACGCATTCGAGACGAGGACTGACTCCCCTGGGGAGACTCCAGAAGTACCCCAAGATCCATGTCAGCACTGGAGAGGAATCCTCAGTTTCCGGCCCCGACTCCACACTAGGTCTTAGGCCACGGCATCGACGGGAGAGGAATCCCGAGAGGCCCCCGAGGAACTCGCATGGGGCTGGCCTTTCCTGAGGCCAACAGAGCGGGTCCCTGAGGTCCCCGTCGTAAGTCGAGAGCACCTGCCGCAACTCGAGAAAATCCAGGAGGTTTTGCCCTCCAGGCGAGATGAGGCCCATTTCCGCTGAGGCTTCTCGAGGCTAATCACATCTAACCACTGGAACTTCCAAAGGGTCCTTCACACCCTTGCTGCAACTCAAGAAGTTCCCCGACATACCCGTCTCCACTCGAGAGGAAGCACGAGGGTGCTGCACACATCCAGGGGAGCCCCGTTTCCGCCTCCCAGCTCGAGATGAGGGATCCTTTCACTGCTTTGTAGGGAAAGATTTCCCGGCGTTCCCTTCGCATTTCAAGAGGAGGCGCTCTCCACAGAAAAGGCGAGAGGAACTCCAGGTCGTGCCACCATTCCAGGAGTCCCCCAGATATGTCAGTCCATTCCAGAGGAACCTGTTTTCCCTGCACTGCCTTGACGTTCAAGCCGAGGATCGACTCCCATCACGTGTGCACGTGGGACAGCCCTGTGGGAAAGCCTCGTGGGAAAGCCTAGTGGGAAAGACTCGAGGGAAAACCATAGATCCTTTAATCCACGCGGCGGACTGCGTGACACTGCTGCTACTGCTCTGGAGGATAGCGCAAGTGCATGCCCGCATTCCAGACGAGGACTGACTCCCCTGGGGAGACTCCAGAAGTACCCCAAGATCCATGTCAGCACTGGAGAGGAATCCTCAGGTTCCGGCCCCGACTCCACACAAGGTCTTAGGCCCCGGCATCGAAGGGAGAGGAATCCCGAGAGGCCCCTGAGGAAGTCGCATGGGGACTGGCGTTTCCTGAGGCCACCAGAGCGGGTCCCTGAGGTCCCCGTCGTAAGTCGAGAGCACCTGCCGCAACTCGAGAAAATCCAGAAGGTTTTGCCTTCCAGGCGAGATGAGGCCCATTTCCGCTGAGGCTTCTCGAGGCTAATCACATCTAACCACTGGAACCTCCAAAGGGTCCTTCACACCCTTGCTGCAACTCAAGAAGTTCCCCGACATACCCGTCTCCACTCGAGAGGAAACACGAAGGTCCCGCACACATCCAGGGGAGCCCCGTTTGCGCCTCCTAGCTCGAGATGACGGATCCTTTCCCTGTTTCGTAGGGAAAGAATTCCCGGCGTTCCCGTCGCATCTCAAGAGGAGGCGCTCTCCACAGGAAAGGCGAGAGGAACTCCAGGGTCGTGCCACCATTCCAAGAGTCCCCCAGATGTGTCAGTCCATTCCAGAGGAACCTGTTTTCCCTGCACTGCCTTGACTTTCAAGCCGAGGATCGACTCCCACCACGTGTGCACGTGGGACAGCCCTGTGGGAAAGCCTCGTGGGAAAGCCTCGTGGGAAAAACTCGAGGGAAAACCATAGATCCTTTGATCCACGCGGCGGACTGCGTGACACTGCTGCTACCGCTCTGGAGGAAAGCGCAAGTGCATGCCCGCTTTCGAGACGAGGACTGACTCCCCTGGGGAGACTCCAGAAGTACCCCAAGATCCATGTCAGCACTGGAGAGGAATCGTCAAGTTCCGGCCCCGACTCCACACAAGGTCTTAGGCCCCGGCATCGATGGGAGAGGAATCCCGAGCGGCCCCCGAGGAACTCGCATGGGGACTGGCCTTTCCTGAGGCCACCAGAGCGGGTCCCCGAGGTCCCCGTCGTAAGTCGAGAGCACATGCCGCAACTCGAGAAAATCCAGGAGGTTTTGCCCTCCAGGCGAGATGAGGCCCATTTCCGCTGAGGCTTCTCGAGGCTAATCACGTCTAAATACTGGAACTTCCAACGGGTCCTTCACACCCTTGCTGCGACTCAAGAAGTTCCCCGACATACCCATCTCCACTCCAGAGGAAGCACGTGGGGTCCCGCACACATCCAGGGGAGCACCGTTTCCGCCTCCTAGCTCGAGATGAGGGATCCTTTCCCTGTTTCGTAGGGAAAGAATTCCCGGCGTTCCCGTCGCATCTCAAGAGGAGGCGCTCTGCACAGGAAAGTCGAGAGGAACTCCAGGGTCGTGCCACCATTCCAAGAGTCCCCCAGATGTGTCAGTCCATTCCAGAGGAACCTGTTTTCCCCGCACTGCCTTGACGTTCAAGCCGAGGATCGACTCCCACCACGTGTGCACGTGGGACAGCCCTGTGGGAAAGCCTCGTGGGAAAGCCTCGTGGGAAAGACTCGAGGGAAAACCATAGATCCTTTGATCCACGCGGCGGACTGCGTGACACTGCTGCTACCGCTCTGGAGGAAAGCGCAAGTGCATGCCCGCATTCGAGACGAGGACTGACTCCCCTGGGGAGACTCCAGAAGTACCCCAAGATCCATGTCAGCACTGGAGAGGAATCGTCAGGTTCCGGTCCCGACTCCACACAAGGTCTTCGGCCCCGGCATCGACGGGAGAGGAATCCCGAGAGGCCCCCGAGGAACTCGCATGGGGACTGGCCTTTCCTGAGGCCACCAGAGCGGGTCCCTGAGGTCCCCGTCGTAAGTCGAGAGCACCTGCCGCAACTCGAGAAAATCCAGGAGGTTTTGCCCTCCAGGCGAGATGAGGCCCATTTCCGCTGAGGCTTCTCGAGGCTAATCACGTCTAACCACTGGAACTTCCAAAGGATCCTTCACACCCTTGCTGCAAGTCAAGAAGTTCCCCGACATACCTGTCTCCACTCGAGAGGAAGCACGTGGGGTCCCGCACACATCCAGGGGAGCCCCGTTTCCGCCTCCTAGCTCGAGATGAGGGATCCTTTCCCTGTTTCGTAGGGAAAAATTCCCGGCGTTCCCGTCGCAACTCAAGAGGAGGCGCTCTCCACAGGAAAGGCGAGAGGAACTCCAGGGTCGTGCCACCATTCCAAGAGTCACCCAGATGTGTCAGTCCATTCCAGAGGAACCTGTTTTCCCTGCACTGCCTTGACGTTCAAGCCGAGGATCGACTCCCACCACGTGTGCACGTCGGACAGCCTCGTGGGAAAGCCTCGTGGGAAAGACTCGAGGGAAAACCAAACATCCTTTGATCCACGCGGCGGACTGCGTGACACTGCTGCTACCGCTCTGGAGGAAAGCGCAAGTGCATGCCCGCATTCGAGACGAGGACTGACTCCCCTGGGGAGACTCCAGAAGTACCCCAAGATCCATGTCAGCACTGGAGAGGAATCCTCAGGATCCGGCCCCGACTCCACACAAGGTCTTAGGCCCCGGCATGGACGGGAGAGGAATCCCGAGACGCCCCCGAGGAACTCGCATTGGGGCTGGCTTTTTCTGAGGCCACCAGAGCGGTTCCCTGAGGTCCCCGTCGTAAGTCGAGAGCACCTGCCGCAACTCGAGAAAATCCAGGAGGTTTTGCCCTCCAGGCGAGATGAGGCCCATTTCCGCTGAGGATTCTCGAGGCCAATCACATCTAACCACTGGAACTTCCAAAGGGTCCTTCACACCCTTGCTGCAACTCAAGAAGTTCCCCGACATACCCGTCTGCACTCGAGAGGAAGCACGTGGTGTCCCGCACACATCCAGGGGAGCCCCGTTTCCGCCTCCTAGCTCGAGATGAGGGATCCTTTCCCTGTTTCGTAGGGAAAGAATTCCCGGCGTTCCCGTCGCATCTCAAGAGGAGGCGCTCTCCACAGGAAAGGCGAGAGGAAGTCCAGGGTCGTGACACCATTCCAAGAGTCCCCCAGATGTGTCAGTCCATTCCAGAGGAACCTGTTTTCCCTGCACTGCCTTGACGTTTAAGCCGAAGATCGACTCCCACCACGTGTGCACGTGGGAGAGCCCTGTGGGAAAGCCTCGTGGGAAAGCCTCGTGGGAAAGACTCGAGGGAAAACCATAGATCCTTTGCTCCACGCGGCGGACTGCGTGACACTGCTGCTACCGCTCTGGAGGAAAGCGCAAAGCATGCCCGCATTCGAGACGAGGACTGACTCCCCTGGGGAGACTCCAGAAGTACCCCAAGATCCATGTCAGCACTGGAGAGGAATCCTCAGGTTCCGGCCCCGACTGCACACAAGGTCTTAGGCCCCGGCATCGACGGGAGAGGAATCCCGAGGCGCCCCCGAGGAACTCGCATGGGGACTGGCCTTTCCTGAGGCCACCAGAGCGGGTCCCTGAGGTCCCCGTCGTAAGTCGAGAGCACCTGCCGCAACTCGAGAAAATCTAGGAGGTTTTGCCCTCCAGGCGAGATGAGGCCCATTTCCGCTGAGGCTTCTCGAGGCCAATCACATCTAACCACTGGAACTTCCAAAGGGTCCTTCACACCCTTGCTGCAACTCAAGAAGTTCCCCAACATACCCGTTTGCACTCGAGAGGAAGCACGTGGGGTCCCGCACACATCCAGGGGAGCCCCGTTTCCGCCTCCTAGCTCGAGATGAGGGATCCTTTCCCTGTTTCGTAGGGAAAGAATTCCCGGCGTTCCCGTCGCATCTCAAGAGGAGGCGCTCTCCACAGGAAAGGCGAGAGGAACTCCAGGGTCATGCCACCATTCCAAGAGTCCCCCAGATGTGTCAGTCCATTCCAGAGGAACCTGTTTTCCCTGCACTGCCTTGACGTTCAAGCTGAGGATCGACTCCCACCACGTGTGCACGTGGGACAGCCCTGTGGGAAAGCCTCGTGGGAAAGCCTCGTGGGAAAGACTCGAGGGAAAACCAAACATCCTTTGATCCACCCGGCGGACTGCGTGACACTGCTGCTACCGCTCTGGAGGAAAGCGCAAGTGCATGCCCGCATTCGAGACGAGGACTGACTCCCCTGGGGAGACTCCAGAAGTACCCCAAGATCCATGTCAGCACTGGAGAGGAATCCTCAGGTTCCGGCCCCGACTCCACACAAGGTCTTAGGCCCCGGCATCGACGGGAGAGGAATCCCGAGACGCCCCCGAGGAACTCGCATGGGGACTGGCCTTTCCTGAGGCCACCAGAGCCTTTCCCTTAGGTCCCCGTCGTAAGTCGAGAGCACCTGCCGCAACTCGAGAAAATCCAGGAGGTTTTGCCCTCCAGGCGAGATGAGGCCCATTTCCGCTGAGGCTTCTCGAGGACAATCACATCTAACCACTGGAACTTCCAAAGGGTCCTTCACACCCTTGCTGCAACTCAAGAAGTTCCCCGACATACCCATCTCCACTCGAGAGGAAGCACGTGGTGTCCCGCACACATCCAGGGGAGCCCCGTTTCCGCCTCCTAGCTCGAGATGAGGGATCCTTTCCCTGTTTCGTAGGGAAAGAATTCCCGGCGTTCCCGTCGCATCTCAAGAGGAGGCGCTCTCCACAGGAAAGGCGAGAGGAACTCCAGGGTCGTGCCACCATTCCAAGAGTCCCCCAGATGTGTCAGTCCATTCCAGAGGAACCTGTTTTCCCTGCACTGCCTTGACGTTCAAGCCAAGGATCGACTCCCACCACTTGTGCACGTGGGACAGCCCTGTGGGAAAGGCTCGTGGGAAAGCCTCGTGGGAAAGACTCGAGGGAAAACCATAGATCCTTTGATCCAAGCGGCGGACTGCGTGACACTGCTGCTACCGCTCTGGAGGAAAGCGCAAGTGCATGCCCGCATTCGAGACGAGGACTGACTCCCCTGGGGAGACTCCAGAAGTACCCCAAGATCCATGTCAGCACTGGAGAGGAATCCTCAGGTTCCGGCCCCGACACCACACAAGGTCTTAGGCCCCGGCATCGACGGGAGAGGAATCCCGAGAGGCCCCCGAGGAACTCGCATGTGGACTGGCCTTTCCTGAGGCGACCAGAGCGGGTCCCCGAGGTCCCCGTCGTAAGTCCAGAGCACCTACCGCAACTCGAGAAAATCCAGGAGGTTTTGACCTCCAGGCGAGATGAGGCCCATTTCCGCTGAGGCTTCTCTAGGCTAATCACATCTAACCACTGGAACTTCCAAAGGGTCCTTCACACCCTTACTGCAACTCAAGAAGTTCCCCGACATAACCGTCTCCACTCGAGAGGAAGCACGTGGGGTCCCGCACACATTCAGGGGATCCCCGTTTCCGCCTCCTAGCTCGAGATGAGGGATCCTTTCCCTGTTTCGTAGGGAAAGAATTCCCGGCGTTCCCGTCGCATCTCAAGAGGAGGCGCTCTCCACAGGAAAGGCGAGAGGAACTCCAGGGTCGTGCCACCATTTCAAGAGACCCCCAGATGTGTCAGTCCATTCCAGAGGAACCTGTTTTCCCTGCACTCCCTTGACGTTCAAGCCGAGGATCGACTCCCACCACGTGTGCACGTGGGACAGCCCTGTGGGAAAGCCGCGTGGGAAAGCCTCGTGGGAAAGACTCGAGGGAAAACCATAGATCCTTTGATCCACGCGGCGGACTGCGTGACACTGCTGCTACCGCTCTGGAGGAAAGCGCAAGTGCATGCACGCATTCGAGACGAGGACTGACTCCCCTGGGGAGACTCCAGAAGTACCCCAAGATCCATGTCAGCACTGGAGAGGAATCCTCAGTTTCCGGCCCCGACTCCACACTAGGTCTTAGGCCACGGCATCGACGGGAGAGGAATCCCGAGAGGCCCCCGAGGAACTCGCATGGGGCTGGCCTTTCCTGAGGCCAACAGAGCGGGTCCCTGAGGTCCCCGTCGTAAGTCGAGAGCACCTGCCGCAACTCGAGAAAATCCAGGAGGTTTTGCCCTCCAGGCGAGATGAGGCCCATTTCCGCTGAGGCTTCTCGAGGCTAATCACATCTAACCACTGGAACTTCCAAAGGGTCCTTCACACCCTTGCTGCAACTCCAGAAGGTCCCCGACATACCCGTCTCCACTCGAGAGGAAACACGAAGGTCCCGCACACATCCAGGGGAGCCCCGTTTGCGCCTCCTAGCTCGAGATGACGGATCCTTTCCCTGTTTCGTAGGGAAAGAATTCCCGTCGTTCCCGTCGCATCTCAAGAGGAGGCGCTCTCCACAGGAAAGGCGAGAGGAACTCCAGGGTCGTGCCACCATTCCAAGAGTCCCCCAGATGTGTCAGTCCATTCCAGAGGAACCTGTTTTCCCTGCACTGCCTTGACTTTCAAGCCGAGGATCGACTCCCACCACGTGTGCACGTGGGACAGCCCTGTGGGAAAGCCTCGTGGGAAAGCCTCGTGGGAAAAACTCGAGGGAAAACCATAGATCCTTTGATCCACGCGGCGGACTGCGTGACACTGCTGCTACCGCTCTGGAGGAAAGCGCAAGTGCATGCCCGCTTTCGAGACGAGGACTGACTCCCCTGGGGAGACTCCAGAAGTACCCCAAGATCCATGTCAGCACTGGAGAGGAATCGTCAAGTTCCGGCCCCGACTCCACACAAGGTCTTAGGCCCCGGCATCGATGGGAGAGGAATCCCGAGCGGCCCCCGAGGAACTCGCATGGGGACTGGCCTTTCCTGAGGCCACCAGAGCGGGTCCCCGAGGTCCCCGTCGTAAGTCGAGAGCACCTGCCGCAACTCGAGAAAATCCAGGAGGTTTTGCCCTCCAGGCGAGATGAGGCCCATTTCCGCTGAGGCTTCTCGAGGCTAATCACGTCTAAATACTGGAACTTCCAACGGGTCCTTCACACCCTTGCTGCGACTCAAGAAGTTCCCCGACATACCCATCTCCACTCCAGAGGAAGCACGTGGGGTCCCGCACACATCCAGGGGAGCACCGTTTCCGCCTCCTAGCTCGAGATGAGGGATCCTTTCCCTGTTTCATAGGGAAAGAATTCCCGGCGTTCCCGTCGCATCTCAAGAGGAGGCGCTCTGCACAGGAAAGTCGAGAGGAACTCCAGGGTCGTGCCACCATTCCAAGAGTCCCCCAGATGTGTCAGTCCATTCCAGAGGAACCTGTTTTCCCCGCACTGCCTTGACGTTCAAGCCGAGGATCGACTCCCACCACGTGTGCACGTGGGACAGCCCTGTGGGAAAGCCTCGTGGGAAAGCCTCGTGGGAAAGACTCGAGGGAAAACCATAGATCCTTTGATCCACGCGGCGGACTGCGTGACACTGCTGCTACCGCTCTGGAGGAAAGCGCAAGTGCATGCCCGCATTCGAGACGAGGACTGACTCCCCTGGGGAGACTCCAGAAGTACCCCAAGATCCATGTCAGCACTGGAGAGGAATCGTCAGGTTCCGGTCCCGACTCCACACAAGGTCTTCGGCCCCGGCATCGACGGGAGAGGAATCCCGAGAGGCCCCCGAGGAACTCGCATGGGGACTGGCCTTTCCTGAGGCCACCAGAGCGGGTCCCTGAGGTCCCCGTCGTAAGTCGAGAGCACCTGCCGCAACTCGAGAAAATCCAGGAGGTTTTGCCCTCCAGGCGAGATGAGGCCCATTTCCGCTGAGGCTTCTCGAGGCTAATCACGTCTAACCACTGGAACTTCCAAAGGATCCTTCACACCCTTGCTGCAAGTCAAGAAGTTCCCCGACATAACCGTCTCCACTCGAGAGGAAGCACGTGGGGTCCCGCAAACATCCAGGGGAGCCCCGTTTCCGCCTCCTAGCTCGAGATGAGGGATCCTTTCCCTGTTACGTAGGGAAAGAATTCCCGGCGTTCCCGTCGCATCTCAAGAGGAGGCGCTCTCCACAGGAAAGGCGAGAGGAACTCCAGGGTCGTGCCACCATTCCAAGAGTCCCCCAGATGTGTCAGTCCATTCCAGAGGAACCTGTTTTCCCTGCACTGCCTTGACGTTCAAGCCGAGGATCAACTCCCACCACGTGTGCACGAGGGACAGCCCTGTCGGAAAGCCTCGTGGGAAAGACTCGAGGGAAAACCATAGATCCTTTGATCCACGCAGCGGACTGCGTGACACTGCTGCTACCACTCTGGAGGAAAGCGCAAGTGCATGCCCGCATTCGAGACGAGGACTGACTCCCCTGGGGAGACTCCAGAAGTACCCCAAGATCCATGTCAGCACTGGAGAGGAATCCTCAGGTTCCGGCCCCGACTCCACACAAGGTCTTAGGCCACGGCATCGACGGGAGAGGAATCCCGAGAGGCCCCCATGGAACTCGCATGGGGACTCGCCTTTCCTGAGGCCACCAGAGCTGGTCCCTGAGGTCCCCGTCGTAAGTCGAGAGCACCTGCTGCAACTCGAGAAAATCCAGGAGGTTTTGCCCTCCAGGCGAGATGAGGCCCATTTCCGCAGAGGCTTCTCGAGGCTAATCACATCTAACCACTGGAACTTCCAAAGGGTCCTTCACACCCTTGCTGCAACTCAAGAAGTTCCCCGACACCCGTCTCCACTCGAGAGGAAGCACATGGGGTCCCGCACACATCCAGGGGAGCCCCGTTTCCGCCTCCTAGCTCGAGATGAGGGATCATTTCCCTGTTTCGTAAGGAAAGAATTCCCGGCGTTCCCGTCGCATCTCAAGAGGAGGCGCTCTCCACAGGAAAGTCGAGAGGAACTCCAGGGTCGTGCCACCATTCCAAGAGACCCCCAGATGTGTCAGTCCATTCCAGAGGAACCTGTTTTCCCTGCACTGCCTTGACGTTCAAGCCGAGGATCGACTCCCACCACGTGTGCACGTGGGACAGCCCTGTGGGAAAGCCTCGTGGGAAAGCCTCGTGGGAAAGACTCGAGGGAAAACCATAGATCCTTTGATCCACGCGGCGGACTGCGTGATACTGCTGCTACCGCTCTGGAGGAAAGCGCAAGTGCATGCCCGCATTCGAGACGAGGACTGACTCCCCTTGGGAGACTCCAGAAGTACCCCAAGATCCATGTCAGCACTGGAGAGGAATCCTGAGGTTCCGGCCCCGAATCCACACAAGGTCTTAATCCCCGGCATCGACGGGAGAGGAATCCTGAGGGGCCCCCGAGGAACTCGCATGGGGACTGGCCTTTCCTGAGGCCACCATAGCGGGTCCCTGAGGTCCCCGTCGTAAGTCGAGAGCACCTGCCGCAACTCGAGAAAACCCAGGAGGTTTTGTCCTCCAGGCGAGATGAGGCCCATTTCCGCTGAGGCTTCTCGAGGCCAATCACATCTAACCACTGGAACTTCCAAAGGGTCCTTCACACCATTGCTGCAACTCAAGAAGTTCCCCGACATACCCGTCTCCACTCGAGAGGAAGCACGTGGGGTCCCGCACACATCCAGGGGAGCCCCGTTTCCGCCTCCTAGCTCGAGATGAGGGATCCTTTCCCTGTTTCGTAGGGAAAGAATTCCCGGCGTTCCCGTCGCATATCAAGAGGAGGCGCTCTCCACAGGAAAGGCGAGAGGAACTCCAGGGTCATGCCACCATTCCAAGAGTCCCCCGATGTGTCAGTCCATTCCAGAGGAACCTGTTTTCCCTGCACTGCCTTGACGTTCAAGCAGAGGATCGACTCCCACCACGTGTGCACGTGGGACAGCCCTGTGGGAAAGCCTCGTGGGAAAGCCTCGTGGGAAAGACTCGAGGGAAAACCATAGATCCTTTGATCCACGCGGCGGACTGCGTGACACTGCTGCTACCGCTCTGGAGGAAAGCGCAAGTGCATGCCCGCATTCGAGACGAGGACTGACTCCCCTGCGGAGACTCCAGAAGTACCCCAAGATCCATGTCAGCACTGGAGAGGAATCCTCAGGTTCCGTCCCCGACTCCACACAAGGTCTTAGGCCCCGGCATCGACGGGAGAGGAATCCCGAGAGGCCCCCGAGGAACTCGCATGGGGACTGGCCTTTCCTGAGGCCACCAGAGCGGGTCCCTGAGGTCCCCGTCGTAAGTCGAGAGCACCTGCCGCAACTCGAGAAAATCCAGGAGGTTTTGCCCTCCAGGCGAGATGAGGCCCATTTCCGCTGAGGCTTCTCGAGGCTAATCACGTCTAACCACTGGAACTTCCAAAGGGTCCTTCACACCCTTGCTGCAACTCAAGAAGTTCCCGACATACCCGTCTCCACTCGAGAGGAAGCCCGTGGGTCCCGCACACATCCAGGGGAGCCCCGTTTCCGCCTCCTAGCTCGAGATGAGGGATCCTTTCCCTGTTTCGTAGGGAAAGAATTCCCGGCGTTCCCGTCGCATCTCAAGAGGAGGCGCTCTCCACAGGAAAGGCGAGAGGAACTCCAGGGTCGTGCCACCATTCCAAGAGTCCCCCAGATGTGTCAGTCCATTCCAGAGGAACCTGTTTTCCCTGCACTGCCTTGACGTTCAAGCCGAGGATCGACTCCCACCACGTGTGCACGTGGGACAGCTCTGTGGGAAAGCCTCGTGGGAAAGCCTCGTGGGAAAGACTCGAGGGAAAACCATAGATCCTTTGATCCACGCGGCGGACTGCGTGACACTGCAGCTACCGCTCTGGAGGAAAGCGCAAGTGCATGCCCGCATTCGAGACGAGGACTGACTCCCCTGGGGAGACTCCAGAAGTACCCCAAGATCCATGTCAGCACTGGAGAGGAATCCTCAGGTTCCGGCCCCGACTCCACACAAGGTCTTAGGCCCAGGCATCGACGGGAGAGGAATCCCGAGAAGCCCCCGAGGAACTCGCATGGGGACTGGCCTTTCCTGAGGCCACCAGAGCGGGTCCCTGAGGTCCCCGTCGTAAGTCGAGAGCACCTGCTGCAACTCGAGAAAATCCAGGAGGTTTTGCCCTCCAGGCGAGATGAGGCCATTTCCGCTGAGGCTTCTCGAGGCCAATCACATCTAACCACTGGAACTTCCAAAGGGTCCTTCACACCCTTGCTGTAACTCAAGAAGTTCCCCGACATACCCGTCTCCACTAGAGAGGAAGCACGTGGTGTCCCGCACACATCCAGGGGAGCCCCGTTTCCGCCTCCTAGCTCGAGATGAGGGATCCTTTCCCTGTTTCGTAGGGAAAGAATTCCCGGCGTTCCCGTCGCATCTCAAGAGGAGGCGCTCTCCACAGGAAAGGCGAGAGGAACTCCAGGGTCGTGCCACCATTCCAAGAGTCCCCCAGATGTGTAGGTCCATTCCAGAGGAACCTGTTTTCCCTGCACTGCTTTGACGTTCAAGCCGAGGATCGACTCCCACCACGTGTGCACGTGGGACAGCCCTGTAGGAAAGCCTCGTGGGAAAGCCTCGTGGGAAAGACTCGAGGGAAAACCATAGATCCTTTGATCCACGCGGCGGACTGCGTGACACTGCTACTACCGCGCTGGAGGAAAGCGCAAGTGCATGCCCGCATTCGAGACGAGGACTGACTCCCCTGCGGAGACTCCAGAAGTACCCCAAGATCCATGTCAGCACTGGAGAGGAATCCTCAGGTTCCGTCCCCGACTCCACACAAGGTCTTAGGCCCCGGCATCGACGGGAGAGGAATCCCGAGAGGCCCCCGAGGAACTCGCATGGGGACTGGCCTTTCCTGAGGCCACCAGAGCGGGTCCCTGAGGTCCCCGTCGTAAGTCGAGAGCACCTGCCGCAACTCGAGAAAATCCAGGAGGTTTTGCCCTCCAGGCGAGATGAGGCCCATTTCCGCTGAGGCTTCTCGAGGCTAATCACGTCTAACCACTGGAACTTCCAAAGGGTCCTTCACACCCTTGCTGCAACTCAAGAAGTTCCCGACATACCCGTCTCCACTCGAGAGGAAGCCCGTGGGTCCCGCACACATCCAGGGGAGCCCCGTTTCCGCCTCCTAGCTCGAGATGAGGGATCCTTTCCCTGTTTCGTAGGGAAAGAATTCCCGGCGTTCCCGTCGCATCTCAAGAGGAGGCGCTCTCCACAGGAAAGGCGAGAGGAACTCCAGGGTCGTGCCACCATTCCAAGAGTCCCCCAGATGTGTCAGTCCATTCCAGAGGAACCTGTTTTCCCTGCACTGCCTTGACGTTCAAGCCGAGGATCGACTCCCACCACGTGTGCACGTGGGACAGCTCTGTGGGAAAGCCTCGTGGGAAAGCCTCGTGGGAAAGACTCGAGGGAAAACCATAGATCCTTTGATCCACGCGGCGGACTGCGTGACACTGCAGCTACCGCTCTGGAGGAAAGCGCAAGTGCATGCCCGCATTCGAGACGAGGACTGACTCCCCTGGGGAGACTCCAGAAGTACCCCAAGATCCATGTCAGCACTGGAGAGGAATCCTCAGGTTCCGGCCCCGACTCCACACAAGGTCTTAGGCCCAGGCATCGACGGGAGAGGAATCCCGAGAAGCCCCCGAGGAACTCGCATGGGGACTGGCCTTTCCTGAGGCCACCAGAGCGGGTCCCTGAGGTCCCCGTCGTAAGTCGAGAGCACCTGCTGCAACTCGAGAAAATCCAGGAGGTTTTGCCCTCCAGGCGAGATGAGGCCATTTCCGCTGAGGCTTCTCGAGGCCAATCACATCTAACCACTGGAACTTCCAAAGGGTCCTTCACACCCTTGCTGTAACTCAAGAAGTTCCCCGACATACCCGTCTCCACTAGAGAGGAAGCACGTGGTGTCCCGCACACATCCAGGGGAGCCCCGTTTCCGCCTCCTAGCTCGAGATGAGGGATCCTTTCCCTGTTTCGTAGGGAAAGAATTCCCGGCGTTCCCGTCGCATCTCAAGAGGAGGCGCTCTCCACAGGAAAGGCGAGAGGAACTCCAGGGTCGTGCCACCATTCCAAGAGTCCCCCAGATGTGTAGGTCCATTCCAGAGGAACCTGTTTTCCCTGCACTGCTTTGACGTTCAAGCCGAGGATCGACTCCCACCACGTGTGCACGTGGGACAGCCCTGTAGGAAAGCCTCGTGGGAAAGCCTCGTGGGAAAGACTCGAGGGAAAACCATAGATCCTTTGATCCACGCGGCGGACTGCGTGACACTGCTACTACGGCGCTGGAGGAAAGCGCAAGTGCATGCCCGCATTCGAGACGAGGACTGACTCCCCTGGGGAGACTCCAGAAGTACCCCAAGATCCATGTCAGCACTGGAGAGGAATCCTCAGGTTCCGGCCCCGACTCCACACAAGGTCTTAGGCCCCGGCATCGACGGGATAGGGATCCCGAGAGGCCCCCGAGGAACTCGCATGGGGACTGGCCTTTCCTGAGGCCACCAGAGCGGGTCCCTGTGGTCCCCTCGTAAGTCGAGAGCACCTGCCGCAACTCGAGAAAATCCAGGAGGTTTTGCCCTCCAGGTGAGATGAGGCCCATTTCCGCTGAGGCTTCTCGAGGCCAATCACATCTAACCACTGGACCTTCCAAAGGGTCCTTCACACCCTTGCTGCAACTCAAGAAGTTCCCCGACATACCCGTCTGCACTCGAGAGGAAGCACGTGGTGTCCCGCACACATCCAGGGGAGCCCCGTTTCCGCCTCCTAGCACGAGATGAGGGATCCTTTCCCTGTTTCTAAGGGAAAGAATTCCCGGCGTTCCCGTCGCATCTCAAGAGGAGGCGCTCTCCACAGGAAAGGCGAGAGGAACTCCAGGGTCGTGCCACCATTCCAAGAGTCCCCCAGATGTGTCAGTCCATTCCAGAGGAACCTGTTTTCCCTGCACTGCCTTTACGTTCAAGCCGAGGATCGACTCCCACCACGTGTGCACGTGGGACAGCCCTGTGGGAAAGCCTCGTGGGAAAGCCTCGTGGGAAAGACTCGAGGGAAAACCATAGATCCTTTGATCCACGCGGTGGACTGCGTGACACTGCTGCTACCGCTCTGGAGGAAAGCGCAAGTGCATGCCCGCATTCGAGACGAGGACTGACTCCCCTGGGGAGACTCCAGAAGTACCCGAAGATCCATGTCAGCACTGGAGAGGAATCCTCAGGTTCCGGCCCCGACTCCACACAAGGTCTTAGGCCCCGGCATCGACGGGATAGGGATCCCGAGAGGCCCCCGAGGAACTCGCATGGGGACTGGCCTTTCCTGAGGCCACCAGAGCGGTTCCCTGAGGTCCCCGTCGTAAGTCGAGAGCACCTGCCGCAACTCGAGAAAATCCAGGAAGTTTTGCCCTCCAGGCGAGATGAGGCCCATTTCCGCTGAGGCTTCTCGAGGCCAATCACATCTAACCACTGGAACTTCCAAAGGGGCCTTCACACCCTTGCTGCAACTCAAGAAGTTCCCCGACATACCCGTCTCCACTCGCGAGGAAGCCCGTGGGTCCCGCACACATCCAGGGGAGCCCCGTTTCCGCCTCCTAGCTCGAGATGAGGGATCCTTTCCCTGTTTCGTAGGGAAAGAATTCCCGGCGTTCCCGTCGCATCTCAAGAGGAGGCGCTCTCCACAGGAAAGGAGAGAGGAACTCCAGGGTCGTGCCACCATTCCAAGAGTCCCCCAGATGTGTCAGTCCATTCCAGAGGAAACTGTTTTCCCTGCACTGCCTTGACGTTCAAGCCGAGGATCGACTCCCACCACGTGTGCACGTGGGACAGCCCTGTGGGAAAGCCTCGTGGGAAAGCTTCGTGGGAAAGACTCGAGGGAAAACCATAGATCCTTTGATCCACGCGGTGGACTGCGTGACACTGCTGCTACCGCACTGGAGGAAAGCGCAAGTGCATGCCCGCATTCGAGACGAGGACTGACTCCCCTGGGGAGACTCCAGAAGTACCCGAAGATCCATGTCAGCACTGGAGAGGAATCCTCAGGTTCCGGCCCCGACTCCACACAAGGTCTTAGGCCCCGGCATCGACGGGATAGGGATCCCGAGAGGCCCCCGAGGAACTGGCATGGGGACTGGCCTTTCCTGAGGCCACCAGAGCGGTTCCCTGAGGTCCCCGTCGTAAGTCGAGAGCACCTGCCGCAACTCGAGAAAATCCAGGAAGTTTTGCCCTCCAGGCGAGATGAGGCCCATTTCCGCTGAGGCTTCTCGAGGCCAATCACATCTAACCACTGGAACTTCCAAAGGGTCCTTCACACCCTTGCTGCAACTCAAGAAGTTCCCCGACATACCCGTCTCCACTCGCGAGGAAGCCCGTGGGTCCCGCACACATCCAGGGGAGCCCCGTTTCCGCCTCCTAGCTCGAGATGAGGGATCCTTTCCCTGTTTCGTAGGGAAAGAATTCCCGGCGTTCCCGTCGCATCTCAAGAGGAGGCGCTCTCCACAGGAAAGGCGAGAGGAACTCCAGGGTCGTGCCACCATTCCAAGAGTCCCCCAGATGTGTCAGTCCATTCCAGAGGAACCTGTTTTCCCTGCACTGCCTTGACGTTCAAGCCGAGGATCGACTCCCACCACGTGTGCACGTGGGACAGCTCTGTGGGAAAGCCTCGTGGGAAAGCCTCGTGGGAAAGACTCGAGGGAAAACCATAGATCCTTTGATGCACGCGGCGGACTGCGTGACACTGCTGCTACCGCTCTGGAGGAAAGCGCAAGTGCATGCCCGCATTCGAGACGAGGACTGACTCCCCTGGGGAGACTCCAGAAGTACCCCAAGATCCATGTCAGCACTGGAGAGGAATCCTCAGGTTCCGGCCCCGACTCCACACAAGGTCTTAGGCCCCGGCATCGACGGGAGAGGAATCCCGAGAGGCCCCCGAGGAACTCGCATGGGGACTGGCCTTTCCTGAGGCCACCAGAGCGGGTCCCTGAGGTCCCCGTCGTAAGTCGAGAGCACCTGCCGCAACTCGAGAAAATCCAGGAGGTTTTGCCCTCCAGGCGAGATGAGGCCCATTTCCGCTGAGGCTTCTCGAGGCCAATCACATCTAACCACTGGAACTTCCAAAGGGTCCTTCACACCCTTGATGCAACTCAAGAAGTTCCCCGACATACCCGTCTCCACTCCAGAGGAAGCACGTGGGGTCCCGCACACATCCAGGGGAGCCCCGTTTCCACCTCCTAGCTCGAGATGAGGGATCCTTTCCCTGTTTCGTAGGGAAAGAATTCCCGGCGTTCCCGTCGCATCTCAAGAGGAGGCGCTCTCCACAGGAAAGGCGAGAGGAACTCCAGGGTCGTGCCACCATTCCAAGAGTCCCCCAGATGTGTCGGTCCATTCCAGAGGAACCTGTTTTCCCTGCACTGCCTTGACGTTCAAGCCGAGGATCGACTCCCACCACGTGTGCACGTGGGACAGCCCTGTGGGAAAGCCTCGTGGGAAAGCCTCGTGGGAAAGACTCGAGGGAAAACCATAGATCCTTTGATGCACGCGGCGGACTGCGTGACACTGCTGCTACCGCTCTGGAGGAAAGCGCAAGTGCATGCCCGCATTCGAGACGAGGACTGACTCCCCTGGGGAGACTCCAGAAGTACCCCAAGATCCATGTCAGCACTGGAGAGGAATCCTCAGGTTCCGGCCCCGACTCCACACAAGGTCTTAGGCCCCGGCATCGACGGGAGAGGAATCCCGAGAGGCCCCCGAGGAACTGGCATGGGGACTGGCCTTTCCTGAGGCCACCAGAGCGGGTCCCTGAGGTCCCCGTCGTAAGTCGAGAGCACCTGCTGCAACTCGAGAAAATCCAGGAGATTTTGCCCTCCAGGCGAGATGAGGCCCATTTCCGCTGAGGCTTCTCGAGGCTAATCACGTCTAACCACTGGAACTTCCAAAGGGTCCTTCACACCCTTGCTGCAACTCAAGAAGTTCCCCGACATACCCGTCTCCACTGGAGAGGAAGCACGTGGGGTCCCGCACACATCCAGGGGAGCCCCGTTTCCGCCTCCTAGCTCGAGATGAGGGATCCTTTCCCTGTTTCGTAGGGAAAGAATTCCCGGCGTTCCCGTCGCATCTCAAGAGGAGGCGCTCTCCACAGGAAAGGCGAGAGGAACTCCAGGGTCGTGCCACGATTCCAAGAGTCCCCCAGATGTGTCAGTCCATTCCAGAGGAACCTGTTTTCCCTGCACTGCCTTGACGTTCAAGCCGAGGATCGACTCCCACCACGTGTGCACGTGGGACAGCCCTGTGGGAAAGCCTCGTGGGAAAGCCTCGTGGGAAAGACTCGAGGGAAAACCATAGATCCTTTGATGCACGCGGCGGACTGCGTGACACTGCTGCTACCGCTCTGGAGGAAAGCGCAAGTGCATGCCCGCATTCGAGACGAGGACTGACTCCCCTGGGGAGACTCCAGAAGTACCCCAAGATCCATGTCAGCACTGGAGAGGAATCCTCAGGTTCCGGCCCCGACTCCACACAAGGTCTTAGGCCCTGGCATCGACGGGAGAGTAATCCCGAGACGCCCCCGAGGAACTCGCATGGGGACTGGCCTTTCCTGAGGCCACCAGAGCGGGTCCCTGAGGTCCCCGTCGTAAGTCGAGAGCACCTGCCGCAACTCGAGAAAATCCAGGAGGTTTTGCCCTCCAGGCGAGATGAGGCCCATTTCCGCTGAGGCTTCTCGAGGCCAATCACATCTAACCACTGGACCTTCCAAAGGGTCCTTCACACCCTTGCTGCAACTCAAGAAGTTCCCCGACATACCCGTCTCCACTCGAGAGGAAGCACGTGGGGTCCCGCACACATCCAGGGGAGCCCCGTTTCCGCCTCCTAGCACGAGATGAGGGATCCTTTCCCTGTTTCGTAGGGAAAGAATTCCCGGCGTTCCCGTCGCATCTCAAGAGGAGGCGCTCTCCACAGGAAAGGCGAGAGGAACTCCAGGGTCGTGCCACCATTCCAAGAGTCCCCCAGATGTGTCAGTCCATTCCAGAGGAACCTGTTTTCCCTGCACTGCCTTGACGTTCAAGCCGAGGATCGACTCCCACCACGTGTGCACGTGGGACAGCCCTGTGGGAAAGCCTCGTGGGAAAGCCTCGTGGGAAAGACTCGAGGGAAAACCATAGATCCTTTGATGCACGCGGCGGACTGCGTGACACTGCTGCTACCGCTCTGGAGGAAAGCGCAAGTGCATGCCCGCATTCGAGACGAGGACTGACTCCCCTGGGGAGACTCCAGAAGTACCCGATGATCCATGTCAGCACTGGAGAGGAATCCTCAGGTTCCGGCCCCGACTCCACACAAGGTCTTAGGCCCCGGCATCGACGGGATAGGGATCCCGAGAGGCCCCCGAGGAACTCGCATGGGGACTGGCCTTTCCTGAGGCCACCAGAGCGGGTCCCTGAGGTCCCCGTCGTAAGTCGAGAGCACCTGCCGCAACTCGAGAAAATCCAGGAGGTTTTGCCCTCCAGGCGAGATGAGGCCCATTTCCGCTGAGGCTTCTCGAGGCCAATCACATCTAACCACTGGAACTTCCAAAGGGTCCTTCACACCATTGCTGCAACTCAAGAAGTTCCCCGACATACCCGTCTCCACTCGAGAGGAAGCACGTGGGGTCCCGCACACATCCAGGGGAGCCCCGTTTCCGCCTCCTAGCTCGAGATAAGGGATCCTTTCCCTGTTTCGTAGGGAAAGAATTCCCGGCGTTCCCGTCGCATCTCAAGAGGAGGCGCTCTCCACAGGAAAGGCGAGAGGAACTCCAGGGTCATGCCACCATTCCAAGAGTCCCCCAGATGTGTCAGTCCATTCCAGAGGAACCTGTTTTCCCTGCACTGCCTTGACGTTCAAGCAGAGGATCGACTCCCACCACGTGTGCACGTGGGACAGCCCTGTGGGAAAGCCTCGTGGGAAAGCCTCGTGGGAAAGACTCGAGGGAAAACCATAGATCCTTTGATCCACGCGGCGGACTGCGTGACACTGCTGCTACCGCTCTGGAGGAAAGCGCAAGTGCATGCCCGCATTCGAGACGAGGACTGACTCCCCTGGGGAGACTCCAGAAGTACCCCAAGATCCATGTCAGCACTGGAGAGGAATCCTCAGGTTCCGGCCCCGACTGCACACAAGGTCTTAGGCCCCGGCATCGACGGGATAGGGATCCCGAGAGGCCCCCGAGGAACTCGCATGGGGACTGGCCTTTCCTGAGGCCACCAGAGCGGTTCCCTGAGGTCCCCGTCGTAAGTCGAGAGCACCTGCCGCAACTCGAGAAAATCCAGGAGGTTTTGCCCTAAAGGCGAGATGAGGCCCATTTCCGCTGAGGCTTCTCGAGGCCAATCTCATCTAACCACTGGAACTTCCAAAGGATCGTTCACACCCTTGCTGCAACTCAAGTAGTTCCCCGACATACCCGTCTCCACTCGAGAGGAAGCACGTGGTGTCCCGCACACATCCAGGGGAGCCCCGTTTCCGCCTCCTAGCTCGAGATGAGGGATCCTTTCCCTGTTTCGTAGGGAAAGAATTCCCGGCGTTCCCGTCGCATCTCAAGAGGAGGCGCTCTCCACAGGAAAGGCGAGAAGAACTCCAGGGTCGTGCCACCATTGCAATAGTCCCCCTGATGTGTCAGTCCATTCCAGAGGAACCTGTTTTCCCTGCACTGCCTTGACGTTCAAGCCGAGGATCGACTCCCACAACGTGTCCACGTGGGACAGCCCTGTGGGAAAGCCTCGTGGGAAAGCCTCGTGGGAACGACTAGAGGGAAAACCATAGATCCTTTGATCCACGCGGCGGACTGCGTGACACTGCTGCTACCGCTCTGGAGGAAAGCGCAAGTGCATGCCCGCATTCGAGACGAGGACTGACTCCCCTGGGGAGACTCCAGAAGTACCCCAAGATCCATGTCAGCACTGGAGAGGAATCCTCAGGTTCCGGCCCCGACTCCACACAAGGTCTTAGGCCCCGGCATCGACGGGAGAGGAATCCCGAGAGGCCCCCGAGGAACTGGCATGGGGACTGGCCTTTCCTGAGGCCACCAGAGCGGGTCCCTGAGGTCCCCGTCGTAAGTCGAGAGCACCTGCTGCAACTCGAGAAAATCCAGGAGATTTTGCCCTCCAGGCGAGATGAGGCCCATTTCCGCTGAGGCTTCTCGAGGCTAATCACGTCTAACCACTGGAACTTCCAAAGGGTCCTTCACACCCTTGCTGCAACTCAAGAAGTTCCCCGACATACCCGTCTCCACTGGAGAGGAAGCACGTGGGGTCCCGCACACATCCAGGGGAGCCCCGTTTCCGCCTCCTAGCTCGAGATGAGGGATCCTTTCCCTGTTTCGTAGGGAAAGAATTCCCGGCGTTCCCGTCGCATCTCAAGAGGAGGCGCTCTCCACAGGAAAGGCGAGAGGAACTCCAGGGTCGTGCCACGATTCCAAGAGTCCCCCAGATGTGTCAGTCCATTCCAGAGGAACCTGTTTTCCCTGCACTGCCTTGACGTTCAAGCCGAGGATCGACTCCCACCACGTGTGCACGTGGGACAGCCCTGTGGGAAAGCCTCGTGGGAAAGCCTCGTGGGAAAGACTCGAGGGAAAACCATAGATCCTTTGATGCACGCGGCGGACTGCGTGACACTGCTGCTACCGCTCTGGAGGAAAGCGCAAGTGCATGCCCGCATTCGAGACGAGGACTGACTCCCCTGGGGAGACTCCAGAAGTACCCCAAGATCCATGTCAGCACTGGAGAGGAATCCTCAGGTTCCGGCCCCGACTCCACACAAGGTCTTAGGCCCTGGCATCGACGGGAGAGTAATCCCGAGACGCCCCCGAGGAACTCGCATGGGGACTGGCCTTTCCTGAGGCCACCAGAGCGGGTCCCTGAGGTCCCCGTCGTAAGTCGAGAGCACCTGCCGCAACTCGAGAAAATCCAGGAGGTTTTGCCCTCCAGGCGAGATGAGGCCCATTTCCGCTGAGGCTTCTCGAGGCCAATCACATCTAACCACTGGACCTTCCAAAGGGTCCTTCACACCCTTGCTGCAACTCAAGAAGTTCCCCGACATACCCGTCTCCACTCGAGAGGAAGCACGTGGGGTCCCGCACACATCCAGGGGAGCCCCGTTTCCGCCTCCTAGCACGAGATGAGGGATCCTTTCCCTGTTTCGTAGGGAAAGAATTCCCGGCGTTCCCGTCGCATCTCAAGAGGAGGCGCTCTCCACAGGAAAGGCGAGAGGAACTCCAGGGTCGTGCCACCATTCCAAGAGTCCCCCAGATGTGTCAGTCCATTCCAGAGGAACCTGTTTTCCCTGCACTGCCTTGACGTTCAAGCCGAGGATCGACTCCCACCACGTGTGCACGTGGGACAGCCCTGTGGGAAAGCCTCGTGGGAAAGCCTCGTGGGAAAGACTCGAGGGAAAACCATAGATCCTTTGATGCACGCGGCGGACTGCGTGACACTGCTGCTACCGCTCTGGAGGAAAGCGCAAGTGCATGCCCGCATTCGAGACGAGGACTGACTCCCCTGGGGAGACTCCAGAAGTACCCGATGATCCATGTCAGCACTGGAGAGGAATCCTCAGGTTCCGGCCCCGACTCCACACAAGGTCTTAGGCCCCGGCATCGACGGGATAGGGATCCCGAGAGGCCCCCGAGGAACTCGCATGGGGACTGGCCTTTCCTGAGGCCACCAGAGCGGGTCCCTGAGGTCCCCGTCGTAAGTCGAGAGCACCTGCCGCAACTCGAGAAAATCCAGGAGGTTTTGCCCTCCAGGCGAGATGAGGCCCATTTCCGCTGAGGCTTCTCGAGGCCAATCACATCTAACCACTGGAACTTCCAAAGGGTCCTTCACACCATTGCTGCAACTCAAGAAGTTCCCCGACATACCCGTCTCCACTCGAGAGGAAGCACGTGGGGTCCCGCACACATCCAGGGGAGCCCCGTTTCCGCCTCCTAGCTCGAGATAAGGGATCCTTTCCCTGTTTCGTAGGGAAAGAATTCCCGGCGTTCCCGTCGCATCTCAAGAGGAGGCGCTCTCCACAGGAAAGGCGAGAGGAACTCCAGGGTCATGCCACCATTCCAAGAGTCCCCCAGATGTGTCAGTCCATTCCAGAGGAACCTGTTTTCCCTGCACTGCCTTGACGTTCAAGCAGAGGATCGACTCCCACCACGTGTGCACGTGGGACAGCCCTGTGGGAAAGCCTCGTGGGAAAGCCTCGTGGGAAAGACTCGAGGGAAAACCATAGATCCTTTGATCCACGCGGCGGACTGCGTGACACTGCTGCTACCGCTCTGGAGGAAAGCGCAAGTGCATGCCCGCATTCGAGACGAGGACTGACTCCCCTGGGGAGACTCCAGAAGTACCCCAAGATCCATGTCAGCACTGGAGAGGAATCCTCAGGTTCCGGCCCCGACTGCACACAAGGTCTTAGGCCCCGGCATCGACGGGATAGGGATCCCGAGAGGCCCCCGAGGAACTCGCATGGGGACTGGCCTTTCATGAGGCCACCAGAGCGGTTCCCTGAGGTCCCCGTCGTAAGTCGAGAGCACCTGCCGCAACTCGAGAAAATCCAGGAGGTTTTGCCCTAAAGGCGAGATGAGGCCCATTTCCGCTGAGGCTTCTCGAGGCCAATCTCATCTAACCACTGGAACTTCCAAAGGATCGTTCACACCCTTGCTGCAACTCAAGTAGTTCCCCGACATACCCGTCTCCACTCGAGAGGAAGCACGTGGTGTCCCGCACACATCCAGGGGAGCCCCGTTTCCGCCTCCTAGCTCGAGATGAGGGATCCTTTCCCTGTTTCGTAGGGAAAGAATTCCCGGCGTTCCCGTCGCATCTCAAGAGGAGGCGCTCTCCACAGGAAAGGCGAGAAGAACTCCAGGGTCGTGCCACCATTGCAATAGTCCCCCTGATGTGTCAGTCCATTCCAGAGGAACCTGTTTTCCCTGCACTGCCTTGACGTTCAAGCCGAGGATCGACTCCCACAACGTGTCCACGTGGGACAGCCCTGTGGGAAAGCCTCGTGGGAAAGCCTCGTGGGAACGACTAGAGGGAAAACCATAGATCCTTTGATCCACGCGGCGGACTGCGTGACACTGCTGCTACCGCTCTGGAGGAAAGCGCAAGTGCATGCCCGCATTCGAGACGAGGACTGACTCCCCTGGGGAGACTCCAGAAGTACCCCAAGATCCATGTCAGCACTGGAGAGGAATCCTCAGGTTCCGGCCCCGACTCCACACAAGGTCTTAGGCCCCGACATCGACGGGAGAGGAATCCCGAGAGGCCCCCGAGGAACTCGCATGGGGACTGGCCTTTCCTGAGGCCACCAGAGCGGGTCCCTGAGGTCCCCGTCGTAAGTCGAGAGCACCTGCCGCAACTCGAGAAAATCCAGGAGGTTTTGCCCTCCAGGCGAGATGAGGCCCATTTCCGCTGAGGCTTCTCGAGGCCAATCACATCTAACCACTGGAACTTCCAAAGGGTCCTTCACACCCTTGCTGCAACTCAAGAAGTTCCCCGACATACCCGTCTCCACTCGAGAGGAAGCACGTGGGGTCCCGCACACATCCAGGGGAGCCCCGTTTCCACCTCCTAGCTCGAGATGAGGGATCCTTTCCCTGTTTCGTAGGGAAAGAATTCCCGGGGTTCCCGTCGCATCTCAAGAGGAGGCGCTCTCCACAGGAAAGGCGAGAGGAACTCCAGGGTCGTGCCACCATTCCAAGAGTCCCCCAGATGTGTCGGTCCATTCCAGAGGAACCTGTTTTCCCTGCACTGCCTTGACGTTCAAGCCGAGGATCGACTCCCACCACGTGTGCACGTGGGACAGCCCTGTGGGAAAGCCTCGTGGGAAAGCCTCGTGGGAAAGACTCGAGGGAAAACCATAGATCCTTTGATGCACGCGGCGGACTGCGTGACACTGCTGCTACCGCTCTGGAGGAAAGCGCAAGTGCATGCCCGCATTCCAGACGAGGACTGACTCCCCTGGGGAGACTCCAGAAGTACCCCAAGATCCATGTCAGCACTGGAGAGGAATCCTCAGGTTCCGGCCCCGACTCCACACAAGGTCTTAGGCCCCGGCATCGACGGGAGAGGAATCCCGAGAGGCCCCCGAGGAACTGGCATGGGGACTGGCCTTTCCTGAGGCCACCAGAGCGGGTCCCTGAGGTCCCCGTCGTAAGTCGAGAGCACCTGCCGCAACTCGAGAAAATCCAGGAGGTTTTGCCCTCCAGGCGAGATGAGGCCCATTTCCGCTGAGGCTTCTCGAGGCCAATCACATCTAACCACTGGACCTTCCAAAGGGTCCTTCACACCCTTGCTGCAACTCAAGAAGTTCCCCGACATACCCGTCTCCACTCGAGAGGAAGCACGTGGGGTCCCGCACACATCCAGGGGAGCCCCGTTTCCGCCTCCTAGCACGAGATGAGGGATCCTTTCCCTGTTTCGTAGGGAAAGAATTCCCGGCGTTCCCGTCGCATCTCAAGAGGAGGCGCTCTCCACAGGAAAGGCGAGAGGAACTCCAGGGTCGTGCCACCATTCCAAGAGTCCCCCAGATGTGTCAGTCCATTCCAGAGGAACCTGTTTTCCCTGCACTGCCTTGACGTTCAAGCCGAGGATCGACTCCCACCACGTGTGCACGTGGGACAGCCCTGTGGGAAAGCCTCGTGGGAAAGCCTCGTGGGAAAGACTCGAGGGAAAACCATAGATCCTTTGATGCACGCGGCGGACTGCGTGACACTGCTGCTACCGCTCTGGAGGAAAGCGCAAGTGCATGCCCGCATTCGAGACGAGGACTGACTCCCCTGGGGAGACTCCAGAAGTACCCGATGATCCATGTCAGCACTGGAGAGGAATCCTCAGGTTCCGGCCCCGACTCCACACAAGGTCTTAGGCCCCGGCATCGACGGGATAGGGATCCCGAGAGGCCCCCGAGGAACTCGCATGGGGACTGGCCTTTCCTGAGGCCACCAGAGCGGGTCCCTGAGGTCCCCGTCGTAAGTCGAGAGCACCTGCCGCAACTCGAGAAAATCCAGGAGGTTTTGCCCTCCAGGCGAGATGAGGCCCATTTCCGCTGAGGCTTCTCGAGGCCAATCACATCTAACCACTGGAACTTCCAAAGGGTCCTTCACACCATTGCTGCAACTCAAGAAGTTCCCCGACATACCCGTCTCCACTCGAGAGGAAGCACGTGGGGTCCCGCACACATCCAGGGGAGCCCCGTTTCCGCCTCCTAGCTCGAGATGAGGGATCCTTTCCCTGTTTCGTAGGGAAAGAATTCCCGGCGTTCCCGTCGCATCTCAAGAGGAGGCGCTCTCCACAGGAAAGGCGAGAGGAACTCCAGGGTCATGCCACCATTCCAAGAGTCCCCCAGATGTGTCAGTCCATTCCAGAGGAACCTGTTTTCCCTGCACTGCCTTGACGTTCAAGCAGAGGATCGACTCCCACCACGTGTGCACGTGGGACAGCCCTGTGGGAAAGCCTCGTGGGAAAGCCTCGTGGGAAAGACTCGAGGGAAAACCATAGATCCTTTGATCCACGCGGCGGACTGCGTGACACTGCTGCTACCGCTCTGGAGGAAAGCGCAAGTGCATGCCCGCATTCGAGACGAGGACTGACTCCCCTGGGGAGACTCCAGAAGTACCCCAAGATCCATGTCAGCACTGGAGAGGAATCCTCAGGTTCCGGCCCCGACTCCACACAAGGTCTTAGGCCCCGGCATCGACGGGATAGGGATCCCGAGAGGCCCCCGAGGAACTCGCATGGGGACTGGCCTTTCCTGAGGCCACCAGAGCGGTTCCCTGAGGTCCCCGTCGTAAGTCGAGAGCACCTGCCGCAACTCGAGAAAATCCAGGAGGTTTTGCCCTAAAGGCGAGATGAGGCCCATTTCCGCTGAGGCTTCTCGAGGCCAATCTCATCTAACCACTGGAACTTCCAAAGGATCGTTCACACCCTTGCTGCAACTCAAGTAGTTCCCCGACATACCCGTCTCCACTCGAGAGGAAGCACGTGGTGTCCCGCACACATCCAGGGGAGCCCCGTTTCCGCCTCCTAGCTCGAGATGAGGGATCCTTTCCCTGTTTCGTAGGGAAAGAATTCCCGGCGGTCCCGTCGCATCTCAAGAGGAGGCGCTCTCCACAGGAAAGGCGAGAAGAACTCCAGGGTCGTGCCACCATTGCAATAGTCCCCCTGATGTGTCAGTCCATTCCAGAGGAACCTGTTTTCCCTGCACTGCCTTGACGTTCAAGCCGAGGATCGACTCCCACAACGTGTCCACGTGGGACAGCCCTGTGGGAAAGCCTCGTGGGAAAGCCTCGTGGGAACGACTAGAGGGAAAACCATAGATCCTTTGATCCACGCGGCGGACTGCGTGACACTGCTGCTACCGCTCTGGAGGAAAGCGCAAGTGCATGCCCGCATTCGAGACGAGGACTGACTCCCCTGCGGAGACTCCAGAAGTACCCCAAGATCCATGTCAGCACTGGAGAGGAATCCTCAGGTTCCGGCCCCGACTCCACACAAGGTCTTAGGCCCCGGCATCGACGGGAGAGGAATCCCGAGAGGCCCCCGAGGAACTGGCATGGGGACTGGCCTTTCCTGAGGCCACCAGAGCGGGTCCCTGAGGTCCCCGTCGTAAGTCGAGAGCACCTGCCGCAACTCGAGAAAATCCAGGAGGTTTTGCCCTCCAGGCGAGATGAGGCCCATTTCCGCTGAGGCTTCTCGAGGCTAATCACGTCTAACCACTGGAACTTCCAAAGGGTCCTTCACACCCTTGCTGCAACTCAAGAAGTTCCCCGACATACCCGTCTCCACTGGAGAGGAAGCACGTGGGGTCCCGCACACATCCAGGGGAGCCCCGTTTCCGCCTCCTAGCTCGAGATGAGGGATCCTTTCCCTGTTTCGTAGGGAAAGAATTCCCGGCGTTCCCGTCGCATCTCAAGAGGAGGCGCTCTCCACAGGAAAGGCGATAGGAACTCCAGGGTCGTGCCACGATTCCAAGAGTCCCCCAGATGTGTCAGTCCATTCCAGAGGAACCTGTTTTCCCTGCACTGCCTTGACGTTCAAGCCGAGGATCGACTCCCACCACGTGTGCACGTGGGACAGCCCTGTGGGAAAGCCTCGTGGGAAAGCCTCGTGGGAAAGACTCGAGGGAAAACCATAGATCCTTTGATGCACGCGGCGGACTGCGTGACACTGCTGCTACCGCTCTGGAGGAAAGCGCAAGTGCATGCCCGCATTCGAGACGAGGACTGACTCCCCTGGGGAGACTCCAGAAGTACCCCAAGATCCATGTCAGCACTGGAGAGGAATCCTCAGGTTCCGGCCCCGACTCCACACAAGGTCTTAGGCCCTGGCATCGACGGGAGAGTAATCCCGAGAGGCCCCCGAGGAACTCGCATGGGGACTGGCCTTTCCTTAGGCCACCAGAGCGGGTCCCTGAGGTCCCCGTCGTAAGTCGAGAGCACCTGCCGCAACTCGAGAAAATCCAGGAGGTTTTGCCCTCCAGGCGAGATGAGGCCCATTTCCGCTGAGGCTTCTCGAGGCCAATCACATCTAACCACTGGACCTTCCAAAGGGTCCTTCACACCCTTGCTGCAACTCAAGAAGTTCCCCGACATACCCGTCTCCACTCGAGAGGAAGCACGTGGGGTCCCGCACACATCCAGGGGAGCCCCGTTTCCGCCTCCTAGCACGAGATGAGGGATCCTTTCCCTGTTTCGTAGGGAAAGAATTCCCGGCGTTCCCGTCGCATCTCAAGAGGAGGCGCTCTCCACAGGAAAGGCGAGAGGAACTCCAGGGTCGTGCCACCATTCCAAGAGTCCCCCAGATGTGTCAGTCCATTCCAGAGGAACCTGTTTTCCCTGCACTGCCTTGACGTTCAAGCCGAGGATCGACTCCCACCACGTGTGCACGTGGGACAGCCCTGTGGGAAAGCCTCGTGGGAAAGCCTCGTGGGAAAGACTCGAGGGAAAACCATAGATCCTTTGATGCACGCGGCGGACTGCGTGACACTGCTGCTACCGCTCTGGAGGAAAGCGCAAGTGCATGCCCGCATTCGAGACGAGGACTGACTCCCCTGGGGAGACTCCAGAAGTACCCGATGATCCATGTCAGCACTGGAGAGGAATCCTCAGGTTCCGGCCCCGACTCCACACAAGGTCTTAGGCCCCGGCATCGACGGGATAGGGATCCCGAGAGGCCCCCGAGGAACTCGCATGGGGACTGGCCTTTCCTGAGGCCACCAGAGCGGGTCCCTGAGGTCCCCGTCGTAAGTCGAGAGCACCTGCCGCAACTCGAGAAAATCCAGGAGGTTTTGCCCTCCAGGCGAGATGAGGCCCATTTCCGCTGAGGCTTCTCGAGGCCAATCACATCTAACCACTGGAACTTCCAAAGGGTCCTTCACACCATTGCTGCAACTCAAGAAGTTCCCCGACATACCCGTCTCCACTCGAGAGGAAGCACGTGGGGTCCCGCACACATCCAGGGGAGCCCCGTTTCCGCCTCCTAGCTCGAGATGAGGGATCCATTCCCTGTTTCGTAGGGAAAGAATTCCCGGCGTTCCCGTCGCATCTCAAGAGGAGGCGCTCTCCACAGGAAAGGCGAGAGGAACTCCAGGGTCATGCCACCATTCCAAGAGTCCCCCAGATGTGTCAGTCCATTCCAGAGGAACCTGTTTTCCCTGCACTGCCTTGACGTTCAAGCAGAGGATCGACTCCCACCACGTGTGCACGTGGGACAGCCCTGTGGGAAAGCCTCGTGGGAAAGCCTCGTGGGAAATACTCGAGGGAAAACCATAGATCCTTTGATCCACGCGGCGGACTGCGTGACACTGCTGCTACCGCTCTGGAGGAAAGCGCAAGTGCATGCCCGCATTCGAGACGAGGACTGACTCCCCTGGGGAGACTCCAGAAGTACCCCAAGATCCATGTCAGCACTGGAGAGGAATCCTCAGGTTCCGGCCCCGACTGCACACAAGGTCTTAGGCCCCGGCATCGACGGGATAGGGATCCCGAGAGGCCCCCGAGGAACTCGCATGGGGACTGGCCTTTCCTGAGGCCACCAGAGCGGTTCCCTGAGGTCCCCGTCGTAAGTCGAGAGCACCTGCCGCAACTCGAGAAAATCCAGGAGGTTTTGCCCTAAAGGCGAGATGAGGCCCATTTCCGCTGAGGCTTCTCGAGGCCAATCTCATCTAACCACTGGAACTTCCAAAGGATCGTTCACACCCTTGCTGCAACTCAAGTAGTTCCCCGACATACCCGTCTCCACTCGAGAGGAAGCACGTGGTGTCCCGCACACATCCAGGGGAGCCCCGTTTCCGCCTCCTAGCTCGAGATGAGGGATCCTTTCCCTGTTTCGTAGGGAAAGAATTCCCGGCGTTCCCCTCGCATCTCAAGAGGAGGCGCTCTCCACAGGAAAGGCGAGAGGAACTCCAGGGTCGTGCCACCATTGCAATAGTCCCCCTGATGTGTCAGTCCATTCCAGAGGAACCTGTTTTCCCTGCACTGCCTTGACGTTCAAGCCGAGGATCGACTCCCACAACGTGTCCACGTGGGACAGCCCTGTGGGAAAGCCTCGTGGGAAAGCCTCGTGGGAACGACTCGAGGGAAAACCATAGATCCTTTGATCCACGCGGCGGACTGCGTGACACTGCTGCTACCGCTCTGGAGGAAAGCGCAAGTGCATGCCCGCATTCGAGACGAGGACTGACTCCCCTGGGGAGACTCCAGAAGTACCCCAAGATCCATGTCAGCACTGGAGAGGAATCCTCAGGTTCCGGCCCCGACTCCACACAAGGTCTTAGGCCCCGACATCGACGGGAGAGGAATCCCGAGAGGCCCCCGAGGAACTCGCATGGGGACTGGCCTTTCCTGAGGCCACCAGAGCGGGTCCCTGAGGTCCCCGTCGTAAGTCGAGAGCACCTGCCGCAACTCGAGAAAATCCAGGAGGTTTTGCCCTCCAGGCGAGATGAGGCCCATTTCCGCTGAGGCTTCTCGAGGCCAATCACATCTAACCACTGGAACTTCCAAAGGGTCCTTCACACCCTTGCTGCAACTCAAGAAGTTCCCCGACATACCCGTCTCCACTAGAGAGGAAGCACGTGGGGTCCCGCACACATCCAGGGGAGCCCCGTTTCCACCTCCTAGCTCGAGATGAGGGATCCTTTCCCTGTTTCGTAGGGAAAGAATTCCCGGGGTTCCCGTCGCATCTCAAGAGGAGGCGCTCTCCACAGGAAAGGCGAGAGGAACTCCAGGGTCGTGCCACCATTCCAAGAGTCCCCCAGATGTGTCGGTCCATTCCAGAGGAACCTGTTTTCCCTGCACTGCCTTGACGTTCAAGCCGAGGATGGACTCCCACCACGTGTGCACGTGGGACAGCCCTGTGGGAAAGCCTCGTGGGAAAGCCTCGTGGGAAAGACTCGAGGGAAAACCATAGATCCTTTGATGCACGCGGCGGACTGCGTGACACTGCTGCTACCGCTCTGGAGGAAAGCGCAAGTGCATGCCCGCATTCCAGACGAGGACTGACTCCCCTGGGGAGACTCCAGAAATACCCCAAGATCCATGTCAGCACTGGAGAGGAATCCTCAGGTTCCGGCCCCGACTCCACACAAGGTCTTAGGCCCCGGCATCGACGGGAGAGGAATCCCGAGAGGCCCCCGAGGAACTCGCATGGGGACTGGCCTTTCCTGAGGCCACCAGAGCGGGTCCCTGAGGTCCCCGTCCTAAGTCGAGAGCACCTGCCGCAACTCGAGAAAATCCAGGAGGTTTTGCCCTCCAGGCGAGATGAGGCCCATTTCCGCTGAGGCTTCTCGAGGCCAATCACATCTAACCACTGGACCTTCCAAAGGGTCCTTCACACCCTTGCTGCAACTCAAGAAGTTCCCCGACATACCCGTCTCCACTAGAGAGGAAGCACGTGGGGTCCCGCACACATCCAGGGGAGCCCCGTTTCCAACTCCTAGCTCGAGATGAGGGATCCTTTCCCTGTGTCGTAGGGAAAGAATTCCCGGGGTTCCCGTCGCATCTCAAGAGGAGGCGCTCTCCACAGGAAAGGCGAGAGGAACTCCAGGGTCGTGACACCATTCCAAGAGACCCCAGATGTGTCAGTCCATTCCAGAGGAACCTGTTTTCCCTGCACTGCCTTGACGTTCAAGCCGAGGATCGACTCCCACCACGTGTGCACGTGGGACAGAACTGTGGGAAAGCCTCGTGGGAAAGCCTCGTGGGAAAGACTCGAGGGAAAACCATAGATCCTTTGATCCACGCGGCGGACTGCGTGACACTGCTGCTACCGCTCTGGAGGAAAGCGCAAGTGCATGCCCGCATTCGAGACGAGGACTGACTCCCCTGGGGAGACTCCAGAAGTACCCCAAGATCCATGTCAGCACTGGAGAGGAATAATCAGGTTCCGGCCCCGACTCCACACAAGGTCTTAGGCCCCGGCATCGACGGGAGAGGAATCCCGAGAGGCCCCCGAGGAACTCGCATGGGGTCTGGCCTTTCCTGAGGCCACCAGAGCGGTTCCCTGAGGTCCCCGTCGTAAGTCGAGAGCACTTGCCGCAACTCGAGAAAATCCAGGAGGTTTTGCCCTCCAGGCGAGATGAGGCCCATTTCCGCTGAGGCTTCTCGAGGCCAATCACATCTAACCACTGGAACTTCCAAAGGGTCCTTCACACCCTTGCTGCAACTCAAGAAGTTCCCCGACATACCCGTCTCCACTAGAGAGGAAGCACGTGGGGTCCCGCACACATCCAGGGGAGCCCCGTTTCCACCTCCTAGCTCGAGATGAGGGATCCTTTCCCTGTTTCGTAGGGAAAGAATTCCCGGGGTTCCCGTCGCATCTCAAGAGGAGGCGCTCTCCACAGGAAAGGCGAGAGGAACTCCAGGGTCGTGCCACCATTCCAAGAGTCCCCCAGATGTGTCGGTCCATTCCAGAGGAACCTGTTTTCCCTGCACTGCCTTGACGTTCAAGCCGAGGATGGACTCCCACCACGTGTGCACGTGGGACAGCCCTGTGGGAAAGCCTCGTGGGAAAGCCTCGTGGGAAAGACTCGAGGGAAAACCATAGATCCTTTGATGCACGCGGCGGACTGCGTGACACTGCTGCTACCGCTCTGGAGGAAAGCGCAAGTGCATGCCCGCATTCCAGACGAGGACTGACTCCCCTGGGGAGACTCCAGAAGTACCCCAAGATCCATGTCAGCACTGGAGAGGAATCCTCAGGTTCCGGCCCCGACTCCACACAAGGTCTTAGGCCCCGGCATCGACGGGAGAGGAATCCCGAGAGGCCCCCGAGGAACTCGCATGGGGACTGGCCTTTCCTGAGGCCACCAGAGCGGGTCCCTGAGGTCCCCGTCCTAAGTCGAGAGCACCTGCCGCAACTCGAGAAAATCCAGGAGGTTTTGCCCTCCAGGCGAGATGAGGCCCATTTCCGCTGAGGCTTCTCGAGGCCAATCACATCTAACCACTGGACCTTCCAAAGGGTCCTTCACACCCTTGCTGCAACTCAAGAAGTTCCCCGACATACCCGTCTCCACTAGAGAGGAAGCACGTGGGGTCCCGCACACATCCAGGGGAGCCCCGTTTCCAACTCCTAGCTCGAGATGAGGGATCCTTTCCCTGTGTCGTAGGGAAAGAATTCCCGGGGTTTCCGTCGCATCTCAAGAGGAGGCGCTCTCCACAGGAAAGGCGAGAGGAACTCCAGGGTCGTGACACCATTCCAAGAGACCCCAGATGTGTCAGTCCATTCCAGAGGAACCTGTTTTCCCTGCACTGCCTTGACGTTCAAGCCGAGGATCGACTCCCACCACGTGTGCACGTGGGACAGAACTGTGGGAAAGCCTCGTGGGAAAGCCTCGTGGGAAAGACTCGAGGGAAAACCATAGATCCTTTGATCCACGCGGCGGACTGCGTGACACTGCTGCTACCGCTCTGGAGGAAAGCGCAAGTGCATGCCCGCATTCGAGACGAGGACTGACTCCCCTGGGGAGACTCCAGAAGTACCCCAAGATCCATGTCAGCACTGGAGAGGAATAATCAGGTTCCGGCCCCGACTCCACACAAGGTCTTAGGCCCCGGCATCGACGGGAGAGGAATCCCGAGAGGCCCCCGAGGAACTCGCATGGGGACTGGCCTTTCCTGAGGCCACCAGAGCGGTTCCCTGAGGTCCCCGTCGTAAGTCGAGAGCACTTGCCGCAACTCGAGAAAATCCAGGAGGTTTTGCCCTCCAGGCGAGATGAGGCCCATTTCCGCTGAGGCTTCTCGAGGCTAATCACGTCTAACCACTGGAACTTCCAAAGGGTCCTTCACACCCTTGCTGCAACTCAAGAAGTTCCCCGACATACCCGTCTCCACTCGAGAGGAAGCACGTGGGGTCCCGCACACATCCAGGGGAGCCCCGTTTCCGCCTCCTAGCTCGAGATGAGGGATCCTTTCCCTGTTTCGTAGGGAAAGAATTCCCGGCGTTCCCGTCGCATCTCTAGTGGAGGCGCTCTCCACAGGAAAGGCGAGAGGAACTCCAGGGTCGTACCACCATTCCAAGAGTCCCCCAGATGTGTCAGTGAATTCCAGAGGAACCTGTTTTCCCTGCACTGCCTTGACGTTCAAGCCGAGGATCGACTCCCACCACGTGTGCACGTGGGACAGCCTTGTGGGAAAGCCTCGTGGGAAAGCCTCGTGGGAAAGACTCGAGGGAAAACCATAGATCCTTTGATCCACGCGGCGGACTGCGTGACACTGCTGCTACCGCTCTGGAGGAAAGCGCAAGTGCATGCCCGCATTCGAGACGAGGACTGACTCCCCTGGGGAGACTCCAGAAGTACTTGGAGACTCCAGAAGTACTTGGGAGACTCCAAGATCCATGTCAGCACTGGAGAGGAATCCTCAGGTTCCGGCCCCGACTCCACACAAGGTCTTAGGCCCCGGCATCGACGGGAGAGGAATCCCGAGAGGCCCCCGAGGAAGCACGTGGGGTCCCGCACACATCCAGGGGAGCCCCGTTTCCGCCTCCTAGCTCGAGATGAGGGATCCTTTCCCTGTTTCGTAGGGAAAGAATTCCCGGAGTCCCCGTCGCATCTCAAGAGGAGGCGCTCTCCAAAGGAAAGGCGAGAGGAACTCCAGGGTCGTGACACCATTCCAAGAGTCCCCCAGATGTGTCAGTCCATTCCAGAGGAACCTGTTTTCCCTGCACTGCCTTGACATTCAAGCCGAGGATCGACTCCCACCACGTGTGCACGTGGGACAGCCCTGTGGGAAAGCCTCGTGGGAAAGCCTCGTGGGGAAGACTCGAGGGAAAACCATAGATCCTTTGATCCACGCGGCGGACTGCGTGACACTGCTGCTACCGCTCTGGAGGAAAGCGCAAGTGCATGCCCGCATTCGAGACGAGGACTGACTCCCCTGCGGAGACTCCAGAAGTACCCCAAGATCCATGTCAGCACTGGAGAGGAATCCTCAGGTTCCGGCCCCGACTCCACACAAGGTCTTAGGCCCCGGCATCGACGGGAGAGGAATCCCGAGAGGCCCCCGAGGAACTCGCATGGGGACTGGCCATTCCTGAGGCCACCAGAGCGGGTCCCTGAGGTCCCCGTCGTAAGTCGAGAGCACCTGCCGCAACTCGAGAAAATCCAGGAGGTTTTGCCCTCCAGGCGAGATGAGGCCCATTTCCGCTGAGGCTTCTCGAGGACAATCACATCTAACCACTGGAACTTCCAAAGGGTCCTTCACACCATTGCTGCAACTCAAGAAGTTCCCCGACATACCCATCTCCACTCGAGAGGAAGCACGTGGTGTCCCGCACACATCCAGGGGAGCCCCGTTTCCGCCTCCTAGCTCGAGATGAGGGATCCTTTCCCTGTTTCGTAGGGAAAGAATTCCCGGCGTTCCCGTCGCATCTCAAGAGGAGGCGCTCTCCACAGGAAAGGCGAGAGGAACTCCAGGGTCGTGCCACCATTCCAAGAGTCCCCTAGATGTGTCAGTCCATTCCAGAGGAACCTGTTTTCCCTGCACTGCCTTGACGTTCAAGCCGAGGATCGACTCCCACCACGTGTGCACGTGGGACAGCCCTGTGGGAAAGCCTCGTGGGAAAGCCTCGTGGGAAAGACTCGAGGGAAAACCATAGATCCTTTGATCCACGCGGCGGACTGCGTGACACTGCTGCTACCGCTCTGGAGGAAAGCGCAAGTGCATGCCCGCATTCGAGACGAGGACTGACTCCCCTGGGGAGACTCCAGAAGTACCCCAAGATCCATGTCAGCACTGGAGAGGAATCCTCAGGTTCCGGCCCCGACTCCACACAAGGTCTTAGGCCCCGACATCGACGGGAGAGGAATCCCGAGAGGCCCCCGAGGAACTCGCATGGGGACTGGCCTTTCCTGAGGCCACCAGAGCGGGTCCCTGAGGTCCCCGTCGTAAGTCGAGAGCACCTGCCGCAACTCGAGAAAATCCAGGAGGTTTTGCCCTCCAGGCGAGATGAGGCCCATTTCCGCTGAGGCTTCTCGAGGCCAATCACATCTAACCACTGGAACTTCCAAAGGGTCCTTCACACCCTTGCTGCAACTCAAGAAGTTCCCCGACATACCCGTCTCCACTAGAGAGGAAGCACGTGGGGTCCCGCACACATCCAGGGGAGCCCCGTTTCCACCTCCTAGCTCGAGATGAGGGATCCTTTCCCTGTTTCGTAGGGAAAGAATTCCCGGGGTTCCCGTCGCATCTCAAGAGGAGGCGCTCTCCACAGGAAAGGCGAGAGGAACTCCAGGGTCGTGCCACCATTCCAAGAGTCCCCCAGATGTGTCGGTCCATTCCAGAGGAACCTGTTTTCCCTGCACTGCCTTGACGTTCAAGCCGAGGATGGACTCCCACCACGTGTGCACGTGGGACAGCCCTGTGGGAAAGCCTCGTGGGAAAGCCTCGTGGGAAAGACTCGAGGGAAAACCATAGATCCTTTGATGCACGCGGCGGACTGCGTGACACTGCTGCTACCGCTCTGGAGGAAAGCGCAAGTGCATGCCCGCATTCCAGACGAGGACTGACTCCCCTGGGGAGACTCCAGAAGTACCCCAAGATCCATGTCAGCACTGGAGAGGAATCCTCAGGTTCCGGCCCCGACTCCACACAAGGTCTTAGGCCCCGGCATCGACGGGAGAGGAATCCCGAGAGGCCCCCGAGGAACTCGCATGGGGACTGGCCTTTCCTGAGGCCACCAGAGCGGGTCCCTGAGGTCCCCGTCCTAAGTCGAGAGCACCTGCCGCAACTCGAGAAAATCCAGGAGGTTTTGCCCTCCAGGCGAGATGAGGCCCATTTCCGCTGAGGCTTCTCGAGGCCAATCACATCTAACCACTGGACCTTCCAAAGGGTCCTTCACACCCTTGCTGCAACTCAAGAAGTTCCCCGACATACCCGTCTCCACTAGAGAGGAAGCACGTGGGGTCCCGCACACATCCAGGGGAGCCCCGTTTCCAACTCCTAGCTCGAGATGAGGGATCCTTTCCCTGTGTCGTAGGGAAAGAATTCCCGGGGTTCCCGTCGCATCTCAAGAGGAGGCGCTCTCCACAGGAAAGGCGAGAGGAACTCCAGGGTCGTGACACCATTCCAAGAGACCCCAGATGTGTCAGTCCATTCCAGAGGAACCTGTTTTCCCTGCACTGCCTTGACGTTCAAGCCGAGGATCGACTCCCACCACGTGTGCACGTGGGACAGAACTGTGGGAAAGCCTCGTGGGAAAGCCTCGTGGGAAAGACTCGAGGGAAAACCATAGATCCTTTGATCCACGAGGCGGACTGCGTGACACTGCTGCTACCGCTCTGGAGGAAAGCGCAAGTGCATGCCCGCATTCGAGACGAGGACTGACTCCCCTGGGGAGACTCCAGAAGTACCCCAAGATCCATGTCAGCACTGGAGAGGAATAATCAGGTTCCGGCCCCGACTCCACACAAGGTCTTAGGCCCCGGCATCGACGGGAGAGGAATCCCGAGAGGCCCCCGAGGAACTCGCATGGGGACTGGCCTTTCCTGAGGCCACCAGAGCGGTTCCCTGAGGTCCCCGTCGTAAGTCGAGAGCACTTGCCGCAACTCGAGAAAATCCAGGAGGTTTTGCCCTCCAGGCGAGATGAGGCCCATTTCCGCTGAGGCTTCTCGAGGCTAATCACGTCTAACCACTGGAACTTCCAAAGGGTCCTTCACACCCTTGCTGCAACTCAAGAAGTTCCCCGACATACCCGTCTCCACTCGAGAGGAAGCACGTGGGGTCCCGCACACATCCAGGGGAGCCCCGTTTCCGCCTCCTAGCTCGAGATGAGGGATCCTTTCCCTGTTTCGTAGGGAAAGAATTCCCGGCGTTCCCGTCGCATCTCTAGTGGAGGCGCTCTCCACAGGAAAGGCGAGAGGAACTCCAGGGTCGTACCACCATTCCAAGAGTCCCCCAGATGTGTCAGTCCATTCCAGAGGAACCTGTTTTCCCTGCACTGCCTTGACGTTCAAGCCGAGGATCGACTCCCACCACGTGTGCACGTGGGACAGCCTTGTGGGAAAGCCTCGTCGGAAAGCCTCGTGGGAAAGACTCGAGGGAAAACCATAGATCCTTTGATCCACGCGGCGGACTGCGTGACACTGCTGCTACCGCTCTGGAGGAAAGCGCAAGTGCATGCCCGCATTCGAGACGAGGACTGACTCCCCTGGGGAGACTCCAGAAGTACCCCAAGATCCATGTCAGCACTGGAGAGGAATCCTCAGGTTCCGGCCCCGACTCCACACAAGGTCTTAGGCCCCGGCATCGACGGGAGAGGAATCCCGAGAGGCCCCCGAGGAACTCGCATGGGGACTAGCCTTTCCTGAGGCCACCAGAGCGGTTCCCTGAGGTCCCCGTCGTTAGTCGAGAGCACCTGCCGCAACTCGAGAAAATCCAGGAAGTTTTGCCCTCCAGGCGAGATGAGGCCCATTTCCGCTGAGGCTTCTCGAGGCCAATCACATCTAACCACTGGAACTTCCAAAGGGTCCTTCACACCATTGCTGCAACTCAAGAATTTCCCCGACATACCGGTCTCCACTCGAGAGGAAGCACGTGGGGTCCCGCACACATCCAGGGGAGCCCTGTTTCCGCCTCCTAGCACGAGATGAGGGATCCTTTCCCTGTTTCGTAGGGAAAGAATTCCCGGAGTCCCCGTCGCATCTCAAGAGGAGGCGCTCTCCAAAGGAAAGGCGAGAGGAACTCCAGGGTCGTGACACCATTCCAAGAGTCCCCCAGATGTGTCAGTCCATTCCAGAGGAACCTGTTTTCCCTGCACTGCCTTGACATTCAAGCCGAGGATCGACTCCCACCACGTGTGCACGTGGGACAGCCCTGTGGGAAAGCCTCGTGGGAAAGCCTCGTGGGGAAGACTCGAGGGAAAACCATAGATCCTTTGATCCACGCGGCGGACTGCGTGACACTGCTGCTACCGCTCTGGAGGAAAGCGCAAGTGCATGCCCGCATTCGAGACGAGGACTGACTCCCCTGCGGAGACTCCAGAAGTACCCCAAGATCCATGTCAGCACTGGAGAGGAATCCTCAGGTTCCGGCCCCGACTCCACACAAGGTCTTAGGCCCCGGCATCGACGGGAGAGGAATCCCGAGAGGCCCCCGAGGAACTCGCATGGGGACTGGCCATTCCTGAGGCCACCAGAGCGGGTCCCTGAGGTCCCCGTCGTAAGTCGAGAGCACCTGCCGCAACTCGAGAAAATCCAGGAGGTTTTGCCCTCCAGGCGAGATGAGGCCCATTTCCGCTGAGGCTTCTCGAGGACAATCACATCTAACCACTGGAACTTCCAAAGGGTCCTTCACACCATTGCTGCAACTCAAGAAGTTCCCCGACATACCCATCTCCACTCGAGAGGAAGCACGTGGTGTCCCGCACACATCCAGGGGAGCCCCGTTTCCGCCTCCTAGCTCGAGATGAGGGATCCTTTCCCTGTTTCGTAGGGAAAGAATTCCCGGCGTTCCCGTCGCATCTCAAGAGGAGGCGCTCTCCACAGGAAAGGCGAGAGGAACTCCAGGGTCGTGACACCATTCCAAGAGTCCCCTAGATGTGTCAGTCCATTCCAGAGGAACCTGTTTTCCCTGCACTGCCTTGACGTTCAAGCCGAGGATCGACTCCCACCACGTGTGCACGTGGGACAGCCCTGTGGGAAAGCCTCGTGGGAAAGCCTCCTGGGAAAGACTCGAGGGAAAACCATAGATCCTTTGATCCACGCGGCGGACTGCGTGACACTGCTGCTACCGCTCTGGAGGAAAGCGCAAGTGCATGCCCGCATTCGAGACGAGGACTGACTCCCCTGGGGAGACTCCAGAAGTACCCCAAGATCCATGTCAGCACTGGAGAGGAATCCTCAGGTTCCGGCCCCGACTCCACACAAGGTCTTAGGCCCCGACATCGACGGGAGAGGAATCCCGAGAGGCCCCCGAGGAACTCGCATGGGGACTGGCCTTTCCTGAGGCCACCAGAGCGGGTCCCTGAGGTCCCCGTCGTAAGTCGAGAGCACCTGCCGCAACTCGAGAAAATCCAGGAGGTTTTGCCCTCCAGGCGAGATGAGGCCCATTTCCGCTGAGGCTTCTCGAGGCCAATCACATCTAACCACTGGAACTTCCAAAGGGTCCTTCACACCCTTGCTGCAACTCAAGAAGTTCCCCGACATACCCGTCTCCACTAGAGAGGAAGCACGTGGGGTCCCGCACACATCCAGGGGAACCCCGTTTCCACCTCCTAGCTCGAGATGAGGGATCCTTTCCCTGTTTCGTAGGGAAAGAATTCCCGGGGTTCCCGTCGCATCTCAAGAGGAGGCGCTCTCCACAGGAAAGGCGAGAGGAACTCCAGGGTCGTGCCACCATTCCAAGAGTCCCCCAGATGTGTCGGTCCATTCCAGAGGAACCTGTTTTCCCTGCACTGCCTTGACGTTCAAGCCGAGGATCGACTCCCACCACGTGTGCACGTGGGACAGCCCTGTGGGAAAGCCTCGTGGGAAAGCCTCGTGGGAAAGACTCGAGGGAAAACCATAGATCCTTTGATGCACGCGGCGGACTGCGTGACACTGCTGCTACCGCTCTGGAGGAAAGCGCAAGTGCATGCCCGCATTCCAGACGAGGACTGACTCCCCTGCGGAGACTCCAGAAGTACCCCAAGATCCATGTCAGCACTGGAGAGGAATCCTCAGGTTCCGGCCCCGACTCCACACAAGGTCTTAGGCCCCGGCATCGACGGGAGAGGAATCCCGAGAGGCCCCCGAGGAACTCGCATGGGGACTGGCCTTTCCTGAGGCCACCAGAGCGGGTCCCTGAGGTCCCCGTCCTAAGTCGAGAGCACCTGCCGCAACTCGAGAAAATCCAGGAGGTTTTGCCCTCCAGGCGAGATGAGGCCCATTTCCGCTGAGGCTTCTCGAGGACAATCACATCTAACCACTGGAACTTCCAAAGGGTCCTTCACACCATTCCTGCAACTCAAGAAGTTCCCCGACATACCCGTCTCCACTCAAGAGGAAGCACGTGGGGTCCCGCACACATCCAGGGGAGCCCCGTTTCCGCCTCCTAGCTCGAGATGAGGGATCCTTTCCCTGTTTCGTAGGGAAAGAATTCCCGGCGTTCCCGTCGCATCTCAAGAGGAGGCGCTCTCCACAGGAAAGGCGAGAGGAACTCCAGGGTCGTGACACCATTCCAAGAGAGCCCAGATGTGTCAGTCCATTCCAGAGGAACCTGTTTTCCCTGCACTGCCTTGACGTTCAAGCCGAGGATCGACTCCCACCACGTGTGCACGTGGGACAGAACTGTGGGAAAGCCTCGTGGGAAAGCCTCGTGGGAAAGACTCGAGGGAAAACCATAGATCCTTTGATCCACGCGGCGGACTGCGTGACACTGCTGCTACCGCTCTGGAGGAAAGCCCAAGTGCATGCCCGCATTCGAGACGAGGACTGACTCCCCTGGGGAGACTCCAGAAGTACCCCAAGATCCATGTCAGCACTGGAGAGGAATAATCAGGTTCCGGCCCCGACTCCACACAAGGTCTTAGGCCCCGGCATCGACGGGAGAGGAATCCCGAGAGGCCCCCGAGGAACTCGCATGGGGACTGGCCTTTCCTGAGGCCACCAGAGCGGTTCCCTGAGGTCCCCGTCGTAAGTCGAGAGCACTTGCCGCAACTCGAGAAAATCCAGGAGGTTTTGCCCTCCAGGCGAGATGAGGCCCATTTCCGCTGAGGCTTCTCGAGGCCAATCACATCTAACCACTGGAACTTCCAAAGGGTCCTTTACACCCTTGCTGCAACTCAAGAAGTTCCCCGACATACCCGTCTCCACTCGAGAGGAAGCCCGTGGGTCCCGCACACATCCAGGGGAGCCCCTTTTCCGCCTCCTAGCTCGAGATGAGGGATCCTTTCCCTGTTTCGTAGGGAAAGAATTCCCGGCGTTCCCGTCGCATCTCAAGGGGAGGCGCTCTCCACAGGAAAGGCGAGAGGAACTCCAGGGTCGTGCCACCATTCCAAGAGTCCCCCAGATGTGTCAGTCCATTCCAGAGGAACCTGTTTTCCCTGCACTGCCTTGACGTTCAAGCCGAGGATCGACTCCCACCACGTGTGCACGTGGGACAGCCCTGTGGGAAAGCCTCGGGGGAAAGCCTCGTGGGAAAGACTCGAGGGAAAACCATAGATCCTTTGATCCACGCGGCAGACTGCGTGACACTGCTGCTACCGCTCTGGAGGAAAGCGCAAGTGCATGCCCGCATTCGAGACGAGGACTGACTCCCCTGGGGAGACTCCAGAAGTACCCCAAGATCCATGTCAGCACTGGAGAGGAATCCTCAGGTTCCGGCCCCGACTCCACACAAGGTCTTAGGCCACGGCATCGATGGGAGAGGAATCCCGAGAGGCCCCCGAGGAAATCGCATGGGGACTGGCCTTTCCTGAGGCCACCAGAGCGGGTCCCTGAGGTCCCCGTCGTAAGTCGAGAGCACCTGCCGCAACTCGAGAAAATCCAGGAGGTTTTGCCCTCCAGGCGAGATGAGGCCCATTTCCGCTGAGGCTTCTCGAGGCTAATCACGTCTAACCACTGGAACTTCCAAAGGGTCCTTCACACCCTTGCTGCAACTCAAGAAGTTCCCCGACATACCCGTCTCCACTCGAGAGGAAGCACGTGGGTCCCGCACACATCCAGGGGAGCCCCGTTTCCGCCTCCTATCTCGAGATGAGGGATCCTTTCCCTGTTTCGTAGGGAAAGAATTCCCGGCGTTCCCGTCGCATCTCAAGAGGAGGCGCTCTCCACAGGAAAGGCGAGAGGAACTCCAGGGTCGTGCCACCATTCCAAGAGACCCCAGATGTGTCAGTCCATTCCAGAGGAACCTGTTTTCCCTGCACTGCCTTGACGTTCAAGCCGAGGATCGACTCCCACCACGTGTGCACGTGGGACAGCCCTGTGGGAAAGACTCGTGGGAAAGCCTCGTGGGAAAGACTCGAGGGAAAACCATAGATCCTTTGATCCACGCGGCGGACTGCGTGACACTGCTGCTACCGCTCTGGAGGAAAGCGCAAGTGCATGCCCGCATTCGAGACGAGGACTGACTCCCCTGGGGAGACTCCAGAAGTACCCCAAGATCCATGTCAGCACTGGAGAGGAATCCTCAGGTTCCGGCCCCGACTCCACACAAGGTCTTAGGCCCCGGCATCGACGGGAGAGGAATCCCGAGAGGCCCCCGAGGAACTCGCATGGGGACTGGCCTTTCCTGAGGCCACCAGAGCGGGTCCCTGAGGTCCCCGTCGTAAGTCGAGAGCACCTGCCGCAACTCGAGAAAATCCAGGAGGTTTTGCCCTCCAGGCGAGATGAGGCCCATTTCCGCTGAGGCTTCTCGAGGCCAATCTCATCTAACCACTGGAACTTCCAAAGGATCGTTCACACCCTTGCTGCAACTCAAGTAGTTCCCCGACATACCCGTCTCCACTCGAGAGGAAGCACGTGGTGTCCCGCACACATCCAGGGAAGCCCCGTTTCCGCCTCCTAGCTCGAGATGAGGGATCCTTTCCCTGTTTCGTAGGGAAAGAATTCCCGGCGTTCCCGTCGCATCTCAAGAGGAGGCGCTCTCCACAGGAAAGGCGAGAGGAACTCCAGGGTCGTGCCACCATTCCAATAGTCCCCCTGATGTGTCAGTCCATTCCAGAGGAACCTGTTTTCCCTGCACTGCCTTGACGTTCAAGCCGAGGATCGACTCCCACAACGTGTCCACGTGGGACAGCCCTGTGGGAAAGCCTCGTGGGATAGCCTCGTGGGAAAAACTCGAGGGAAAACCATACATCCTTTGATCCACGCGGCGGACTGCGTGACACTGCTGCTACCGCTCTGGAGGAAAGCGCAAGTGCATGCCCGCATTCGAGACGAGGACTGACTCCCCTGGGGAGACTCCAGAAGTACCCCAAGATCCATGTCTGCACTGGAGAGGAATCCTCAGGTTCCGGCCCCGACTCCACACAAGGTCTTAGGCCTCGGCATCGACGGGAGAGGAATCCCGAGAGGCCCCCGAGGAACTCGCATGGGGACTGGCCTTTCCTGAGGCCACCAGAGCGGGTCCCTGAGGTCCCCGTCGAAAGTCGAGAGCACCTGCCGCAACTCGAGAAAATCCAGAAGGTTTTGCCCTCCAGGCGAGATGAGGCCCATTTCCTCTGAGGCAACTCGAGGCCAATCACATCTAACCACTGGAACATCCAAAGGGTCCTTCACACCCTTGCTGCAACTCAAGAAGTTCCCCGTCATACCCGTCTCCACTCGAGAGGAAGCACGTGGGGTCCCGCACACATCCAGGGGAGCCCCGTTTCCGCCTCCTAGCTCGAGATGAGGGATCCTTTCCCTGTTTCGTAGGGAAAGAATTCCCGGCGTTCCCGTCGCATCTCAAGAGGAGGCGCTCTCCACAGGAAAGGCGAGAGGAACTCCAGGGTCGTGCCACCATTCCAAGAGTCCCCCAGATGTGTCAGTCCATTCCAGAGGAACCTGTTTTCCCTGCACTGCCTTGACATTCAAGCCGAGGATCGACTCCCACCACGTGTGCACGTGGGACAGCCCTGTGGGAAAGACTCGTGGGAAAGCCTCGTGGGAAAGACTCGAGGGAAAACCATAGATCCTTTGATCCACGCGGCGGACTGCGTGACACTGCTGCTACCGCTCTGGAGGAAAGCGCAAGTGCATGCCCGCATTCGAGACGAGGACTGACTCCCCTGGGGAGACTCCAGAAGTACCCCAAGATCCATGTCAGCACTGGAGAGGAATCCTCAGGTTCCGGCCCCGACTCCACACAAGGTCTTAGGCACCGGCATCGACGGGAGAGGAATCCCGAGAGGCCCCCGAGGAACTCGCATGGGGACTGGCCTTTCCTGAGGCCACCAGAGCGGGTCCCTGAGGTCCCCGTCGTAAGTCGAGAGCACATGCCGCAACTCGAGAAAATCCAGGAGGTTTTGCCCTCCAGGCGATATGAGGCCCATTTCCTCTGAGGCTACTCGAGGTCAATCACATCTAACCACTGGAACTTCCAAAGGGTCCTTCACACCCTTGCTGCAACTCAAGAAGATCCCCGACATACCCGTCTCCACTCGAGAGGAAGCACGTGGGGTCCCGCACACATCCAGGGGAGCCCCGTTTCCGCCTCCTAGCTCGAGAGGAGGGATCCTTTCCCTGTTTCGTAGGGAAAGAATTCCCGGCGTTCCCGTCGCATCTCAAGAGGAGGCGCTCTCAACAGGAAAGGCGAGAGGAACTCCAGGGTCGTGACACCATTCCAAGAGTCCCCCAGATGTGTCAGTCCATTCCAGAGGAACCTGTTTTCCCTGCACTGCCTTGACATTCAAGCCGAGGATCGACTCCCACCACGTGTGCACGTGGGACAGCCCTGTGGGAAAGCCTCGTGGGAAAGCCTCGTGGGAAAGACTCGAGGGAAAACCATAGATCCTTTGATCCACGCGGCGGACTGCGTGACACTGCTGCTACCGCTCTGGAGGAAAGCGCAAGTGCATGCCCGCATTCGAGACGAGGACTGACTCCCCTGGGGAGACTCCAGAAGTACCCCAAGATCCATGTCAGCACTGGAGAGGAATCCTCAGGTTCCGGCCCCGACTCCACACAAGGTCTTAGGCCCCGGCATCGACGGGAGAGGAATCCCGAGAGGCCCCCGAGGAACTCGCATGGGGACTGGCCTTTCCTGAGGCCACCAGAGCGGGTCCCTGAGGTCCCCGTCGTAAGTCTAGAGCACCTGCCGCAACTCGAGAAAATCCAGGAGGTTTTGCCCTCCAGGCGAGATGAGGCCCATTTCCGCTGAGGCTTCTCGAGGACAATCACATCTAACCACTGGAACTTCCAAAGGGTCCTTCACACCCTTGCTGCAACTCAAGAAGTTCCCCGACATACCCGTCTCCACTCGAGAGGAAGCACGTGGGGTCCCGCACACATCCAGGGGAGCCCCGTTTCCGCCTCCTAGCTCGAGATGAGGGATCCTTTCCCTGTTTCGTAGGGAAAGAATTCCCGGCGTTCCCGTCGCATCTCAAGAGGAGGCGCTCTCCACAGGAAAGGCGAGAGGAACTCCAGGGTCGTGCCACCATTCCAAGAGTCCCCCTGATGTGTCAGTCCATTCCAGAGGAACCTGTTTTCCCTGCACTGCCTTGACTTTCAAGCCGAGGATCGACTCCCACAACGTGTGCACGTGGGACAGCCCTGTGGGAAAGCCTCGTGGGATAGCCTCGTGGGAAAAACTCGAGGGAAAACCATAGATCCTTTGATCCACGCGGCGGACTGCGTGACACTGCTGCTACCGCTCTGGAGGAAAGCGCAAGTGCATGCCCGCATTCGAGACGAGGACTGACTCCCCTGGGGAGACTCCAGAAGTACCCCAAGATCCATGTCAGCACTGGAGAGGAATCCTCAGGTTCCGGCCCCGACTCCACACAAGGTCTTAGGCCCCGGCATCGACGGGAGAGGAATCCCGAGAGGCCCCCGAGGAACTCGCATGGGGACTGGCCTTTCCTGAGGCCACCAGAGCGGGTCCCTGAGGTCCCCGTCGTAAGTCGAGAGCACCTGCCGCAACTCGAGAAAATCCAGGAGGTTTTGCCCTCCAGGCGAGATGAGGCCCATTTCCGCTGAGGCTACTCGAGGCCAATCACATCTAACCACTGGAACTTCCAAAGGGTCCTTCACACCCTTGCTGCAACTCAAGAAGTTCCCCGACATACCCGTCTCCACTCGAGAGGAAGCACGTGGGGTCCCGCACACATCCAGGGGAGCCCCGTTTCCGCCTCCTAGCTCGAGATGAGGGATCCTTTCCCTGTTTCGTAGGGAAAGAATTCCCGGCGTTCCCGTCGCATCTCAAGAGGAGGCGCTCTCCACAGGAAAGGCGAGAGGAACTCCAGGGTCGTGCCACAATTCCAATAGTCCCCCTGATGTGTCAGTCCATTCCAGAGGAACCTGTTTTCCCTGCACTGCCTTGACGTTCAAGCCGAGGATCGACTCCCACAACGTGTCCACGTGGGACAGCCCTGTGGGAAAGCCTCGTGGGATAGCCTCGTGGGAAAAACTCGAGGGAAAACCATAGATCCTTTGATCCACGCGGCGGACTGCGTGACACTGCTGCTACCGCTCTGGAGGAAAGCGCAAGTGCATGCCCGCATTCGAGACGAGGACTGACTCCCCTGGGGAGACTCCAGAAGTACCCCAAGATCCATGTCAGCACTGGAGAGGAATCCTCAGGTTCCGGCCCCGACTCCACACAAGGTCTTAAGCCCCGGCATCGACGGGAGAGGAATCCCGAGAGGCCCCCGAGGAACTCGCATGGGGACTGGCCTTTCCTGAGACCACCAGAGCGTGTCCCTGAGGTCCCCGTCGAAAGTCGAGAGCACCTGCCGCAACTCGAGAAAATCCAGGAGGTTTTGCCCTCCAGGCGAGATGAGGCCCATTTCCTCTGAGGCTACTCGAGGCCAATCACATCTAACCACTGGAACTTCCAAAGGGTCCTTCACACCCTTGCTGCAACTCAAGAAGTTCCCCGTCATACCCGTCTCCACACGAGAGGAAGCACGTGGGGTCCCGCACACATCAAGGGGAGCCCCGTTTCCGCCTCCTAGCTCGAGATGAGGGATCCTTTCCCTGTTTCGTAGGGAAAGAATTCCCTGCGTTCCCGTCGCATCTCAAGAGGAGGCGCTCTCCACAGGAAAGGCGAGAGGAACTCCAGGGTCGTGACACCATTCCAAGAGTCCCCCAGAGGTGTCAGTCCATTCCAGAGGAACCTGTTTTCCCTGCACTGCCTTGACATTCAAGCCGAGGATCGACTCCCACCACGTGTGCACGTGGGACAGCCCTGTGGGAAAGCCTCGTGGGAAAGCCTCGTGGGAAAGACTCGAGGGAAAACCATAGATCCTTTGATCCTCGCGGCGGACTGCGTGACACTGCTGCTACCGCTCTGGAGGAAAGCGCAAGTGCATGCCCGCATTCGAGACGAGGACTGACTCCCCTGGGGAGACTCCAGAAGTACCCCAAGATCCATGTCAGCACTGGAGAGGAATCCTCAGGTTCCGGCCCCGACTCCACACAAGGTCTTAGGCCCCGGCATCGACGGGAGAGGAATCCCGAGAGGCCCCCGAGGAACTCGCATGGGGACTGGCCTTTCCTGAGGCCAGCAGAGCGGGTCCCTGAGGTCCCCGTCGAAAGTCGAGAGCACCTGCCGCAACTCGAGAAAATCCAGGAGGTTTTGCCCTCCAGGCGAGATGAGGCCCATTTCCGCTGAGGCTTCTCAAGGCCAATCTCATCTAACCACTGGAACTTCCAAAGGATCGTTCACACCCTTGCTGCAACTCAAGTAGTTCCCCGACATACCCGTCTCCACTCGAGAGGAAGCACGTGGTGTCACGCACACATCCAGGGGAGCCCCGTTTCCGCCTCCTAGCTCGAGATGAGGGATCCTTTCCCTGTTTCGTAGGGAAAGAATTCCCGGCGTTCCCGTCGCATCTCAAGAGGAGGCGCTCTCCACAGGAAAGGCGAGAGGAACTCCAGGGTCGTGCCACCATTGCAATAGTCCCCCTGATGTGTCAGTCCATTCCAGAGGAACCTGTTTTCCCTGCACTGCCTTGACGTTCAAGCCGAGGATCGACTCCCACAACGTGTCCACGTGGGACAGCCCTGTGGGAAAGCCTCGTGGGAAAGCCTCGTGGAAAAACTCGAGGGAAAACCATACATCCTTTGATCCACGCGGCAGACTGCGTGACACTGCTGCTACCGCTCTGGAGGAAAGCGCAAGTGCATGCCCGCATTCGAGACGAGGACTGACTCCCCTGGGGAGACTCCAGAAGTACCCCAAGATCCATGTCAGCACTGGAGAGGAATAATCAGGTTCCGGCCCCGACTCCACACAAGGTCTTAGGCCCCGGCATCGACGGGAGAGGAATCCCGAGAGGCCCCCGAGGAACTCGCATGGGGACTGGCCTTTCCTGAGGCCACCAGAGCGGGTCCCTGAGGTCCCCGTCGTAAGTCGAGAGCACCTGCCGCAACTCGCGAAAATCCAGGAGGTTTTGCCCTCCAGGCTAGATGAGGCCCATTTCCTCTGAGGCTACTCGAGGCCAATCACATCTAACCACTGGAACTTCCAAAGGGTCCTTCACACCCTTGCTGCAACTCAAGAAGTTCCCCGACATACCCGTCTCCACTCGAGAGGAAGCACGTGGGGTCCTGAACACATCCAGGGGAGCCCCGTTTCCGCCTCCTAGCTCGAGATGAGGGATCCTTTCCCTGTTTCGTAGGGAAAGAATTCCCGGCGTTCTCGTCACATCTCAAGAGGATGCGCTCTCCACAGGAAAGGCGAGAGGAACTCCAGGGTCGTGACACCATTCCAAGAGTCCCCCAGATGTGTCAGTCCATTCCAGAGGAACCTGTTTTCCCTGCACTGCCTTGACATTCAAGCCGAGGATCGACTCCCACCACGTGTGCACGTGGGACAGCCCTGTGGGAAAGCCTCGTGGGAAAGCCTCGTGGGGAAGACTCGAGGGAAAACCATAGATCCTTTGATCCACGCGGCGGACTGCGTGACACTGCTGCTACCGCTCTGGAGGAAAGCGCAAGTGCATGCCCGCATTCGAGACGAGGACTGACTCCCCTGGGGAGACTCCAGAAGTACCCCAAGATCCATGTCAGCACTGGAGAGGAATCCTCAGGTTCCGGCCCCGACTCCACACAAGGTCTTAGGCCCCGGCATCGACGGGAGAGGAATCCCGAGAGGCCCCCGAGGAACTCGCATGGGGACTGGCCATTCCTGAGGTCACCAGAGCGGGTCCCTGAGGTCCCCGTCGTAAGTCGAGAGCACCTGCCGCAACTCGAGAAAATCCAGGAGGTTTTGCCCTCCAGGCGAGATGAGGCCCATTTCCGCTGAGGCTTCTCGAGGACAATCACATCTAACCACTGGAACTTCCAAAGGGTCCTTCACACCCTTGCTGCAACTCAAGAAGTTCCCCGACATACCCATCTCCACTCGAGAGGAAGCACGTGGTGTCCCGCACACATCCAGGGGAGCCCCGTTTCCGCCTCCTAGCTCGAGATGAGGGATCCTTTCCCTGTTTCGTAGGGAAAGAATTCCCGGCGTTCCCGTCGCATCTCAAGAGGAGGCGCTCTCCACAGGAAAGGCGAGAGGAACTCCAGGGTCGTGCCACCATTCCAAGAGTCCCCCTGATGTGTCAGTCCTTTCCAGAGGAACCTGTTTTCCCTGCACTGCCTTGACGTTCAAGCCGAGGATCGACTCCCACAACGTGTCCACGTGGGACAGCCCTGTGGGAAAGCCTCGTGGGAAAGCCTCGTGGAAAAACTCGAGGGAAAACCATACATCCTTTGATCCACGCGGCGGACTGCGTGACACTGCTGCTACCGCTCTGGAGGAAAGCGCAAGTGCATGCCCGCATTCGAGACGAGGACTGACGCCCCTGGGGAGACTCCAGAAGTACCCCAAGATCCATGTCAGCACTGGAGAGGAATCCTCAGGTTCCGGCCCCGACTCCACACAAGGTCTTAGGCCCCGGCATCGACGGGAGAGGAATCCAGAGAGGCCCCCGAGGAACTCGCATGGGGACTGGCCTTTCCTGAGGCCACCAGAGCGGGTCCCTGAGGTCCCCGTCGTAAGTCGAGAGCACCTGCCGCAACTCGCGAAAATCCAGGAGGTTTTGCCCTCCAGGCGAGATGAGGCCCATTTCCTCTGAGGCTACTCGAGGCCAATCACATCTAACCACTGGAACTTCCAAAGGGTCCTTCACACCCTTGCTGCAACTCAAGAAGTTCCCCGACATACCCGTCTCCACTCGAGAGGAAGCACGTGGGGTCCCGAACACATCCAGGGGAGCCCCGTTTCCGCCTCCTAGCTCGAGATGAGGGATCCTTTCCCTGTTTCGTAGGGAAAGAATTCCCGGCGTTCCCGTCACATCTCAAGAGGAGGCGCTCTCCACAGGAAAGGCGAGAGGAACTCCAGGGTCGTGACACCATTCCAAGAGTCCCCCAGATGTGTCAGTCCATTCCAGAGGAACCTGTTTTCCCTGCACTGCCTTGACATTCAAGCCGAGGATCGACTCCCACCACGTGTGCACGTGGGACAGCCCTGTGGGAAAGCCTCGTGGGAAAGCCTCGTGGGGAAGACTCGAGGGAAAACCATAGATCCTTTGATCCACGCGGCGGACTGCGTGACACTGCTGCTACCGCTCTGGAGGAAAGCGCAAGTGCATGCCCGCATTCGAGACGAGGACTGACTCCCCTGGGGAGACTCCAGAAGTACCCCAAGATCCATGTCAGCACTGGAGAGGAATCCTCAGGTTCCGGCCCCGACTCCACACAAGGTCTTAGGCCCCGGCATCGACGGGAGAGGAATCCCGAGAGGCCCCCGAGGAACTCGCATGGGGACTGGCCATTCCTGAGGCCACCAGAGCGGGTCCCTGAGGTCCCCGTCGTAAGTCGAGAGCACCTGCCGCAACTCGAGAAAATCCAGGAGGTTTTGCCCTCCAGGCGAGATGAGGCCCATTTCCGCTGAGGCTTCTCGAGGACAATCACATCTAACCACTGGAACTTCCAAAGGGTCCTTCACACCCTTGCTGCAACTCAAGAAGTTCCCCGACATACCCATCTCCACTCGAGAGGAAGCACGTGGTGTCCCGCACACATCCAGGGGAGCCCCGTTTCCCCCTCCTAGCTCGAGATGAGGGATCCTTTCCCTGTTTCGTAGGGAAAGAATTCCCGGCGTTCCCGTCGCATCTCAAGAGGAGGCGCTCTCCACAGGAAAGGCGAGAGGAACTCCAGGGTCGTGCCACCATTCCAAGAGTCCCCCTGATGTGTCAGTCCTTTCCAGAGGAACCTGTTTTCCCTGCACTGCCTTGACGTTCAAGCCGAGGATCGACTCCCACAACGTGTCCACGTGGGACAGCCCTGTGGGAAAGCCTCGTGGGAAAGCCTCGTGGAAAAACTCGATGGAAAACCATACATCCTTTGATCCACGCGGCGGACTGCGTGACACTGCTGCTACCGCTCTGGAGGAAAGCGCAAGTGCATGCCCGCATTCGAGACGAGGACTGACGCCCCTGGGGAGACTCCAGAAGTACCCCAAGATCCATGTCAGCACTGGAGAGGAATCCTCAGGTTCCGGCCCCGACTCCACACAAGGTCTTAGGCCCCGGCATCGACGGGAGAGGAATCCAGAGAGGCCCCCGAGGAACTCGCATGGGGACTGGCCTTTCCTGAGGCCACCAGAGCGGGTCCCTGAGGTCCCCGTCGTAAGTCGAGAGCACCTGCCGCAACTCGCGAAAATCCAGGAGGTTTTGCCCTCCAGGCGAGATGAGGCCCATTTCCTCTGAGGCTACTCGAGGCCAATCACATCTAACCACTGGAACTTCCAAAGGGTCCTTCACACCCTTGCTGCAACTCAAGAAGTTCCCCGACATACCCGTCTCCACTCGAGAGGAAGCACGTGGGGTCCCGAACACATCCAGGGGAGCCCCGTTTCCGCCTCCTAGCTCGAGATGAGGGATCCTTTCCCTGTTTAGTAGGGAAAGAATTCCCGGCGTTCCCGTCACATCTCAAGAGGAGGCGCTCTCCACAGGAAAGGCGAGAGGAACTCCAGGGTCGTGACACCATTCCAAGAGTCCCCCAGATGTGTCAGTCCATTCCAGAGGAACCTGTTTTCCCTGCACTGCCTTGACATTCAAGCCGAGGATCGACTCCCACCACGTGTGCACGTGGGACAGCCCTGTGGGAAAGCCTCGTGGGAAAGCCTCGTGGGGAAGACTCGAGGGAAAACCATAGATCCTTTGATCCACGCGGCGGACTGCGTGACACTGCTGCTACCGCTCTGGAGGAAAGCGCAAGTGCATGCCCGCATTCGAGACGAGGACTGACTCCCCTGGGGAGACTCCAGAAGTACCCCAAGATCCATGTCAGCACTGGAGAGGAATCCTCAGGTTCCGGCCCCGACTCCACACAAGGTCTTAGGCCCCGGCATCGACGGGAGAGGAATCCCGAGAGGCCCCCGAGGAACTCGCATGGGGACTGGCCATTCCTGAGGCCACCAGAGCGGGTCCCTGAGGTCCCCGTCGTAAGTCGAGAGCACCTGCCGCAACTCGAGAAAATCCAGGAGGTTTTGCCCTCCAGGCGAGATGAGGCCCATTTCCGCTGAGGCTTCTCGAGGACAATCACATCTAACCACTGGAACTTCCAAAGGGTCCTTCACACCCTTGCTGCAACTCAAGAAGTTCCCCGACATACCCATCTCCACTCGAGAGGAAGCACGTGGTGTCCCGCACACATCCAGGGGAGCCCCGTTTCCGCCTCCTAGCTCGAGATGAGGGATCCTTTCCCTGTTTCGTAGGGAAAGAATTCCCGGCGTTCCCGTCGCATCTCAAGAGGAGGCGCTCTCCACAGGAAAGGCGAGAGGAACTCCAGGGTCGTGCCACCATTCCAAGAGTCCCCCTGATGTGTCAGTCCATTCCAGAGGAACCTGTTTTCCCTGCACTGCCTTGACGTTCAAGCCGAGGATCGACTCCCACAACGTGTCCACGTGGGACAGCCCTGTGGGAAAGCCTCGTGGGATAGCCTCGTGGGAAAAACTCGAGGGAAAACCATAGATCCTTTGATCCACGCGGCGGACTGCGTGACACTGCTGCTACCGCTCTGGAGGAAAGCGCAAGTGCATGCCCGCATTCGAGACGAGGACTGACTCCCCTGGGGAGACTCCAGAAGTACCACAAGATCCATGTCAGCACTGGAGAGGAATCCTCAGGTTCCGGCCCCGACTCCACACAAGGTCTTAGGCCCCGGCATCGACGGGAGAGGAATCCCGAGAGGCCCCCGAGGAACTCGCATGGGGACTGGCCTTTCCTGAGGCCACCAGAGCGGGTCCCTGAGGTCCCCGTCGAAAGTCGAGAGCACCTGCCGCAACTCGAGAAAATCCAGGAGGTTTTGCCCTCCAGGGAGATGAGGCCCATTTCCGCTGAGGCTTCTCGAGGCTAATCACGTCTAACCACTGGAACTTCCAAAGGGTCCTTCACACCCTTGCTGCTACTCTAGAAGTTCCCCGACATACCCGTCTCCACTCGAGAGGAAGCACGTGGGTCCCGCACACATCCAGGGGAGACCCGTTTCCGCCTCCTAGCTCGAGATGAGGGATGCTTTCCCTGTTTCGTAGGGAAAGAATTCCCGGCGTTCCCGTCGCATCTCAAGAAGAGGCGCTCTCCACAGGAAAGGCGAGAGGAACTCCAGGGTCGTGCCACCATTCCAAGAGTCCCCCAGATGTGTCAGTCCATTCCAGAGGAACCTGTTTCCCTGCACTGCCTTGACGTTCAAGCCGAGGATCGACTCCCACCACGTGTGCACGTGGGACAGCCCTGTGGGAAAGCCTCGTGGGAAAGCCTCGTGGGAAAGACTCGAGGGAAAACCATAGATCCTTTGATGCACGCGGCGGACTGCGTGACACTGCTGCTACCGCTCTGGAGGAAAGCGCAAGTGCATGCCCGCATTCGAGACGAGGACTGACTCCCCTGGGGAGACTCCAGAAGTACCCCAAGATCCATGTCAGCACTGGAGAGGAATCCTCAGGTTCCGGCCCCGACTCCACACAAGGTCTTAGGCCCCGGCATCGACGGGAGAGGAATCCCCAGAGGCCCACGAGGAACTCGCATGGGGACTGGCCTTTCCTGAGGCCACCAGAGCGGGTCCCTGAGGTCCCTGTCGTAAGTCGAGAGCACCTGCCGCAACTCGAGAAAATCCAGGAGGTTTTGCCCTCCAGGCGAGATGAGGCCCATTTCCGCTGAGGCTTCTCGAGGCCAATCTCATCTAACCACTGGAACTTCCAAAGGATCGTTCACACCCTTGCTGCAACTCAAGTAGTTCCCCGACATACCCGTCTCCACTCGAGAGGAAGCACGTGGTGTCCCGCACACATCCAGGGGAGCCCCGTTTCCGCCTCCTAGCTCGAGATGAGGGATCCTTTCCCTGTTTCGTAGGGAAAGAATTCCCGTCGTTCCCGTCGCATCTCAAGAGGTGGCGCTCTCCACAGGAAAGGCTAGAGGAACTCCAGGGTCATGGCACCATTCCAAGAGACCCCCAGATGTGTCAGTCCATTCCAGAGGAATCTGTTTTCCCTGCACTGCCTTGACGTTCAAGCCGAGGATCGACTCCCACCACGTGTGCACGTGGGACAGCCCTGTGGGAAAGCCTCGTGGGAAAGCCTCGTGGGAAAGACTCGAGGGAAAACCATAGATCCTTTGATCCACGCGGCGGACTGCGTGACACTGCTGCTACCGCTCTGGAGGAAAGCGCAAGTGCATGCCCGCATTCGAGACGAGGACTGACTCCCCTGGGGAGACTCCAGAAGTACCCCAAGATCCATGTCAGCACTGGAGAGGAATCCTCAGGTTCTGGCCCCGACTCCACACAAGGTCTTAGGCCCCGGCATCGACGGGAGAGGAATCCCGAGAGGCCCCCGAGGAACTCGCATGGGGACTGGCCTTTCCTGAGGCCACCAGAGCAGGTCCCTGAGGTCCCCGTAGTAAGTCGAGAGCACCTGCCGCAACTCGAGAAAATCCAGGAGGTTTTGCCCTCCAGGCGAGATGAGGCCCATTTCCGCTGAGGCTTCTCGAGGCCAATCTCATCTAACCACTGGAACTTCCAAAGGATCGTTCACACCCTTGCTGCAACTCAAGTAGTTCCCCGACATACCCGTCTCCACTCGAGAGGAAGCACGTGGTGTCCCGCACACATCCAGGGGAGCCCCGTTTCCGCCTCCTAGCTCGAGATGAGGGATCCTTTCCCTGTTTCGTAGGGAAAGAATTCCCGGCGTTCCCCTCGCATCTCAAGAGGAGGCGCTCTCCACAGGAAAGGCGAGAGGAACTCCAGGGTCGTGCCACCATTCCAATAGTCCCCCTGATGTGTCAGTCCATTCCAGAGGAACCTGTTTTCCCTGCACTGCCTTGACGTTCAAGCCGAGGATCGACTCCCACAACGTGTCCACGTGGGACAGCACTGTGGGAAAGCCTCGTGGGAAAGCCTCGTGGGAAAGACTCGAGGGAAAACCATAGATCCTTTGATCCACGCGGCGGACTGCGTGACACTGCTGCTACCGCTCTGGAGGAAAGTGCAAGTGCATGCCCGCATTCGAGACGAGGACTGACTCCCCTGGGGAGACTCCAGAAGTACCCCAAGATCCATGTCAGCACTGGAGAGGAATCCTCAGGTTCCGGCCCCGACTCCACACAAGGTCTTAGGCCCCGGCATCGACGGGAGAGGAATCCCGAGAGGCCCCCGAGGAACTCGCATGGGGACTGGCCTTTCCTGAGGCCACCAGAGCGGGTCCCTGAGGTCCCCGTCGTATGTCGAGAGCACCTGCCGCAACTCGAGAAAATCCAGGAGGTTTTGCCCTCCAGGCGAGATGAGGCCCATTTCCGCTGAGGCTTCTCGAGGACAATCACATCTAACCATTGGAACTTCCAAAGGGTCCTTCACACCCTTGCTGCAACTCAAGAAGTTCCCCGACATACCCATCTCCACTCGAGAGGAAGCACGTGGTGTCCCGCACACATCCAGGGGAGCCCCGTTTCCGCCTCCTAGCTCGAGATGAGGGATCCTTTCCCTGTTTCCTAGGGAAAGAATTCCCGGCGTTCCCGTCGCATCTCAAGAGGAGGCGCTCTCCACAGGAAAGGCGAGAGGAACTCCAGGGTCGTGCCACCATTCCAAGAATCCCCCAGATGTGTCAGTCCATTCCAGAGGAACCTGTTTTCCCTGCACTGCCTTGACGTTCAAGCCGAGGATCGACTCCCACCACGTGTGCACGTGGGACAGCCCTGTGGGAAAGCCTCGTGGGAAAGCCTCGTGGGAAAGACTCGAGGGAAAACCATAGATCCTTTGATCCACGCGGCGGACTGCGTGACACTGCTGCTACCGCTCTGGAGGAAAGCGCAAGTGCATGCCCGCATTCGAGACGAGGACTGACTCCCCTGGGGAGACTCCAGAAGTACCCCAAGATCCATGTCAGCACTGGAGAGGAATCCTCAGGTTCAGGCCCCGACTCCACACAAGGTCTTAGGACCCGGCATCCACGGGAGAGGAATCCCGAGAGGCCCCCGAGGAACTCGCATGTGGACTGGCCTTTCCTGAGGCCACCAGAGCGGGTCCCCGAGGTCCCCGTCGTAAGTCCAGAGCACCTACCGCACCTCGAGAAAATCCAGGAGGTTTTGCCCTCCAGGCGAGATGAGGCCCATTTCCGCTGAGGCTTCTCGAGGCTAATCACATCTAACCACTGGAACTTCCAAAGGGTCCTTCACACCCTTAAGCAACTCAAGAAGTTCCCCGACATACCCGTCTCCACTCGAGAGGAAGCCCGAGGGTCCCGCAAACATCCAGGGGAGACCCGTTTCCGCCTCCTAGCTCGAGATGAGGGATCCTTTCCCAGTTTCGTAGGGAAAGAATTCCCGGCGTTCCCGTTGCATCTCAAGAGGAGCCGCTCTCCACAGGAAAGGCAAGAGGAGCTCCAGGGTCCTGCCACCATTCCAAGAGTCCCCCAGATGTGTCAGTCCATTCCAGAGGAACCTGTTTTCCCTGCACTGCCTTGACGTTCAAGCCGAGGATCGACTCCCACCACGTGTGCACGTGGGACAGCCCTGTGGGAAAGCCTCGTGGGAAAGCCTCGTGGGAAAGACTCGAGGGAAAACCATACATCCTTTGATCCACGCGGCGGACTGCGTGACACTGCTGCTACCGCTCTCCAGGAAAGCGCAAGTGCATGCCCGCATTCGAGACGAGGACTGACTCCCCTGGGAGACTCCAGAAGTACCCCAAGATCCATGTCAGCACTAGAGAGGAATCCTCAGGTTCCGGCCCCGACTCCACACAAGGTCTTAGGCCCCGGCATCGACGGGAGAAGAATGCCGAGAGGCCCCCGAGGAACTCGCATGGGGACTGGCCTTTCCTGAGGCCACCAGGGCGGGTCCCTGAGGTCCCCATCGTAAGTCGAGAGCACCTGCCGCAACTCGAGAAAATCCAGGAGGTTTTGCCCTCCAGGTGAGATGAGGCCCATTTCCGCTGAGGCTTGTCGAGGCTAATCACATCTAACCACTGGAACTTCCAAAGGGTCCTTACACCCTTGCTGCAACTCAAGCAGTTCCACGACATACCCGTCTCCACTCGAGAGGAAGCACGTGGGGTCCCGCACACATCCAGGGGAGCCCCGTTTCCGCCTCCTAGCACGAGATGAGGGATCCTTTCCCTGTTTCGTAGGGAAAGAATTCCCGTCGTTCCCGTCGCATCTCAAGAGGTGGCGCTCTCCACAGGAAAGGCTAGAGGAACTCCAGGGTCGTGGCACCATTCCAAGAGACCCCAAGATGTGTCAGTCCATTCCAGAGGAATCTGTTTTCCCTGCACTGCCTTGACGTTCAAGCCGAGGATCGACTCCCACCACGTGTGCACGTGGGACAGCCCTGTGGGAAAGCCTCGTGGGAAAGCCTCGTGGGAAAGCTCGAGGGAAAACCATAGATCCTTTGATCCACGCGGCGGACTGCGTGACACTGCTGCTACCGCTCTGGAGGAAAGCGCAAGTCCATGCCCGCATTCGAGACGAGGACTGACTCCCCTGGGGAGACTCCAGAAGTACCCCAAGATCCATGTCAGCACTTTAGAGGAATCCTCAGGTTCCGGCCCCGACTCCACACAAGGTCTTAGGCCCCGGCATCGAAGGGAGAGGAATCCCGAGAGGCCCCTGAGGAAGTCGCATGGGGACTGGCGTTTCCTGAGGCCACCAGAGCGGGTCCCTGAGGTCCCCGTCGTAAGTCGAGAGCACCTGCCGCAACTCGAGAAAATCCAGGAGGTTTTGCCCTCCAGGCGAGATGAGGCCCATTTCCGCTGAGGCTTCTCGAGGCTAATCACATCTAACCACTGGAACTTCCAAAGGGTCCTTCACACCCTTGCTGCAACTCTAGAAGTTCCCCGACATACCCGTCTCCACTCGAGAGGAAGCACGTGGGTCCCGCACACATCCAGGGGAGCCCCGTTTCCGCCTCCTAGCTCGAGATGAGGGATCCTTTCCCTGTTTCGTAGGGAAAGAATTCCCTTCGTTCCCTTCGCATCTCAAGAGGAGGCGCTCTCCACAGGAAAGGCGAGAGGAACTCCAGGGTCGTGCCACCATTCCAAGAGTCCCCCAGATGTGTCAGTCCATTCCAGAGGAATCTGTTTTCCCTGCACTGCCTTGACGTTCAAGCCGAGGATCGACTCCCACCACGTGTGCACGTGGGACAGCCCTGTGGGAAAGCCTCGTGGGAAAGCCTCGTGGGAAAGACTCGAGGGAAAACCATAGATCCTTTGATCCACGCGGCGGACTGCGTGACACTGCTGCTACCGCTCTGGAGGAAAGCGCAAGTGCATGCCCGCATTCGAGACGAGGACTGACTCCCCTGGGGAGACTCCAGAAGTACACCAAGATCCATGTCAGCACTGGAGAGGAATCCTCAGGTTCCGGCCCCGACTCCACACAAGGTCTTAGGCCCCGGCATCGACGGGAGAGGAATCCCGAGAGGCCCCCGAGGAACTCGCATGGGGACTGGCCTTTCCTGAGGCCACCAGAGCGGGTCCCTGAGATCCCGTCGTAAGTCGAGAGCACCTGCCGCAACTCGAGAAAATCCAGGAGGTTTTGCCCTCCAGGCGAGATGAGGCCCATTTCCTCTGAGGCTTCTCGAGGCCAATCACATCTAACCACTGGAACTTCCAAAGGGTCCTTCACACCCTTGCTGCAACTCAAGAAGTTCCCCGACATACCCGTCTCCACTCGAGAGGAAGCACGTGGGGTCCCGCACACATCCAGGGGAGCCCCGTTTCCGCCTCCTAGCTCGAGATGAGGGATCCTTTCCCTGTTTCGTAGGGAAAGAATTCCCGGCGTTCCCGTCGCATCTCAAGAGGAGGCGCTCTCCACAGGAAAGGCGAGAGGAACTCCAGGGTCGTGACACCATTCCAAGAGTCCCCCAGATGTGTCAGTCCATTCCAGAGGAACCTGTTTTCCCTGCACTGCCTTGACGTTCAAGCCGAGGATCGACTCCCACCACGTGTGCACGTGGGACAGCCCTGTGGGAAAGCCTCGTGGGAAAGCCTCGTGGGAAAGACTCGAGGGAAAACCATAGATCCTTTGATCCACGCGGCGGACTGCGTGACACTGCTGCTACCGCTCTGGAGGAAAGCGCAAGTGCATGCCCGCATTCGAGACGAGGACTGACTCCCCTGGGGAGACTCCAGAAGTACCCCAAGATCCATGTCAGCACTGGAGAGGAATCCTCAGGTTCCGGCCCCGACTCCACACAAGGTCTTAGGCCCCGGCATCGACGGGAGAGGAATCCCGAGAGGCCCCCGAGGAACTCGCATGGGGACTGGCCTTTCCTGAGGCCACCAGAGCGGGTCCCTGAGGTCCCCGTCGTAAGTCGAGAGCACCTGCCGCAACTCGAGAAAATCCAGGAGGTTTTGCCCTCCAGGCGAGATGAGGCCCATTTCCGCTGAGGCTTCTCGAGGACAATCACATCTAACCACTGGAACTTCCAAAGGGTCCTTCACACCCTTGCTGCAACTCAAGAAGTTCCCCGACATACCCATCTCCACTCGAGAGGAAGCACGTGGTGTCCCGCACACATCCAGGGGAGCCCCGTTTCCGCCTCCTAGCTCGAGATGAGGGATCCTTTCCCTGTTTCGTAGGGAAAGAATTCCCGGCGTTCCCGTCGCATCTCAAGAGGAGGCGCTCTCCACAGGAAAGGCGAGAGGAACTCCAGGGTCGTGCCACCATTCCAAGAGTCCCCCAGATGTGTCAGTCCATTCCAGAGGAACCTGTTTTCCCTGCACTGCCTTGACGTTCAAGCCAAGGATCGACTCCCAACACTTGTGCACGTGGGACAGCCCTGTGGGAAAGGCTCGTGGGAAAGCCTCGTGGGAAAGACTCGAGGGAAAACCATAGATCCTTTGATCCACGCGGCGGACTGCGTGACACTGCTGCTACCGCTCTGGAGGAAAGCGCAAGTGCATGCCCGCATTCGAGACGAGGACTGACTCCCCTGGGGAGACTCCAGAAGTACCCCAAGATCCATGTCAGCACTGGAGAGGAATCCTCAGGTTCCGGCCCCGACACCACACAAGGTCTTAGGCCCCGGCATCGACGGGAGAGGAATCCCGAGAGGCCCCCGAGGAACTCGCATGTGGACTGGCCTTTCCTGAGGCGACCAGAGCGGGTCCCCGAGGTCCCCGTCGTAAGTCCAGAGCACCTACCGCAACTCGAGAAAATCCAGGAGGTTTTGACCTCCAGGCGAGATGAGGCCCATTTCCGCTGAGGCTTCTCTAGGCTAATCACATCTAACCACTGGAACTTCCAAAGGGTCCTTCACACCCTTACTGCAACTCAAGAAGTTCCCCGACATAACCGTCTCCACTCGAGAGGAAGCACGTGGGGTCCCGCACACATTCAGGGGATCCCCGTTTCCGCCTCCTAGCTCGAGATGAGGGATCCTTTCCCTGTTTCGTAGGGAAAGAATTCCCGGCGTTCCCGTCGCATCTCAAGAGGAGGCGCTCTCCACAGGAAAGGCGAGAGGAACTCCAGGGTCGTGCCACCATTTCAAGAGACCCCCAGATGTGTCAGTCCATTCCAGAGGAACCTGTTTTCCCTGCACTCCCTTGACGTTCAAGCCGAGGATCGACTCCCACCACGTGTGCACGTGGGACAGCCCTGTGGGAAAGCCGCGTGGGAAAGACTCGTGGGAAAGACTCGAGGGAAAACCATAGATCCTTTGATCCACGCGGCGGACTGCGTGACACTGCTGCTACCGCTCTGGAGGAAAGCGCAAGTGCATGCACGCATTCGAGACGAGGACTGACTCCCCTGGGGAGACTCCAGAAGTACCCCAAGATCCATGTCAGCACTGGAGAGGAATCCTCAGTTTCCGGCCCCGACTACACACTAGGTCTTAGGCCACGGCATCGACGGGAGAGGAATCCCGAGAGGCCCCCGAGGAACTCGCATGGGGCTGGCCTTTCCTGAGGCCAACAGAGCGGGTCCCTGAGGTCCCCGTCGTAAGTCGAGAGCACCTGCCGCAACTCGAGAAAATCCAGGAGGTTTTGCCCTCCAGGCGAGATGAGGCCCATTTCCGCTGAGGCTTCTCGAGGCTAATCACATCTAACCACTGGAACTTCCAAAGGGTCCTTCACACCCTTGCTGCAACTCAAGAAGTTCCCCGACATACCCGTCTCCACTCGAGAGGAAGCACGAGGGTGCTGCACACATCCAGGGGAGCCCCGTTTCCGCCTCCCAGCTCGAGATGAGGGATCCTTTCACTGCTTTGTAGGGAAAGATTTCCCGGCGTTCCCTTCGCATTTCAAGAGGAGGCGCTCTCCACAGAAAAGGCGAGAGGAACTCCAGGTCGTGCCACCATTCCAGGAGTCCCCCAGATATGTCAGTCCATTCCAGAGGAACCTGTTTTCCCTGCACTGCCTTGACGTTCAAGCCGAGGATCGACTCCCATCACGTGTGCACGGGGGACAGCCCTGTGGGAAAGCCTCGTGGGAAAGCCTAGTGGGAAAGACTCGAGGGAAAACCATAGATCCTTTAATCCACGCGGCGGACTGCGTAACACTGCTGCTACTGCTCTGGAGGATAGCGCAAGTGCATGCCCGCATTCCAGACGAGGACTGACTCCCCTGGGGAGACTCCAGAAGTACCCCAAGATCCATGTCAGCACTGGAGAGGAATCCTCAGGTTCCGGCCCCGACTCCACACAAGGTCTTAGGCCCCGGCATCGAAGGGAGAGGAATCCCGAGAGGCCCCTGAGGAAGTCGCATGGGGACTGGCGTTTCCTGAGGCCACCAGAGCGGGTCCCTGAGGTCCCCGTCGTAAGTCGAGAGCACCTGCCGCAACTCGAGAAAATCCAGAAGGTTTTGCCCTCCAGGCGAGATGAGGCCCATTTCCGCTGAGGCTTCTCGAGGCTAATCACATCTAACCACTGGAACCTCCAAAGGGTCCTTCACACCCTTGCTGCAACTCAAGAAGTTCCCCGACATACCCGTCTCCACTCGAGAGGAAACACGAAGGTCCCGCACACATCCAGGGGAGCCCCGTTTGCGCCTCCTAGCTCGAGATGACGGATCCTTTCCCTGTTTCGTAGGGAAAGAATTCCCGTCGTTCCCGTCGCATCTCAAGAGGAGGCGCTCTCCACAGGAAAGGCGAGAGGAACTCCAGGGTCGTGCCACCATTCCAAGAGTCCCCCAGATGTGTCAGTCCATTCCAGAGGAACCTGTTTTCCCTGCACTGCCTTGACTTTCAAGCCGAGGATCGACTCCCACCACGTGTGCACGTGGGACAGCCCTGTGGGAAAGCCTCGTGGGAAAGCCTCGTGGGAAAAACTCGAGGGAAAACCATAGATCCTTTGATCCACGCGGCGGACTGCGTGACACTGCTGCTACCGCTCTGGAGGAAAGCGCAAGTGCATGCCCGCTTTCGAGACGAGGACTGACTCCCCTGGGGAGACTCCAGAAGTACCCCAAGATCCATGTCAGCACTGGAGAGGAATCGTCAGGTTCCGGCCCCGACTCCACACAAGGTCTTAGGCCCCGGCATCGATGGGAGAGGAATCCCGAGCGGCCCCCGAGGAACTCGCATGGGGACTGGCCTTTCCTGAGGCCACCAGAGCGGGTCCCCGAGGTCCCCGTCGTAAGTCGAGAGCACATGCCGCAACTCGAGAAAATCCAGGAGGTTTTGCCCTCCAGGCGAGATGAGGCCCATTTCCGCTGAGGCTTCTCGAGGCTAATCACGTCTAAATACTGGAACTTCCAACGGGTCCTTCACACCCTTGCTGCGACTCAAGAAGTTCCCCGACATAACCGTCTCCACTCGAGAGGAAGCACGTGGGGTCCCGCACACATTCAGGGGATCCCCGTTTCCGCCTCCTAGCTCGAGATGAGGGATCCTTTCCCTGTTTCGTAGGGAAAGAATTCCCGGCGTTCCCGTCGCATCTCAAGAGGAGGCGCTCTCCACAGGAAAGGCGAGAGGAACTCCAGGGTCGTGCCACCATTTCAAGAGACCCCCAGATGTGTCAGTCCATTCCAGAGGAACCTGTTTTCCCTGCACTCCCTTGACGTTCAAGCCGAGGATCGACTCCCACCACGTGTGCACGTGGGACAGCCCTGTGGGAAAGCCGCGTGGGAAAGCCTCGTGGGAAAGACTCGAGGGAAAACCATAGATCCTTTGATCCACGCGGCGGACTGCGTGACACTGCTGCTACCGCTCTGGAGGAAAGCGCAAGTGCATGCACGCATTCGAGACGAGGACTGACTCCCCTGGGGAGACTCCAGAAGTACCCCAAGATCCATGTCAGCACTGGAGAGGAATCCTCAGTTTCCGGCCCCGACTCCACACTAGGTCTTAGGCCACGGCATCGACGGGAGAGGAATCCCGAGAGGCCCCCGAGGAACTCGCATGGGGCTGGCCTTTCCTGAGGCCAACAGAGCGGGTCCCTGAGGTCCCCGTCGTAAGTCGAGAGCACCTGCCGCAACTCGAGAAAATCCAGGAGGTTTTGCCCTCCAGGCGAGATGAGGCCCATTTCCGCTGAGGCTTCTCGAGGCTAATCACATCTAACCACTGGAACTTCCAAAGGGTCCTTCACACCCTTGCTGCAACTCAAGAAGTTCCCCGACATACCCGTCTCCACTCGAGAGGAAGCACGAGGGTGCTGCACACATCCAGGGGAGCCCCGTTTCCGCCTCCCAGCTCGAGATGAGGGATCCTTTCACTGCTTTGTAGGGAAAGATTTCCCGGCGTTCCCTTCGCATTTCAAGAGGAGGCGCTCTCCACAGAAAAGGCGAGAGGAACTCCAGGTCGTGCCACCATTCCAGGAGTCCCCCAGATATGTCAGTCCATTCCAGAGGAACCTGTTTTCCCTGCACTGCCTTGACGTTCAAGCCGAGGATCGACTCCCATCACGTGTGCACGTGGGACAGCCCTGTGGGAAAGCCTCGTGGGAAAGCCTAGTGGGAAAGACTCGAGGGAAAACCATAGATCCTTTAATCCACGCGGCGGACTGCGTGACACTGCTGCTACTGCTCTGGAGGATAGCGCAAGTGCATGCCCGCATTCCAGACGAGGACTGACTCCCCTGGGGAGACTCCAGAAGTACCCCAAGATCCATGTCAGCACTGGAGAGGAATCCTCAGGTTCCGGCCCCGACTCCACACAAGGTCTTAGGCCCCGGCATCGAAGGGAGAGGAATCCCGAGAGGCCCCTGAGGAAGTCGCATGGGGACTGGCGTTTCCTGAGGCCACCAGAGCGGGTCCCTGAGGTCCCCGTCGTAAGTCGAGAGCACCTGCCGCAACTCGAGAAAATCCAGAAGGTTTTGCCCTCCAGGCGAGATGAGGCCCATTTCCGCTGAGGCTTCTCGAGGCTAATCACATCTAACCACTGGAACCTCCAAAGGGTCCTTCACACCCTTGCTGCAACTCAAGAAGTTCCCCGACATACCCGTCTCCACTCGAGAGGAAACACGAAGGTCCCGCACACATCCAGGGGAGCCCCGTTTGCGCCTCCTAGCTCGAGATGACGGATCCTTTCCCTGTTTCGTAGGGAAAGAATTCCCGTCGTTCCCGTCGCATCTCAAGAGGAGGCGCTCTCCACAGGAAAGGCGAGAGGAACTCCAGGGTCGTGCCACCATTCCAAGAGTCCCCCAGATGTGTCAGTCCATTCCAGAGGAACCTGTTTTCCCTGCACTGCCTTGACTTTCAAGCCGAGGATCGACTCCCACCACGTGTGCACGTGGGACAGCCCTGTGGGAAAGCCTCGTGGGAAAGCCTCGTGGGAAAAACTCGAGGGAAAACCATAGATCCTTTGATCCACGCGGCGGACTGCGTGACACTGCTGCTACCGCTCTGGAGGAAAGCGCAAGTGCATGCCCGCTTTCGAGACGAGGACTGACTCCCCTGGGGAGACTCCAGAAGTACCCCAAGATCCATGTCAGCACTGGAGAGGAATCGTCAGGTTCCGGCCCCGACTCCACACAAGGTCTTAGGCCCCGGCATCGATGGGAGAGGAATCCCGAGCGGCCCCCGAGGAACTCGCATGGGGACTGGCCTTTCCTGAGGCCACCAGAGCGGGTCCCCGAGGTCCCCGTCGTAAGTCGAGAGCACATGCCGCAACTCGAGAAAATCCAGGAGGTTTTGCCCTCCAGGCGAGATGAGGCCCATTTCCGCTGAGGCTTCTCGAGGCTAATCACGTCTAAATACTGGAACTTCCAACGGGTCCTTCACACCCTTGCTGCGACTCAAGAAGTTCCCCGACATACCCATCTCCACTCCAGAGGAAGCACGTGGGGTCCCGCACACATCCAGGGGAGCACCGTTTCCGCCTCCTAGCTCGAGATGAGGGATCCTTTCCCTGTTTCGTAGGGAAAGAATTCCCGGCGTTCCCGTCGCATCTCAAGAAGAGGCGCTCTGCACAGGAAAGTCGAGAGGAACTCCAGGGTCGTGCCACCATTCCAAGAGTACCCCAGATGTGTCAGTCCATTCCAGAGGAACCTGTTTTCCCCGCACTGCCTTGACGTTCAAGCCGAGGATCGACTCCCACCACGTGTGCACGTGGGACAGCCCTGTGGGAAAGCCTCGTGGGAAAGCCTCGTGGGAAAGACTCGAGGGAAAACCATAGATCCTTTGATCCACGCGGCGGACTGCGTGACACTGCTGCTACCGCTCTGGAGGAAAGCGCAAGTGCATGCCCGCATTCGAGACGAGGACTGACTCCCCTGGGGAGACTCCAGAAGTACCCCAAGATCCATGTCAGCACTGGAGAGGAATCGTCAGGTTCCGGCCCCGACTCCACACAAGGTCTTAGGCCCCGGCATCGACGGGAGAGGAATCCCGAGAGGCCCCCGAGGAACTCGCATGGGGACTGGCCTTTCCTGAGGCCACCAGAGCGGGTCCCTGAGGTCCCCGTCGTAAGTCGAGAGCACCTGCCGCAACTCGAGAAAATCCAGGAGGTTTTGCCCTCCAGGCGAGATGAGGCCCATTTCCGCTGAGGCTTCTCGAGGACAATCACATCTAACCACTGGAACTTCCAAAGGGTCCTTCACACCCTTGCTGCAACTCAAGAAGTTCCCCGACATACCCATCTCCACTCGAGAGGAAGCACGTGGTGTCCCGCACACATCCAGGGGAGCCCCGTTTCCGCCTCCTAGCTCGAGATGAGGGATCCTTTCCCTGTTTCGTAGGGAAAGAATTCCCGGCGTTCCCGTCGCATGTCAAGAGGAGGCGCTCTCCACAGGAAAGGCGAGAGGAACTCCAGGGTCGTGCCACCATTCCAAGAGTCCCCCAGATGTGTCAGTCCATTCCAGAGGAACCTGTTTTCCCTGCACTGCCTTGACGTTCAAGCCAAGGATCGACTCCCACCACTTGTGCACGTGGGACAGCCCTGTGGGAAAGCCTCGTGGGAAAGCCTCGTGGGAAAGACTCGAGGGAAAACCATAGATCCTTTGATCCACGCGGCGGACTGCGTCACACTGCTGCTACCGCTCTGGAGGAAAGCGCAAGTGCATGCCCGCATTCGAGACGAGGACTGACTCCCCTGGGGAGACTCCAGAAGTACCCCAAGATCCATGTCAGCACTGGAGAGGAATCCTCAGGTTCCGGCCCCGACACCACACAAGGTCTTAGGCCCCGGCATCGACGGGAGAGGAATCCCGAGAGGCCCCCGAGGAACTCGCATGTGGACTGGCCTTTCCTGAGGCGACCAGAGCGGGTCCCCGAGGTCCCCGTCGTAAGTCCAGAGCACCTACCGCAACTCGAGAAAATCCAGGAGGTTTTGACCTCCAGGCGAGATGAGGCCCATTTCCGCTGAGGCTTCTCTAGGCTAATCACATCTAACCACTGGAACTTCCAAAGGGTCCTTCACACCCTTACTGCAACTCAAGAAGTTCCCCGACATAACCGTCTCCACTCGAGAGGAAGCACGTGGGGTCCCGCACACATTCAGGGGATCCCCGTTTCCGCCTCCTAGCTCGAGATGAGGGATCCTTTCCCTGTTTCGTAGGGAAAGAATTCCCGGCGTTCCCGTCGCATCTCAAGAGGAGGCGCTCTCCACAGGAAAGGCGAGAGGAACTCCAGGGTCGTGCCACCATTTCAAGAGACCCCCAGATGTGTCAGTCCATTCCAGAGGAACCTGTTTTCCCTGCACTCCCTTGACGTTCAAGCCGAGGATCGACTCCCACCACGTGTGCACGTGGGACAGCCCTGTGGGAAAGCCGCGTGGGAAAGCCTCGTGGGAAAGACTCGAGGGAAAACCATAGATCCTTTGATCCACGCGGCGGACTGCGTGACACTGCTGCTACCGCTCTGGAGGAAAGCGCAAGTGCATGCACGCATTCGAGACGAGGACTGACTCCCCTGGGGAGACTCCAGAAGTACCCCAAGATCCATGTCAGCACTGGAGAGGAATCCTCAGTTTCCGGCCCCGACTCCACACTAGGTCTTAGGCCACGGCATCGACGGGAGAGGAATCCCGAGAGGCCCCCGAGGAACTCGCATGGGGCTGGCCTTTCCTGAGGCCAACAGAGCGGGTCCCTGAGGTCCCCGTCGTAAGTCGAGAGCACCTGCCGCAACTCGAGAAAATCCAGGAGGTTTTGCCCTCCAGGCGAGATGAGGCCCATTTCCGCTGAGGCTTCTCGAGGCTAATCACATCTAACCACTGGAACTTCCAAAGGGTCCTTCACACCCTTGCTGCAACTCAAGAAGTTCCCCGACATACCCGTCTCCACTCGAGAGGAAGCACGAGGGTGCTGCACACATCCAGGGGAGCCCCGTTTCCGCCTCCCAGCTCGAGATGAGGGATCCTTTCACTGCTTTGTAGGGAAAGATTTCCCGGCGTTCCCTTCGCATTTCAAGAGGAGGCGCTCTCCACAGAAAAGGCGAGAGGAACTCCAGGTCGTGCCACCATTCCAGGAGTCCCCCAGATATGTCAGTCCATTCCAGAGGAACCTGTTTTCCCTGCACTGCCTTGACGTTCAAGCCGAGGATCGACTCCCATCACGTGTGCACGTGGGACAGCCCTGTGGGAAAGCCTCGTGGGAAAGCCTAGTGGGAAAGACTCGAGGGAAAACCATAGATCCTTTAATCCACGCGGCGGACTGCGTGACACTGCTGCTACTGCTCTGGAGGATAGCGCAAGTGCATGCCCGCATTCCAGACGAGGACTGACTCCCCTGGGGAGACTCCAGAAGTACCCCAAGATCCATGTCAGCACTGGAGAGGAATCCTCAGGTTCCGGCCCCGACTCCACACAAGGTCTTAGGCCGCGGCATCGAAGGGAGAGGAATCCCGAGAGGCCCCTGAGGAAGTCGCATGGGGACTGGCGTTTCCTGAGGCCACCAGAGCGGGTCCCTGAGGTCCCCGTCGTAAGTCGAGAGCACCTGCCGCAACTCGAGAAAATCCAGAAGGTTTTGCCCTCCAGGCGAGATGAGGCCCATTTCCGCTGAGGCTTCTCGAGGCTAATCACATCTAACCACTGGAACCTCCAAAGGGTCCTTCACACCCTTGCTGCAACTCAAGAAGTTCCCCGACATACCCGTCTCCACTCGAGAGGAAACACGAAGGTCCCGCACACATCCAGGGGAGCCCCGTTTGCGCCTCCTAGCTCGAGATGACGGATCCTTTCCCTGTTTCGTAGGGAAAGAATTCCCGGCGTTCCCGTCGCATCTCAAGAGGAGGCGCTCTCCACAGGAAAGGCGAGAGGAACTCCAGGGTCGTGCCACCATTCCAAGAGTCCCCCAGATGTGTCAGTCCATTCCAGAGGAACCTGTTTTCCCTGCACTGCCTTGACTTTCAAGCCGAGGATCGACTCCCACCACGTGTGCACGTGGGACAGACCTGTGGGAAAGCCTCGTGGGAAAGCCTCGTGGGAAAAACTCGAGGGAAAACCATAGATCCTTTGATCCACGCGGCGGACTGCGTGACACTGCTGCTACCGCTCTGGAGGAAAGCGCAAGTGCATGCCCGCTTTCGAGACGAGGACTGACTCCCCTGGGGAGACTCCAGAAGTACCCCAAGATCCATGTCAGCACTGGAGAGGAATCGTCAAGTTCCGGCCCCGACTCCACACAAGGTCTTAGGCCCCGGCATCGATGGGAGAGGAATCCCGAGCGGCCCCCGAGGAACTCGCATGGGGACTGGCCTTTCCTGAGGCCACCAGAGCGGGTCCCCGAGGTCCCCGTCGTAAGTCGAGAGCACATGCCGCAACTCGAGAAAATCCAGGAGGTTTTGCCCTCCAGGCGAGATGAGGCCCATTTCCGCTGAGGCTTCTCGAGGCTAATCACGTCTAAATACTGGAACTTCCAACGGGTCCTTCACACCCTTGCTGCGACTCAAGAAGTTCCCCGACATACCCATCTCCACTCCAGAGGAAGCACGTGGGGTCCCGCACACATCCAGGGGAGCACCGTTTCCGCCTCCTAGCTCGAGATGAGGGATCCTTTCCCTGTTTCGTAGGGAAAGAATTCCCGGCGTTCCCGTCGCATCTCAAGAGGAGGCGCTCTGCACAGGAAAGTCGAGAGGAACTCCAGGGTCGTGCCACCATTCCAAGAGTCCCCCAGATGTGTCAGTCCATTCCAGAGGAACCTGTTTTCCCCGCACTGCCTTGACGTTCAAGCCGAGGATCGACTCCCACCACGTGTGCACGTGGGACAGCCCTGTGGGAAAGCCTCGTGGGAAAGCCTCGTGGGAAAGACTCGAGGGAAAACCATAGATCCTTTGATCCACGCGGCGGACTGCGTGACACTGCTGCTACCGCTCTGGAGGAAAGCGCAAGTGCATGCCCGCATTCGAGACGAGGACTGACTCCCCTGGGGAGACTCCAGAAGTACCCCAAGATCCATGTCAGCACTGGAGAGGAATCGTCAGGTTCCGGTCCCGACTCCACACAAGGTCTTCGGCCCCGGCATCGACGGGAGAGGAATCCCGAGAGGCCCCCGAGGAACTCGCATGGGGACTGGCCTTTCCTGAGGCCACCAGAGCGGGTCCCTGAGGTCCCCGTCGTAAGTCGAGAGCACCTGCCGCAACTCGAGAAAATCCAGGAGGTTTTGCCCTCCAGGCGAGATGAGGCCCATTTCCGCTGAGGCTTCTCGAGGCTAATCACGTCTAACCACTGGAACTTCCAAAGGATCCTTCACACCCTTGCTGCAAGTCAAGAAGTTCCCCGACATACCTGTCTCCACTCGAGAGGAAGCACGTGGGGTCCCGCACACATCCAGGGGAGCCCCGTTTCCGCCTCCTAGCTCGAGATGAGGGATCCTTTCCCTGTTTCGTAGGGAAAGAATTCCCGGCGTTCCCGTCGCAACTCAAGAGGAGGCGCTCTCCACAGGAAAGGCGAGAGGAACTCCAGGGTCGTGCCACCATTCCAAGAGTCCCCCAGATGTGTCAGTCCATTCCAGAGGAACCTGTTTTCCCTGCACTGCCTTGACGTTCAAGCCGAGGATCGACTCCCACCACGTGTGCACGTCGGACAGCCTCGTGGGAAAGCCTCGTGGGAAAGACTCGAGGGAAAACCAAACATCCTTTGATCCACGCGGCGGACTGCGTGACACTGCTGCTACCGCTCTGGAGGAAAGCGCAAGTGCATGCCCGCATTCGAGACGAGGACTGACTCCCCTGGGGAGACTCCAGAAGTACCCCAAGATCCATGTCAGCACTGGAGAGGAATCCTCAGGATCCGGCCCCGACTCCACACAAGGTCTTAGGCCCCGGCATGGACGGGAGAGGAATCCCGAGACGCCCCCGAGGAACTCGCATTGGGGCTGGCTTTTCCTGAGGCCACCAGAGCGGTTCCCTGAGGTCCCCGTCGTAAGTCGAGAGCACCTGCCGCAACTCGAGAAAATCCAGGAGGTTTTGCCCTCCAGGCGAGATGAGGCCCATTTCCGCTGAGGATTCTCGAGGCCAATCACATCTAACCACTGGAACTTCCAAAGGGTCCTTCACACCCTTGCTGCAACTCAAGAAGTTCCCCGACATACCCGTCTGCACTCGAGAGGAAGCACGTGGTGTCCCGCACACATCCAGGGGAGCCCCGTTTCCGCCTCCTAGCTCGAGATGAGGGATCCTTTCCCTGTTTCGTAGGGAAAGAATTCCCGGCGTTCCCGTCGCATCTCAAGAGGAGGCGCTCTCCACAGGAAAGGCGAGAGGAAGTCCAGGGTCGTGACACCATTCCAAGAGTCCCCCAGATGTGTCAGTCCATTCCAGAGGAACCTGTTTTCCCTGCACTGCCTTGACGTTTAAGCCGAAGATCGACTCCCACCACGTGTGCACGTGGGAGAGCCCTGTGGGAAAGCCTCGTGGGAAAGCCTCGTGGGAAAGACTCGAGGGAAAACCATAGATCCTTTGCTCCACGCGGCGGACTGCGTGACACTGCTGCTACCGCTCTGGAGGAAAGCGCAAAGCATGCCCGCATTCGAGACGAGGACTGACTCCCCTGGGGAGACTCCAGAAGTACCCCAAGATCCATGTCAGCACTGGAGAGGAATCCTCAGGTTCCGGCCCCGACTGCACACAAGGTCTTAGGCCCCGGCATCGACGGGAGAGGAATCCCGAGGCGCCCCCGAGGAACTCGCATGGGGACTGGCCTTTCCTGAGGCCACCAGAGCGGGTCCCTGAGGTCCCCGTCGTAAGTCGAGAGCACCTGCCGCAACTCGAGAAAATCTAGGAGGTTTTGCCCTCCAGGCGAGATGAGGCCCATTTCCGCTGAGGCTTCTCGAGGCCAATCACATCTAACCACTGGAACTTCCAAAGGGTCCTTCACACCCTTGCTGCAACTCAAGAAGTTCCCCAACATACCCGTTTGCACTCGAGAGGAAGCACGTGGGGTCCCGCACACATCCAGGGGAGCCCCGTTTCCGCCTCCTAGCTCGAGATGAGGGATCCTTTCCCTGTTTCGTAGGGAAAGAATTCCCGGCGTTCCCGTCGCATCTCAAGAGGAGGCGCTCTCCACAGGAAAGGCGAGAGGAACTCCAGGGTCATGCCACCATTCCAAGAGTCCCCCAGATGTGTCAGTCCATTCCAGAGGAACCTGTTTTCCCTGCACTGCCTTGACGTTCAAGCTGAGGATCGACTCCCACCACGTGTGCACGTGGGACAGCCCTGTGGGAAAGCCTCGTGGGAAAGCCTCGTGGGAAAGACTCGAGGGAAAACCAAACATCCTTTGATCCACCCGGCGGACTGCGTGACACTGCTGCTACCGCTCTGGAGGAAAGCGCAAGTGCATGCCCGCATTCGAGACGAGGACTGACTCCCCTGGGGAGACTCCAGAAGTACCCCAAGATCCATGTCAGCACTGGAGAGGAATCCTCAGGTTCCGGCCCCGACTCCACACAAGGTCTTAGGCCCCGGCATCGACGGGAGAGGAATCCCGAGACGCCCCCGAGGAACTCGCATGGGGACTGGCCTTTCCTGAGGCCACCAGAGCCTTTCCCTTAGGTCCCCGTCGTAAGTCGAGAGCACCTGCCGCAACTCGAGAAAATCCAGGAGGTTTTGCCCTCCAGGCGAGATGAGGCCCATTTCCGCTGAGGCTTCTCGAGGCTAATCACGTCTAACCACTGGAACTTCCAAAGGGTCCTTCACACCATTGCTGCAACTCAAGAAGTTCCCCGACATACCCGTCTCCACTCGAGAGGAAGCACGTGGTGTCCCGCACACATCCAGGGGAGCCCCGTTTCCGCCTCCTAGCTCGAGATGAGGGATCATTTCCCTGTTTCGTAGGGAAAGAATTCCCGGCGTTCCCGTCGCATCTCAAGAGGAGGCGCTCTCCACAGGAAAGGCGAGAGGAACTCCAGGGTCGTGCCACCATTCCAAGAGTCCCCCAGATGTGTCAGTCCATTCCAGAGGAACCTGTTTTCCCTGCACTGCCTTGACGTTCAAGCCGAGGATCGACTCCCACCACGTGTGCACGTGGGACAGCCCTGTGGGAAAGCCTCGTGGGAAAGCCTCGTGGGAAAGACTCGAGGGAAAACCATAGATCCTTTGATCCACGCGGCGGACTGCGTGACACTGCTGCTACCGCTCTGGAGGAAAGCACAAGTGCATGCCCGCATTCGAGACGAGGACTGACTCCCCTGGGGAGACTCCAGAAGTACCCCAAGATCCATGTCAGCACTGGAGAGGAATCCTCAGGTTCCGGCCCCGACTCCACACAAGGTTTTAGGCCCCGGCATCGACGGGAGAGGAATCCCGAGAGGCCCCCGAGGAACTCGCATGGGGACTGGCCTTTCCTGAGGCCACCAGAGGGGGTCCCTGAGGTCCCCGTCGTAAGTCGAGAGCACCTGCCGCAACTCGAGTAAATCCAGGAGGTTTTGCCCTCCAGGCGAGATGAGGCCCATTTCCGCTGAGGCTTCTCGAGGCTAATCACGTCTAACCAATTGAACTTCCAAAGGGTCCTTCACACCCTTGCTGCAACTCAAGAAGTTCCCCGACATACCCGTCTGCACTCGAGAGGAAGCACGTGGGTCACGCACACATCCAGGGGAGCCCCGTTTCCGCCTCCTAGCTCGAGATGAGGGATCCTTTCCCTGTTTCGTAGGGAAAGAATTCCCGGCGTTCCCGTCGCATCTCAAGAGGAGGCGCTCTCCACAGGAAAGGCGAGAGGAACTCCAGGGTCGTGCCACCATTCCAAGAGTCCCCCAGATGAGTCAGTCCATTCCAGAGGAACCTGTTTTTCCTGCACTGCCTTGACGTTCAAGCCGAGGATCGACTCCCACCACGTGTGCACGTGGGACAGAACTGTGGGAAAGCCTCGTGGGAAAGCCTCGTGGGAAAGACTCGAGGGAAAACCATAGATCCTTTGATCCACGTGGCGGACTGCGTGACACTGCTGCTACCGCTCTGGAGGAAAGCGCAATGCATGCCCGCATTCGAGACGAGGACTGACTCCCCTGGGGAGACTCCAGAAGTACCCCAAGATCCATGTCAGCACTGGAGAGGAATCCTCAGGTTCCGGCCCCGACTCCACACAAGGTCTTAGGCCCCGGCATCGACGGGAGAGGAATCCCGAGAGGCCCCCGAGGAACTCGCATGGGGACTGGCCTTTCCTGAGGCCACCAGAGCCTTTCCCTGAGGTCCCCGTCGTAAGTCGAGAGCACCTGCCGCAACTCGAGAAAATCCATGAGGTTTTGCCCTCCAGGCGAGATGAGGCCCATTTCCGCTGAGGCTTCTCGAGGCTAATCACGTCTAACCACTGGAACTTCCAAAGGGTCCTTCACACCCTTGCTGCAACTCAAGAAGTTCCCCGACATACCCGTCTCCACTCGAGAGGAAGCACGTGCGTCCCGCACACATCCAGGGGAGCCCCGTTTCCGCCTCCTAGCTCGAGATGAGGGATCCTTTCCCTGATTCGTAGGGAAAGAATTCCCGGCGTTCCCGTCGCATCTCAAGAGGAGGCGCTCTCCACAGGAAAGGCGAGAGGAACTCCAGGGTCGTGACACCATTCCAAGAGTCCCCCAGATGTGTCAGTCCATTCCAGAGGAACCTGTTTTCCCTGCACTGCCTTGACGTTCAAGCCGAAGATCGACTCCCACCACGTGTGCACTTGGGACAGCCTTGTGGGAAAGCCTCGTGGGAAAGACTCGAGGGAAAACCATAGATCCTTTGATCCACGCGGCGGACTGCGTGACACTGCTGCTACCGCTCTGGAGGAAAGCGCAAGTGCATGCCCGCATTCGAGACGAGGACTGACTCCCCTGGGGAGACTCCAGAAGTACCCCAAGATCCATGTCAGCACTGGAGAGGAATCCTCAGGTTCCGGCCCCGACTCCACACAAGGTCTTAGGCCCCGGCATCGACGGGAGAGGAATCCCGAGAGGCCCCCGAGGAACTCGCATGGGGACTGGCCTTTCCTGAGGCCACCAGAGCGGGTCCCTGAGGTCCCCGTCGTAAGTCGAGAGCACCTGCCGCAACTCGAGAAAATCCAGGAGGTTTTGCCCTCCAGGCGAGATGAGGCCCATTTCCGCTGAGGATTATCGAGGCCAATCACATCTAACCACTGGAACTTCCAAAGGGTCCTTCACACCCTTGCTGCAACTCAAGAAGTTCCCCGACATACCCGTCTGCACTCGAGAGGAAGCACGTGGTGCCCCGCACACATCCAGGGAAGCCCCGTTTCCGCCTCCTAGCTCGAGATGAGGGATCCTTTCCCTGTTTCGTAGGGAAAGAATTCCCGGCGTTCCCGTCGCATCTCAAGAGGAGGCGCTCTCCACAGGAAAGGCGAGAGGAAGTCCAGGGTCGTGACACCATTCCAAGAGTCCCCCAGATGTGTCAGTCCATTCCAGAGGAACCTGTTTTCCCTGCACTGCCTTGACGTTCAAGCCGAGGATCGACTCCCACCACGTGTGCACGTGGGACAGCCCTGTGGGAAAGCCTCGTGGGAAAGCCTCGTGGGAAAGACTCGAGGGAAAACCATAGATCCTTTGATCCACGCGGCGGACTGCGTGACACTGCTGCTACCGCTCTGGAGGAAAGCGCAATGCATGCCCGCATTCGAGACGAGGACTGACTCCCCTGGGGAGACTCCAGAAGTACCCCAAGATCCATGTCAGCACTGAAGAGGAATCCTCAGGTTCCGGCCCCGACTGCACACAAGGTCTTAGGCCCCGGCATCGACGGGAGAGGAATCCCGAGGCGCCCCCGAGGAACTCGCATGGGGACTGGCCTTTCCTGAGGCCACCAGAGCGGGTCCCTGAGGTCCCCGTCGTAAGCCGAGAGCACCTGCCGCAACTCGAGAAAATCTAGGAGGTTTTGCCCTCCAGGCGAGATGAGGCCCATTTCCGCTGAGGCTTCTCGAGGCCAATCACATCTAACCACTGGAACTTCCAAAGGGTCCTTCACACCCTTGCTGCAACTCAAGAAGTTCCCCAACATACCCGTTTGCACTCGAGAGGAAGCACGTGGGGTCCCGCACACATCCAGGGGAACCCCGTTTCCGCCTCCTAGCTCGAGATGAGGGATCCTTTCCCTGTTTCGTAGGGAAAGAATTCCCGGCGTTCCCGTCGCATGTCAAGAGGAGGCGCTCTCCACAGGAAAGGCGAGAGGAACTCCAGGGTCATGCCACCATTCCAAGAGTCCCCCAGATGTGTCAGTCCATTCCAGAGGAACCTGTTTTCCCTGCACTGCCTTGACGTTCAAGCTGAGGATCGACTCCCACCACGTGTGCACGTGGGACAGCCCTGTGGGAAAGCCTCGTGGGAAAGCCTCGTGGGAAAGACTCGAGGGAAAACCAAACATCCTTTGATCCACCCGGCGGACTGCGTGACACTGCTGCTACCGCTCTGGAGGAAAGCGCAAGTGCATGCCCGCATTCGAGACGAGGACTGACTCCCCTGGGGAGACTCCAGAAGTACCCCAAGATCCATGTCAGCACTGGAGAGGAATCCTCAGGTTCCGGCCCCGACTCCACACAAGGTCTTAGGCCCCGGCATCGACGGGAGAGGAATCCCGAGACGCCCCCGAGGAACTCGCATGGGGACTGGCCTTTCCTGAGGCCACCAGAGCCTTTCCCTTAGGTCCCCGTCGTAAGTCGAGAGCACCTGCCGCAACTCGAGAAAATCCAGGAGGTTTTGCCCTCCAGGCGAGATGAGGCCCATTTCCGCTGAGGCTTCTCGAGGCTAATCACGTCTAACCAATTGAACTTCCAAAGGGTCCTTCACACCCTTGCTGCAACTCAAGAAGTTCCCCGACATACCCGTCTGCACTCGAGAGGAAGCACGTGGGTCACGCACACATCCAGGGGAGCCCCGTTTCCGCCTCCTAGCTCGAGATGAGGGATCCTTTCCCTGTTTCGTAGGGAAAGAATTCCCGGCGTTCCCGTCGCATCTCAAGAGGAGGCGCTCTCCACAGGAAAGGCGAGAGGAACTCCAGGGTCGTGCCACCATTCCAAGAGTCCCCCAGATGAGTCAGTCCATTCCAGAGGAACCTGTTTTCCCTGCACTGCCTTGACGTTCAAGCCGAGGATCGACTCCCACCACGTGTGCACGTGGGACAGCCCTGTGGGAAAGCCTCGTGGGAAAGCCTCGTGGGAAAGACTCGAGGGAAAACCATAGATCCTTTGCTCCACGCGGCGGACTGCGTGACACTGCTGCTACCGCTCTGGAGGAAAGCGCAATGCATGCCCGCATTCGAGACGAGGACTGACTCCCCTGGGGAGACTTCAGAAGTACCCCAAGATCCATGTCAGCACTGGAGAGGAATCCTCAGGTTCCGGCCCCAACTCCACACAAGGTCTTAGGCCCCGGCATCGACGGGAGAGGAATCCCGAGAGGCCCCCGAGGAACTCGCATGGGGACTGGCCTTTCCTGAGGCCACCAGAGCCTTTCCCTGAGGTCCCCGTCGTAAGTCGAGAGCACCTGCCGCAACTCGAGAAAATCCATGAGGTTTTGCCCTCCAGGCGAGATGAGGCCCATTTCCGCTGAGGCTTCTCGAGGCTAATCACGTCTAACCACTGGAACTTCCAAAGGGTCCTTCAAACCCTTGCTGCAACTCAAGAAGTTCCCCGACATACCCGTCTCCACTCGAGAGGAAGCACGTGCGTCCTGCACACATCCAGGGGAGCCCCGTTTCCGCCTCCTAGCTCGAGATGAGGGATCCTTTCCCTGATTCGTAGGGAAAGAATTCCCGGCGTTCCCGTCGCATCTCAAGAGGAGGCGCTCTCCACAGGAAAAGCGAGAGGAACTCCAGGGTCGTGACACCATTCCAAGAGACCCCCAGATGTGTCAGTCCATTCCAGAGGAACCTGTTTTCCCTGCACTGCCTTGACGTTCAAGCCGAAGATCGACTCCCACCACGTGTGCACTTGGGACAGCCCTGTGGGAAAGCCTCGTGGGAAAGACTCGAGGGAAAACCATAGATCCTTTGATCCACGCGGCGGACTGCGTGACACTGCTGCTACCGCTCTGGAGGAAAGCGCAAGTGCATGCCCGCATTCGAGACGAGGACTGACTCCCCTGGGGAGACTCCAGAAGTACCCCAAGATCCATGTCAGCACTGGAGAGGAATCCTCAGGTTCCGGCCCCGACTCCACACAAGGTCTTAGGCCCCGGCATCGACGGGAGAGGAATCCCGAGAGGCCCCCGAGGAACTCGCATGGGGACTGGCCTTTCCTGAGGCCACCAGAGCGGGTCCCTGAGGTCCCCGTCGTAAGTCGAGAGCACCTGCCGCAACTCGAGAAAATCCAGGAGGTTTTGCCCTCGGGGCGAGATGAGGCCCATTTCCGCTGAGGCTTCTGGAGGCCAATCACATCTAACCACTGGAACTTCCAAAGGGTCCTTCACACCATTGCTGCAACTCAAGAAGTTCCCCGACATACCCGTCTCCACTCGAGAGGAAGCACGTGGTGTCCCGCACACATCCAGGGGAGCCCCGTTTCCGCCTCCTAGCTCGAGATGAGGGATCCTTTAACTGTTTCGTAGGGAAAGAAATCCCGGCGTTCCCGTCGCATCTCAAGAGGAGGCGCTCTCCACAGGAAAGGCGAGAGGAACTCCAGGGTCGTGCCACCATTCCAAGAGTCCCCCAGATGTGTCAGTCCATTCCAGAGGAACCTGTTTTCCCTGCACTGCCTTGACGTTCAAGCCGAGGATCGACTCCCACCACGTGTGCACGTGGGACAGCCCTGTGGGAAAGCCTCGTGGGAAAGCCTCGTGGGAAAGACTCGAGGGAAAACCATAGATCCTTTGATCCACGCGGCGGACTGCGTGACACTGCTGCTACCGCTCTGGAGGAAAGCGCAAGTGCATGCCCGCATTCGAGACGAGGACTGACTCCCCTGGGGAGACTCCAGAAGTACCCCAAGATCCATGTCAGCACTGGAGAGGAATCCTCAGGTTCCGGCCCCGACTCCACACAAGGTCTTAGGCCCCGGCATCGACGGGAGAGGAATCCCGAGAGGCCCCCGAGGAACTCGCATGGGGACTGGCCTTTCCTGAGGCCACCAGAGCGGGTCCCTGAGGTCCCCGTCGTAAGTCGAGAGCACCTGCCGCAACTCGAGAAAATCCAGGAGGTTTTGCCCTCCAGGCGAGATGAGGCCCATTTCCGCTGAGGCTTCTCGAGGCCAATCACATCTAACCACTGGAACTTCCAAAGGGTCCTTCACACCATTGCTGCAACTCAAGAAGTTCCCCGACATACCCGTCTCCACTCGAGAGGAAGCACGTGGTGTCCCGCACACATCCAGGGGAGCCCCGTTTCCGCCTCCTAGCTCGAGATGAGGGATCCTTTCCCTGTTTCGTAGGGAAAGAATTCCCGGCGTTCCCGTCGCATCTCAAGAGGAGGCGCTCTCCACAGGAAAGGCGAGAGGAACTCCAGGGTCGTGCCACCATTCCAAGAGTCCCCCAGATGTGTCAGTCCATTCCAGAGGAACCTGTTTTCCCTGCACTGCCTTGACGATCAAGCCGAGGATCGACTCCCACCACGTGTGCACGTGGGACAGCCCTGTGGGAAAGGCTCGTGGGAAAGCCTCGGGGGAAAGACTCGAGGGAAAACCATAGATCCTTTGATCCACGCGGCGGACTGCGTGACACTGCTGCTACCGCTCTGGAGGAAAGCGCAAGTGCATGCCCGCATTCGAGACGAGGACTGACTCCCCTGGGGAGACTCCAGAAGTACCCCAAGATCCATGTCAGCACTGGAGAGGAATCCTCAGGTTCCGGCCCCGACTCCACACAAGGTCTTAGACCCCGGCATCGACAGGAGAGGAATCCCGAGAGGCCCCCGAGGAACTCGCAATAGGACTGGCCTGTCCTGAGGCCACCAGAGCGGGTCCCTGAGGTCCCCGTGGTAAGTCGAGAGCACATGCCGCAACTCGAGAAAATCCAGGAGGTTTTGCCCTCCAGGCGAGATGAGGCCCATTTCCGCTGATGCTTCACGAGGCCAATCACATCTAACCACTGGAACTACCAAAGGGTCCTTCACACCATTGCTGCAACTCAAGAAGTTCCCCGACATACCCGTCTCCACTCGAGAGGAAGCACGTGGTGTCCCGCACACATCCAGGGGAGCCCCGTTTCCGCCTCCTAGCTCGAGATGAGGGATCCTTTAACTGTTTCGTAGGGAAAGAATTCCCGGCGTTCCCGTGGCATCTCAAGAGGAGGCGCTCTCCACAGGAAAGGCGAGAGGAACTCCAGGGTCGTGCCACCATTCCAAGAGTCCCCCAGATGTGTCAGTCCATTCCAGAGGAACCTGTTTTCCCTGCACTGCCTTGACGTTCAAGCCGAGGATCGACTCCCACCACGTGTGCACGTGGGACAGCCCTGTGGGAAAGCCTCGTGGGAAAGCCTCGGGGGAAAGACTCTAGGGAAAACCATAGATCCTTTGATCCACGCGGCGGACTGCGTGACACTGCTGCTACCGCTCTGGAGGAAAGCGCAAGTGCATGCCCGCATTCGAGACGAGGACTGACTCCCCTGGGGAGACTCCAGAAGTACCCCAAGATCCATGTCAGCACTGGAGAGGAATCCTCAGGTTCCGGCCCCGAATCCACACAAGGTCTTAGGCCCCGGCATCGACGGGAGAGGAATCCCGAGAGGCCCCCGAGGAACTCGCATGGGGCCTGGCCTTTCCTGAGGCCACCAGAGCGGGTCCCTGAGGTCCCCGTCGTAAGTCGAGAGCACCTGCCGCAACTCGAGAAAATCCAGGAGGTTTTGCCCTCCAGGCGAGATGAGGCCCATTTCCGCTGAGGCTTCTCGAGGCCAATCACATCTAACCACTGGAACTTCCAAAGGGTCCTTCACACCATTGCTGCAACTCAGGAAGTTCCCCGACATACCCGTCTGCACTCGAGAGGAAGCACGTGGTGTCCCGCACACATCCAGGGGAGCCCCGTTTCCGCCTCCTAGCTCGAGATGAGGGATCCTTTCCCTGTTTCGTAGGGAAAGAATTCCCGGCGTTCCCGTCGCATCTCAAGAGTAGGCGCTCTACACAGGAAAGGCGAGAGGAACTCCAGGGTCGTGCCACCATTCCAAGAGTCCCCCAGATGTGTCAGTCCATTCCAGAGGAACCTGTTTTCCCTGCACTGCCTTGACGTTCAAGCCGAGGATCGACTCCCACCACGTGTGCACGTGGGACAGCCCTGTGGGAAAGGCTCGTGGGAAAGCCTCGGGGGAAAGACTCGAGGGAAAACCATAGATCCTTTGATCCACGCGGCGGACTGCGTGACACTGCTGCTATCGCTCTGGAGGAAAGCGCAAGTGCATGCCCGCATTCGAGACGAGGACTGACTCCCCTGGGGAGACTCCAGAAGTACCCCAAGATCCATGTCAGCACTGGAGAGGAATCCTCAGGTTCCGGCCCTGACTCCACACAAGGTCTTAGGCCCCGGCATCGACAGGAGAGGAATCCCGAGAGGCCCCCGAGGAACTCGCAATAGGACTGGCCTGTCCTGAGGCCACCAGAGCGGGTCCCTGAGGTCCCCGTCGTAAGTCGAGAGCACATGCCGCAACTCGAGAAAATCCAGGAGGTTTTGCCCTCCAGGCGAGATGAGGCCCATTTCCGCTGAGGCTTCTCGAGGCCAATCACATCTAACCACTGGAACTTCCAAAGGGTCCTTCACACCCTTGCTGCAACTCAAGAAGTTCCCCGACATACCCGTCTGCACTCGAGAGGAAGCACGTGGTTTCCCGCACACATCCAGGGGAGCCCCGTTTCCGCCTCCTAGCTCGAGATGAGGGATCCTTTCCCTGTTTCGTAGGGAAAGAATTCCCGGCGTTCCCGTCGCATCTCAAGATTAGGCGCTCTCCACAGGAAAGGCGAGAGGAACTCCAGCGTCATGCCACCATTCCAAGAGTCCCCCAGATGTGTCAGTCCATTCCAGAGGAACCTGTTTTCTCTGCACTGCCTTGACGTTCAAGCCGAGGATCGACTCCCACCACGTGTGAACGTGGGACAGCCCTGTGGGAAAGCCTCGTGGGAAAGCCTCGTGGGAAAGACTCGAGGGAAAACCAAACATCCTTTGATCCACGCGGCGGACTGCGTGACACTGCTGCTACCGCACTGGAGGAAAGCGCAAGTGCATGCCCGAATTCGAGACGAGGACTGACTCCCCTGGGGAGACTCCAGAAGTACCCCAAGATCCATGTCAGCACTGGAGAGGCATCCTCAGGTTCTGGCCCCGACTCCACACAAGGTCTTAGGCCCCGGCATCGACGGGACAGGAATCCCGAGAGGCCCCCGAGGAACTCGCATGGGGACTGGCCTTTCCTGAGGCCACCAGAGCGGGTCCCTGAGGTCCCCGTCGTAAGTAGAGAGCACCTGCAGCAACTCGAGAAAATCCAGGAGGTTTTGCCCTCCAGGCGAGATGAGGCCCATTTCCGCTGAGGCTTCTCGAGGCTAATCACATCTAACCACTGGAACTTCCAAAGGGTCCTTCACACCCTTGCTGCAAGTCCAGAAGTTCCCCGACATACCCGTCTCCACTCGAGAGGAAGCACGAGGTTCCCGCACACATCCAGGGGAGCCCCGTTTCCGCCTCCTAGCTCGAGATGAGGGATCCTTTCCCTGTTTCGCAGGGAAAGAATTCCCGGCGTTCCCGTCGCATCTCAAGAGGAGGCGCTCTCCACAGGAAAGGCGAGAGGAACTCCAGGGTCGTGCCACCATTCCAAGAGTCCCCCAGATGTGTCAGTCCATTCCAGAGGAACCTGTATTCCCTGCACTGCCTTGACGTCAAAGCCGAGGATTGACTCCCACCACGTGTGCACGTGGGACAGCCCTGTGGGAAAGCCTCGTGGGAAAGCCTCGTGGGAAAGACTCGAGGGAAAACCATAGATCCTTTGATCCACGCTGCGGACTGCGTGACACTGCTGCTACTACTCTGGAGGAAAGCGCAATTGTATGCCCGCATTCGAGACGAGGACTGATTCCCCTGGGGAGACTCCAGAAGTATTTCAAGATCCATGTCAGCACTGGAGAGGAATCCTCAGGTTCCGGCCCCGACTCCACACAAGGTCTTAGGCCCCGGCATCGACGGGAGAGGAATCCCGAGAGGCCCCCGAGGAACCAGCATGGGGACTGGCCTTTCCTGAGGCCACCAGAGCGGGTCCCTGAGGTCACCGTCGTAAGTTGAGAGCACCTGCCACAACTCGAGAAAATCCAGGAGGTTTTGCCCTCCAGGCGAGATGAGGCCCATTTCCTCTGAGGCTTCTCGAGGCTAATCACATCTAACCACTGGAACTTACAAAGGGTCCTTCACACCCTTGCTGCAAGTCCAGAAGTTCCCCGACATACCCGTGTCCACTCGAGAGGAAGCACGAGGGTCCCGCACACATCCAGGGGAGCCCCGTTTCCGCCTCCTAGCTCGAGATGAGGGATCCTTTCCCTGTTTCGTAGGGAAAGAATTCCCGTCGTTCCCGTCGCATCTCAAGAGGAGGCGCTCTCCACAGTAAAGGCGAGAGGAACTTCAGGGTCGTGCCACCATTCCAAGAGTGCCCCAGATGTGTCAGTCCATTCCAGAGGAACCTGTTTTCCCTGCACTGCCTTGACGTTCAAGCCGAGGATCGACTCCCACCACGTGTGCACGTGGGACAGCCCTGTGGGAAAGCCTCGTGGGAAAGCCTGGTGGGAAAGACTCGAGGGAAAGCCATAGATCCTTTGATCCACGCGGCGGACTGCGTGACACTGCTGCTACCGCTCTGGAGGAAAGCGCAAGTGCATGCCCACATTCGGGACGAGGACTGACTCCCCTGGGGAGACTCCAGAAGTCGCCCAAGATCCATGTCAGCACTGGAGAGGAATCCTCAGGTTCCGGCCCCGACTCCACACAAGGTCTTAGGCCCCGGCATCGACGGGAGAGGAATCCCGAGAGGCCCCCGAGGAACTCGCATGGGGACTGGCCTTTCCTGAGGCCACCAGAGCGGGTCCCTGAGGTCCCCGTCGTAAGTCGAGAGCACCTGCCGCAAGTCGACAAAATCCAGGAGGTGTTGCCCTCCAGGCGAGATGAGGCCCATTTCCGCTGAGGCTTCTCGAGGCTAATCACATCTAACCACTGGAACTTACAAAGGGTCCTTCACACCCTTGCTGCAAGTCCAGAAGTTCCACGACATACCCGTCTCCACTCGAGAGGAAGCACGAGGGTCCCGCACACATCCGGGGGAGCCCCGTTTCCGCCTCCTAGCTCGAGATGAGGGATCCTTTCCCTGTTTCGTAGGGAAAGAATTCCCGGCGTTCCCGTCGCATGTCAAGAGGAGGCGCTCTCCACAGGAAAGGCGAGAGGAACTCCAGGGTCGTGCCACCATTGCAAGAGTCCCCCAGATGTGTCAGTCCATTCCAGAGGAAACTGTTTTCCCTGCACTGCCTTGACGTTCAAGCCGAGGATCGACTCCCACCACGTGTGCACGTGGGACAGCCCTGTGGAAAGCCTCGTGGGAAAGCCTCGTGGGAAAGACTGGAGGGAAAACCATAGATCCTTTGATCCACGCGGCGGACTGCGTGACACTGCTGCTACTGCTCTGGAGGAAAGCGCAAGTGCATGCCCGCATTCGAGACGAGGACAGACTCCCCTCGGGAGACTCCAGAAGTAGCCCAAGATCCATGTCAGCACTGGAGAGGTATCCTCAGGTTCCGGGCCCGACTCCACACAAGGTCTTAGGCCCCGGCATCGACGGGAGAGGAATCCCGAGAGGCCCCCGAGGAACTCGCATGGGGACTGGCCTTTCCTGAGGCCGCCAGAGCGGGTCCCTGAGGTCCCCGTCGTAAGTCGATAGCACCTGCCGCAACTCGAGAAAATCCAGGAGGTTTTGCCCTCCAGGCGAGATGAGGCCCATTTCCGCTGAGGCTTCTCGAGGCTAATCACATCTAACCACTGGAACTTCCAAAGGGTCCTTCACACCCTTGCTGCAAGTCCAGAAGTTCCCCGACATACCCGTCTCCACTCGAGAGGAAGCACGAGGTTCCCGCACACATCCAGGGGAGCCCCGTTTCCGCCTCCTAGCTCGAGATGAGGGATCCTTTCCCTGTTTCGCAGGGAAAGAATTCCCGGCGTTCCCGTCGCATCTCAAGAGGAGGCGCTCTCCACAGGAAAGGCGAGAGGAACTCCAGGGTCGTGCCACCATTCCAAGAGTCCCCCAGATGTGTCAGTCCATTCCAGAGGAACCTGTTTTCCCTGCACTGCCTTGACGTCAACGCCGAGGATTGACTCCCACCACGTGTGCACTTGGGACAGCCCTGTGGGAAAGCCTCGTGGGAAAGCCTCGTGGGAAAGACTCGAGGGAAAACCATAGATCCTTTGATCCACGCTGCGGACTGCGTGACACTGCTGCTACTACTCTGGAGGAAAGCGCAAAAGTATGCCCGCATTCGAGACGAGGACTGACTCCCCTGGGGAGACTCCAGAAGTACCCCAAGATCCATGTCAGCACTGGAGAGGAATCCTCAGGTTCCGGCCCCGACTCCACACAATGTCTTAGGCCCCGGCATCGACGGGAGAGGAATCCGGAGAGGCCCCAGAGGAACTCGCATGGGGACTGGACTTTCCTGAGGCCACCAGAGCGGGTCCCTGAGGTCCCCGTCGTAAGTCGAGAGCACCTGCCGCAACTCGAGAAAATCCAGGAGGTTTTGCCCTCCAGGCGAGATGAGGCCCATTTCCGCTGAGGCTTCTCGAGGCTAATCACATCTAACCACTGGAACTTACAAAGGGTCCTTCACAACCTTGCTGCAAGTCCAGAAGTTCCCCGACATACCCGTGTCCACTCGAGAGGAAGCACGAGGGTCCCGCACACATCCAGGGGAGCCCCGTTTCCGCCTCCTAGCTCGAGATGAGGGATCCTTTCCCTGTTTCGTAGGGAAAGAATTCCCGGCGTTCCCGTCGCATCTCAAGAGGAGGCGCTCTCCACAGGAAAGGCGAGAGGAACTCCAGGGTCGAGCCACCATTGCAAGAGTCCCCCAGATGTGTCAGTCCATTCCAGAGGAACCTGTTTTCCCTGCACTGCCTTGACGTTCAAGCCGAGGATCGACTCCCACCACGTGTGCACGTGGGACAGCCCTGTGGGAAAACCTCATGGGAAAGCCTCGTGGGAAAGACTCAAGGGAAAACCATAGATCCTTTGATCCACGCGGCGGACTGCGTGACACTGCTGCTACCGCTCTGGAGGAAAGCGCAAGTGCATGCCCGCATTCGAGACGAGGACTGACTCCCCTGGGGAGACTCCAGAAGTAGCCCAAGATCCATGTCAGCACTGGAGAGGAATCCTCAGGTTCCGGCCCCGACTCCACACAAGGTCTTAGGCCCCGGCATCGACGGGAGAGGAATCCCGAGAGGCCCCCGAGGAACTCGCATGGGGACTGGCCTTTCCTGAGGCCACCAGCGCGGGTCCCTGAGGTCCCCGTCGTAAGTAGAGAGCACCTGCCGCAACTCGAGAAAATCCAGGAGGTTTTGCCCTCCAGGCGAGATGAGGCCCATTTCCGCTGAGGCTTCTCGAGTCTAATCACATCTAACGACTGGAACTTCCAAAGGGTCCTTCACACCCTTGCTGCAAGTTCAGAAGTTCCCCGACATACCCGTGTCCACTCGAGAGGAAGCACGAGGGTCCCGCACACATCCAGGGGATCCCCGTTTCCGCCTCCTAGCTCGAGATGAGGGATCCTTTCCCTGTTTCGTAGGGAAAGAATTCCCGGCGTTCCCGTCGCATCTCAAGAGGAGGCGCTCTCCACAGGAAAGGCAAGAGGAACTCCAGGGTCGTGCCACCATTCCAAGAGTCCCCCAGATGTGTCAGTCCATTCCAGAGGAACCTGTTTTCCCTGCACTGCCTTGACGTTCAAGCCGAGGATCGACTCCCACCACGTGTGCACGTTGGACAGCCCTGTGGAAAGCCTCGTGGGAAAGCCTCGTGGGAAAGACTCGAGGGAAAACCATAGATCCTTTGATCCACGCGGCGGACTGCGTGACACTGCTGCTACCGCTCTGGAGGAAAGCGCAAGTGCATGCCCGCATTCGAGACGAGGACTGACTCCCCTGGGGAGACTCCAGAAGTACCCCAAGATCCATGTCAGCACTGGAGAGGAATCCTCAGGTTCCGGCCCCGACTCCACACAAGGTCTTAGGCCCCGGCATCGACGGGAGAGGAATCCCCAGAGGCCCCCGAGGAACTCGCATGGGGACTGGCCTTTCCTGAGGCCACCAGAGCGGGTCCCTGAGGTCCCAGTCGTAAGTCGAGAGCACCTGCCGCAACTCGAGAAAATCCAGGAGGTTTTGCCCTCCAGGCGAGATGAGGCCCATTTCTGCTGAGGCTTCTCGAGGCTAATCACATCTAACCACTGGAACTTCCAAAGGGTCCTTCACACCCTTGCTGCAAGTCCAGAAGTTCCCCGACATACCCGTCTCCACTCGAGAGGAAGCACGAGGGTCCCGCACACATCCAGGGGAGCCCCGTTTCCGCCTCCTAGCTCGAAATGAGGGATCCTTTCCCTGTTTCGAAGGGAAAGAATTTCCGGCGTTCCCGTCGCATCTCAAGAGGAGGCGCTCTCCACAGGAAAGGCGAGAGGAACTCCAGGGTCATGCCACCATTGCAAGAGTCCCCCAGATGTGTCAGTCCATTCCAGAGGAACCTGTTTTCCCTGCACTGCCTTGACGTTCAAGCCGAGGATCGACTCCCACCACGTGTGCACGTGGGACAGCCCTGTGGAAAGCCTCGTGGGAAAGCCTCGTGGGAAAGACTCGAGGGAAAGCCATAGATCCTTTGATCCACGTGGCGGACTGCGTGACACTGCTGCTACCGCTCTGGAGGAAAGCGCAAGTGCATGCCCACATTCGAGACGAGGACTGACTCCCCTGGGGAGACTCCAGAAGTAGCCCAAGATCCATGTCAGCACTGGAGAGGAATCCTCAGATTCCGGCCCCGACTCCACACAAGGTCTTAGGCCCCGGCATCGACGGGAGAGGAATCCCGAGAGGCCCCCGAGGAACTCGCATGGGGACTGGCCTTTCCTGAGGCCACCAGAGCGGGTCCCTGAGGTCCCCGTCGTAAGTTGAGAGCACCTGCCACAACTCGAGAAAATCCAGGAGGTTTTGCCCTCCAGGCGAGATGAGGCCCATTTCCTCTGAGGCTTCTCGAGGCTAATCACATCTAACCACTGGAACTTCCAAAGGGTCCTTCACACCCTTACTGCAAGTCCAGAAGTTCCCCGACATACCCGTGTCCACTCGAGAGGAAGCACGAGTGTCCCGCACACATCCAGGGGAGCCCCGTTTCCGCCTCCTAGCTCGAGATGAGGGATCCTTTCCCTGTTTCGTAGGGAAAGAATTCCCGGCGTTCTCGTCGCATCTCAAGAGGAGGCGCTCTCCACAGTAAAGGCGAGAGGAACTTCAGGGTCGTGCCACCATTCCAAGAGTGCCCCAGATGTGTCAGTCCATTCCAGAGGAACCTGTTTTCTCTGCACTGCCTTGACGTTCAAGCCGAGGATCGACTCCCACCACGTGTGCACGTGGGACAGCACTGTGGGAAAGCCTCGTGGGAAAGCCTCGTGGGAAAGACTAGTGGGAAAACCATAGATCCTTTGATCCATGCGGCGGACTGCGTGACACTACTGCTACCGCTCTGGAGGAAAGCGCAAGTGCATGCCCGCATTCGAGACGAGGACTGACTCCCCTGGGGAGACTCCAGAAATAGCCCAAGATCCATGTCAGCACTGGAGAGGCATCCTCAGGTTCTGGCCCCGACTCCACACAAGGTCTTAGGCCCCGGCATCGACGGACAGGAATCCCGAGAGGCCCCCGAGGAACTCGCATGGGGACTGGCCTTTCCTGAGGACACCAGAGCGGGTCCCTGAGGTCCCCGTCGTAAGTAGAGAGCACCTGCCGCAACTCGAGAAAATCCAGGAGGTTTTGCCCTCCAGGCGAGATGAGGCCCATTTCCCCTGAGGCTTCTCTAGGCTAATCACATCTAACCTCTGGAACTTCCAAAGGGTCCTTCACACCCTTGCTGCAAGTCCAGAAGTTCCCCGACATACCCGTCTCCACTCGAGAGGAAGCACGAGGTTCCCGCACACATCCAGGGGAGCCCCGTTTCCGCCTCCTAGCTCGAGATGAGGGATCCTTTCCCTGTTTCGCAGGGAAAGAATTCCCGGCGTTCCTGTCGCATCTCAAGAGAAGGCGCTCTCCACAGGAAAGGCGAGAGGAACTCCAGGGTCGTGCCACCATTCCAAGAGTCCCCCAGATGTGTCAGTCCATTCCAGAGGAACCTGTTTTCCCTGCACTGCCTTGACGTCAAAGCCGAGGATTGACTCCCACCACGTGTGCACGTGGGACAGCCCTGTGGGAAAGCCTCGTGGGAAAGCCTCGTGGGAAAGACTCGAGGGAAAACCATAGATCCTTTGATCCACGCGGCGGACTGCTGACACTGCTGCTACTACTCTGGAGGAAAGCGCAAGTGTATGCCCGCATTCGAGACGAGGACTGACTCCCCTGGGGAGACTCCAGAAGTACCCCAAGATCCATGTCAGCACTGGAGAGGAATCCTCAGGTTCCGGCCCCGACTCCACACAATGTCTTAGGCCCCGGCATCGACGGGAGAGGAATCCCGAGAGGCCCCCGAGGAACTCGCATGGGGACTGGACTTTCCTGAGGCCACCAGAGCGGGTCCCTGAGTCCCCGTCGTAAGTCGAGAGCACCTGCCGCAACTCGAGAAAATCCAGGAGGTTTTGCCCTCCAGGCGAGATGAGGCCCATTTCCGCTGAGGCTTCTCGACGCTAATCACATCTAACCACTGGAACTTCCAAAGGGTCCTTCACACCCTTGCTGCAACTCAAGAAGTTCCCCGACATACCCATCTCCACTCGAGAGGAAGCACGAGGGTCCCGCACACATCCAGGAGAGCCCCGTTTCCGCCTCCTAGCTCGAGATGAGGGATCCTTTCCCTGTTTCGTAGGGAAAGAATTCCCGGCGTTCCTGTCGCATCTCAAGACGAGGCACTCTCCACAGGAAAGGCGAGAGGAACTCCAGGGTCGTGCCACCATTCCAAGAGTCCCCCAGATGTGTCAGTCCATTCCAGAGGAACCTGTTTTCCCTGCACTGCCTTGACGTTCAAGCCGAGGATCGACTCCCACCACGTGTGCACGTGGGACAGCCCTGTGGGAAAGCCTCGTGGGAAAGCCTCGTTGGAAAGACTCGAGGGAAAACCAAAGATCCTTTGATCCACGCGGCGGACTGCGTGACACTGCTGCTACCGCTCTGGAGGAAAGCGCAAGTGCATGCCCGCATTGGAGGCGAGGACTGACTCCCCTGGGGAGACTCCAGAAGTACCCCAAGATCCATGTCAGCACTGGAGAGGAATCCTCAGGTTCCGGCCCCAACTCCACACAAGGTCTTAGGCCCCGGCATCGACTGGAGAGGAATCCCGAGAGCCCCCCCAGGAACTCGCATGGGGACTGGCCTTTCCTGAGGCCACCAGAGCGGGTCCCTGAGGTCCCCGTCGTAAGTCGAGAGCACCTGCCGCAACTCGAGAAAATCCAGGAGGTTTTGCCCTCCAGGTGAGATGAGGTCCATTTCCACTGTGGCTTCTCTAGGCTAATCACATCTAACCACTGGAACTTCCAAAGGGTCCTTCACACCCTTGCTGCAACTCAAGAAGTTCCCCGACATACCCGTCTCCACTCGAGAGGAAGCACGAGGGTCCCGCACACAACCAGGGGAGCCCCGTTTCCGCCTCCCAGCTCGAGATGAGGGATCCTATCCCTGTTTCGTAGGGAAAGAATTCCCGGCGTTCCCGTCGCACCTCAAGAGGAGGCGCTCTCCACAGGAAAGGGGAGAGGAACTCCAGGGTTGTGCCACCATTCCAAGAGTCCCCCAGATGTTCAGTCCATTCCAGAGGAACCTGTTTTCCCTGCACTGCCTTGACGTTCAAGCCGAGGATCGACTCCCACCACGTGTGCACGTGGGACAGCCCTGTGGGAAAGCCTCGTGAGAAAGACTCGAGGGAAACCATAGATCTTTGATCCACGCGGCGGACTGCGTGACACTGCTGCTACCGCTCTGGAGGAAAGCGCAAGTGCATGCACGCATTGGAGGCGAGGAATGACTCCCCTGGGGAGACTCCAGAAGTACCCCAAGATCCATGTCAGCACTGGAAAGGAATCCTCAGGTTCCGGCCCCGACTCCACACAAGGTCTTATTCCCCCTCATCGACGGGAGAGGAATCCCGAGAGGCCCCCGAGGAACTCGCATGGGGACTGGCCTTTCCGGAGGCCACCAGAGCGGGTCCCTGAGGTCCCCGTCGTAAGTCGAGAGCACCTGCCGCAACTCGAGAAAATCCAGGAGGTTTTGCCCTCCAGGCGAGATGAGGCCCATTTCCGCTGAGGCTTCTCGAGGCTAATCACATCTAACCACTGGAACTTCCAAAGGGTCCTTCACACCCTTGCTGCAACTCAAGAAGTTCCCCGACATACCCGTCTCCACTCGAGACGAAGCACGAGGGTCCCGCACACATCCAGGGGAGCCCCGTTTCCGCCTCCTAGCTCGAGATGAGGGATCCTTTCCCTTTTTCGAAGGGAAAGAATTCCCGGCGTTACCGTCGCATCTCAAGAGGAGGCGCTCTCCACAGGAAAGGCGAGAGGAACTCCAGGGTCGTGCCACCATTCCAAAAGTCCCCCAGATGTGTCAGTCCATTCCAGAGGAATCTGTTTTCCCTGCACTGCCTTGACGTTCATGCCGAGGATCGACTCCCACCACGTGTGCACGTGGGACAGCCCTGTGGGAAAGCCTCGTGGGAAAGCCTCGGGGGAAAGACACGAGGGAAAGTCATAGATCCTTTGATCGACGCGGGGGACTGCGTGACACTGCTGCTACCGCTCTGGAGGAAAGCGCAAGTGCATGCCCGCATTCGAGACGAGGACTGATTCCCCTGGGGAGACTCCAGAAGTACCCCAAGATCCATGTCAGCACTGGAGAGGAATCCTCAGGTTCCGGCCCCGATTCCACACAAGGTCTTAGGCCCCAGCATTGCCGGGAGAGGCATCCCGAGAGGCCCCCGAGGAACTCGCATGGGGACTGGCCTTTCCTGAGGCCACCAGAGCGGGTCCCTGAGGTCCCCGTCGTTAGTCGAGAGCACCTGCCACAACTCGAGAAAATCCAGGAGGTTTTGCCCTCCAGGCGAGATGAGGCCCATTTCCGCTGAGGCTTCTCGAGGCTAATCACATCTAACCACTGGAACTTCCAAAGGGTCCTTCACACCCTTTCTGCAACTCAAGAAGTTCCCCGACATACCCGTCTCCACTCGAGACGAAGCACGAGGGTCCCGCACACATCCAGGGGAGCCCCGTTTCCGCCTCCTAGCTCCAGATGAGGGATCCTTTCCCTGTTTCGAAGGGAAAGAATTCCCGGCGTTCCCGTCGCATCTCAAGAGGAGGCGCTCTCCACAGGAAAGGCGAGAGGAACTCCAGGGTCGTGCCACCATTCCATGAGTCCCCCAGATGTGTCAGTCCATTCCAGAGGAACCTGTTTTCCCTGCACTGCCTCGACATTCAAGCCGAGGATCGACTCCCACCACGTGTGCACGTGGGACAGCCCTGTGGGAAACCCTCGTGGGAAAGCCTCGAGGGAAAGCCATGGATCCTTTGATCCACTCGGCAGAATGCGTGACACTGCTGCTTCCTCTCTGGAGGAAAGCGCAAGTGCATTCCCGCATTCGAGAAGAGGACTGACTCCCCTGGGGAGACTCCAGAATACCCCAAGATCCATGTCAGCACTGGAGAGGAATCCTCAGGTTCCAGGCCCGACTCCACTCAAGGTCTTAGGCCCCGGCATCGACGGGAGAGGAATCCCGAGTGTCCCCCGAGGAACTCGCATGGGAACTGGCCTTTCCTGAGGCCACCAGAGCGGGTCCCTGAGGTCCCCCTCGTAAGTCGAGAGCACCTGCCGCAACTCGAGAAAATCCAGGAGGTTTTGCCCTCCAGGCGAGATGAGGCCTATTTCCGCTGAGGCTTCTCGAGGCTAATCACATCTAACCGCTGGAACTTCCAAACGGTCCTTCACACCCTTGCTGCAACTCACGAAGTTCCCCGACATACCCGTCTCCACTCGAGAGGAAGCACGAGGGTCCCGCACGCATCCAGGGGAGCCCCGTTTCTGCCTCCTAGCTCGAGATGAGGGATCCTTTCCCTGTTTCGAAGGGAAAGAATTCCCGGCGTTCCCGTCGCATCTCAAGAGGAGGCGCTCTCCACAGGAAAGGCGAGAGGAACTCCAGGGTCGTGCCACCATTCCAAGAGTCCCCCAGATGGGTCAGTCCATTCCAGAGGAACCTGTTTTCCGTGCACTGCCTTGACGTTCAAGCTGAGGATCGACTCCCACCACGTGTGCACGTGGGACAGCCCTGTGGGAAAGCCTCGTGGGAAAGCCTCGAGGGAAAGACATAGATCCCTTGATGCACGCAGCGGAATGCGTGACACTGCTGCTACCGCTCTTGAGGGAAGCGCAAGTGCATGTCTGCATTCGAGACGAGGACTGACTCCCCTGGGGAGATTCCAGAAGTACCCAAAGATCCATGTCAGGACTGGAGAGGAATCCTCAGGTTCCGGCCCCGACTCCACACAAGTTCTTAGGCCCCGGCATCGACGGGAGAGGAAACCCGAGAGGCCCCCAAGGAACTCGCATGGGGACTGGCCTTTCCTGAGGCCACCAGAGCGGGTCCGTGACGTCCCCGTCGTAAGTCGAGAGCACCTGCCGCAACTCGAGTAAATCCAGGAGGTTTTGCCCTCCAGGCGAGATGAGGCCCATTTCCGCTGAGGCTTCTCGAGGCTAATCACAGCTAACCACTGGAACTTCCAAAGGGTCCTTCACACCCTTGGTGCAACTCAAGAAGTTCCCCGACATACCCGACGCCACTCGAGAGGAAGAACGAGGGTCCCGCACACATCCAGGGGAGCCCCGTTTCCGCCTCATAGCTCGAGATGAGGGATCCTTTCCCTTTTTCGAAGGGAAAGAATTCCCGGCATTCCCGTCGCATCTCAAGAGGAGGCGCTCTCCACAGGAAAGGAGAGAGGAACTCCAGGGTCGTGCCACCATTCCAAGAGTCCCCCAGATGTGTCCGTCCATTCCAGAGGAACCTGTTTTCCCTGCACTACCTCGACGTTCAAGCCGAGGATCGACTCCCACCACGTGTGCACGTGGGACAGCCCTGTGGAAAAGCGTCGTGGGAAAGCCTCGTGGGAAAGACTCGAGGGAAAACCATAGATCCTTTGATCCACGCGGCGGACTGCGTGACACTGCTGCTACCGCTCTGGAGGAAAGCGCAAGTGCATGCCCCCATTCGAGACGAGGACTGACTCCCCTGGGGAGACTCCAGAAGTACCCCAAGATCCATGTCAGCACTGGAGAGGAATCCTCAGGTTCCGGCCACGACTCCACACAAGGTCTTAAGCCCCGGAATCGCCCGGAGTGGAATCCCGAGAGGCCCCCGAGGAACTCGCATGGGGACTGGCCTTTCCTGAGGCCACCAGAGCAGGTCCATGAGGTCCCCCTCGTAAGTCGAGACCACCTGCCGCAACTCGAGAAAATCCAGGAGGTTTTGCCCTCCAGGCGAGATGAGGCCCATTTCCGCTGAGGCTTCTCGAGGCTAATCATATCTAACCACTGGAACTTCCAAAGGGTCCTTCACACCCTTGCTGCAACTCAAGAAGTTCCCCGACATACCCGTGTCCACTCGAGAGGAAGCACGAGGGTCCCGCACACATCCAGGGAAGCCCCGTTTCCGCCTCCTAGCTCGAGATGAGGGATCCTTTTCCTGTTTCGAAGGGAAAGAATTCCCGGCGTTCCCGTCGTATCTCAAGAGGAGGCGCTCTCCACAGGAAAGGCGAGAGGAATTCCAGGGTCGTGCCACCGTTCCAAGAGTCCCCCAGATGTGTCAGTCCATTCCAGAGGAACCTGTTTTCCCTGCACTGCCTTGACGTTCAAGCCGAGGATCAACTCCCACCACGTGTGCACGTGGGACAGCCCTGTGGGAAAGCCTCGTGGGAAAGCCTGAAGGGAAGGCCATAGAACCCTTGATGCACGCGGCGAAATGCGTGACACTGCTGCTACCGCTTTGGAGGGAAGTGCAAGTGCATGTCTGCATTCGAGATGAGGACTGACTCCCCTGGGGAGACTCCAGAAGTACCCCAAGATCCATGTCAGCACTGGAGAGGAATCCTCAGGTTCCGGCCGCGACTCCACACAAGGTCTTAGGCCCCGGCATCGACGGGAGAGGAAACCCGACAGGCCCCCAAGGAACTCGCATGGGGACTGGCCTTTCCTGAGGCCACCAGAGCGTGTCCCTGAGGTCCCCGTCGTATGTCGAGAGCACCTGCCGCAACTCCAGAAAATTCAGGAGGTTTTGCCCTCCAGGCGAGATGAGGCCAATTTCCGCTGAGGCTTCTCGAGGCTAATCACATCTAACCACTGGAACTTACAAAGGGTCCTTCACACCCTTGCTGCAACTCAAGAAGTTCCCCGACATTCCCGACGCCACTCGAGAGGAAGCACGAGGGTCCCGCACACATCCAGGGGAGCCCCGTTTCCGCCTCCTAGCTCGAGATGAGGAATCCTTTCCCTGTTTGAAGGGAAGGAATTCCCGGTGTTCCCGTCGCATCTCAAGAGGAGGCGCTCTCCACAGGAAATGCGAGAGGAACTCCAGGGTCGTGCCACCATTCCAAGAGTCCCCCAGATGTGTCAGTCCATTCCAGAGGAACCTGTTTTCCCTGCACTGCCTCGACGTTCAAGCCGAGGATCGACTCCCACCATGCGTGCAGGTGGGACAGCCCTGTGGGAAAGCCTCGTGGGAAAGCCTCGTGGGAAAGACTCGAGGGAAAACCATAGATCATTTGATCCACGCGGCGGACTGCGTGACACTGCTGCTACCGCTCTAGAGGAAAGCGCAAATGCATGCCCACATTCGAGACGAAGACTGACTCCCCTGGGGAGACTCCAGAAGTACCCCAAGATCCATGTCAGCAATGGAGAGGAATCCTCAGGTTCCGGCCCCGACTCCACACAAGGTCTTAGGCCCCGGCATCGACGGGAGAGGAATCCCGAGAGGCCCCCGAGGAAATCGCATGGGGACTGGCCTTTCCTGAAGCCACCAGAGCGGGTCCCTGAGGTCCCCGTCGTAAGTCGAGAGCACCTGCCGCAACTCGAGAAAATCCAGGAGGTTTTGCCCTCCAGGGCAGATGAGGCCCATTTCCACTGAGGCTTCTCGAGGCTAATCACATCTAACCGCAGGAACTTCCAAAGGGTCCTTCACACCCTTGCTGCAACTCAAGAAGTTCCCCGACATACCCTTCTCCACTCGAGAGGAAGCACGAGGGTCCCGCACACATCCAGGGGAGCCCCGTTTCCGCCTCCTAGCTCGAGATGAGGGATCCTTTCCCTGTTTCGTAGGGAAAGAATTCCCGGCGTTCCCGTCGCATCTCAAGAGGAGGCACTCTCCACAGGAAAGGCGAGAGGAACTCCAGGGTCGTGCTACCATTCCAAGAGTCCCCCAGATGTGTCAGTCCATTCCAGAGGAACCTGTTTTCCCTGCACTGCCTTGACGTTCAAGCCGAGGATCGACTCCCACCACGTGTGCACGTGGGACAGCCCTGTGGGAAAGCCTCGTGGGAAAGCCTCGTGGGAAAGACTCGAGGGAAAACCATAGATCCTTTGATCCACGCGGCGGACTGCGTGACACTGCTGCTACCGCTCTGGAGGAAAGCGCAAGTGCATATCTTCATTCGAGACGAGGACTGACTCCCCTGGGGAGACTCCAGAAGTACCCCAAGATCCATGTCAGCACTGGAGAGGAATCCTCAGGTTCCGGCCCCGACTCCACACAAGGTCTTAGGCCCCGGCATCGCCAGGAGAGGAATCCCGAGAGGCCCCCGAGGAACTCGCATGGGGACTGGCCTTTCCTGAGGCCACCAGAGCGGGTCCCTGAGGTCCCCGTCGTAAGTCGAGAGCACCTGCCGCAACTCGAGAAAATCCAGGAGGTTTTGCCCTCCAGGCGAGATGAGGCCCATTTCCGCTGAGGCTTCTCGAGGCTAATCACATCTAACCGCTGGGACTTCCAAAGGGTCCTTCACACTCTTGCTGCAACTCAAGAATTTCCCGGACATACCCGTCTCCACTCGAGAGGAAGCACGAGGGTCCCGCACACATCCAGGGGAGCCAAGGTTCCGCCTCCTAGCTCGAGATGAGGGATCCTTTCCCTGTTTCGTAGGGAAAGAATTCCCGGTGTTCCCGTCACATCTCAAGAGGAGGCGCTCTCCACAGGAAAGGCGAGAGGAACTCCAGGGTCGTTCCACCATTCCAAGAGTCCCCCAGATGTGTCCGTCCATTTCAGAGGAACCTGTTTTCCCTGCACTGCCTTGACGTTCAAGCCGAGGATCCACTCCCACCACGTGTGCACGTGGGACAGCCCTGTGGGAAAGCCTCGTGGGAAAGCCTCGAGGGAAAGCCATAGATCCCTTGATGCACGCGGCGGACTGCGTGACACTGCTGCTACCGCTCTGGAGGGAAGCGCAAGTGCATGTCTGCATTCGAGACGAGGACTGACTCCCCTGGGGAGACTCCAGAAGTACCCCAAGATCCATGTCAGCACTGGAGAGGAATCCTCAGGTTCCGGCCGCGACTCCACACAAGGTCTTAGGCCCCGGCATCGACGTGAGAGGAATCCCGAGAGGCCCCCGAGGAACTCGCATGGGGACTGGGCTTTCCTGAGGCTACCACAGCGGGTCCCTGAGGTCCCCGTCGTAAGTCGAGAGCACCTGCCGCAACTCGAGAAAATCCAGGAGGTTTTGCCCTCCAGGCGAGATGAGGCCCATTTCCGCTGAGGCTTCTCGAGGCTAATCACATCTAACCACTGGAACTTCCAAAGGGTCCTTCACACCCTTGCTGCAACTCAAGAAGTTCCCCGACATACCCGACTCCACTCGAGAGGAAGAACGAGGGTCCCGCACACATCCAGGGGAGCCCCGTTTCCGCCTCCTAGCTCGAGACGAGGGATCCTTTCCCTTTTTCGAAGGGAAAGAATTCCCGGCGTTCCCGTCGCATCTCAAGAGGAGGCGCTCTCCACAGGAAAGGCGAGAGGAACTCCAGGGTCGTGCCACCATTCCAAGAGTCCCCCAGATGTGTCAGTCCATTCCAGAGGAACCTGTTTTCCCTGCACTGCCTCGACGTTCAAGCCGAGGATCGACTCCCACCACGTGTGCACGTGGGACAGCCCTGTGGGAAACCCTCGTGGGAAAGCCTCGAGGGAAAGCCATAGATCCCTTGATCCACTCGGCAGAATGCGTGACACTGCTACTACCGCTCTGGAGGAAAGCGCAAGTGCATGCCCGCATTCGAGACGAGGCCTGACTCCCCTGGGGAGACTCCAGAAGTACCCCAAGATCCATGTCAGCACTGGAGAGGAATCCTCAGGTTCCAGCCCCGACTCCACACAAGGTCTTAGGCTCCGGCATCGACGGGAGAGGAATCCCGAGAGGCCCCCGAGGAACTCGCATGGGGACTGGCCTTTCCTGAGGCCACCAGAGCGGGTCCCTGAGGTCCCCGTCGTAAGTCGAGAGCACCTGCCGCAACTCGAGAAAATCCAGGATGTTTTGCCCTCCAGGCGAGATGAGGCCCATTTCCGCTGAGGCTTCTCGAGGCTAAACACATCTAACCACTGGAACTTACAAAGGGTCCTTCACACCCTTGCTGCAAGTCCAGAAGTTCCCCGACATACCCGTGTCCACTCGAGAGGAAGCACGAGGGTCCCGCACACATCCAGGGGAGCCCCGTTTCCGCCTCCTAGCTCGAGATGAGGGATCCTTTCCCTGTTTCGTAGGGAAAGAATTCCCGGCGTTCCCGTCGCATCTCAAGAGGAGGCGCTCTCCACAGGAAAGGCGAAAGGAACTCCAGGGTCGTGCCACCATTCCAAGAGTCCCCCAGATGTGTAAGTCCATTCCAGAGGAACCTTTTTTCCCTGCACTGCCTTGACGTTCAAGCCGAGGATCGAATCTTACCACGTGTGCACGTGGGACAGCCCTGTGGGAAAGCCTCGTGGGAAAGCCTCGTGGGAAAGACTCGAGGGAAAACCATAGATCCTTTGATCCACGCGGCGGACTGCGTGACACTGCTGCTACCGCTCTGGAGGAAAGCGCAAGTGCATGCCCGCATTCGAGACGAGGACTGACTCCCCTGGGGAGACTCCAGAAGTAGCCCAAAATCCATGTCAGCACTGGAGAGGAATCCTCAGGTTCCGGCCCCGACTCCACACAAGGTCTTAGGCCCCGGCATCGCCGGGAGAGGAATCCCGAGAGCCCCCCGAGGAACTCGCATGGGGACTGGCCTTTCCTGAGGCCACCAGAGCGGGTCCCTGAGGTCCCCGTCGTAAGTCGAGAGCACCTGCCGCAACTCGAGAAAATCCAGGAGGTTTTGCCCTCCAGGCGAGATGAGGCCCATTTCCGCTGAGGCTTCTCGAGTCTAATCACATCTAACCACTGGAACTTCCAAAGGGTCCTTCACACCCTTGCTGCAACTCAAGAAGTTCCCCGACATACCCGTCTCCACTCGAGAGGAAGCACGAGGGTCCCGCACACATCCAGGGGAGCCCCGTTTCCGCCTCCTAGCTCGAGATGAGGGATTCTTTCCCTGCTTCGTTGGGAATGAATTCCCGGCGTTCCCGTCGCATCTCAAGAGTAGGCGCTCTCCACAGGAAAGGCGAGAGGAACTCCAGGGTCGTGCCACCATTCCAAGAGTCCCCCAGATGTGTCAGTCCATTCCAGAGGAACCTGTTTTCCCTGCACTGCCTTGACGTTCAAGCCGAGGATCGACTCCCACCACGTGTGCACGTGGGACAGCCCTGTGGGAAAGCCTCTTGGGAAAGCCTCGAGGGAAAGCCATAGATCCCTTGATGCACGCGGCGGAATGCGTGACACTGCTGCTACCGCTTTGGAGGGAAGCGCAAGTGCATGTCTGCATTCGAGATGAGGACTGACTCCCCTGGAGAGACTCCATAAGTACCCCAAGATCCATGTCAGCACTGGAGAGGAATCCTCAGGTTCCGGCCGCGACTCCACACAAGGTCTTAGGCCCCGGCATCGACGGGAGAGGAAACCCGAGAGGCCCCCAAGGAACTCACATGGGGACTGGCCTTTCCTGAGGCCACCAGAGCGGGTCCCGGAGGTCCCCGTCGTAAGTCGAGAGCACCTGCCGCAACTCGAGAAAATCCAGGAGGTTTTGCCCTCCAGGCGAGATGAGGCCCATTTCCGCTGAGGCTTCTCGAGGCTAATCACATCTAACCACTGGAACTTCCAAAGGGTCCTTCACACCCTTGCTGCAACTCAAGAAGTTCCCCGACATACCCGACTCCACTCGAGAGGAAGAACGAGGGTCCCGCACACATCCAGGGGAGCCCCGTTTCCGCCTCCTAGCTCGAGACGAGGGATCCTTTCCCTTTTTCGAAGGGAAAGAATTCCCGGCGTTCCCGTCGCATCTCAAGAGGAGGCGCTCTCCACAGGAAAGGCGAGAGGAACTCCAGGGTCGTGCCACCATTCCAAGAGTCCCCCAGATGTGTCAGTCCATTCCAGAGGAACCTGTTTTCCCTGCACTGCCTCGACGTTCAAGCCGAGGATCGACTCCCACCACGTGTGCACGTGGGACAGCCCTGTGGGAAACCCTCGTGGGAAAGCCTCGAGGGAAAGCCATAGATCCCTTGATCCACTCGGCAGAATGCGTGACACTGCTACTACCGCTCTGGAGGAAAGCGCAAGTGCATGCCCGCATTCGAGACGAGGCCTGACTCCCCTGGGGAGACTCCAGAAGTACCCCAAGATCCATGTCAGCACTGGAGAGGAATCCTCAGGGTCCAGCCCCGACTCCACACAAGGTCTTAGGACCCGGCATCGACGGGAGAGGAATCCCGAGAGGCCCCCGAGGAACTCGCATGGGGACTGGCCTTTCCTGAGGCCACCAGAGCGGGTCCCTGAAGTCCCCCTCGTAAGTCGAGAGCACCTGCCGCAACTCGAGAAAATCCAGGAGGTTTTGCCTTCCAGGCGAGATGAGGCCCATTTCCGCTGAGGCTTCTCGAGGCTAATCACATCTAACCGCTGGGACTTCCAAAGGGTCCTTCACACCCTTGCTGCAACTCAAGAATTTCCCCGACATACCCGTTTCCACTCGAGAGGAAGCACGAGGGTCCCGCACACATCCAGGGGAGCCCCGTTTCCGCCTCCTAGCTCGAGATGAGGGATTCTTTCCCTGCTTCGTTGGGAAAGAATTCCCGGCGTTCCCGTCGCATCTCAAGAGGAGGCGATCTCCACAGGAAAGGCGAGAGGAACTCCAGGGTCTTGCCACCATTCCAAGAGTCCCCCAGATGTGTCTGTCCATTCCAGAGGAACCTGTTTTCCCTGCACTGCCTTGACGTTCAAGCCGAGGATCGACTCCCACCACGTGTGCACGTGGGACAGCCCTGTGGGAAAGCCTCTTGGGAAAGCCTCGAGGGAAAGCCATAGATCCCTTGATGCACGCGGCGGAATGCGTGACACTGCTGCTACCGCTTTGGAGGGAAGCGCAAGTGCATGTCTGCATTCGAGATGAGGACTGACTCCCCTGGGGAGACTCCATAAGTACCCCAAGATCCATGTCAGCACTGGAGAGGAATCCTCAGGTTCCGGCCGCGACTCCACACAAGGTCTTAGGCCCCGGCATCGACGGGAGAGGAAACCCGAGAGGCCCCAAGGAACTCGCATGGGGACTGGCCTTTCCTGAGGCCACCAGAGCGGGTCCCTGAGGTCCCCGTCGTAAGTCGAGAGCACCTGCCGCAACTCCAGAAAATCCAGGAGGTTTTGCCCTCCAGGCGAGATGAGGCCCATTTCCGCTGAGGCTTCTCGAGGCTAATCACATCTAACCACTGGAACTTCCAAAGGGTCCTTCACACCCTTGATGCAACTCAAGAAGTTCCCGGACATACCCGACTCCACTCGAGAGGAAGAACGAGGGTCCCGCACACATCCAGGGGAGCCCCGTTTCCGCCTCCTAGCTCGAGACGAGGGATCCTTTCCCTTTTTCGAAGGGAAAGAATTCCCGGCGTTCCCGTCGCATCTCAAGATGAGGAGCTCTCCACAGGAAAGGCGAGAGGAACTCCAGGGTCGTGCCACCATTCCAAGAGTCCCCCAGATGTGTCAGTCCATTCCAGAGGAACCTGTTTCCCTGCACTGCCTTGACGTTCAAGCCGAGGATCGACTGCCACCATGTGTGCACGTGGGACAGCCCTGTGGGAAAGCCTCGTGGGAAAGCCTCGTGGGAAAGACTCGAGGGAAAACCATAGATCCTTTGATCCACGCGGCGGACTGCATGACACTGCTGCTACCGCTCTGGAGGAAAGCGCAAGTGCATGCCCGCATTCGAGACGAGGACTGACTCCCCTGGGGAGACTCCAGAAGTACCCCAAGATCCATGTCAGCACTGGAGAGGAATCCTCAGGTTCCGGCCCCGACTCCACACAAGGTCTTAGGCCCCGGCATCGACGGGAGAGGAATCCCGAGAGGCCCCCGAGGAACTAGCACGGGGACTGGCCTTTCCTGAGGCCACCAGAGCGGGTCCCTGAGGTCCCCGTCGTAAGTCGAGAGCACCTGCCGCAACTCGAGAAAATCCAGGAGGTTTTGCCCTCCAGGCGAAATGAGGCCCATTTCCGCTGAGGCTTTTCGAGGCTAATCACATCTAACCACTGGAACTTCCAAAGGGTCCTTCACACCCTTGCTGCAACTCAAGAAGTTCCCTGACATGCCCGTCTCCACTCGAGATGAAGCACGAGGGTCCCGAGCACTTCCAGGGGAGCCCCGTTTCTGCCTCCTAGCTCGAGATGAGGGATCCTTTCCCTGTTTCGTAGGGAAAGAATTCCCGGCGTTCCCGTCGCATCTCAACAGGAGGCGTTCTCCACAGGAAAGGCGAGAGGAACTCCAGGGTCTTGCCACCATTCCAAGAGTCCCCCAGATGTGTCAGTCCATTCCAGAGGAACCTGTTTTCCCTGCACTGCCTGGACGTTCAAGCCGAGGATCGACTCCCTCCACGTGTGCACATGGGACAGCCCTGTGGGAAAGCCTCGTGGGAAAGCCTCGTGGGAAAGACTCGAGGGAAAACCATAGATCCTTTGATCCACGCGGCGGACTGCGTGACACTGCTGCTACCGCTCTGGAGGAAAGCGCAAGTGCATGCCCGCATTCGAGACGAGGACTGACTCCCCTGGGGAGACTCCAGAAGAACCCCAAGATCCATGTCAACACTGGAGAGGAATCCTCAGGTTCCGGCCCCGACTCCACACAAGGTCTTAGGCCCCGGCATCGACGGGAGAGGATTCCCGAGACGCCCCCGAGGAACTCGCATGGGGACTGGCATTTCCTGAGGCCACCAGAGCGGGTCCCTGAGGTCCCCGACGTAAGTCGAGAGCACCTGCCGCAACTCGAGAAAATCCAGGAGGTTTTGCCCTCCAGGCGAGATGAGGCCCATTTCCGCTGAGGCTTCTCGAGGCTAATCACATCTAACCACTGGAACTTCCAAAGGGTCCTTCACACCCTTGCTGCAACTCAAGAAGTTCCCCGACATACCCGTCTCCCTTCGAGAGGAAGCACGAGGGTCCCGCACACATCCAGGGGAGCCCCGTTTCCACCTCCTAGCTCGAGATGAGGGATCCTTTCCCTGTTTCGTAGGAAAAGACTTCCCGGCGTTCCCGTCGCATCTAAAGAGGAGGCGCTCTCCACAGGAAAGGCGAGAGGAACTCCAGGGTCGTGCCACCATTCCAAGAGTCCCCCAGATGTGTCAGTCCATTCCAGAGGAACCTGTTTTCCCTGCACTGCCTTGACGTTCAAGCCGAGGATCGACTCCCACCACGTGTGCACGTGGGACAGACCTGTGCGAAAGCCTCGTGCGAAAGCCTCGTGGGAAAGACTCGAGGGAAAACCATAGATCCTTTGATCCACGCGGCGACTGCGTGACACTGCTGCTACCGCGCTGGAGGAAAGCGCAAGTGCATGCCCGCATTCGAGACGAGGATTGACTCCCCTGGGGAGACTCCTCAAGTAGCCCAAGATCCATGTCAGCACTGGAGAGGAATCCTCAGGTTCCGGCCCCGACTCCACACAAGGTCTTAGGCCCCGGCATCGAAGGGAGAGGAATCCCGAGAGGCTCCCGTGGAACTCGCATGGGGACTGGTTTTTCCTGAGGCCACCAGAGCGGTTCCCTGAGGTCCCCGTCGTAAGTCGAGAGCACCTGCCGCAACTCGAGAAAATCCAGGAGGTTTTGCCCTCCAGGCGAGATGTGGCCCATTTCCGCTGAGGCTTCTCGAGGCCAATCACATCTAACCACAGGAACTTCCAAAGGGTCCTTCACACCATTGCTGCAACCCAAGAAGTTCCCCGACATACACGTCTCCACTAGAGAGGAAGCACGTGGGGTCCCGCACACATCCAGGGGAGCTCCGTTTCCGCCCCCTAGCTAGAGATGAGGGATCCTTTCCCTGTTTCGTAGGGAAAGAATTCCCGGCGTCCCCGTCGCATCTCAAGAGGAGGCGCTCTCCAAAGGAAAGGCGAGAGGAACTCCAGGGTCGTGACACCATTCCAAGAGTCCCCCAGATGTGTCAGTCCATTCCAGAGGAACCTGTTTTCCCTGCACTGCCTTGACGTTCAAGCCGAGGATCGACTCCCACCACGTGTGCACGTGGGACAGCCCTGTGGGAAAGCCTCGTGGGAAAGCCTCGTGGGAAAGACTCGAGGGAAAACCATAGATCCTTTGATCCACGCGGCGGACTGCGTGACACTGCTGCTACCGCTCTGGAGGAAAGCGCAAGTGCATGCCCGCATTCGAGACGAGGACTGACTCCCCTGGGGAGACTCCAGAAGTACCCCAAGATCCATGTCAGCACTGGAGAGGAATCCTCAGGTTCCGGCCCAGACTCCACACAAGGTCTTAGGCCCAGGCATCGACGGGACAGGAATCCCGAGAGGCCCCCGAGGAACTCGCATGGGGACTGGCCTTTCCTGAGGCCACCAGAGCGGGTCCCTGAGGTCCCCGTCGTAAGTCGAGAGCACCTGCCGCAACTCGAGAAAATCCAGGAGGTTTTCACCTCCAGGCGAGATGAGGCCCATTTCCGCTGAGGCTTCTCGAGGCCAATCACGTCTAACCACTGGAACTTCCAAAGGGTCCTTCACACCCTTGCTGCAACTCAAGAAGTTCCCCGACATACCCGACTCCACTCGAGAGGAAGCACGTGGGTCACGCACACATCCAGGGGAGCCCCGTTTCCGCCTCCTAGCTCGAGATGAGGGATCCTTTCCCTGTTTCGTAGGGAAAGAATTCCCGGCGTTCCCGTCGCATCTCAAGAGGAGGCGCTCTCCACAGGAAAGGCAAGAGGAACTCCAGGGTCGTGACACCATTCCAAGAGTCCCCCAGATGTGTCAGTCCATTCCAGAGGAACCTGTTTTCCCTGCACTGCCTTGACGTTCAAGCCGAGGATCGACTCCCACCACGTGTGCACGTGGGACAGACCTGTGCGAAAGCCTCGTGGGAAAGCCTCGTGGGAAAGACTCGAGGGAAAACCATAGATCCTTTGATCCACGCGGCGGACTGCGTGACACTGCTGCTACCGCTCTGGAGGAAAGCGCAAGTGCATGCCCGCATTCGAGACGAGGACTGACTCCCCTGGGGAAACTCCAGAAGTACCCCAAGATCCATGTCAGCACTGGAGAGGAATCCTCAGGTTCCGGCCCCGACTCCACACAAGGTCTTAGGCCCCGGCATCGATGGGAGAGGAATCCCGAGCGGCCCCCGAGGAACTCGCATGGGGACTGGCCTTTCCTGAGGCCACCAGAGCGGGTCCCCGAGGTCCCCGTCGTAAGTCGAGAGCACCTGCCGCAACTCGAGAAAATCCAGGAGGTTTTGCCCTCCAGGCGAGATGAGGCCCATTTCCGCTGAGGCTTCTCGAGGCCAATCATATCTAACCACTGGAACTTCCAAAGGGTCTTTCACACCCTTGCTGCAACTCAAGAAGTTCCCCGACATACCCGTCTGCACTCGACAGGAAGCACGTGGTGTCCCGCACACATCCAGGGGAGCCCCATTTCCGCCTCCAAGCTCGAGATGAGGGATCCTTTCCCTGTTTCGTAGGGAAAGAATTCCCGGCGTTCCCGTCGCATCTCAAGAGGAGGCGCTCTCCACAGGAAAGGCGAGAGGAACTCCAGGGTCATGCCACCATTCCAAGAGTCCCCCAGATGTGTCAGTCCATTCCAGAGGAACCTGTTTTCCCTGCAGTGCCTTGACGTTCAAGCCGAGGATCGACTCCCACCACGTGTGCACGTGGGACAGCCCTGTGGGAAAGCCTCGTGGGAAAGCCTCGTGGGAAAGACTCGAGGGAAAACCATAGATCCTTTGATGCACGCGGCGGACTGCGTGACACTGCTGCTACCGCTCTGGAGGAAAGCGCAAGTGCATGCCCGCATTCGAGACGAGGACTGACTCCCCTTCGGAGACTCCAGAAGTACCCCAAGATCCATGTCAGCACTGGAGAGGAATCCTCAGTTTCCGGCCCCGACTCCACACAAGGTCTTAGGCCCAGGCATCGACGGGAGAGGAATCCCGAGCGGCCCCCGAGGAACTCACATGGGGACTGGCCTTTCCTGAGGCCACCAGAGCGGGTCCCTGAGGTCCCCGTCGTAAGTCGAGAGCACCTGCCGCAACTCGAGAAAATCCAGGAGGTTTTGCCCTCCAGGCGAGATGAGGCCCATTTCCGTTGAGGCTTCTCGAGGCTTATCACGTCTAACCACTGGAACTTCCAAAGGGTCCTTAACACCCTTGCTGCAACTCAAGAAGTTCCCCGACATACCCGTCTCCACTCGAGAGGAAGCACGTGGTGTCCCGCACACATCCAGGGGAGCCCCGTTTCCGCCTCCTAGCTCGAGATGAGGGATCCTTTCCCTGTTTCGTAGGGAAAGAATTCCCGGCGTTCCCGTCGCATCTCAAGAGGAGGCGCTCTCCACAGGAAAGGCGAGAGGAACTCCAGGGTCGTGCCACCATTCCAAGAGTCCCCCAGATGTGTCAGTCCATTCCAGAGGAACCTGTTTTCCCTGCAGTGCCTTGACGTTCAAGCCGAGGATCGACTCCCACCACGTGTGCACGTGGGACAGCCCTGTGGGAAAGCCTCGTGGGAAAGCCTCGTGGGAAAGACTCGAGGGAAAACCATAGATCCTTTGATCCACGCGGCGGACTGCGTGACACTGCTGCTACCGCTCTGGAGGAAAGCGCAAGTGCATGCCCGCATTCGAGATGAGGACTGACTCCCCTGGGGAAACTCCAGAAGTACCCCAAGATCCATGTCAGCACTGGAGAGGAATCCTCAGGTTCCGGCCCCGACTCCACACAAGGTCTTAGGCCCCGGCATCGATGGGAGAGGAATCCCGAGCGGCCCCCGAGGAACTCGCATGGGGACTGGCCTTTCCTGAGGCCACCAGAGCGGGTCCCCGAGGTCCCCGTCGTAAGTCGAGAGCACCTGCCGCAACTCGAGAAAATCCAGGAGGTTTTGCCCTCCAGGCGAGATGAGGCCCATTTCCGCTGAGGCTTCTCGAGGCCAATCACATCTAACCACTGGAACTTCCAAAGGGTCCTTCACACCCTAGCTGCAACTCAAGAAGTTCCCGACATACCCGTCTGCACTCGAGAGGAAGCACGTGGTGTCCCGCACACATCCAGGGGAGCCCCGTTTCCGCCTCCTAGCTCGAGATGAGGGATCCTTTCCCTGTTTCGTAGGGAAAGAATTCCCGGCGTTCCCGTCGCATCTCAAGAGGAGGCACTCTCCACAGGAAAGGCGAGAGGAACTCCAGGGTCGTGCCACCATTCCAAGAGTCCCCCAGATGTGTCAGTCCATTCCAGACGAACCTGTTTTCCCTGCACTGCCTTGACGTTCAAGCCAAGGATCGACTCCCACGACGTGTGCACGTGGGACAGCCCTGTGGGAAAGCCTCGTGGGAAAGACTCGAGGGAAAACCATAGATCCTTTGATGCACGCGGCGGACTGCGTGACACTGCTGCTACCGCTCTGGAGGAAAGCGCAAGTGCATGCCCGCATTCGAGACGAGGACTGACTCCCCTGGGGAGACTCCAGAAGTACCCCAAGATCCATGTCATCACTGGAGAGGAATCCTCAGGTTCCGGCCCCGACTCCACACAAGGTCTTACGCCCCGGCATCGATGGGAGAGGAATCCCGAGCGGCCCCCGAGGAACTCTCATGGGGACTGGCCTTTCCTGAGGCCACCAGAGCGGGTCCCCGAGGTCCCCGTCGTAAGTCGAGAGCACCTGCCGCAACTCGAGAAAATCCAGGAGGTTTTGCCCTCCAGGCGAGAGGAGGCCCATTTCCGCTGAGGCTTCTCGAGGCCAACCACATCTAACCACTGGAACTTCCAAAGGGTCCTTCACACCATTGCTGCAACTCAAGAAGTTCCCCGACATACCCGTCTCCACTCGAGAGGAAGCACGTGGTGTCCCGCACACATCCAGGGGAGCCCCGTTTCCGCCTCCTAGCTCGAGATGAGGGATCCTTTCCCTGTTTCGTAGGGAAAGAATTCCCGGCGTTCCCGTCGCATCTCAAGAGGAGGCGCTCTCCACAGGAAAGGCGAGAGGAACTCCAGGGTCGTGACACCATTCCAAGAGTCCCCCAGATGTGTCAGTCCATTCCAGAGGAACCTGTTTTCCCTGCACTGCCTTGACGTTCAAGCCGAGGATCGACTCCCACCACGTGTGCACGTGGGACAGCCCTGTGGGAAAGCCTCGTGGGAAAGCCTCGTGGGAAAGACTCGAGGGAAAACCATAGATCCTTTGATCCACGCGGCGGACTGCGTGACTCTGCTGCTACCGCTCTGGAGGAAAGCGCAAGTGCATGCCCGCATTCGAGACGAGGACTGACTCCCCTGGGGAAACTCCAGAAGTACCCCAAGATCCATGTCAGCACTGGAGAGGAATCCTCAGGTTCCGGCCCCGACTCCACACAAGGTCTTAGGCCCCGGCATCGATGGGAGAGGAATCCCGAGCGGCCCCCGAGGACCTCGCATGGGGACTGGCCTTTCCTGAGGCCACCAGAGCGGGTCCCCTAGGTCCCCGTCGTAAGTCGAGAGCACCTGCCGCAACTCGAGAAAATCCAGGAGGTTTTGCCCTCCAGGCGAGATGAGGCCCATTTCCGCTGAGGCTTCTCGAGGCCAATCACATCTAACCACTGGACCTTCCAAAGGGTCCTTCACACCCTTGCTGCAACTCAAGAAGTTCCCCGACATACCCGTCTCCACTCGAGAGGAAGCACGTGGGGTCCCGCACACATCCAGGGGAGCCCCGTTTCCGCCTCCTAGCTCGAGATGAGGGATCCTTTCCCTGTTTCGTAGGGAAAGAATTCCCGGCGTTCCCGTCGCATCTCAAGAGGAGGCGCTCTCCACAGGAAAGGCGAGAGGAACTCCAGGGTCGTGACACCATTCCAAGAGTCCCCCAGATGTGTCAGTCCATTCCAGAGGAACCTGTTTTCCCTGCACTGCCTTGACGTTCAAGCCGAGGATCGACTCCCACCACGTGTGCACGTGGGACAGCCCTGTGGGAAAGCCTCGTGGGAAAGCCTCGTGGGAAAGACTCGAGGGAAAACCATAGATCCTTTGATCCACGCGGCGGACTGCGTGACACTGCTGCTACCGCTCTGGAGGAAAGCGCAAGTGCATGCCCGCATTCCAGACGAGGACTGACTCCCCTGGGGAGACTCCAGAAGTACCCCAAGATCCATGTCAGCACTGGAGAGGAATCCTCAGGTTCCGGCCCCACTCCACACAAGGTCTTAGGCCCCGGCATCGACGGGAGAGGAATCCCGAGAGGCCCCCGAGGAACTCGCATGGGGACTGGCCTTTCCTGAGGCCACCAGAGCGGGTCCCTGAGGTCCCCGTCGTAAGTCGAGAGCACCTGCCGCAACTCGAGAAAATCCAGGAGGTTTTGCCCTCCAGGCGAGATGAGGCCCATTTCCGCTGTGGCTTCTCGAGGCCAATCACATCTAACCACTGGAACTTCCAAAGGGTCCTTCACACCCTTGCTGCAACTCAAGAAGTTCCCCGACATACCCGTCTCCACTCGAGAGGAAGCACGTGGGGTCCCGCACACATCCAGGGGAGCCCCGTTTCCGCCTCCTAGCTCGAGATGAGGGATCCTATCCCTGTTTCGTAGGGAAAGAATTCCCGGCGTTCCCGTCGCATCTCAAGAGGAGGCGCTCTCCACAGGAAAGGCGAGAGGAACTCCAGGGTCATGCCACCATTCCAAGAGTCCCCCAGATGTGTCAGTCCATTCCAGAGGAACCTGTTTTCCCTGCACTGCCTTGACGTTCAAGCAGAGGATCGACTCCCACCACGTGTGCACGTGGGACAACCCTGTGGGAAACCCTCGTGGGAAAGCCTCGTGGGAAAGACTCGAGGGAAAACCATAGATCCTTTGATCCACGCGGCGGACTGCGTGACACTGCTGCTACCGCTCTGGAGGAAAGCGCAAGTGCATGCCCGCATTCGAGACGAGGACTGACTCCCCTGGGGAGACTCCAGAAGTACCCCAAGATCCATGTCAGCACTGGAGAGGAATCCTCAGGTTCCGGCCCCGACTCCACACAAGGTCTTAGGCCCCGGCATCGACGGGAGAGGAATCCCGAGAGGCCCCCGAGGAACTGGCATGGGGACTGGCCTTTCCTGAGGCCACCAGAGCGGGTCCCTGAGGTCCCCGTCGTAAGTCGAGAGCACCTGCCGCAACTCGAGAAAATCCAGGAGGTTTTGCCCTCCAGGCGAGATGAGGCCCATTTCCGCTGAGGCTTCTCGAGGCTAATCACGTCTAACCACTGGAACTTCCAAAGGGTCCTTCACACCCTTGCTGCAACTCAAGAAGTTCCCCGACATACCCGTCTCCACTCGAGAGGAAGCACGTGGGGTCCCGCACACATCCAGGGGAGCCCCGTTTCCGCCTCCTAGCTCGAGATGAGGGATCCTTTCCCTGTTTCGTAGGGAAAGAATTCCCGGCGTTCCCGTCGCATCTCAAGAGGAGGCACTCTCCACAGGAAAGGCGAGAGGAACTCCAGGGTCGTGCCACCATTCCAAGAGTCCCCCAGATGTGTCAGTCCATTCCAGAGGAACCTGTTTTCCCTGCACTGCCTTGACGTTCAAGCCGAGGATCGACTCCCACCACGTGTGCACGTGGGACAGCCCTGTGGGAAAGCCTCGTGGGAAAGCCTCGTGGGAAAGACTCGAGGGAAAACCATAGATCCTTTGATGCACGCGGCGGACTGCGTGACACTGCTGCTACCGCTCTGGAGGAAAGCGCAAGTGCATGCCCGCATTCGAGACGAGGACTGACTCCCCTGGGGAGACTCCAGAAGTACCCCAAGATCCATGTCAGCACTGGAGAGGAATCCTCAGGTTCCGGCCCCGACTCCACACAAGGTCTTAGGCCCTGGCATCGACGGGAGAGGAATCCCGAGAGGCCCCCGAGGAACTCGCATGGGGACTGGCCTTTCCTTAGGCCACCAGAGCGGGTCCCTGAGGTCCCCGTCGTAAGTCGAGAGCACCTGCCGCAACTCGAGAAAATCCAGGAGGTTTTGCCCTCCAGGCGAGATGAGGCCCATTTCCGCTGAGGCTTCTCGAGGCCAATCACATCTAACCACTGGACCTTCCAAAGGGTCCTTCACACCCTTGCTGCAACTCAAGAAGTTCCCCGACATACCCGTCTGCACTCGAGAGGAAGCACGTGGTGTCCCGCACACATCCAGGGGAGCCCCGTTTCCGCCTCCTAGCTCGAGATGAGGGATCCTTTCCCTGTTTCGTAGGGAAAGAATTCCCGGCGTTCCCGTCGCATCTCAAGAGGAGGCGCTCTCCACAGGAAAGGCGAGAGGAACTCCAGGGTCGTGCCACCATTCCAAGAGTCCCCCAGATGTGTCAGTCCATTCCAGAGGAACCTGTTTTCCCTGCACTGCCTTGACGTTCAAGCCGAGGATCGACTCCCACCACGTGTGCACGTGGGACAGCCCTGTGGGAAAGCCTCGTGGGAAAGCCTCGTGGGAAAGACTCGAGGGAAAACCATAGATCCTTTGATCCACGCGGCGGACTGCGTGACACTGCTGCTACCGCTCTGGAGGAAAGCGCAAGTGCATGCCCGCATTCGAGACGAGGACTGACTCCCCTGGGGAGACTCCAGAAGTACCCCAAGATCCATGTCAGCACTGGAGAGGAATCCTCAGGTTCCGGCCCCGACTCCACACAAGGTCTTAGGCCCCGGCATCGACGGGATAGGGATCCCGAGAGGCCCCCGAGGAACTCGCATGGGGACTGGCCTTTCCTGAGGCCACCAGAGCGGGTCCCTGAGGTCCCCGTCGTAAGTCGAGAGCACCTGCCGCAACTCGAGAAAATCCAGGAGGTTTTGCCCTCAAGGAGAGATGAGGCCCATTTCCGCTGAGGCTTCTCGAGGCCAACCACATCTAACCACTGGAACTTCCAAAGGGTCCTTCACACCATTGCTGCAACTCAAGAAGTTCCCCGACATACCCGTCTCCACTCGAGAGAAAGCACGTGGGGTCCCGCACACATCCAGGGGAGCCCCGTTTCCGCCTCCTAGCTCGAGATGAGGGATCCTTTCCCTGTTTCGTAGGGAAAGAATTCCCGGCGTTCCCGTCGCATCTCAAGAGGAGGCACTCTCCACAGGAAAGGCGAGAGGAACTCCAGGGTCGTGCCACCATTCCAAGAGTCCCCCAGATGTGTCAGTCCATTCCAGAGGAACCTGTTTTCCCTGCACTGCCTTGACGTTCAAGCCGAGGATCGACTCCCACCACGTGTGCACGTGGGACAGCCCTGTGGGAAACCCTCGTGGGAAAGCCTCGTGGGAAAGACTCGAGGGAAAACCATAGATCCTTTGATCCACGCGGCGGACTGCGTGACACTGCTGCTACCGCTCTGGAGGAAAGCGCAAGTGCATGCCCGCATTCGAGACGAGGACTGACTCCCCTGGGGAGACTCCAGAAGTACCCCAAGATCCATGTCAGCACTGGAGAGGAATCCTCAGGTTCCGGCCCCGACTCCACACAAGGTCTTAGGCCCCGGCATCGACGGGAGAGGAATCCCGAGAGGCCCCCGAGGAACTGGCATGGGGACTGGCCTTTCCTGAGGCCACCAGAGCGGGTCCCTGAGGTCCCCGTCGTAAGTCGAGAGCACCTGCCGCAACTCGAGAAAATCCAGGAGGTTTTGCCCTCCAGGCGAGATGAGGCCCATTTCCGCTGAGGCTTCTCGAGGCTAATCACGTCTAACCACTGGAACTTCCAAAGGGTCCTTCACACCCTTGCTGCAACTCAAGAAGTTCCCCGACATACCCGTCTCCACTCGAGAGGAAGCACGTGGGGTCCCGCACACATCCAGGGGAGCCCCGTTTCCGCCTCCTAGCTCGAGATGAGGGATCCTTTCCCTGTTTCGTAGGGAAAGAATTCCCGGCGTTCCCGTCGCATATCAAGAGGAGGCACTCTCCACAGGAAAGGCGAGAGGAACTCCAGGGTCGTGCCACCATTCCAAGAATCCCCCAGATGTGTCAGTCCATTCCAGAGGAACCTGTTTTCCCTGCACTGCCTTGACGTTCAAGCCGAGGATCGACTCCCACCACGTGTGCACGTGGGACAGCCCTGTGGGAAAGCCTCGTGGGAAAGCCTCGTGGGAAAGACTCGAGGGAAAACCATAGATCCTTTGATGCACGCGGCGGACTGCGTGACACTGCTGCTACCGCTCTGGAGGAAAGCGCAAGTGCATGCCCGCATTCGAGACGAGGACTGACTCCCCTGGGGAGACTCCAGAAGTACCCCAAGATCCATGTCAGCACTGGAGAGGAATCCTCAGGTTCCGGCCCCGACTCCACACAAGGTCTTAGGCCCTGGCATCGACGGGAGAGGAATCCCGAGAGGCCCCCGAGGAACTCGCATGGGGACTGGCCTTTCCTTAGGCCACCAGAGCGGGTCCCTGAGGTCCCCGTCGTAAGTCGAGAGCACCTGCCGCAACTCGAGAAAATCCAGGAGGTTTTGCCCTCCAGGCGAGATGAGGCCCATTTCCGCTGAGGCTTCTCGAGGCCAATCACATCTAACCACTGGACCTTCCAAAGGGTCCTTCACACCCTTGCTGCAACTCAAGAAGTTCCCCGACATACCCGTCTGCACTCGAGAGGAAGCACGTGGTGTCCCGCACACATCCAGGGGAGCCCCGTTTCCGCCTCCTAGCACGAGATGAGGGATCCTTTCCCTGTTTCGTAGTTAAAGAATTCCCGGCGTTCCCGTCGCATCTCAAGAGGAGGCGCTCTCCACAGGAAAGGCGAGAGGAACTCCAGGGTCGTGCCACCATTCCAAGAGTCCCCCAGATGTGTCAGTCCATTCCAGAGGAACCTGTTTTCCCTGCACTGCCTTGACGTTCAAGCCGAGGATCGACTCCTACCACGTGTGCACGTGGGACAGCCCTGTGGGAAAGCCTCGTGGGAAAGCCTCGTGGGAAAGACTCGAGGGAAAACCATAGATCCTTTGATCCACGCGGCGGACTGCGTGACACTGCTGCTACCGCTCTGGAGGAAAGCGCAAGTGCATGCCCGCATTCGAGACGAGGACTGACTCCCCTGGGGAGACTCCAGAAGTACCCCAAGATCCATGTCAGCACTGGAGAGGAATCCTGAGATTCCGGCCCCGACTCCACACAAGGTCTTAGGCCCCGGCATCGACGGGAGAGGAATCCCGAGAGGCCCCTGAGGAACTCGCATGGGGACTGGCCTTTCCTGTGGCCACCAGAGCGAGTCCCTGAGGTCCCCTCGTAAGTCGAGAGCACCTGCCGCAACTCGAGAAAATCCAGGAGGTTTTGCCCTCCAGGCGAGAGGAGGCCCATTTCCGCTGAGGCTTCTCGAGGCCAACCACATCTAACCACTGGAACTTCCAAAGGGTCCTTCACACCATTGCTGCAACTCAAGAAGTTCCCCGACATACCCGTCTGCACTCGAGAGGAAGCACGTGGTGTCCCGCACACATCCAGGGGAGCCCCGTTTCCGCCTCCTAGCTCGAGATGAGGGATCCTTTCCCTGTTTCGTAGGGAAAGAATTCCCGGCGTTCCCATCGCATCTCAAGAGGAGGCGCTCTCCACAGGAAAGGCGAGAGGAACTCCAGGGTCATGACACCATTCCAAGAGTCCCCCAGATGTGTCAGTCCATTCCAGAGTAACCTGTTTTCCCTGCACTGCCTTGACGTTCAAGCCGAGGATCGACTCCCACCACGTGTGCACGTGGGACAGCCCTGTGGGAAAGCCTCGTAGGAAAGCGTCGTGGGAAAGACTCGAGGGAAAACCATAGATCCTTTGATGCACGCGGCGGACTGCGTGACACTGCTGCTACCGCTCTGGAGGAAAGCGCAAGTGCATGCCCGCATTCGAGACGAGGACTGACTCCCCTGGGGAGACTCCAGAAGTACTCCAAGATCCATGTCATCACTGGAGAGGAATCCTCAGGTTCCGGCCCCGACTCCACACAAGATCTTAGGCCCCGGCATCGATGGGAGAGGAATCCCGAGCGGCCCCCGAGGAACTCTCATGGGGACTGGCCTTTCCTGAGGCCACCAGAGCGGATCCCCGAGGTCACCGTCGTAAGTCGAGAGCACCTGCCGCAACTCGAGAAAATCCAGGAGGTTTTGCCCTCCAGGCGAGAGGAGGCCCATTTCTGCTGAGGCTTCTCGAGGCCAACCACATCTAACCACTGGAACTTCCAAAGGGTCCTTCACACCATTGCTGCAACTCAAGAAGTTCCCCGACATACCCGTCTCCACTCGAGAGGAAGCACGTGGTGTCCCGCACACATCCAGGGGAGCCCCGTTTCCGCCTCCTAGCTCGAGATGAGGGATCCTTTCCCTGTTTCGTAGGGAAAGAATTCCCAGCGTTCCCGTCGCATCTCAAGAGGAGGCGCTCTCCACAGGAAAGGCAAGAGGAACTCCAGGGTCGTGACACCATTCCAAGAGTCCCCCAGATGTGTCAGTCCATTCCAGAGGAACCTGTTTTCCCTGCACTGCCTTGACGTTCAAGCCGAGGATCGACTCCCACCACGTGTGCACGTGGGACAGCCCTGTGGGAAAGCCTCGTGGGAAAGCCTCGTGGGAAAGACTCGAGGGAAAACCATAGATCCTTTGATCCACGCGGCGGACTGCGTGACACTGCTGCTACCGCTCTGGAGGAAAGCGCAAGTGCATGCCCGCATTCGAGACGAGGACTGACTCCCCTGGGGAAACTCCAGAAGTACCCCAAGATCCATGTCAGCACTGGAGAGGAATCCTCAGGTTCCGGCCCCGACTCCACACAAGGTCTTAGGCCCCGGCATCGATGGGAGAGGAATCCCGAGCGGCCCCCGAGGAACTCGCATGGGGACTGGCCTTTCCTGAGGCCACCAGAGCGGGTCCCCGAGGTCCCCGTCGTAAGTCGAGAGCACCTGCCGCAACTCGAGAAAATCCAGGAGGTTTTGCCCTCCAGGCGAGATGAGGCCCATTTCCGCTGAGGCTTCTCGAGGCCAATCACATCTAACCACTGGAACTTCCAAAGGGTCCTTCACACCCTTGCTGCAACTCAAGAAGTTCCCCGACATACCCGTCTGCACTCGACAGGAAGCACGTGGTGTCCCGCACACATCCAGGGGAGCCCCATTTCCGCCTCCAAGCTCGAGATGAGGGATCCTTTCCCTGTTTCGTAGGGAAAGAATTCCCGGCGTTCCCGTCGCATCTCAAGAGGAGGCGCTCTCCACAGGAAAGGCGAGAGGAACTCCAGGGTCATGCCACCATTCCAAGAGTCCCCCAGATGTGTCAGTCCATTCCAGAGGAACCTGTTTTCCCTGCAGTGCCTTGACGTTCAAGCCGAGGATCGACTCCCACCACGTGTGCACGTGGGACAGCCCTGTGGGAAAGCCTCGTGGGAAAGCCTCGTGGGAAAGACTCGAGGGAAAACCATAGATCCTTTGATGCACGCGGCGGACTGCGTGACACTGCTGCTACCGCTCTTGAGGAAAGCGCAAGTGCATGCCCGCATTCCAGACGAGGACTGACTCCCCTGGGGAGACTCCAGAAGTACCCCAAGATCCATGTCAGCACTGGAGAGGAATCCTCAGGTTCCGGCCCCGACTCCACACAAGGTCTTAGGCCCCGGCATCGACGGGAGAGGAATCCCGAGAGGCCCCCGAGGAACTCGCATGGGGACTGGCCTTTCCTTAGGCCACCAGAGCGGGTCCCTGAGGTCCCCGTCGTAAGTCGAGAGCACCTGCCGCAACTCGAGAAAATCCAGGAGGTTTTGCCCTCCAGGCGAGATGAGGCCCATTTCCGCTGTGGCTTCTCGAGGCCAATCACATCTAACCACTGGAACTTCCAAAGGGTCCTTCACACCCTTGCTGCAACTCAAGAAGTTCCCCGACATACCCGTCTCCACTCGAGAGGAAGCACGTGGGGTCCCGCACACATCCAGGGGAGCCCCGTTTCCGCCTCCTAGTTCGAGATGAGGGATCCTATCCCTGTTTCGTAGGGAAAGAATTCCCGGCGTTCCCGTCGCATCTCAAGAGGAGGCCCTCTCCACAGGAAAGGCGAGAGGAACTCCAGGGTCATGCCACCATTCCAAGAGTCCCCCAGATGTGTCAGTCCATTCCAGAGGAACCTGTTTTCCCTGCACTGCCTTGACGTCAAGCAGAGGATCGACTCCCACCACGTGTGCACGTGGGACAGCCCTGTGGGAAACCCTCGTGGGAAAGCCTCGTGGGAAAGACTCGAGGGAAAACCATAGATCCTTTGATCCACGCGGCGGACTGCGTGACACTGCTGCTACCGCTCTGGAGGAAAGCGCAAGTGCATGCCCGCATTCGAGACGAGGACTGACTCCCCTTGGGAGACTCCAGAAGTACCCCAAGATCCATGTCAGCACTGGAGAGGAATCCTCAGGTTCCGGCCCCGACACCACACAAGGTCTTAAGCCCCGGCATCGACGGGAGAGGAATCCCGAGAGGCCCCCGAGGAACTGGCATGGGGACTGGCCTTTCCTGAGGCCACCAGAGCGGGTCCCTGAGGTCCCCGTCGTAAGTCGAGAGCACCTGCCGCAACTCGAGAAAATCCAGGAGGTTTTGCCCTCCAGGCGAGATGAGGCCCATTTCCGCTGAGGCTTCTCGAGGCTAATCACGTCTAACCACTGGAACTTCCAAAGGGTCCTTCACACCCTTGCTGCAACTCAAGAAGTTCCCCGACATACCCGTCTCCACTCGAGAGGAAGCACGTGGGGTCCCGCACACATCCAGGGGAGCCCCGTTTCCGCCTCCTAGCTCGAGATGAGGGATCCTTTCCCTGTTTCGTAGGGAAAGAATTCCCGGCGTTCCCGTCGCATCTCAAGAGGAGGCACTCTCCACAGGAAAGGCGAGAGGAACTCCAGGGTCGTGCCACCATTCCAAGAGTCCCCCAGATGTGTCAGTCCATTCCAGAGGAACCTGTTTTCCCTGCACTGCCTTGACGTTCAAGCCGAGGATCGACTCCCACCACGTGTGCACGTGGGACAGCCCTGTGGGAAAGCCTCGTGGGAAAGCCTCGTGGGAAAGACTCGAGGGAAAACCATAGATCCTTTGATGCACGCGGCGGACTGCGTGACACTGCTGCTACCGCTCTGGAGGAAAGCGCAAGTGCATGCCCGCATTCGAGACGAGGACTGACTCCCCTGGGGAGACTCCAGAAGTACCCCAAGATCCATGTCAGCACTGGAGAGGAATCCTCAGGTTCCGGCCCCGACTCCACACAAGGTCTTAGGCCCTGGCATCGACGGGAGAGGAATCCCGAGAGGCCCCCGAGGAACTCGCATGGGGACTGGCCTTTCCTTAGGCCACCAGAGCGGGTCCCTGAGGTCCCCGTCGTAAGTCGAGAGCACCTGCCACAACTCGAGAAAATCCAGGAGGTTTTGCCCTCCAGGCGAGATGAGGCCCATTTCCCCTGAGGCTTCTCGAGGCCAATCACATCTAACCACTGGACCTTCCAAAGGGTCCTTCACACCCTTGCTGCAACTCAAGAAGTTCCCCGACATACCCGTCTGCACTCGAGAGGAAGCACGTGGTGTCCCGCACACATCCAGGGGAGCCCCGTTTCCGCCTCCTAGCACGAGATGAGGGATCCTTTCCCTGTTTCGTAGGGAAAGAATTCCCGGCGTTCCCGTCGCATCTCAAGAGGAGGCGCTCTCCACAGGAAAGGCGAGAGGAACTCCAGGGTCGTGCCACCATTCCAAGAGTCCCCCAGATGTGTCAGTCCATTCCAGAGGAACCTGTTTTCCCTGCACTGCCTTGACGTTCAAGCCGAGGATCGACTCCTACCACGTGTGCACGTGGGACAGCCCTGTGGGAAAGCCTCGTGGGAAAGCCTCGTGGGAAAGACTCGAGGGAAAACCATAGATCCTTTGATCCACGCGGCGGACTGCGTGACACTGCTGCTACCGCTCTGGAGGAAAGCACAAGTGCATGCCCGCATTCGAGACGAGGACTGACTCCCCTGGGGAGACTCCAGAAGTACCCGATGATCCATGTCAGCACTGGAGAGGAATCCTCAGGTTCCGGCCCCGACTCCACACAAGGTCTTAGGCCCCGGCATCGACGGGATAGGGATCCCGAGAGGCCCCCGAGGAACTCGCATGGGGACTGGCCTTTCCTGAGGCCACCAGAGCGGGTCCCTGAGGTCCCCGTCGTAAGTCGAGAGCACCTGCCGCAACTCGAGAAAATCCAGGAGGTTTTGCCCTCCAGGCGAGATGAGGCCCATTTCCGCTGAGGCTTCTCGAGGCCAATCACATCTAACCACTGGAACTTCCAAAGGGTCCTTCACACCATTGCTGCAACTCAAGAAGTTCCCCGACATACCCGTCTCCACTCGAGAGGAAGCACGTGGGGTCCCGCACACATCCAGGGGAGCCCCGTTTCCGCCTCCTAGCTCGAGATGAGGGATCCTTTCCCTGTTTCGTAGGGAAAGAATTCCCGGCGTTCCCGTCGCATCTCAAGAGGAGGCGCTCTCCACAGGAAAGGCGAGAGGAACTCCAGGGTCGTGCCACCATTCCAAGAGTCCCCCAGATGTGTCAGTCCATTCCAGAGGAACCTGTTTTCCCTGCACTGCCTTGACGTTCAAGCCGAGGATCGACTCCCACCACGTGTGCACGTGGGACAGCTCTGTGGGAAAGCCTCGTGGGAAAGCCTCGTGGGAAAGACTCGAGGGAAAACCATAGATCCTTTGATCCACGCGGCGGACTGCGTGACACTGCTGCTACCGCTCTGGAGGAAAGCGCAAGTGCATGCCCGCATTCGAGACGAGGACTGACTCCCCTGGGGAGACTCCAGAAGTACCCCAAGATCCATGTCAGCACTGGAGAGGAATCCTGAGATTCCGGCCCCGACTCCACACAAGGTCTTAGGCCCCGACATCGACGGGAGAGGAATCCCGAGAGGCCCCCGAGGAACTCGCATGGGGACTGGCCTTTCCTGAGGCCACCAGAGCGGGTCCCTGAGGTCCCCGTCGTAAGTCGAGAGCACCTGCCGCAACTCGAGAAAATCCAGGAGGTTTTGCCCTCCAGGCGAGATGAGGCCCATTTCCGCTGAGGCTTCTCGAGGCTAATCACGTCTAATCACTGGAACTTCCAAAGGGTCTTTCACACCCTTGCTGCAACTCAAGAAGTTCCCCGACATACCCGTCTCCACTCGGGAGGAAGCACGTGGGGTCCCGCACACATCCAGGGGAGCCCCGTTTCCGCCTCCTAGCTCGAGATGAGGGATCCTTTCCCTGTTTCGTAGGGAAAGAATTCCCGGCGTTCCCGTCGCATCTTAAGAGGAGGCGCTCTCCACAGGAAAGGCGAGAGGAACTCCAGGGTCGTACCACCATTCCAAGAGTCCCCCAGATGTGTCAGTCCATTCCAGAGGAACCTGTTTTCCCTGCACTGCCTTGACGTTCAAGCCGAGGATCGACTCCCACAACGTGTCCTCGTGGGACAGCCTTGTGGGAAAGCCTCGTGGGAAAGCCTCGTGGGAAAGACTCGAGGGAAAACCATAGATCCTTTGATCCACGCGGCGGACTGCGTGACACTGCTGCTACCGCTCTGGAGGAAAGCGCAAGTGCATGCCCGCATTCGAGACGAGGACTGACTCCCCTGGGGAGACTCCAGAAGTACCCCAAGATCCATGTCAGCACTGGAGAGGAATCCTCAGGTTCCGGCCCCGACTCCACACAAGGTCTTAGGCCCCGGCATCGACGGGAGAGGAATCCCGAGAGGCCCCCGAGGAACTCGCATGGGGACTGGCCTTTCCTGAGGCCACCAGAGCGGTTCCCTGAGGTCCCCGTCGAAAGTCGAGAGCACCTGCCGCAACTCGAGAAAATCCAGGAAGTTTTGCCCTCCAGGCGAGATGAGGCCCATTTCCGCTGAGGCTTCTCGAGGCTAATCACATCTAACCACTGGAACTTCCAAAGGGTCCTTCACACCATTGCTGCAACTCAAGAATTTCCCGACATACCCGTCTCCACTCGAGAGGAAGCACGTGGGGTCCCGCACACATCCAGGGGAGCCCCGTTTCCTCCTCCTAGCACGAGATGAGGGATCCTTTCCCTGTTTCGTAGGGAAAGAATTCCCGGCGTCCCCGTCGCATCTCAAGAGGAGGCGCTCTCCAAAGGAAAGGCGAGAGGAACTCCAGGGTCGGGACACCATTCCAAGAGTCCCCCAGATGTGTCAGTCCATTCCAGAGGAACCTGTTTTCCCTGCACTGCCTTGACGTTCAAGCCGAGGATCGACTCCCACCACGTGTGCACGTGGGACAGCCCTGTGGGAAAGCCTCGTGGGAAAGCCTCGTGGGAAAGACTCGAGGGAAAACCATAGATCCTTTGATCCACGCGGCGGACTGCGTGACACTGCTGCTACCGCTCTGGAGGAAAGCCCAAGTGCATGCCCGCATTCGAGACGAGGACTGACTCCCCTGGGGAGACTCCAGAAGTACCCCAAGATCCATGTCAGCACTGGAGAGGAATAATCAGGTTCCGGCCCCGACTCCACACAAGGTCTTAGGCCCCGGCATCGACGGGAGAGGAATCCCGAGAGGCCCCCGAGGAACTCGCATGGGGACTGGCCTTTCCTGAGGCCACCAGAGCGGTTCCCTGAGGTCCCCGTCGTAAGTCGAGAGCACTTGCCGCAACTCGAGAAAATCCAGGAGGTTTTGCCCTCCAGGCGAGATGAGGCCCATTTCCGCTGAGGCTTCTCAAGGCCAATCACATCTAACCACTGGAACTTCCAAAGGGTCCTTCACACCCTTGCTGCAACTCAAGAAGTTCCCCGACATACCCGTCTCCACTCGAGAGTAAGCACGTGGGTCCCGCACACATCCAGGGGAGCCCCTTTTCCGCCTCCTAGCTCGAGATGAGGGATCCTTTCCCTGTTTCGTAGGGAAAGAATTCCCGGCGTTCCCGTCGCATCTCAAGAGGAGGCGCTCTCCATAGGAAAGGCGAGAGGAACTCCAGGGTCGTGCCACCATTCCAAGAGTCCCCCAGATGTGTCAGTCCATTCCAGAGGAACCTGTTTTCCCTGCACTGCCTTGACGTTCAAGGCGAGGATCGACTCCCACCACGTGTGCACGTGGGACAGCCCTGTGGGAAAGCCTCGGGGGAAAGCCTCGTGGGAAAGACTCGAGGGAAAACCATAGATCCTTTGATCCACGCGGCGGACTGCGTGACACTGCTGCTACCGCTCTGGAGGAAAGCGCAAGTGCATGCCCGCATTCGAGACGAGGACTGACTCCCCTGGGGAGACTCCAGAAGTACCCCAAGATCCATGTCAGCACTGGAGAGGAATCCTCAGGTTCCGGCCCCGACTCCACACAAGGTCTTAGGCCACGGCATCGATGGGAGAGGAATCCCTAGAGGCCCCCGAGGAAATCGCATGGGGACTGGCCTTTCCTGAGGCCACCAGAGCGGGTCCCTGAGGTCCCCGTCGTAAGTCGAGAGCACCTGCCGCAACTCGAGAAAATCCAGGAGGTTATGCCCTCCAGGCAAGATGAGGCCCATTTCCGCTGAGGCTTCTCGAGGCCAATCACATCTAACCACTGGACCTTCCAAAGGGTCCTTCACACCCTTGCTGCAACTCAAGAAGTTCCCCGACATACCCGTCTCCACTCGAGAGGAAGCACGTGGGGTCCCGCACACATCCAGGGGAGCCCCGTTTCCGCCTCCTAGCTCGAGATGAGGGATCCTTTCCCTGTTTCGTAGGGAAAGAATTCCCGGCGTTCCTGTCGCATCTCAAGAGGAGGCGCTCTCCACAGGAAAGGCGAGAGTAACTCCAGTGTCGAGACACCATTCCAAGAGTCCCCCAGATGTGTCAGTCCATTCCAGAGGAACCTGTTTTCCCTGCACTGCCTTGACGTTCAAGCCGAGGATCGACTCCCACCACGTGTGCACGTGGGACAGCCCTGTGGGAAAGCCTCGGGGGAAAGCCTCGTGGGAAAGACTCGAGAGAAATCCATAGATCCTTTGATCCACACGACGGACTGCGGGACACTGCTGCTACCGCTCTGGAGGAAAGCGCAAGTGCATGCCCGCATTCGAGACGAGGACTGACTCCCCTGGGGAGACTCCAGAAGTACCCCAAGATCCATGTCAGCACTGGAGAGGAATCCTCAGGTTCCGGCCCCGACTCCACACAAGGTCTTAGGCCCCGGCATCGACGGGAGAGGAATCCCGAGAGGCCCCCGAGGAACTCGCATGGGGACTGGCCTTTCCTGAGGCCACCAGAGCGGGTCCCTGAAGTCCCCGTCGTAAGTCGAGAGCACCTGCCGCAACTCGAGAAAATCCAGGAGGTTTTGCCCTCCAGGCGAGATGAGGCCCATTTCCGCTGAGGCTTCTCGAGACTAATCACGTCTAACCACTGGAACGTCCAAAGGGTCCTTCACACCCTTGCTGCAACTCAAGAAGTTCCCCGACATACCCGTCTCCACTCGAGAGGAAGCACGTGGGTCCCGCACACATCCAGGGGAGCCCCGTTTCCGCCTCCTAGCTCGAGATGAGGGATCCTTTCCCTGTTTCGTAGGGAAAGAATTCCCGGCGTTCCCGTCGCATCTCAAGAGGAGGCGCTCTCCACAGGAAAGGCGAGAGGAACTCCAGGGTCGTGCCACCATTCCAAGAGACCCCAGATGTGTCAGTCCATTCCAGAGGAACCTGTTTTCCCTGCACTGCCTTGACGTTCAAGCCGAGGATCGACTCCCACCACGTGTGCACGTGGGACAGCCCTGTGGGAAAGCCTCGTGGGAAAACCTCGTGGGAAAGACTCGAGGGAAAACCATAGATCCTTTGATCCACGTGGCGGACTGCGTGACACTGCTGCTACCGCTCTGGAGGAAAGCGCAAGTGCATGCCCGCATTCGAGACGAGGACTGACTCCCCTGGGGAGACTCCAGAAGTACCCCAGGATCCATGTCAGCACTGGAGAGGAATCCTCAGGTTCCGGCCCCGACTCCACACAAGGTCTTAGGCCCCGGCATGGACGGGAGAGGAATCCCGAGAGGCCCCCGAGGAACTCGCATGGGGCCTGGCCTTTCCTGAGGCCACCAGAGCGGGTCCCTGAGGTCCCGGTCGTAAGTCGAGAGCACCTGCCGCAACTCGAGAAAATCCAGGAGGTTTTGCCCTCCATGCGAGATGAGGCCCATTTCCGCTGAGGCTTCTCGAGGCCAATCACATCTAACCACTGGAACTTCCAAAGGGTCCTTCACACCATTGCTGCAACTCAAGAAGTTCCCCGACATACCCGTCTCCACTCGAGAGGAAGCACGTGGTGTCCCGCACACATCCAGGGGAGCCCCGTTTCCGCCTCCTAGCTCGAGATGAGGGATCCTTTCCCTGTTTCGTAGGGAAAGAATTCCCGGCGTTCCCGTCGCATCTCAAGAGGAGGCGCTCTCCACAGGAAAGGCGAGAGGAACTCCAGGGTCGTGACACCATTCCAAGAGTCCCCCAGATGTGTCAGTCCATTCCAGAGGAACCTGTTTTCCCTGCACTGCCTTGACATTCAAGCCGAGGATCGACTCCCACCACGTGTGCACGTGGGACAGCCCTGTGGGAAAGCCTCGTGGGAAAGCCTCGTGGGAAAGACTCGAGGGAAAACCATAGATCCTTTGATCCACGCGGCGGACTGCGTGACACTGCTGCTACCACTCTGGAGGAAAGCGCAAGTGCATGCCCGCATTCGAGACGAGCACTGACTCCCTGGGGAGACTCCAGAAGTACCCCAAGATCCATGTCAGCACTGGAGAGGAATCCTCAGGTTCCGGCCCCGACTCCACACAAGGTCTTAGGCCCCGGCATCGACGGGAGAGGAATCCCGAGAGGCCCCCGAGGAACTCGCATGGGGACTGGCCTTTCCTGAGGCCACCAGAGCGGGTCCCTGAGGTCCCCGTCGTAAGTCGAGAGCACCTGCCGCAACTCGAGAAAATCCAGGAGGTTTTGCCCTCCAGGCGAGATGAGGCCCATTTCCGCTGAGGCTTCTCGAGACTAATCACATCTAACCACTGGAACGTCCAAAGTGTCCTTCACACCCTTCCTGCAACTCAAGAAGTTCCCCGACATACCCGTCTCCACTCGAGAGGAAGCACGTGGGTCCCGCACACATCCAGGGGAGCCCCGTTTCCGCCTCCTAGCTTGAGATGAGGGATCCTTTCCCTGTCTCGTAGGGAAAGAATTCCCGGCGTTCCCGTCGCATCTCAAGAGGAGGCGCTCTCCACAGGAAAGGCGAGAGGAACTCCAGGGTCGTGCCACCATTCCAAGAGTCCCCCAGATGTGTCAGTCCATTCCAGAGGAACCTGTTTTCCCTGCACTGCCTTGACGTTCAAGCCGAGGATCGACTCCCACCACGTGTGCACGTGGGACAGCCCTGTGGGAAAGCCTCGTGGGAAAACCTCGTGGGAAAGACTCGAGGGAAAACCATAGATCCTTTGATCCACGTGGCGGACTGCGTGACACTGCTGCTACCGCTCTGGAGGAAAGCGCAAGTGCATGCCCGCATTCGAGACGAGGACTGACTCCCCTGGGGAGACTCCAGAAGTACCCCAAGATCCATGTCAGCACTGGAGAGGAATCCTCAGGTTCCGGCCCCGACTCCACACAAGGTCTTAGGCCCCGGCATCGACGGGAGAGGAATCCCGAGAGGCCCCCGAGGAACTCGCATGGGGACTGGCCTTTCCTGAGGCCACCAGAGCGGGTCCCTGAAGTCCCCGTCGTAAGTCGAGAGCACCTGCCGCAACTCGAGAAAATCCAGGAGGTTTTGCCCTCCAGGCGAGATGAGGCCCATTTCCGCTGAGGCTTCTCGAGGCCAATCACATCTAACCACTGGAACTTCCAAAGGGTCCTTCACACCCTTGCTGCAACTCAAGAAATTCCCCAACACACCCGTCTCCACTCGAGAGAAAGCACGTGGGGTCCCGCACACATCCAGGGGAGCCCCGTTTCCACCTCCTAACTCGAGATGAGGGATCCTTTCCCTGTTTCGTAGGGAAAGAATTCCCGGCGTTCCCGTCGCATCTCAAGAAGAGGCGCTCTCTACAGGAAAGGCGAGAGGAACTCCAGGGTCGTGACACCATTCCAAGAGTCCCCCAGATGTGTCAGTCCATTCCAGAGGAACCTGTTTTCCCTGCACTGCCTTGACGTTCAAGCCGAGGATCGACTCCCACAACGTGTGCACGTGGGACAGCCCTGTGGGAAAGCCTCGTGGGAAAGCCTCGTGGGAAAGACTCGAGGGAAAACCATAGATCCTTTGATGCACGCGGCGGACTGCGTGACACTGCTGCTACCGCTCTGGAGGAAAGCGCAAGTGCATGCCCGCATTCGAGACGAGGACTGACTCCCCTGGGGAGACTCCAGAAGTACCCCAAGATCCATGTCAGCACTGGAGAGGAATCCTCAGGTTCCGGCCCCGACTCCACACAAGGTCTTAGGCCCCGGCATCGACGGGAGAGGAATCCCAAGAGGCCCCCGAGGAACTCGCATGGGGACTGGCCTTTCCTGAGGCCACCAGAGCGGGTCCCTGAGGTCCCCGTCGTAAGTCGAGAGCACCTGCCGCAACTCGAGAAAATCCAGGAGGTTTTGCCCTCCAGGCGAGATGAGGCCCATTTCCGCTGAGGCTTCTCGAGGCTAATCACGTCTAACCACTGGAACTTCCAAAGGGTCCTTCACACCCTTGCTGCAACTCAAGAAGTTCCCCGACATACCCGTCTCCACTCGAGAGGAAGCATGTGGGGTCCCGCACACATCCAGGGGAGCCCCGTTTCCGCCTCCTAGCTCGAGATGAGGGATCCTTTCCCTGTTCCATAGGGAAAGAATTCCCGGCGTTCCCGTCGCATCTCAAGAGGAGGCGCTCTCCACAGGAAAGGCGAGAGGAACTCCAGGGTCGTACCACCATTCCAAGAGTCCCCCAGATGTGTCAGTCCATTCCAGAGGAACCTGTTTTCCCTGCACTGCCTTGACGTTCAAGCCGAGGATCGACTCCCACCACGTGTGCACGTGGGACAGCCCTGTGGGAAAGCCTCGTGGGAAAGCCTCGTGGGAACGACTCGAGGGAAAACCATAGATCCTTTGATCCACGCGGCGGACTGCGTGACACTGCTGCTACCGCTCTGGAGGAAAGCGCAAGTGCATGCCCGCATTCGAGACGAGGACTGACTCCCCTGGGGAGACTCCAGAAGTACCCCAAGATCCATGTCAGCACTGGAGAGGAATCCTCAGGTTCCGGCAACGACTCCACACAAGGTCTTAGGCCCCGGCATGGACGGGAGAGGAATCCCGAGAGGCCCCCGAGGAACTCGCATGGGGACTGGCCTTTCCTGAGGGCACCAGAGCGGGTCCCTGAGGTCCCGGTCGTAAGTCGAGAGCACCTGCCGCAACTCGAGAAAATCCAGGAGGTTTTGCCCTCCAGGCGAGATGAGGCCCATTTCCGCTTAGGCTTCTCGAGGCCAATCACGTCTAACCACTGGAACTTCCAAAGGGTCATTCACACCATTGCTGCAACTCAAGAAGTTCCCCGACATACCCGTCTCCACTCGAGAGGAAGCACGTGGTGTCCCGCACACATCCAGGGGAGCCCCGTTTCCGCCTCCTAGCTCGAGATGAGGGATCCTTTCCCTGTTTCGTAGGGAAAGAATTCCCGGCGTTCCCGTCGCATCTCAAGAGGAGGCGCTCTCCACAAGAAAGGCGAGAGGAACTCCAGGGTCATGCCACCATTCCAAGAGTCCCCCAGATGTGTCAGTCCATTCCAGAGGAACCTGTTTTCCCTGCACTGCCTTGACGTTCAAGCCGAGGATCGACTCCCACCACGTGTGCACGTGGGACAGCCCTGTGGGAAAGCCTCGTGGGAAAGCCTCGAGGGAACGACTCGAGGGAAAACCATAGATCCTTTGATCCACGCGGCGGACTGCGTGACACTGCTGCTACCGCTCTGGAGGAAAGCGCAAGTGCATGCCCGCATTCGAGACGAGGACTGACTCCCCTGGGGAGACTCCAGAAGTACCCCAAGATCCATGTCAGCACTGGAGAGGAATCCTCAGGTTCCGGCCCCGACTCCACACAAGGTCTTAGGGCCCGGCATCGACGAGAGAGGAATCCCAAGAGGCCCCCGAGGAACTCGCATGGGGACTGGCCTTTCCTGAGGCCACCAGAGCGGGTCCCTGAGGTCCCCGTCGTAAGTCGAGAGCACCTGCCGCAACTCGAGAAAATCCAGGAGGTTTTGCCCTCCAGGCGAGATGAGGCCCATTTCCGCTGAGGCTTCTCGAGGCTAATCACGTCTAACCACTGGAACTTCCAAAGGGTCCTTCACACCCTTGCTGCAACTCAAGAAGTTCCCCGACATACCCGTCTCCACTCGAGAGGAAGCATGTGGGGTCCCGCACACATCCAGGGGATCCCCGTTTCCGCCTCCTAGCTCGAGATGAGGGATCCTTTCCCTGTTCCGTAGGGAAAGAATTCCCGGCGTTCCCGTCGCATCTCAAGAGGAGGCGCTCTCCACAGGAAAGGCGAGAGGAACTCCAGGGTCGTACCACCATTCCAAGAGTCCCCCAGATGTGTCAGTCCATTCCAGAGGAACCTGTTTTCCCTGCACTGCCTTGACGTTCAAGCCGAGGATCGACTCCCACCACGTGTGCACGTGGGACAGCCGTGTGGGAAAGCCTCGTGGGAAAGCCTCGTGGGAACGACTCGAGGGAAAATCATAGATCCTTTGATCCACGCGGCGGACTGCGTGACACTGCTGCTACCGCTCTGGAGGAAAGCGCAAGTGCATGCCCGCATTCGAGACGAGGACTGACTCCCCTGGGGAGACTCCAGAAGTACCCCAAGATCCATGTCAGCACTGGAGAGGAATCCTCAGGTTCCGGCCCCGACTCCACACAAGGTCTTAGGCCCCGGCATCGACGGGAGAGGAATCCCAAGAGGCCCCCGAGGAACTCGCATGGGGACTGGCCTTTCCTGAGGCCACCAGAGCGGGTCCCTGAGGTCCCCGTCGTAAGTCGAGAGCACCTGCCGCAACTCGAGAAAATCCAGGAGGTTTTGCCCTCCAGGCGAGATGAGGCCCATTTCCGCTGAGGCTTCTCGAGGCTAATCACGTCTAACCAGTGGAACTTCCAAAGGGTCCTTCACACCCTTGCTGCAACTCTAGAAGTTCCCCGACATACCCGTCTCCACTCGAGAGGAAGCACGTGGGTCCCGCACACAACCAGATGAGACCCGTTTCAGCCTCCTAGCTCGAGATGAGGGATCCTTTCCCTGTTTCGTAGGGAAAGAATTCCCGGCGTTCCCGTCGCATCTCAAGAGGAGGCGCTCTCCACAGGAAAGGCGAGACGAACTCCAGGGTCGTGCCACCATTCCAAGAGTCCCCCAGATGTGTCAGTCCATTCCAGAGGAACCTGTTTTCCCTGCACTGCCTTGACGTTCAAGCCGAGGATCGACTCCCACCACGTGTGCACGTGGGACAGCCCTGTGGGAAAGCCTCGTGGGAAAGCCTCGTGGGAAAAACTCGAGGGAAAACCATAGATATTTTGATCCACGCGGCGGACTGCGTGACACTGCTGCTACCACTCTGGAGGAAAGCGCAAGTGCATGCCCGCATTCGAGACGAGGACTGACTCCCCTGGGGAGACTCCAGAAGTACCCCAAGATCCATGTCAGCACTGGAGAGGAATCCTGAGATTCCGGCCCCGACTCCACACAAGGTCTTAGGCCCCGACATCGACGGGAGAGGAATCCCGAGAGGCCCCCGAGGAACTCGCATGGGGACTGGCCTTTCCTGAGGCCACCAGAGCGGGTCCCTGAGGTCCCCGTCGTAAGTCGAGAGCACCTGCCGCAACTCGAGAAAATCCAGGAGGTTTTGCCCTCCAGGCGAGATGAGGCCCATTTCCGCTGAGGCTTCTCGAGGACAATCACATCTAATCACTGGAACTTCCAAAGGGTCCTTCACACCCTTGCTGCAACTCAAGAAGTTCCCCGACATACCCGTCTCCACTAGAGAGGAAGCACGTGTGGTCCCGCACACATCCAGGAGAGCCCCGTTTCCGCCTCCTAGCTCGAGATGAGGGATCCTTTCCCTGTTTCGTAGGGAAAGAATTCCCGGCGTTCCCGTCGCATCTCAAGAGGAGGCGCTCTCCACAGGAAAGGCGAGAGGAACTCCAGGGTCGTGCCACCATTCCAAGAGTCCCCCAGATGTGTCGGTCCATTCCAGAGGAACCTGTTTTCCCTGCAGTGCCTTGACGTTCAAGCAGAGGATCGACTCCCACCACGTGTGCACGTGGGACAGCCCTGTGGGAAAGCCTCGTGGGAAAGCCTCGTGGGAAAGACTCGAGGGAAAACCATAGATCCTTTGATCCACGCGGCGGACTGCGTGACACTGCTGCTACCGCTCTGGAGGAAAGCGCAAGTGCATGCCCGCATTCGAGACGAGGACTGACTCCCCTGGGGAGACTCCAGAAGTACCCCAAGATCCATGTCAGCACTGGAGAGGAATCCTCAGGTTCCGGCCCCGACTCCACACAAGGTCTTAGGCCCCGGCATCGACGGGAGAGGAATCCCGAGAGGCCCCCGAGGAACTCGCATGGGGCCTGGCCTTTCCTGAGGCCACCAGAGCGGGTCCCTGAGGTCCCGGTCGTAAGTCGAGAGCACCAGCCGCAACTCGAGAAAATCCAGCAGGTTTTGCCCTCCAGGCGAGATGAGGCCCATTTCCGCTGAGGCTTCTCGAGGCCAATCACATCTAACCACTGGAACTTCCAAAGGGTCCTTCACACCCTTGCTGCAACTCAAGAAGTTCCCCGACATACCCGTCTCCACTCGAGAGGAAGCATGTGGGGTCCCGCACACATCCAGGGGAGCCCCGTTTCCGCCTCCTAGCTCGAGATGAGGGATCCTTTCCCTGTTCCGTAGGGAAAGAATTCCCGGCGTTCCCGTCGCATCTCAAGAGGAGGCGCTCTCCACAGGAAAGGCGAGAGGAACTCCAGGGTCGTACCACCATTCCAAGAGTCCCCCAGATGTGTCAGTCCATTCCAGAGGAACGTGTTTTCCCTGCACTGCCTTGACGTTCAAGCCGAGGATCGACTCCCACCACGTGTGCACGTGGGACAGCCCTGTGGGAAAGCCTCGTGGGAAAGCCTCGTGGGAACGACTCGAGGGAAAACCATAGATCCTTTGATCCACGCGGCGGACTGCGTGACACTGCTGCTACCGCTCTGGAGGAAAGCGCAAGTGCATGCCCGCATTCGAGACGAGGACTGACTCCCCTGGGGAGACTCCAGAAGTACCCCAAGATCCATGTCAGCACTGGAGAGGAATCCACAGGTTCCGACAACGACTCCACACAAGGTCTTAGGCCCCGGCATGGACGGGAGAGGAATCCCGAGAGGCCCCCGAGGAACTCGCATGGGGACTGGCCTTTCCTGAGGGCACCAGAGCGGGTCCCTGAGGTCCCGGTCGTAAGTCGAGAGCACCTGCCGCAACTCGAGAAAATCCAGGAGGTTTTGCCCTCCAGGCGAGATGAGGCCCATTTCCGCTGAGGCTTCTCGAGGCCAATCACGTCTAACCACTGGAACTTCCAAAGGGTCATTCACACCATTGCTGCAACTCAAGAAGTTCCCCGACATACCCGTCTCCACTCGAGAGGAAGCACGTGGTGTCCCGCACACATCCAGGGGAGCCCCGTTTCCGCCTCCTAGCTCGAGATGAGGGATCCTTTCCCTGTTTCGTAGGGAAAGAATTCCCGGCGTTCCCGTCGCATCTCAAGAGGAGGCGCTCTCCACAAGAAAGGCGAGAGGAACTCCAGGGTCATGCCACCATTCCAAGAGTCCCCCAGATGTGTCAGTCCATTCCAGAGGAACCTGTTTTCCCTGCACTGCCTTGACGTTCAAGCCGAGGATCGACTCCCACCACGTGTGCACGTGGGACAGCCCTGTGGGAAAGCCTCGTGGGAAAGCCTCGTGGGAACGACTCGAGGGAAAACCATAGATCCTTTGATCCACGCGGCGGACTGCGTGACACTGCTGCTACCGCTCTGGAGGAAAGCGCAAGTGCATGCCCGCATTCGAGACGAGGACTGACTCCCCTGGGGAGACTCCAGAAGTACCCCAAGATCCATGTCAGCACTGGAGAGGAATCCTCAGGTTCCGGCCCCGACTCCACACAAGGTCTTAGGCCCCGGCATCGACGGGAGAGGAATCCCAAGAGGCCCCCGAGGAACTCGCATGGGGACTGGCCTTTCCTGAGGCCACCAGAGCGGGTCCCTGAGGTCCCCGTCGTAAGTCGAGAGCACCTGCCGCAACTCGAGAAAATCCAGGAGGTTTTGCCCTCCAGGCGAGATGAGGCCCATTTCCGCTGAGGCTTCTCGAGGCTAATCACGTCTAACCACTGGAACTTCCAAAGGGTCCTTCACACCCTTGCTGCAACTCAAGAAGTTCCCCGACATACCCGTCTCCACTCGAGAGGAAGCATGTGGGGTCCCGCACACATCCAGGGGAGCCCCGTTTCCGCCTCCTAGCTCGAGATGAGGGATCCTTTCCCTGTTCCGTAGGGAAAGAATTCCCGGCGTTCCCGTCGCATCTCAAGAGGAGGCGCTCTCCACAGGAAAGGCGAGAGGAACTCCAGGGTCGTACCACCATTCCAAGAGTCCCCCAGATGTGTCAGTCCATTCCAGAGGAACCTGTTTTCCCTGCACTGCCTTGACGTTCAAGCCGAGGATCGACTCCCACCACGTGTGCACGTGGGACAGCCCTGTGGGAAAGCCTCGTGGGAAAGCCTCGTGGGAACGACTCGAGGGAAAACCATAGATCCTTTGATCCACGCGGCGGACTGCGTGACACTGCTGCTACCGCTCTGGAGGAAAGCGCAAGTGCATGCCCGCATTCGAGACGAGGACTGACTCCCCTGGGGAGACTCCAGAAGTACCCCAAGATCCATGTCAGCACTGGAGAGGAATCCTCAGGTTCCGGCAACGACTCCACACAAGGTCTTAGGCCCCGGCATGGACGGGAGAGGAATCCCGAGAGGCCCCCGAGGAACTCGCATGGGGACTGGCCTTTCCTGAGGGCACCAGAGCGGGTCCCTGAGGTCCCGGTCGTAAGTCGAGAGCACCTGCCGCAACTCGAGAAAATCCAGGAGGTTTTGCCCTCCAGGCGAGATGAGGCCCATTTCCGCTGAGGCTTCTCGAGGCTAATCACGTCTAACCACTGGAACTTCCAAAGGGTCCTTCACACCCTTGCTGCAACTCTAGAAGTTCCCCGACATACCCGTCTCCACTCGAGAGGAAGCACGTGGGTCCCGCACACAACCAGATGAGACCCGTTTCAGCCTCCTAGCTCGAGATGAGGGATCCTTTCCCTGTTTCGTAGGGAAAGAATTCCCGGCGTTCCCGTCGCATCTCAAGAGGAGGCGCTCTCCACAGGAAAGGCGAGAGGAACTCCAGGGTCGTGCCACCATTCCAAGAGTCCCCCAGATGTGTCAGTCCATTCCAGAGGAACCTGTTTTCCCTGCACTGCCTTGACGTTCAAGCCGAGGATCGACTCCCACCACGTGTGCACGTGGGACAGCCCTGTGGGAAAGCCTCGTGGGAAAAACTCGAGGGAAAACCATAGATCCTTTGATCCACGCGGCGGAGTGCGTGACACTGCTGCTACCACTCTGGAGGAAAGCGCAAGTGCATGCCCGCATTCGAGACGAGGACTAACTCCCCTGGGGAGACTCCAGAAGTACCCCAAGATCCATGTCAGCACTGGAGAGGAATCCTCAGGTTCCGGCAACGACTCCACACAAGGTCTTAGGCCCCGGCATCGACGGGAGAGGAATCCCGAGAGGCCCCCGAGGAACTCGCATGGGGCCTGGCCTTTCCTGAGGCCACCAGAGCGGGTCCCTGAGGTCCCGGTCGTAAGTCGAGAGCACCAGCCGCAACTCGAGAAAATCCAGCAGGTTTTGCCCTCCACGCGAGATGAGGCCCATTTCCGCTGAGGCTTCTCGAGGCCAATCACATCTAACCACTGGAACTTCCAAAGGGTCCTTCACACCCTTGCTGCAACTCAAGAAGTTCCCCGACATACCCGTCTCCACTCGAGAGGAAGCATGTGGGGTCCCGCACACATCCAGGGGAGCCCCGTTTCCGCCTCCTAGCTCGAGATGAGGGATCCTTTCCCTGTTCCGTAGGGAAAGAATTCCCGGCGTTCCCGTCGCATCTCAAGAGGAGGCGCTCTCCACAGGAAAGGCGAGAGGAACTCCAGGGTCGTACCACCATTCCAAGAGTCCCCCAGATGTGTCAGTCCATTCCAGAGGAACCTGTTTTTCCTGCACTGCCTTGACGTTCAAGCCGAGGATCGACTCCCACCACGTGTGCACGTGGGACAGCCCTGTGGGAAAGCCTCGTGGGAAAGCCTCGTGGGAACGACTCGAGGGAATACCATAGATCCTTTGATCCACGCGGCGGACTGCGTGACACTGCTGCTACCGCTCTGGAGGAAAGCGCAAGTGCATGCCCGCATTCGAGACGAGGACTGACTCCCCTGGGGAGACTCCAGAAGTACCCCAAGATCCATGTCAGCACTGGAGAGGAATCCTCAGGTTCCGGCAACGACTCCACACAAGGTCTTAGGCCCCGGCATGGACGGGAGAGGAATCCCGAGAGGCGCCCGAGGAACTCGCATGGGGACTGGCCTTTCCTGAGGGCACCAGAGCGGGTCCCTGAGGTCCCGGTCGTAAGTCGAGAGCACCTGCCGCAACTCGAGAAAATCCAGGAGGTTTTGCCCTCCAGGCGAGATGAGGCCCATTTCCGCTGAGGCTTCTCGAGGCCAATCACGTCTAACCACTGGAACTTCCAAAGGGTCATTCACACCATTGCTGCAACTCAAGAAGTTCCCCGACATACCCGTCTCCACTCGAGAGGAAGCACGTGGTGTCCCGCACACATCCAGGGGAGCCCCGTTTCCGCCTCCTAGCTCGAGATGAGGGATCCTTTCCCTGTTTCGTAGGGAAAGAATTCCCGGCGTTCCCGTCGCATCTCAAGAGGAGGCGCTCTCCACAAGAAAGGCGAGAGGAACTCCAGGGTCATGCCACCATTCCAAGAGTCCCCCAGATGTGTCAGTCCATTCCAGAGGAACCTGTTTTCCCTGCACTGCCTTGACGTTCAAGCCGAGGATCGACTCCCACCACGTGTGCACGTGGGACAGCCCTGTGGGAAAGCCTCGTGGGAAAGCCTCGTGGGAACGACTCGAGGGAAAACCATAGATCCTTTGATCCACGCGGCGGACTGCGTGACACTGCTGCTACCGCTCTGGAGGAAAGCGCAAGTGCATGCCCGCATTCGAGACGAGGACTGACTCCCCTGGGGAGACTCCAGAAGTACCCCAAGATCCATGTCAGCACTGGAGAGGAATCCTCAGGTTCCGGCCCCGACTCCACACAAGGTCTTAGGCCCCGGCATCGACGGGAGAGGAATCCCAAGAGGCCCCCGAGGAACTCGCATGGGGACTGGCCTTTCCTGAGGCCACCAGAGCGGGTCCCTGAGGTCCCCGTCGTAAGTCGAGAGCACCTGCCGCAACTCGAGAAAATCCAGGAGGTTTTGCCCTCCAGGCGAGATGAGGCCCATTTCCGCTGAGGCTTCTCGAGGCTAATCACGTCTAACCACTGGAACTTCCAAAGGGTCCTTCACACCCTTGCTGCAACTCTAGAAGTTCCCCGACATACCCGTCTCCACTCGAGAGGAAGCACGTGGGTCCCGCACACATCCAGATGAGACCCGTTTCCGCCTCCTAGCTCGAGATGAGGGATCCTTTCCCTGTTTCGTAGGGAAAGAATTCCCGGCGTTCCTGTCGCATCTCAAGAGGAGGCGCTCTCCACAGGAAAGGCGAGAGGAACTCCAGGGTCGTGCCACCATTCCAAGAGTCCCCCAGATGTGTCAGTCCATTCCAGAGGAACCTGTTTTCCCTGCACTGCCTTGACGTTCAAGCCGAGGATCGACTCCCACCACGTGTGCACGTGGGACAGCCCTGTGGGAAAGCCTCGTGGGAAAGCCTCGTGGGAAAAACTCGAGGGAAAACCATAGATCCTTTGATCCACGCGGCGGACTGCGTGACACTGCTGCTACCACTCTGGAGGAAAGCGCAAGTGCATGCCCGCATTCGAGACGAGGACTAACTCCCCTGGGGAGACTCCAGAAGTACCCCAAGATCCATGTCAGCACTGGAGAGGAATCCTCAGGTTCCGGCCCCGACTCCACACAAGGTCTTAGGCCCCGGCATCGACGGGAGAGGAATCCCGAGAGGCCCCCGAGGAACTCGCATGGGGACTGGCCTTTCCTGAGGCCACCAGAGCGGGTCCCTGAGGTCCCCGTCGTAAGTCGAGAGCACCTGCCGCAACTCGAGAAAATCCAGGAGGTTTTGCCCTCCAGGCGAGATGAGGCCCATTTCCGCTGAGGCTTCTCGAGGCCAATCACATCTAACCACTGGAACTTCCAAAGGGTCCTTCACACCATTGCTGCAACTCAAGAAGTTCCCCGACATACCCGTCTCCACTCGAGAGGAAGCACGTGGGGTCCCGCACACATCCAGTGGAGCCCCGTTTCCGCCTCCTAGCTCGAGATGAGGGATCCTTTCCCTGTTTCGTAGGGAAAGAATTCCCGGCGTTCCCGTCGCATCTCAAGAGGAGGCGGTCTCCACAGGAAAGGCGAGAGGAACTCCAGGGTTGTGCCACCATTCCAAGAGTCCCCCAGATGTGTCAGTCCATTCCAGAGGAACCTGTTTTCCCTGCACTGCCTTGACGTTCAAGCCGAGGATCGACTCCCACCACGTGTGCACGTGGGACAGCCCTGTGGGAAAGCCTCGTGGGAAAGCCTCGTGGGAACGACTCGAGGGAAAACCATAGATCCTTTGATCCACGCGGCGGACTGCGTGACACTGCTGCTACCGCTCTGGAGGAAAGCGCAAGTGCATGCCCGCATTCGAGACGAGGACTGACTCCCCTGCGGAGACTCCAGAAGTACCCCAAGATCCATGTCAGCACTGGAGAGGAATCCTCAGGTTCCGGCCCCGACTCCACACAAGGTCTTAGGCCCCGACATCGACGGGAGAGGAATCCCGAGAGGCCCCCGAGGAACTCGCATGGGGACTGGCCTTTCCTGAGGCCACCAGAGCGGGTCCCTGAGGTCCCCGTCGTAAGTCGAGAGCACCTGCCGCAACTCGAGAAAATCCAGGAGGTTTTGCCCTCCAGGCGACATGAGGCCCATTTCCGCTGAGGCTTCTCGAGGCCAATCACATCTAACCACTGGAACTTCCAAAGGGTCCTTCACACCCTTGCTGCAACTCAAGAAGTTCCTCGACATACCCGTCTCCACTAGAGAGGAAGCACGTGGGGTCCCACACACATCCAGGGGAGCCCCGTTTCCACCTCCTACCTCGAGATGAGGGATCCTTTCCCTGTTTCGTAGGGAAAGAATTCCCGGGGTTCCCGTCGCATCTCAAGTGGAGGCGCTCTCCACAGGAAAGGCGAGAGGAACTCCAGGGTCGTGCCACCATTCCAAGAGTCCCCCAGATGTGTCGGTCCATTCCAGAGGAACCTGTTTTCCCTGCACTGCCTTGACGTTCAAGCCGAGGATCGACTCCCACCACGTGTGCACGTGGGACAGCCCTGTGGGAAAGCCTCGTGGGAAAGCCTCGTGGGAAAGACTCGAGGGAAAACCATAGATCCTTTGATGCACGCGGCGGACTGCGTGACACTGCTGATACCACTCTGGAGGAAAGCGCAAGTGCATGCCCGCATTCCAGACGAGGACTGACTCCCCTGGGGAGACTCCAGAAGTACCCCAAGATCCATGTCAGCACTGGAGAGGAATCCTCAGGTTCCGGCCCCGACTCCACACAAGGTCTTAGGCCCCGGCATCGACGGGAGAGGAATCCCGAGAGGCCCCCGAGGAACTGGCATGGGGACTGGCCTTTCCTGAGGCCACCAGAGCGGGTCCCTGAGGTCCCCGTCGTAAGTCGAGAGCACCTGCCGCAACTCGAGAAAATCCAGGAGGTTTTGCCCTCCAGGCGAGATGAGGCCCATTTCCGCTGAGGCTTCTCGAGGCTAATCACGTCTAACCACTGGAACTTCCAAAGGGTCCTTCACACCCTTGCTGCAACTCAAGAAGTTCCCCGACATACCCGTCTCCACTCGAGAGGAAGCACGTGGGGTCCCGCACACATCCAGGGGAGCCCCGTTTCCGCCTCCTAGCTCGAGATGAGGGATCCTTTCCCTGTTTCGTAGGGAACGAATTCCCGGCGTTCCCGTCGCATCTCAAGAGGAGGCGCTCTCCACAGGAAAGGCGAGAGGAACTCCAGGGTCGTGCCACCATTCCAAGAGTCCCCCAGATGTGTCAGTCCATTCCAGAGGAACCTGTTTTCCCTGCACTGCCTTGACGTTCAAGCCGAGGATCGACTCCCACCACGTGTGCACGTGGGACAGCCCTGTGGGAAAGCCTCGTGGGAAAGCCTCGTGGGAAAGACTCGAGGGAAAACCATAGATCCTTTGATCCACCTGGCGGACTGCGTGACACTGCTGCTACCGCTCTGGAGGAAAGCGCAAGTGCATGCCCGCATTCGAGACGAGGACTGACTCCCCTGCGGAGACTCCAGAAGTACCCCAAGATCCATGTCAGCACTGGAGAGGAATCCTCAGGTTCCGGCCCCGACTCCACACAAGGTCTTAGGTCCTGGCATCGGCGGGAGAGGAATCCCGAGAGGCCCCCGAGGAACTCGCATGGGGACTGGCCTTTCCTGAGGCCACCAGAGCGGGTCCCTGAGGTCCCCGTCGTAAGTCGAGAGCACCTGCCGCAACTCGAGAAAATCCAGGATGTTTTGCCCTCCAGGCGAGATGAGGCCCATTTCCGCTGAGGCTTCTCGAGGCTTATCACGTCTAACCACTGGAACTTCCAAAGGGTCCTTCACACCCTTGCTGCTACTCTAGAAGTTCCCCGACATACCCGTCTCCACTCGAGAGGAAGCACGTGGGTCCCGCACACATCCAGGGGAGCCCCGTTTCCGCCTCCTAGCACGAGATGAGGGATCCTTTCCCTGTTTCGTAGGGAAAGAATTCCCGGCGTTCCCGTCGCATCTCAAGAGGAGGCGCTCTCCACAGGAAAGGCGAGAGGAACTCCAGGGTCGTGCCACCATTCCAAGAGTCCCCCAGATGTGTCAGTCCATTCCAGAGGAACCTGTTTTCCCTGCACTGCCTTGACGTTCAAGCCGAGGATCGACTCCCACCACGTGTGCACGTGGGACAGCCCTGTGGGAAAGCCTCGTGGGAAAGCCTCGTGGGAAAGACTCGAGGGAAAACCATAGATCCTTTGATGCACGCGGCGGACTGCGTGACACTGCTGCTACCGCTCTGGAGGAAAGCGCAAGTGCATGCCCGCATTCGAGACGAGGACTGACTCCCCTGGGGAGACTCCAGAAGTACCCGAAGATCCATGTCAGCACTGGAGAGGAATCCTCAGGTTCCAGCCCCGACTCCACACAAGGTCTTAGGCCCTGGCATCGACGGGATAGGGATCCCGAGAGGCCCCCGAGGAACTCGCATGGGGACTGGCCTTTCCTGAGGCCACCAGAGCGGGTCCCTGAGGTCCCCGTCGTAAGTCGAGAGCACCTGCCGCAACTCGAGAAAATCCAGGAGGTTTTGCCCTCCAGGCGAGATGAGGCCCATTTCCGCTGAGGCTTCTCGAGGCCAATCACATCTAACCACTGGAACTTCCAAAGGGTCCTTCACACCATTGCTGCAACTCAAGAAGTTCCCCGACATACCCGTCTCCACTCGAGAGGAAGCACGTGGGGTCCCCCACACATCCAGGGGAGCCCCGTTTCCGCCTCCTAGCTCGAGATGAGGGATCCTTTCCCTGTTTCGTAGGGAAAGAATTCCCGGCGTTCCCGTCGCATCTCAAGAGGAGGCGCTCTCCACAGGAAAGGCGAGAGGAACTCCAGGGTCATGCCACCATTCCAAGAGTCCCCCAGATGTGTCAGTCCATTCCAGAGGAACCTGTTTTCCCTGCACTGCCTTGACGTTCAAGCCGAGGATCGATTCCCACCACGTGTGCACGTGGGACAGCCCTGTGGGAAAGCCTCGTGGGAAAGCCTCGTGGGAAAGACTCGAGGGAAAACCATAGATCCTTTGATCCACGCGGCGGACTGCGTGACACTGCTGCTACCGCTCTGGAGGAAAGCGCAAGTGCATGCCCGCATTCGAGACGAGGACTGACTCCCCTGGGGAGACTCCAGAAGTACCCCAAGATCCATGTCAGCACTGGAGAGGAATCCTCAGGTTCCGGCCCCGACTCCACACAAGGTCTTAGGCCCCGGCATCGACGGGATAGGGATCCCGAGGGGCCCCCGAGGAACTCGCATGGGGACTGGCCTTTCCTGAGGCCACCAGAGCGGTTCCCTGAGGTCCCCGTCGTAAGTCGAGAGCACCTGCCGCAACTCGAGAAAATCCAGGAAGTTTTGCCCTCCAGGCGAGATGAGGCCCATTTCCGCTGAGGCTTCTCGAGGCCAATCACATTTAACCACTGGAACTTCCAAAGGGTCCTTCACACCCTTGCTGCAACTCAAGAAGTTCCCCGACATACCCGTCTCCACTCGAGAGGAAGCCCGTGGGGTCCCGCACACATCCAGGGGAGCCCTGTTTCCGCCTCCTAGCTCGAGATGAGGGATCCTTTCCCTGTTTCGTAGGGAAAGAATTCCCGGCGTTCCCGTCGCATCTCAAGAGGAGGCGCTCTCCACAGGAAAGGCGAGAGGAACTCCAGGGTCGTGCCACCATTCCAAGAGTCCCCCAGATGTGTCAGTCCATTCCAGAGGAACCTGTTTTCCCTGCACTGCCTTGACGTTCAAGCCGAGGATCGACTCCCACCACGTGTGCACGTGGGACAGCTCTGTGGGAAAGCCTCGTGGGAAAGCCTCGTGGGAAAGACTCGAGGGAAAACCATAGATCCTTTGATCCACGCGGCAGACTGCGTGACACTGCTGCTACCGCTCTGGAGGAAAGCGCAAGTGCATGCCCGCATTCGAGACGAGGACTGACTCCCCTGGGGAGACTCCAGAAGTACCCCAAGATCCATGTCAGCACTGGAGAGGAATCCTCAGGTTCCGGCCCCGACTCCACACAAGGTCTTAGGCCCCGACATCGACGGGAGAGGAATCCCGAGAGGCCCCCGAGGAACTCGCATGGGGACCACCCTTTCCTGAGGCCACCAGAGCTGGTCCCTGAGGTCCCCGTCGTAAGTCGAGAGCACCTGCCGCAACTCGAGAAAATCCAGGAAGTTTTGCCCTCCAGGCGAGATGAGGCCCATTTCCGCTGAGGCTTCTCGAGGCCAATCACATCTAACCACTGGAACTTCCAAAGGGTCCTTCACACCCTTGCTGCAACTCAAGAAGTTCCCCGACATACCCGTCTCCACTCGAGAGGAAGCGCGTGGGGTCCCGCACACATCCAGGGGAGCCCCGTTTCCGCCTCCTAGCTCGAGATGAGGGATCCTTTCCCTGTTTCGTAGGGAAAGAATTCCCGGCGTTCCCGTCGCATCTCAAGAGGAGGCGCTCTCCACAGGAAAGGCGAGAGGAAATCCAGGGTCGTGCCACCATTCCAAGAGTCCCCCAGATGTGTCAGTCCATTCCAGAGGAACCTGTTTTCCCTGCACTGCCTTGACGTTCAAGCCGAGGATCGACTCCCACCACGTGTGCACGTGGGACAGCCCTGTGGGAAAGCCTCGTGGGAAAGCCTCGTGGGAAAGACTCGAGGGAAAACCATAGATCCTTTGATGCACGCTGCGGACTGCGTGACACTGCTGCTACCGCTCTGGAGGAAAGCGCAAGTGCATGCCCGCATTCCAGACGAGGACTGACTCCCCTGGGGAGACTCCAGAAGTACCCCAAGATCCATGTCAGCACTGGAGAGGAATCCTCAGGTTCCGGCCCCGACTCCACACAAGGTCTTAGGCCCCGGCATCGACGGAAGAGGAATCCCCAGAGGCCCCCGAGGAACTGGCATGGGGACTGGCCTTTCCTGAGGCCACCAGAGCGGGTCCCTGAAGTCCCCGTCGTAAGTCGAGAGTACCTGCCGCAACTCGAGAAAATCCAGGAGGTTTTGCCCTCCAGGCGAGATGAGGCCCATTTCCGCTGAGGCTTCTCGAGGCTAATCACGTCTAACCACTGGAACTTCCAAAGGGTCCTTCACACCCTTGCTGCAACTCAAGAAGTTCCCCGACATACCCGTCTCCACTCGAGAGGAAGCACGTGGGGTCCCGCAGACATCCAGGGGAGCCCCGTTTCCGCCTCCTAGCTCGAGATGAGGGATCCTTTCCCTGTTTCGTAGGGAAAGAATTCCCGGCGTTCCCGTCGCATCTCAAGAGGAGGCGCTCTCCACAGGAAAGGCGAGAGGAACTCCAGGGTCGTACCACCATTCCAAGAGTCCCTCAGATGTGTCAGTCCATTCCAGAGGAACCTGTTTTCCCTGCACTGCCTTGACGTTCAAGCCGAGGATCGACTCCCACCACGTGTGCACGTGGGACAGCCTTGTGTGAAAGCCTCGTGGGAAAGCCTCGTGGGAAAGACTCGAGGGAAAACCATATATCCTTTGATCCACGCGGCGGACTGCGTGACACTGCTGCTACCGCTCTGGAGGAAAGCGCAAGTGCATGCCCGCATTCGAGACGAGGACTGACTCCCCTGGGGAGACTCCAGAAGTACCCCAAGATCCATGTCAGCACTGGAGAGGAATCCTCAGGTTCCGGCCCCGACTGCACACAAGGTCTTAGGCCCCGGCATCGACGGGAGAGGAATCCCGAGAGGCCCCCGAGGAACTCGCATGGGGACTGGCCTTTCCTGAGGCCACCAGAGCGGGTCCCTGAGGTCCCCGTCGTAAGTCGAGAGCACCTGCCGCAACTCGAGAAAATCCAGGAGGTTATGCCCTCCAGGCAAGATGAGGCCCATTTCCGCTGAGGCTTCTCGAGGCCAATCACATCTAACCACTGGACCTTCCAAAGGATCCTTCACACCCTTGCTGCAACTCAAGAAGTTCCCCGACATATCCGTCTGCACTCGAGAGGAAGCACGTGGGGTCCCGCACACATCCAGGGGAGCCCCGTTTCCGCCTCCTAGCTCGAGATGAGGGATCCTTTCCCTGTTTCATAGAGAAAGAATTCCCGGCGTTCCCGTCGCATCTCAAGAGGAGGCGCTCTCCACAGGAAAGGCGAGAGGAACTCCAGGGTCGAGCCACCATTCCAAGAGTCCCCCAGATGTGTCAGTCCATTCCAGAGGAACCTGTTTTCCCTGCACTGCCTTGACGTTCAAGCCGAGGATAGACTCCCACCACGTGTGCACGTGGGACAGCCCTGTGGGAAAGCCTCGTGGGAAAGCCTCGTGGGAAAGACTCGAGGGAAAACCATAGATCCTTTGATCCACACGGCGGACTGCGTGACACTGCTGCTACCGCTCTGGAGGAAAGCGCAAGTGCATGCCCGCATTCGAGACGAGGACTGACTCCCCTGGGGAGACTCCAGAAGTACCCCAAGATCCATGTCAGCACTGGAGAGGAATCCTCAGGTTCCGGCCCCGACTCCACACAAGGTCTTAGGCCCCGGCATCGACGGGAGAGGAATCCCGAGAGGCCCCCGAGGAACTCGCATGGGGACTGGCCTTTCCTGAGGCCACCAGAGCGGGTCCCTGAAGTCCCCGTCGTAAGTCGAGAGCACCTGCCGCAACTCGAGAAAATCCAGGAGGTTTTGCCCTCCAGGCGAGATGAGGCCCATTTCCGCTGAGGCTTCTCGAGGCTAATCACGTCTAACCACTGGAACGTCCAAAGGGTCCTTCACACCCTTGCTGCAACTCAAGAAGTTCCCCGACATACCCGTCTCCACTCGAGAGGAAGCACGTGGGTCCCGCACACATCCAGGGGAGCCCCGTTTCCGCCTCCTAGCTCGAGATGAGGGATCCTTTCCCTGTTTCGTAGGGAAAGAATTCCCGGCGTTCCCGTCGCATCTCAAGAGGAGGCGCTCTCCACAGGAAAGGCGAGAGGAACTCCAGGGTCGTACCACCATTCCAAGAGTCCCCCAGATGTGTCAGTCCATTCCAGAGGAACCTGTTTTCCCTGCACTGCCTTGACGTTCAAGCCGAGGATCGACTCCCACCACGTTTGCACGTGGGACAGCCTTGTGTGAAAGCCTCGTGGGAAAGCCTCGTGGGAAAGACTCGAGGGAAAACCATATATCCTTTGATCCACGCGGCGGACTGCGTGACACTGCTGCTACCGCTCTGGAGGAAAGCGCAAGTGCATGCCCGCATTCGAGACGAGGACTGACTCCCCTGGGGAGACTCCAGAAGTACCCCAAGATCCATGTCAGCACTGGAGAGGAATCCTCAGGTTCCGGCCCCGACTCCACACAAGGTCTTAGGCCCCGGCATCGACGGGAGAGGAATCCCGAGAGGCCCCCGAGGAACTCGCATGGGGACTGGCCTTTCCTGAGGCCACCAGAGCGGTTCCCTGAGGTCCCCGTCGTAAGTCGAGAGCACTTGCCGCAACTCGAGAAAATCCAGGAGGTTTTGCCCTCCAGGCGAGATGAGGCCCATTTCCGCTGAGGCTTCTCGAGGCCAATCACATCTAACCACTGGAACTTCCAAAGGGTCCTTCACACCCTTGCTGCAACTCAAGAAGTTCCCCGACATACCCGTCTCCACTCGAGAGGAAGCACGTGGGTCCCGCACACATCCAGGGGAGCCCCTTTTCCGCCTCCTAGCTCGAGATGAGGGATCCTTTCCCTGTTTCGTAGGGAAAGAATTCCCGGCGTTCCCGTCGCATCTCAAGAGGAGGCGCTCTCCACAGGAAAGGCGAGAGGAACTCCAGGGTCGTGCCACCATTCCAAGAGTCCCCCAGATGTGTCAGTCCATTCCAGAGGAACCTGTTTTCCCTGCACTGCCTTGACGTTCAAGCCGAGGATCGACTCCCACCACGTGTGCACGTGGGACAGCCCTGTGGGAAAGCCTCGGGGGAAAGCCTCGTGGGAAAGACTCGAGGGAAAACCATAGATCCTTTGATCCACGCGGCGGACTGCGTGACACTGCTGCTACCGCTCTGGAGGAAAGCGCAAGTGCATGCCCGCATTCGAGACGAGGACTGACTCCCCTGGGGAGACTCCAGAAGTACCCCAAGATCCATGTCAGCACTGGAGAGGAATCCTCAGGTTCCGGCCCCGACTCCACACAAGGTCTTAGGCCACGGCATCGATGGGAGAGGAATCCCGAGAGGCCCCCGAGGAAATCGCATGGGGACTGGCCTTTCCTGAGGCCACCAGAGCGGGTCCCTGAGGTCCCCGTCGTAAGTCGAGAGCACCTGCCGCAACTCGAGAAAATCCAGGAGGTTATGCCCTCCAGGCAAGATGAGGCCCATTTCCGCTGAGGCTTCTCGAGGCCAATCACATCTAACCACTGGACCTTCCAAAGGGTCCTTCACACCCTTGCTGCAACTCAAGAAGTTCCCCGACATACCCGTCTGCACTCGAGAGGAAGCACGTGGGGTCCCGCACACATCCAGGGGAGCCCCGTTTCCGCCTCCTAGCTCGAGATGAGGGATCCTTTCCCTGTTTCATAGAGAAGGAATTCCCGGCGTTCCCGTCGCATCTCAAGAGGAGGCGCTCTCCACAGGAAAGGCGAGAGGAACTCCAGGGTCGAGCCACCATTCCAAGAGTCCCCCAGATGTGTCAGTCCATTCCAGAGGAACCTGTTTTCCCTGCACTGCCTTGACGTTCAAGCCGAGGATAGACTCCCATCACGTGTGCACGTGGGACAGCCCTGTGGGAAAGCCTCGTGGGAAAGCCTCGTGGGAAAGACTCGAGGGAAAACCATAGATCCTTTGATCCACACGGCGGACTGCGTGACACTGCTGCTACCGCTCTGGAGGAAAGCGCAAGTGCATGCCCGCATTCGAGACGAGGACTGACTCCCCTGGGGAGACTCCAGAAGTACCCCAAGATCCATGTCAGCACTGGAGAGGAATCCTCAGGTTCCGGCCCCGACTCCACACAAGGTCTTAGGCCCCGGCATCGACGGGAGAGGAATCCCGAGAGGCCCCCGAGGAACTCGCATGGGGACTGGCCTTTCCTGAGGCCACCAGAGCGGGTCCCTGAAGTCCCCGTCGTAAGTCGAGAGCACCTGCCGCAACTCGAGAAAATCCAGGAGGTTTTGCCCTCCAGGCGAGATGAGGCCCATTTCCGCTGAGGCTTCTCGAGGCTAATCACGTCTAACCACTGGAACGTCCAAAGGGTCCTTCACACCCTTGCTGCAACTCAAGAAGTTCCCCGACATACCCGTCTCCACTCGAGAGGAAGCACGTGGGTCCCGCACACATCCAGGGGAGCCCCGTTTCCGCCTCCTAGCTCGAGATGAGGGATCCTTTCCCTGTTTCGTAGGGAAAGAATTCCCGGCGTTCCCGTCGCATCTCAAGAGGAGGCGCTCTCCACAGGAAAGGCGAGAGGAACTCCAGGGTCGTGCCACCATTCCAAGAGACCCCAGATGTGTCAGTCCATTCCAGAGGAACCTGTTTTCCCTGCACTGCCTTGACGTTCAAGCCGAGGATCGACTCCCACCACGTGTGCACGTGGGACAGCCCTGTGGGAAAGACTCGTGGGAAAGCCTCGTGGGAAAGACTCGAGTGAAAACCATAGATCCTTTGATCCACGTGGCGGACTGCGTGACACTGCTGCTACCGCTCTGGAGGAAAGCGCAAGTGCATGCCCGCATTCGAGACGAGGACTGACTCCCCTGCGGAGACTCCAGAAGTACCCCAAGATCCATGTCAGCACTGGAGAGGAATCCTCAGGTTCCGGCCCCGACTCCACACAAGGTCTTAGGCCCCGGCATCGACGGGAGAGGAATCCCGAGAGGCCCCCGAGGAACTCGCATGGGGACTGGCCTTTCCTGAGGCCACCAGAGCGGGTCCCTGAAGTCCCCGTCGTAAGTCGAGAGCACCTGCCGCAACTCGAGAAATTCCAGGAGGTTTTGCCCTCCAGGCGAGATGAGGCCCATTTCCGCTGAGGCTTCTCGAGGCTAATCACGTCTAACCACTGGAACTTCCAAAGGGTCCTTCACACCCTTGCTGCAACTCAAGAAGTTCCCCGACATACCCGTCTCCACTCGAGAGGAAGCACGTGGGTCCCGCACACATCCAGGGGAGCCCCGTTTCCGCCTCCAAGCTCGAGATGAGGGATCCTTTCCCTGTTTCGTAGGGAAAGAATTCCCGGCGTTCCCGTCGCATCTCAAGAGGAGGCGCTCTCCACAGGAAAGGCGAGAGGAACTCCAGGGTCGTGCCACCATTCCAAGAGACACCAGATGTGTCAGTCCATTCCAGAGGAACCTGTTTTCCCTGCACTGCCTTGACGTTCAAGCCGAGGATCGACTCCCACCACGTGTGCACGTGGGACAGCCCTGTGGGAAAGACTCGTGTGAAAGCCTCGTGGGAAAGACTCGAGGGAAAACCATAGATCCTTTGATCCACACGGCGGACTGCGTGACACTGCTGCTACCGCTCTGGAGGAAAGCGCAAGTGCATGCCCGCATTCGAGACGAGGACTGACTCCCCTGGGGAGACTCCAGAAGTACCCCAAGATCCATGTCAGCACTGGAGAGGAATCCTCAGGTTCCGGCCCCGACTCCACACAAGGTCTTAGGCCCCGGCATCGACGGGAGAGGAATCCCAAGAGGCCCCCGAGGGACTCGCATGGGGACTGGCCTTTCCTGAGGCCACCAGAGCGGGTCCCTGAGGTCCCCGTCGTAAGTCGAGAGCACCTGCCGCAACTCGAGAAAATCCAGGAGGTTTTGCCCTCCAGGCGAGATGAGGCCCATTTCCGATGAGGCTTCTCGAGGCCAATCACATCTAACCACTGGAACTTCCAAAGGGTCCTTCACACCCTTGCTGCAACTCAAGAAGTTCCCCGACACACCCGTCTCCACTCGAGAGGAAGCACGTGGGGTCCCGCACACATCCAGGGGAGCCCCGTTTCCACCTCCTAACTCGAGATGAGGGATCCTGTCCCTGTTTCGTAGGGAAAGAATTCCCGGCGTTCCCGTCGCATCTCAAGAAGAGGCGCTCTTCACAGGAAAGGCGAGAGGAACTCCAGGGTCGTGCCACCATTCCAAGAGTCCCCCAGATGTGTCATTCCATTCCAGAGGAACCTGTTATCCCTGCACTGCCTTGACGTTCAAGCCGAGGATCGACTCCCACCACGTGTGCACGTGGGACAGCCCTGTGGGAAAGCCTCGTGGGAAAGCCTCGTGGGAAAGACTCGAGGGAAAACCATAGATCCTTTGATGCACGCGGCGGAATGCGTGACACTGCTGCTACCGCTCTGGAGGAAAGCGCAAGTGCATGCCCGCATTCGAGACGAGGACTGACTCCCCTGGGGAGACTCCAGAAGTACCCCAAGATCCATGTCAGCACTGGAGAGGAATCCTTAGGTTCCTGCCCCGACTCCACACAAGGTCTTAGGCCCTGGCATCGACGGGAGAGGAATCCCGAGAGGCTCCCGAGGTACTCGCATGGGGACTGGCCTTTCCTGAGGCCACCAGAGCGGTTCCCTGAGGTCCCCGTCGTAAGTCGAGAGCACCTGCCGCAACTCGAGAAAATCCAGGAGGTTTTGCCCTCCAGGCGAGATGAGGCCCATTTCCGCTGAGGCTTCTCGAGGCCAATCACATCTAACCACTGGAACTTCCAAAGGGTCCTTCACACCATTGCTGCAACTCAAGAAGTTCCCCGACATACCTGTCTCCACTCGAGAGGAAGCACGTGGGGTCCCGCACACATCCAGGGGAGCCCCGTTTCCGCCTCCTAGCTCGAGATGAGGGATCCTTTCCCTGTTTCGTAGGGAAAGAATTCCCGGCGTTCCCGTCGCATCTCAAGAGGAGGCGCTCTCCACAGGAAAGGCGAGAGGAACTCCAGGGTCGTGACACCATTCCAAGAGTCCCCCAGATGTGTCAGTCCATTCCAGAGGAACCTGTTTTCCCTGCACTGCCTTGACGTTCAAGCCGAGGATCGACTCCCACCACGTGTGCACGTGGGACAGCCCTGTGGGAAAGCCTCGTGGGAAAGCCTCGTGGGAAAGACTCGAGGGAAAACCATAGATCCTTTGATCCACGCGGCGGACTGCGTGACACTGCTGCTACCGCTCTGGAGGAAAGCGCAAGTGCATGCCCGCATTCGAGACGAGGACTGACTCCCCTAGGGAGACTCCAGAAGTACCCCAGATCCATGTCAGCACTGGAGAGGAATCCTCAGGTTCCGGCCCCGACTCCACACAAGGTCTTAGGCCCCGGCATCGACGGGAGAGGAATCCCGAGAGGCCCCCGAGGAACTCGCATGGGGCCTGGCCTTTCCTGAGGCCACCAGAGCGGGTCCCTGAGGTCCCGGTCGTAAGTCGAGAGCACCAGCCGCAACTCGAGAAAATCCAGGAGGTTTTGCCCTCCAGGCGAGATGAGGCCCATTTCCGCTGAGGCTTCACGAGGCCAATCACATCTAACCACTGGAACTTCCAAAGGGTCCTTCACACCCTTGCTGCAACTCAAGAAGTTCCCCGACATACCCGTCTCCACTCGAGAGGAAGCATGTGGGGTCCCGCACACATCCAGGGGAGCCCCGTTTCCGCCTCCTAGCTCGAGATGAGGGATCCTTTCCCTGTTCCGTAGGGAAAGAATTCCCGGCGTTCCGGTCGCATCTCAAGAGGAGGCGCTCTCCACAGGAAAGGCGAGAGGAACTCCAGGGTCGTGCCACCATTCCAAGAGTCCCCCAGATGTGTCAGTCCATTCCAGAGGAACCTGTTTTCCCTGCACTGCCTTGACGTTCAAGCCGAGGATCGACTCCCACCACGTGTGCACGTGGGACAGCCCTGTGGGAAAGCCTCGTGGGAAAGCCTCGTGGGAACGACTCGAGGGAAAACCATAGATCCTTTGATCCACGCGGCGGACTGCGTGACACTGCTGCTACCGCTCTGGAGGAAAGCGCAAGTGCATGCCCGCATTCGAGACGAGGACTGACTCCCCTGGGGAGACTCCAGAAGTACCCCAAGATCCATGTCAGCACTGGAGAGGAATCCTCAGGTTCCGGCCCCGACTCCACACAAGGTCTTAGGCCCCGGCATGGACGGGAGAGGAATCCCGAGAGGCCCCCGAGGAACTCGCATGGGGACTGGCCTTTCCTGAGGCCACCAGAGCGGGTCCCTGAGGTCCCCGTCGTAAGTCGAGAGCACCTGCCGCAACTCGAGAAAATCCAGGAGGTTTTGCCCTCCAGGCGAGATGAGGCCCATTTCCGCTGAGGCTTCTCGAGGCTAATCACGTCTAACCACTGGAACTTCCAAAGGGTCCTTCACACCCTTGCTGCAACTCTAGAAGTTCCCCGACATACCCGTCTCCACTCGAGAGGAAGCACGTGGGTCCCGCACACATCCAGGTGAGACCCGTTTCCGCCTCCTAGCTCGAGATGAGGGATCCTTTCCCTGTTTCGTAGGGAAAGAATTCCCGGCGTTCCCGTCGCATCTCAAGAGGAGGCGCTCTCCACAGGAAAGGCGAGAGGAACTCCAGGGTCGTGC